>NC_086448.1:782846263-783446263 GCF_028390025.1 Pseudophryne corroboree | reverse complement strand
GAGGGTCAGGTGAGGTCGTGTCCACAGGTACGTACAATGTTTTATATCACGCACAAACAAATGTACCCCATATTGTAAGACCAAAACAAGGTGATGTAATTGAGTTTAGTCCTGTCAGGGTGATCACAGTCCCCAATGGGAAGACTGACGATCAGGGAACCATTCCCGTCAAGGACAGTGCAATGCGCCATCCCTGGTCCCGGACAGAATTGAGATCAATCATGTCTGATTACCCAGATCCTAGGAAAGATCTAACTGTATGATCAAAGATTCACAGAAGGTATATCAACTCCCTAGACAACGACATAATCATGGTATCCAAGGAATCAGGTAGGTACAGGGAAAGCGGTTGATGGTGATGAGCATCCAAGCGTTTGAGGAGGCATCAAATCAACCAAAACCCCAGGCCATTGGCACATGGAGGAACTCAAGGATTTGTTATCTTTGTAAAAGAGAAGGGTATTATGCCAGTAACTGCAACAGCCCACATAAAATCAGACCCCCTAGACATGAAAATGAGCAAAAGTTAGGACACACCAAATTATAATCAGGGATCATATAGGAAGAATTTTGGGCCACACCCATAATATATAGTCAGGAAAGGTGATCATTAGGACTGATGGTAAGCCTGAGGTAATGGTTAATACATTGGGAGGTCATTCCCTGAAGACACAGGAATGACCAGGTGAAACATTGTAAATGTATCTGTGAAATGTTTTTTTTTTTCCTCTCTCTCTCTATCTCCCCATCTCTGACGATTATTGGTAGGACTCAAACATTGCATATCTACTTGGTCTTTGCAAAAGTCTACCAAACCCCAGCATGACTTGCCCACATCAATGTATTGTGGCCAGATACAAAGGGTGGAGTATAGAGGTGCTGGTGGGAGGGACTGCGCAAGGAAACCATCAGACATGTAGATATGACAGCCTGATGATCTGACAATGTTTTAAAATGTTTTAAAATGTTTGAAAACTGTTTGTTTGAAAAATGTTTTTTTTTCCTGTTGTTGTTTATTGATGTGTTATGTTATATATATACATATATGAATTGTTCTCTCTCTCTTTTGTTTTTTTTTTGCTGTTGTTGTTTTCTCTCTCTTCTCACTCATGCTTTCATGTTTTAAAGATGGTATGTCACCCATCAGTTAGACAAATGGTAATGCAAGATTTTTGCTCCTTACAGAAAGATCGCTGGTTTGGAGGGAATATTGCATCACCAGAATGTTCGTTTGGAAGACTGAGAGACAGCACCTTTGAGAAGACAGCAGAACAAGAAGAACAACAAGACGAGAGAACTAATTATCGTAACAAGTTTCTCTCCCCCTCAAACTGATTTTCTGTACCCCATTACAAATTTCTTCTTTTCTCCCCCTGTAAGATGGACTTGCCCCAAGAGACTGTGATATGGATTTTTCCTGTTGACCATGATGTTGACCAGAGCAGTCTGTTTCGGTGAGAGTACCAGTGAGGTCGAGAAAGAAGTTTTGACACCAGAAAGGTTCCAATGACTGGAGGTGTAAATTTCCAATAGCAACACAAGCACCGAACAAAGGCGAGTACCGGAAACAATCTAACAGCCATGTTATTTGTAAACATTTTTTTTTGGATTGTTAGCTGAAGAAAACTGTATCTGTAGGCTCTGTGACAATGTAGTTGAGGATGGGTGCATTAAGAAATGCCAATCCAGTTTTAATATCCACATGGACCGGCATCCATTGAGTGACTATCACTCTTTAGTGGGTAGTGTGTTAAATAAAACAGATTGTTGGGTATGCTCTCAAGTACCTCAAGGTCATAGCAAATCAGGGCTAGTACCATTTCCTTTAACGTTAGGGGAGGTACTTGAGTTAAGTGGTGGGAGACCGGTGGACAGGAGGTTTAATATCTCCAGCCCTCCTAGTTTGAAGCTCCACCAATATCATGTGGATAGGTCCCTATTATGTTTTAACATCTCCAATCCCCGAAAGCCGGGAAATTGGGAAGTGTCATGGAGTAACCAAACCATGACCTTTTCATATAGAACCGATAGAATGCCTACAGATACAGAGCTCATACGCCACATAGCCGATAGTGGAAAATATTTCCGATATAGGTATACCCTAGGAAGTAGGATTACGAGAGTTGGAGAGGTATCACTAGGATACAGTGCACAGATCGTACAAACTGATAGGTGTACTAAACAGATGGGAGAATTAGGGTTAGGAGAGTTCACATGGAAAATGTGTAACATGGTAATGACATATTCCGTCCCATATGTTCTCCCCGATGATGCATATTTCATATGCGGGAGAAAGGCGTATGAGCGGCTTGCCCCAAACTCTGAAGGATTGTGTTATATTGGAAAAGTACTACCTGAGGTAATGAGTCTAAGGAGTGAGGAAACTGTAATTTCAACGGATTTGATTTATGACCCAACTGTAGAAACAATGATGTGATGAAAATGCGATTATACGGTCCGTTTCTTTCACCTGTTTTTCCGTTTTCCTCCAAGGTAAAAAGACCCACTTGGACGAGGAATTTGATGAGCCGATATACAAACAGAGGGATTAAAGAAGAAGTTTTGACAACCTGATGCACAGATTTTTGATGAACTTTGCCATAGATCCCCAGTTTCCCTAGGAATTTTAAAATTACGCTAGCCCAACACTTTTGTAAATCTATGGACATTGACAGCTTTTGCTCGCACCTTATGGGCAAAAGCACAAAGAAGACTGCAACCAACAGACACCAAACAAGACCTCAATCGCCGAATGTACATTCACCTGACATAGAATACCACCGCATTTACCGTAATTATGTCTTTTCTTCATTTCTACAACCCTCAGGTAATGACACACATAGTCGATAGGGAATACAGGCACAGATATCAGCAATCACATATCTCCCCCATTCATGTATCATCAACTAAAATGTGCTCACCCATTTTGTTACAACCAAAGCCGAAAAGAGCTCGGTAAAGTTTGACAGCCCATCCACAGACCCGTACCACGGGATAAGAAGGAATTCAAATGTATACTTCGCAATACCTCGAAGCTTGATTTAAAACACGTACGGCACGATGATACATGACCTCCCAAACATGGATTCATACATACATACTTCTGCTACCTCACTAGGTCATACCTTTTTCCCACCTTCTTCTCTCCTCCCTTACCCAATCATAGAAATGTATTTACATATGACATATATTTTTCTCTTTTTGAAATGTTTTAGGAAGTGGCAGTTATTGGTGACTGCCAAAGGGTGGACTGTCAAAGTAAAAAATATTACATAGAGAGAACATACAAACCACACACACACATTTAAGTCGCTATACTTGCAAATATGCGCAGCGAGCACAGCAATATATGGAAACACACGCATTTGCTCGGACATGGCACGGAGATGGATTCGGCGCTTGTTTCATACAGTACATGGTTATAATAATGTCAAGCACCAGACATCATGGAGATGTAGAATTGGCTGATGAATTGATGTCATGAATATGTATTATTTGAACAGAACCAGATGCGCCCGTCATGTTTGGTATTGAAGCAAGCAGATTGATGTGTGGGTTAGTTTGAAGCTTGTTGTGAAGTTGTGGGACATTGCAGCGGATAGATATGATTATATGTATAAAAGCTAAGATCACTTTGTTAAGAACAATGGATGATCAAGCCAACCCTTTACTAAGATTTTCAGGGCTGAACCTGATTAGCATATACAAAGGAGAGAGAGAGACCCCTCCCCTAGGAACAGAGACACAGGAAATAGTTCCTGTCTGGGGGGGGTCGGGGTCAGTGTTGCTGGTGGCCTCAGAGAACAGATGTAATGAAGCTACACTCAGAACAAAGCTCTCAGAAGCATGGCTGGATCATCACCAGGCACCAAAAGCTAAGTATCATCATCTCAATATCTCATGGCTGATTGGCATAGAATAGTTAAATATGTGTCTGTGGTATAGTAGTTGTAGAATGATAGGTAAGCATAGATTAGTTAGTTTGGAGAGACAAATGGCTTAAGGTTAACGAGGTTTGGGCAGTTGTGTGATCGTTGGGTGTTTGTGTTAATACTCTGTGAAGTCTGTGATGAATTGGAACAGTAGACAATCTGTAGCATAGTATTTGTGGTATTTGTTTGCCTATGGTGATTATAAATAGATTGTGCTGGTTTGTTATAATATATGTGTGGTTACATTGTGATCTGGTCTTGTGATGAATATGCTCTGGTTATTGAGATACTGAAGTTGTTTGGACCTGCAAATCTAAAATGGCTGCTAGCATCCCCCTTTCAACCATGTGGTGCAGTCTTTGGAATCCTGGGAGCTTTCCCAAAATGGAGTCTAGCTTCCATCCCATGCGGTATTCAGCATTGACTAACTGCGCAGCGATTGTTCCTCACATGTGTAAGCTTCTCTGCAACCATATTGTCTTATTGTTATTGTGAGCCATATCTCTCTCTCTCTTCTCCTCTTTCTCCCTCATTTTCCCTTAAACGTAAATTGTATTGTATTGTATTTCCTGTGTAGTTAACTTGGTTAGATATTCTATGTTATATTGGTAGTGTATAATTGTATTGTATTATTCTTTTGCAAGCATACCATCCATAATATATATATATATATATAAGGCGTTAGACCCTAAGCCCAGGTATCTGTGTATTTCTTATAGTGTTAAGTACTCTCAGAGCGTCGGTGACGCTCAAACAGCTTTGAAGTTAATAAGGTTACACTGTGTTGCATTTACACTCTACCACTACACAGAGGTTTACAGTATAAGTACATTCCTTAAGGTATAGTTAAGGGAGTACCCTTGCGGTACTTTTTGCGCCAATTGCGTACTGTGTTCTTTAACCTTTAACGTGTTTTTAATAAGATAAATATTTAGCTTTCATAGTAGCCAGTATTATATAATAAATCTGTATATAAGAGTTGGGTGTGTATGAGTAGCCGGTATTATATAATAACTCTGTGTATAAGAGTTGGGTGTGTATGAGTAGCTAGTATTATATAATATATCTCTATATAAGAGTTGGGTGTGTATGAGTAGCCAGTATTATATAATAAATCTGTATATAAAAGTTGGGTGTGTATGAGTAGCCAGTATTATATAATATATCTGTATATAAGAGTTAGGTGTGTATGAGTAGCCGGTATTATATAATAAATCTGCATATAAGACTTGGGTGTGTATGAGTAGCCAGTATTATATAATAAATCTGTATATAAGAGTTGGGTGTGTATGAGTAGCCGGTATTATATAATATATCTGTATATAAGAGTTAGGTGTGTATGAGTAGCCGGTATTATATAATAAATCTGCATATAAGACTTGGGTGTGTATGAGTAGCCAGTATTATATAATATATCTGTATATAAGAGTTGGGTGTGTATGAGTAGCCGGTATAATATAATAAATCTGTATATAAGAGTTGGGTATGTATGAGTAGACGGTATTATATAATAAATCTGTATATAAGAGTCGGGTGTGTATGAGTAGCCGGTATTATATAATAAATGTGTATATAAGAGTGGGTGTGTATGAGTAGCCGGTATTATATAATAAATCTGTATATAAGAGTTGGGTGTGTATGAGTAGCCAGTATTATATAATAAATGTGTATATAAGAGTTGGGTATGTATGAGTAGCCGGTATTATATAATATATCTGTATATAAGAGTTGGGTGTGTATGAGTAGCCGGTATTATATAATATATCTGTATATAAGAGTCGGGTGTATATGAGTAGCCGGTATTATATAATAAATCTGTATATAAGAGTTGGGTGTGTATGAGTGGTCGGTATTATATAATAAATCTGTATATAAAAGAGTCGGGTGTGTATGAGTAGCCGGTATTATATAATAACTCTGTGTATAAGAGTTGGGTGTGTATGAGTGGCCGGTATTATATAATAAATCTGTATATAAGAGTCGGGTGTGTATGAGTAGCCGGTATTATATAATAAATGTGTATATAAGAGTGGGTGTGTATGAGTAGCCGGTATTATATAATAAATCTGTATATAAGAGTCGGGTGTGTATGAGTAGCCGGTATTATATAATAAATCTGTATATAAGAGTGGGTGTGTATGAGTAGCCAGTATTATATAATATATCTGTATATAAGAGTTGGGTGTGTATGAGTAGCCAGTATTATATAATAAATGTGTATATAAGAGTTGGGTATGTATGAGTAGCCGGTATTATATAATATATCTGTATATAAGAGTTGGGTGTGTATGAGTAGCCAGTATTATATAATAAATGTGTATATAAGAGTTGGGTGTGTATGAGTAGCCAGTATTATATAATATATCTGTATATAAGAGTTGGGTGTGTATGAGTGGTCGGTATTATATAATATATCTGTATATAAGAGTTGGGTGTGTATGAGTAGGCATTATTAGATAATAAATCTGTATATAAGAGTTGGGTGTGTATGAGTAGCCGGTATTATATAATAAATCTGTATATAAGAGTGGGTGTGTATGAGTAGCCGGTATTATATAATAAATGTGTATATAAGAGTTGGATGTGTATGAGTAGCCGGTATTATATAATAACTCTGTGTATAAGAGTTGGGTGTGTATGAGTGGCCGGTATTATATAATAAATCTGTATATAAGAGTCGGGTGTGTATGAGTAGCCGGTATTATATAATAAATGTGTATATAAGAGTGGGTGTGTATGAGTAGCCAGTATTATATAATGTATCTGTATATAAGAGTCGGGTGTGTATGAATAGCCAGTATTATATAATATATCTGTATATAAGAGTGGGTGTGTATGAGTAGCCAGTATTATATAATAAATCTGTATATAAGAGTCGGGTGTGTATGAGTAGCCGGTATTATATAATAAATGTGTATATAAGAGTGGGTGTGTATGAGTAGCCGGTATTATATAATAAATCTGTATATAAGAGTTGGGTGTGTATGAGTAGCCAGTATTATATAATAAATGTGTATATAAGAGTTGGGTATGTATGAGTAGCCGGTATTATATAATATATCTGTATATAAGAGTTGGGTGTGTATGAGTAGCCGGTATTATATAATATATCTGTATATAAGAGTCGGGTGTATATGAGTAGCCGGTATTATATAATAAATCTGTATATAAGAGTTGGGTGTGTATGAGTGGTCGGTATTATATAATAAATCTGTATATAAGAGTCGGGTGTGTATGAGTAGCCGGTATTATATAATAACTCTGTGTATAAGAGTTGGGTGTGTATGAGTGGCCGGTATTATATAATATATCTGTATATAAGAGTCGGGTGTGTATGAGTAGCCAGTGTTATATAATATATCTGTATATAAGAGTTGGGTGTGTATGAGTAGCCAGTATTATATAATATATCTGTATATAAGAGTTGGGTGTGTATGAGTAGGCATTATTAGATAATAAATCTGTATATAAGAGAGTTGGATGTGTATGAGTAGCCAGTATTATATAATATATCTGTATATAAGAGTTGGGTGTGTATGAGTAGGCATTATTAGATAATAAATCTGTATATAAGAGTTGGATGTGTATGAGTAGCCAGTATTATATACTATATCTGTATATACGAGCTGGAGATTGTGTATAGCATTTGGAAACCCCCCACTACACCCCTGAGGGGTTTAGGCTGGATACGCACCAGACAAACATTATGTTGGACCCGCAGTCATGCTTACAGTTCAAGTATGTATAGACACCAATTGGCCACTCAATGTGTCGGTCAAGACACCTAGCTGGACGGGCATTTGAATTTGTCCACCCAGCTGTGACGTCAGCCTCTGCAGCAAGTGTATGGGTGAGCCGCGGACAGCCCGTACACACAGCCGGATGTAACGCTATATATTTAAATATATTGATCATTTTTGTATAGCAGTGATATTGGCTGTAAATAAATAATCTCATTAAGAACTAATAACAATGGTCATTAAAACATAGACCAAAGGTTCCCAAACACGGCCCTCAAGGTAACCTAATGGTCCAAGTTTTAAGTACAGTATATTCATGCTTGGCCACAGGTGACCTAATTAGCACTTGCAGTAGAGGAAAGTTTGATTCCGCAGAGCCTGTCTTAATAGGATCATAAAAAAACACTAATCTGTAATTTTTAGAATGTCCGACATAAATCAGTCAAACCATACTGTAAATGTAGGGTAGCAGTGTGTGACGGTGCTCCCCAGAGTCTGGAAAGGCACTATTGTCAAAATACAAAGAGAAAAGAAGACTGGTGTTGGGGCACTCTTTACGTATGATAGAAAGTTTATAGGTATGCATTCAAATATGGTATCAACTATCTTATTACGCCAGTCATAGAATATACAGAATTACATACATATCGTTTAAAAATGTTTATATGTAACAGCCAAAATATTTTTGTGAATACACTAATTTTGGATAGTGAACTATCCTGCAAATCAACGTGATGAAACACTGTATTATTGAAACAGAAAATAGATGATACAAAATTGATAAACGTCCTTATGGTATAATATCTCAAACCGGTGAATAGTGGTTATGTGGACCCTTCTAATACATTCATGGGTTAAGATAACTTATAGAATGGGTATCCCAAAATGTGCTTATCCTGGAGAGGCCGTTAATGTTACTGCTGTGTATCAACAGATGAGTATGGAGGTGACCTGTCTATGTGCATCATTAATACAAGGGCAAGGCGAAAGTAAAGTATATCAGAGATCGTCAAGGCTCCACATAGTTTCTACTGCCCAACTGTGTGCCAAGTGGCAGTGAACAGATGAGTGATAGCACCAAGATGGACTAGATCTGAAAAGAAGGAAGACAGAGCAATTGAATCTGCTGTTACTTGGGTATTTCCCGGTAATCCCTGAAGGGGGTACAGGCAGCGCAGGGAGGCCAGTACCCCCCCCCCCCCCCCCCCATCCCCTCCAGGCAATGAGAGTTCTATGAAAGTGGTGATGAAGGGAGTACGATAATTAGTCCGAGATGGATTTAGAGAGGTACTGGATGCATAAAGCAGGGAGGAAATAATGCTAATCAGCCTAAAAAAAAGGACTATGGGCCAAATGTAATAGAGTGAGAGTTTCAAAAAAAACCCTGAAAAACCTTACCAAATCTCTCACGTTCTGAACCTCTCACTTTATTACACTTGGCCCCATATGTGTTGTGATCCAAATGATCACGCAGGCTCACTATGGGGGTCATTCCGAGTTGTTCGCTCGTTGTCGATTTTCGCAACGGAGTGATTAAGGCAAAAATGCGCATGGTACGCAGCGCGCATGCGCTAAGAATTTTAGCACAAAACTTAGTAGATTTACTCACGGCCGAACGAAGAATTTTCATTGTTGAAGTGATCGGAGTGTGATTGACAGGAAGTGGGTGTTTCTGGGCGGAAACTGACCGTTTTCTGGGAGTGTGCGGAAAAACGCAGGCGTGCCAGGATAAAACGCAGGAGTGTCTGGAGAAACGGGGGAGTGGCTGGCCGAACGCAGGGCGTGTTTGTGACGTCAAACCAGGAACGAAATGGGCTGAGCTGATCGCAGTGTAGGAGTAAGTCTCGAGCTACTCAGAAACTGCTAAGAATTTTCTATTCGCAATTCTGCTAATCTTTCGTTCGTAATTCTGCTAAGCGAAGATACACTCCCAGAGGGCGGCGGCCTAGCGTGTGCAATGCTGTTAAAATCTGCTAGCGAGCGAACAACTCGGAATGAGGGCCTATGTTGCTTACAAGTAGGTTATATCAGGTGATAGCAGTACTGAAATAAGGTAACACCGACTCACTATTGGGATTGTCATGCGGATAACTTAACCTACAGCACCTAGGACCTAATTCAGATCTAATTGCAGCAGCAAATTTGTTAGCTAATGGGCAAACCCATGTGCACTGCAGGGGGGGGGCAGATATAGATATATGTGCAGAGAGAGTTAGATTTGGGTGGGTGGGTTCAAACTGAAATCTAAATTGCAGTGTAAAAATATAGCAGCACAGAAACAATATAACCCACACAAATCTAACTCTCTCTGCACATGTTATATCTGCCCACCCCCACTGCAGTTTACATGGTTTTGTTAGGTTCCTGGTGCTCAGAACAAGGGAGATGTTATGAAGCGAGTCCAGAGCACCAGGACGTAATGCTGGGAAAGGGGAATGGAAAGGGAATAGCCCCTGGCGCCCTATCTCCGTTGTCTCACCCGTGCTGTCAGTACACTCTTGCGAGACTATGGTTGCTTGAGCCCATGGCAGCCGCGTTTGAAGGGCGGATTACGTCTGCCCAACTTCGATGCCCCCTCAGGTCTTAATGAGAGACAAAGAGTGAACCGAGACAGGGTGATAACAAGGGGCCCTCTGACTAAACAACAAGGCCAGGGGCTACTAACAAACCTAAAACCAAAGTATGTGCGGCTTGCCGCCAAAGGAAAAGAACAACAAAGGAAATGCTGACCACACACCGACACAATACTTTTGTGTACCGGCGGTGACAGCATAAGCAGAACCCTCTGCAAAACACCAGTGACAGAAATAATAAGGAAATACAGCGGCCTAGGCCGACGGACGCGGCCGTGCCGCTACTCACGGAACCGGTACGAATACTGGCAAACGGACAGGAACTCCCAATGCTGCTGACACAGACTCTCAGAACTGGAGGACAGGCAGAATCCCAAACGACAGACCGGTGGACACCAAGAAGCCAGAAACTTGCACAGGCAACGGTACTGGACCTCAGGACAGGAACGCCTCACGGCAGGACACGGGATCAGACATAGGAATCGACACAGGGACTGACACAGGAATCGACACAGGAAGCTCAGGAACTAGCAGGAACTAGCAGGAACCAAGCTCAGAACTCAAGCAGACTGCAAACCAAGGAATATCACCAGCATCTGTGAATTGCAAACAGCCAGCATATAACAGAGAGGCCTAATTAATAATCCCATGCAGCTGCCTTGTTGCATGATTCCAAACTGACCAGATGCAATTAGCAGCCAGGTGAGGCTGAACACAAGGGAACAAGCTGCAATTACACAGACTCACCAGCGGCAGCAGACAAGAGTATTCTAAAACAGAGCAACAGGAAATCCTGGCATGCAAGACAACTTTATAAACATAAAATAGGAATGAACCACTACCTGTGGTTCATAACAGTATCCCCTCCTTAAGGGTGAGCTCCGAGCACCCCATGACACCCACAGGGAACATAAACAGAAGTATAACATGAAATACAGAACAAAACTGCAAAACAGGAATGAGCCACAGCCGTGGCTCATAACATTACCCCCCCCCCCCTTGAGGAGGGGTCAAAAGACCCCAAAATTCAGACTATCCAGAACAAGGGATACAAAAAAAAAAAACCTGACACACTGGTCTAACAGACAAGAAAACAAAAAACAAGCTGTAGCAACAACTTGTAACAGTGCCCTCCCCTTGATGGTGGCCACTGGACACAAGACAAGGGGGAAAAAAATCCTTTTTTTTATCAAGGCAAGAGTCAAAAATTATTTCTTTTTCTTCTTCTTCTTTTTACAAAGCTCTTTAGGTCTGACCAAGGTAATTCCCCAAACATTGTCAGAACTGATGGTACCACCCAGCAAGGCTGCGTTCAAATCAGAGACAGGTCTCTTACCCTTGGGAGCTGAACTTTCTGGTAAAGTACTATTATTAGAAGAAGAAGTCAAAAAAGCACATCCTGCAGTCAAAACAACGGGCTGGGACTCTTGTGCCGAGTTTACAGTATTTGGTGGACTCTCAGCAGACAAGACGGGTGACTTAGAGGAACCTGAACCAATTTCTTTGGAACCATATCTTTTAATAATTGCATCACTGAATGCTGGGGGATCCTGAAGAATGGGATCTTCAGCTTTCATTAGGCTGGTCGCCCACTCAAAAGGCTCTCCTCTAAAAGAATAAATCAGATAAAGCACAATGTTCTCTGAAGTGATGCCCAGAAATGGTCTAGACAACATAATAATGTAATAGTGTTTGTAAAGTGCCAAAAATTGGGCTAAGTCCCCATCAAAGATTATGGATGTTGAGATATCAGAGTCAGGATCTGTTTCCTTCTCATCTGACTGACTGGAGTGCTTTGCTAGGACCTGGTCACTATTGACCTTACTCGAGGCTGAGACTCTCTGAACCCCACCCGGGGCTGAGACTTTCTGAACCCCACCCGGGGCAGTGACTTTCTGAACCCCACCCGGGGCAGTGACTTTCTGAACCCCACCCGGGGCAGTGACTTTCTGAACCCCACCCGGGGCAGTGACTTTCTGAACCCCACCCGGGGCAGTGACTTTCTGAACCCCACCCGGGGCAGTGACTTCCGAGAACCCCGCTGGGGCAGTGGCCTCCGAGAACCCCGCTGGGGCAGTGGCCTCCGAGACCCCCGCTGGGGCAGTGGCCTCCGAGAACCCCGCTGGGGCAGTGGCCTCCGAGAACCCCGCTGGGGCCAGCACCTCGGATTCTTTTACTGGGACCGGACCGTTGGCCTCCCTGACTGGGATCGGGCCATCGGCCTCCCTCTCTGAGTCAATAATTATCGAAAGTTCTCCCGGGACTATGACTTCCGGGACTTTTGCTGAAGCAATAACGTTCAGATCCTCCACTAATGCTATGCTTCTTAAGTTCTTTCCTGGGGAAGCGACTTCTAGACCCTTCTTTGGGGCTGCGTCTCTCGAGACCCCACTTGGGGATATTACTTCAAAGATCCCTTCTGGAGTTTTGCTTCTCGAGTTCCCCTCAAGAACTATGGTTTTAGAGACCCTTTCTAGGGTTGCGCTTTTCAAGTCCCTACCTGGGGTAACAGCTTCTGAGACCCCTTCCGGTATGGACACCTGAACAATAATATTTGATGTCCCTCTATAAGCTAGGGCATCGGGTACCGCTCCAGCACTCTGGGCATCGGGTACCGCTCCAGCACTCTGGGCATCGGGTACCGCTCCAGCACTCTGGGCATCGGGTACCGCTCCAGCACTCTGGGCATCGGGTACCGCTCCAGCACTCTGGGCATCGGGCACCGCTCCAGCACTCTGGGCATCGGGCACCGCTCCAGCACTCTGGGCATCGGGCACCGCTCCAGGACCCTTGGCATCGGGCGCCACTCCAGGAACCTGGGCATCGGGCACCGCTCCAGCACTCTGGGCATCGGGCACCGCTCCAGGAACCTGGGCATCAGGCACCACTCCAGGAACCTGGGCATCAGGCACCACTCCAGGAACCTGGGCATCAGGCACCACTCCAGGAACTTGCAACTCCGCTTCCACAGGAACCCCTAGAGAGGAGAGAAACATTCTCTTTTGATTCCTGAATCTATAATGGGGCTCCCTTGCCCAAGGACCCCAATTATAGGACAGAGAGTTTTTTTGTGTGGGTTGTGTGACAAGTACCTCTGCCACAGTAGAGACAGGAGTAGGTCTTGTATCATGACTCAACTTGGCCAGAGGGCAAGACTCGTCACCACACTTTGGCTTGCGCAACTCACAGGTCTGCAGATAATGGCCTAAACCCCCACAATATAGGCATAAGTTTAAGTTTCTGCGACGCAGACGCTCCTCTTCTGAGAGCCTGGGCCGCAGAAAACTTTTAAACCGTTTCTCTTCAATTAAACCAGAGGATTCTCTTGTCACCATACTGTGAACAAGAGTCTCTTTAGAGATAGATGTACTCTCAATGACTTCTGGCAAAATGAGCAAGATTTTAGTCAGAAGGTTTTGCAGTTGCTTTAGGGATTGCTGCAAAACTTCTAGTCGCTCTGGTCTCAAAGCACTGAATACAGAGTTCAGGGCTGCGAGAGATGCCTGCAGGGCTTGCATAGTAGACATAGGAGGATTTAAAACTAGACAAGACAAGACAAGGCAAGACAAGGCAAGACAAGGCAAGACTAAATTTTGCTAAACAAAACTAGACCTTTTTTTTTTTTTTTTTTAAACACCGGACTGGATTCTAAACACCGGACTGGATTCTAAACACCGGACTGGATTCTAAAACACCGGACTGGATTCTAAAACACTGGACTGGATTCTAAAACACTGGACTGGATTCTAAACACTGAATTCTAGACAGGACTGGATTCTAGACTAGACACTGGACTGGGCCAAAAAAGAAAAAAGTTTTATTTCTTTTTTGTGGTATGGCTGGTGATAATGTTAGGTTCCTGGTGCTCAGAACAAGGGAGATGTTATGAAGCGAGTCCAGAGCACCAGGACGTAGTGCTGGGAAAGGGGAATGGAAAGGGAATAGCCCCTGGCGCCCTATCTCCGTTGTCTCACCCGTGCTGTCAGTACACTCTTGCGAGACTATGGTTGCTTGAGCCCATGGCAGCCGCGTTTGAAGGGCGGATTACGTCTGCCCAACTTCGATGCCCCCTCAGGTCTTAATGAGAGACAAAGAGTGAACCGAGACAGGGTGATAACAAGGGGCCCTCTGACTAAACAACAAGGCCAGGGGCTACTAACAAACCTAAAACCAAAGTATGTGTGGCTTGCCGCCAAAGGAAAAGAACAACAAAGGAAATGCTGACCACACGCCGACACAATACTTTTGTGTACCGGCGGTGACAGCATAAGCAGAACCCTCTGCAAAACACCAGTGACAGAAATAATAAGGGAATACAGCGGCCTAGGCCGACGGACGCGGCCGTGCCGCTACTCACGGAACCGGTACGAATACTGGCAAACGGACAGGAACTCCCAATGCTGCTGACACAGACTCTCAGAACTGGAGGACAGGCAGAATCCCAAACGACAGACCGGTGGACACCAAGAAGCCAGAAACTTGCACAGGCAACGGTACTGGACCTCAGGACAGGAACGCCTCACGGCAGGACACGGGATCAGACATAGGAATCGACACAGGGACTGACACAGGAATCGACACAGGAAGCTCAGGAACTAGCAGGAACTAGCAGGAACCAAGCTCAGAACTCAAGCAGACTGCAAACCAAGGAATATCACCAGCATCTGTGAATTGCAAACAGCCAGCATATAACAGAGAGGCCTAATTAATAATCCCATGCAGCTGCCTTGTTGCATGATTCCAAACTGACCAGATGCAATTAGCAGCCAGGTGAGGCTGAACACAAGGGAACAAGCTGCAATTACACAGACTCACCAGCGGCAGCAGACAAGAGTATTCTAAAACAGAGCAACAGGAAATCCTGGCATGCAAGACAACTTTATAAACATAAAATAGGAATGAACCACTACCTGTGGTTCATAACAGTATCCCCTCCTTAAGGGTGAGCTCCGAGCACCCCATGACACCCACGGGGAACATAAACAGAAGTATAACATGAAATACAGAACAAAACTGCAAAACAGGAATGAGCCACAGCCGTGGCTCATAACAGGTTTTGCCCATTAGCTAACAAATTTGCTGCTGCGATCAGATCTGAATTAGGCGCCTAGTCTTCCCAGGTGGTCTCCCACCCAAGTGCTGGCCAGGCCCAACACTGCATAACTTCCAAGATCAGATGAGATTGGGCATAACCAGTTTAGTATGACTGTATGTATATGGTCCCACTATGTGAGAGCCTGAACAAGTGCAACCTCTTTATATATTTTTTTTCTGTATAATTATTAAATGCATTGTTTTTAGCATATCTACAGCAATATTTTCATTATCTTATTCTTATTATAAAGTTTAATGTAACTGATCTCTGTACTCATTGTATGCACACAGCTCTGTTTCCGCTTGTTCTCTAATTTTGAGAAATCCGACTATTTTCTGTCCATGATTATCATGTTGTACTATGGGAACGTTTGTAACGGATACAGAATCCCACGCAGGAAAATAAATTATTCTGTTGGAAATTGGCAGAAGTTAATTATATGCTTAAGGAAGCTGGTTTTGTACTATTATACCCAGAGATTGTGGTTTCAGTTGCAAGAGCAGAGGTCAAGGGGAAGTGGAAATTATGCGGATGTTTTTAGAAAATTAATTGTGGCACAATATACAAAAATCTCTGGCATTTGTATCTACACAGAGGCTACATAGTCATCAGGGATGTCAAGGTCTGCTGGGAATTGTAGTATCACAACAGCAGGAAAGCCACAACATGCCAAAGCCTGAGTGGACGGAATTTGTTTACTGAGACTGATTATCATTTGCTATTTAAAAATAATTTGTGTTTCTGCAATACTTTTTGCTTAGTGAAACTAGGGTAAATGACTTCATTATGATGGCAATGTATTCCGACTACCTCCTAATTCCCAGAAATGTATTCCACGGGCCCACAAATGTGTATAAATGTTTGCTTAGTAACCCTTTATGGACTAAAACGTTAGAGAACCAGGGGCGTCACTAGACCTTTGTGGGCCCCACAGCTAAATTTTGAAAGGGCCCCACCCCAAGCTTCGCCAGAGTAATGGGGGCATGACAGAGGGTGTGGGCAGCACAGCGATTGGGGGGGAAGGTCAGAAAAGTAGAAAAGGTGACAGGGCCTGACAGAGTGGATGGCGGGGCAGGGCATGACAGAGTGGATGGCGGGGCAGGGCCTAACAGAGACTAAAGTGTCATTTACATACGGTGTAAGATGTCATTTAAAAATTGCACTAACGGGGGATGGCGGTCATTAGGTCGACATGAGTTAGGGCGACATACATTGGGTCAACCACGATTGGTCAACACGCATTAGGTCAACATGATCACTAGGTCGACATGGTCATTAGGTCGACATGAGTTTTCCACAATTTCTTTAATTTTTCGACTTTTTTTATACGATCCACGTGGACTACAATTTGGAACGGTAACACCGTGCCCGAAGCATGGCAAAGCGCAGCGAGCCATGCGAGGGGTTACGGTGCACTAATTGGGGTTTCCCATCACTTTTTGAAGAAAACTACACCAAAAAAAGTTTTAAAAAAACATGTCGACCTTTTTCCATGTCAACCTAGCACATGTCGACCTAATGACCATGTCGACCTAGTGATAATGTCGACCAAACGTGGTCTCCCAATGTCTGTCGACCTAATGAACCACACCCCTAACGGGCACCAGGGACACAAAAAACCTTTTTTAGATTCCAGTTTGAAGCTTTGGGGAAAGTTTGACATCTCATCCCTGACAGCAGCCCACCACACGCATTGTTTCTTAGAAGCAGCCCAGGTATTATCCATTAAATATCTGAAACAATAATTTGGAGACAGTTGGCTGCACAGGTTCCAGCCCTTCTGGCTGATCCAATTCCTTATTGTTCTGCAAGTCTGCTCCTGCCGTACTCTCTACCGGCACACCAGATTGCCAGCAGCTGCATGTTTCACCAGCCAGGACTCTCAGTCTACTTCCCCCATCCAAACAGCATTATCCCCTCAGTTCTCCTTTATCCCATGTGCTCTCTCCTCCATCGCTTACCTCCTGTTCCTTCCCGTCTTTATCCATCTGCTTACTCTCAGCCCTCTTTTCTTTCTGTTTATTGCCCCCCTTTGCCCAGCTTACCCATTCCGTGCTGGCTGCAACCCAGTGACGTGCGGTGAGGTCATTGGCTGGGGAGGCACACACACACACACATATATATATATATATATATATATACATATATACACACACACACACGCACAGTGGTCGAAATGAAAATTTCGAAGTGGGGCTATGCAAGAGTCAAGGATGCAATTATGCGCGCCCCTTTTGTGGGCGTGGTCACCCCAAAAAGGGGCATTGTCAACCAAAAGTGGGCATGTCCAGTGTAGTAGAACACCTTATACTATCTAGTACTGGTGCCCCTTTCACCTTATAGCACACTGTACAAGCCAAAATTCACATTATAGCACACGGTACGAGACGAAATTCACATTGTAGCACACTGAATGAGCCGAAACTCACAATGTAGCACACTGAATGAGCCGACATTCACATTATAGCACACTGAATGACCGGAAACTCACATTATAGCACACTGAATGAGCCGAAACTCACATTGTAGCACACTGAATGGGGATCAGTACTAAATGCCGCCGGTCGGAATCCCGGCGGTCGAAATACCGACGCCGGAATCCCGACCACACAATCCCGACAGGGGTGGTGAGCGGAACGAAGCCCCTTGCGGGCTCGCTTCGCTCGCCACGCTCGGCACACTATTATATTCTCCCTCTATTGGTGTCGTGGACACCCACGGAGGGAGAATATGTCGGGATTGTGGCGGTCGGGATTCCGGCGTCGATATTTCGACCGCTGGGATTCCGTCCGGCGGCATCCTGACCGCATCCCCACTGAATGAGCCGAAATTCACATTGTAGCACACTGAATGAGCCGACATTCACATTATAGCACACTGAATGACCGGAAACTCACATTATAGCACACTGAATGAGCCGAAACTCACATTGTAGCACACTGAATGAGCCGAAATTCACATTGTAGCACACTGAATGAGCCGACATTCACATTATAGCACACTGAATGACCGGAAACTCACATTATAGCACACTGAATGACCGGAAACTCACATTGTAGCACACTGAATAAGCCGAAACTCACATCGTAGCACACTGAATGAGCCGAAATTCACATTGTAGCACACTGAATGAGCCGACATTCACATTATAGCACACTGAATGACCGGAAACTCACATTATAGCACACTGAATGAGCCGAAACTCACATTGTAGCACACTGAATGAGCTGAAATTCACATTGTAGCACACTGAATGAGCCGAAATTCACATTATAGCACACTGAATGAGCCGAAATTCACATTGTAGCACACTGAATGAGCTGAAATTGTGACAACAGGGACAGCCAGAGAGACAGGGAGAGAGAGAGAGTAACGACAGGGTGAGAGTGACGACAGTAACGACAGTGACAGCAGGGAGAGTGACGAGAGTGACAGCAGGGAGAGAGTTATGAGTGACAGCAGGGAGAGAGTTATGAGAGTGACAGCAGGGAGAGAGAGAGAGATAAACGACAGGGAGGGAGAGTGACGAGAGTGACAGTAGGGAGAGTGACAGTAATGACAGGGAGAGAGGGTGACAGCAGGGGAACATTACCTGACTGTGGTAGACGGAGGCACCCATGGGCAGCGGTGGTGAGGTCCCGCTGACGGTGACCGCCATTTGTGCAGGTGGCGGCGGGTGGCTGGCAGCGGTGAGTGGTGGATGGCTGGCGGGGGTGAGCGATGGGTGGCAGGCAGCGGTGGGTGGCTGGCGGTGGTGATTGGTGGGCGGCTGTGAGCTAGTGTATATATATATATATATCAGGGACGTGCAGTCAGGGGAGGCAGTGCCTCCCCTGTCATTAGTGATTCCATTAAATGATTAAAATAATATAAAGAAGATCTGTGTCATAAGTATCTGCTTCATATTATTTAAAGCAACTTGGCTTTTAAATTGACTTTGGGAGGCACCGATAGTGGTGCCTCCAGTAGTCAATGGGACAGGGGACAAAGCGGGGGGCGGGGCCATGCTGCGGTCTGTAAAAGCCCGTTGGAAATCAATGAAGAAGCGGCACCATTAGAAGTGCCGCTGTGACAGAGGGGCGTGCTTTCACCCATGAAAGCACGCCCCTGTCAGTAAGGAGGGATGTGATTGGCAAGCGGCTCCGTCACTGGAGCCGCTGTCAATCATCACTGGGTGGTTGCGGGGCGGGCATATGCGGAGGCAGTGCGGGCAATAGTGGTGGTCAGGTCCGGATTGGCGAGTGCCACTACAGGGGAACTCCCCGGTGGCCCGAACAGTGTATGGGTCCGCCTGTTATATGTGCGCCGCCCCCCCCATCCGCGTCAAGCTTCGACCACCAGCCACCAACCCCCCGTCCGTCCGTGCGGCCGCGACCACCCTCCCCCTTTTAACCCGCTCCCGCTGGGGGATCACCAGTGCTCACGCCTCACGGATGTTCGCGGTTCGGATAGAGGAGGTGGGCGCCGCTCTCAGAGCTGTGTGCAGGAGCCGTGCAGTAAATAGCACTCTGCGCTGGTCATGTGGGCGCAGTGAAAGGCTGGCTCACTAGCCTTGGCCTCCCTGCACCGCATCTGTTGTGTGATTTCAGGACGTGTGTGTGACATCACTGGAGCACCACCCCGGGCCGCCACCCATTCGCGCCTGGAATGGCAGTGTCAGCACCTGAGGTGAGGACTCTGAGGAGAGTCCTGCTGGCTGAGATCCACTGCTGGCATTATGATTTATATATATGTATATATAACCCACTACTCCTATAGCAGCACCCCCCCAATCCTCATCTGACCCACTCATTTACTAGTCCAGCATGACCCCTCTCACCCCATCTGCCCTACCTCTCTCCTATCCAGCCTGCCCCCTCTCATCTGGCACAACCCTCTCTCCTCAACTGGCCCACCCCCTCTCCTCCCCAGCCTGCCCCCTCTCACTTATGTCTCCAGGGGCCCTCTCCCCTCTCGTCCCCCGTCTTCTGAACTTGAACCCAGGAAAGATGTCAGCATATATAAATATACATTGATAGCTACTGTACCTAACTCAGAATGTCTGCATGGAGATTGTGTTACCAGCGAGCGCCCGGCTCCCTCTCCACAGTGGCAGCTGGAGGCAGGAATTCACTCCTGAGATCCGGCTTCAGGTTCTGGCAATGTGCACTATGGGAGAGACGTGATGACGTCTCCCCCATACTTCCGAGAGGTGAGCTGCCAGATCGATGGCAGTGGTCGGACGCAGGAGCGGGGCTTAATGTGAACATTGTGTTCTTGTTTTGTTTTTTTGTGTGTGTAAGCGGCGCTTCTACAAGGGGCATACTGTAACTACTGGGGGTATATAACTATTGGGGGTTAAACTACTAGGGGCATAACTACTGGGGGCATAACTACTGGGGGCTAATTATTGGGGGAAAACTACTGGGGCTCAACTACTGGGGGCAATACTTCAGGGAGCAATACTTCAGGGGATATTACTACAGGGGGTATTACTACAGAGGCCCAACTATATCCCCTAACTCTAAATCTCAGGGCCATAGCATCAATTTCAGACTCAGTGTTCGTTAAGTTATCTGAGATTCTGTGGACCCTGAGAAACTGTGAATATGGTAAGCTGAACTTGCCGGAAGCCGGGTGAAAACTTGAAGCCTGTAGTAACGTATTTTTGTCAGTAGGTTTTTTGTATAGCTTAGTGTGTAACTGACCATCAATTACAGAAATTTCCACATCAAGATAATTGACCTTTACTGCACTAATAGTGGCTGTAAATATTATCATGCCGTTGATTAATATCTGTAACAACATTATTGAGCTGTTCCTCTGTGCCTGACCAAATGAGGAACAGGTCATCTATGACAAAAAATAATGTTTTACTGGCAATATCAATATCAGTGAAAAACAAATCCTTTTCTACTTCGAACATAAAGCAATTGGCAAACGCAGGTGAAACGCAACTGCCCATCGTGCAACCCTGCAGTTGCTCAAACCACTTATTGTCAAACAGGAAATAATTACGAGTAAGTGTAAGCTAAAGCAAATCCAAAAAGAAATTTAAATCTGGACCATTATACAGAGTACTACTGGATAACAGACGTCTAGCAGCCTCCACACCTCTGTTATGTGGAATATTGGTGTAGAGGCTTACTACATCTTGCAATTAGCAGGAAGGAGCAGAGCCGACCCTAACCAATATGATGCCCTAGGCAAGATTTTGGCTGGTGCCCCCAAGCACCGCCGCTAGTTCTGCAAGAGATGCCTGGCATGAGTCAGCTGGCAGCTCTGCTAACGTCAGGCGCATTTTGTTTATGAAAATGTATCTTATTTGCATTACTATGTGGCTAGGATACACAAGCAGCTTCTGCTGATTAAAATGATATGCAGCATGCCTATATTCTGTGTGCGACTGCGGCTGTATCTGCATACAAAATGCTACATTACAGTGATTTCCAGGAATACACGCAACGTAGCATTTCGTATGCAGATACAGCCGCAGTCACACACAGAATATAGGCATGCCGCATATCGTTTTAATCAGCAGAAGCTGCTGGTGCCCCTAAGCAAGTTTGCCTATGCCTAAGGCCGGCTCTGGGAAGTAGTGTTGTGGTCTCTTTCTTCATACTCCCTAGTTTACAGTAAGAATGTTTGTTGTTCTCTTTGAGTCATTTACTTTTTCTTCAGGTAACTGCAGGCATTCGGTTCCTTTATAACATATAATTTGGTTCTCAAATCTGACATGCCCCATGCACAGACCATTCCCTGGAGACAGCTGTGTTCATACAGGCTCTCTCCTGCAGCAAGTCTGTCAGAATATTAACCTTTGGCTTTGGATAATCTTTTCACCTGACCCTGAGGATGCATAACCATTAGTGCATCTTATTTGTCGCAGTAATTACACAGTTGTGCGATTGCCGAGTGCCCTGTGTTATAGTTATGGGTAATATTTCAAGGAAAACAGTGACAAGATGACAAGAGATTTTTGTTACTTTTTTTTTTTACAGAAAACAAACAAGACATTTAAGTGTGTTATTATTGGATATATGGCAATGATCACATATGGTGTTTTCATTGTTTTCATACACAGAACAAATATATACAGCTGAGGAAGGTGTAGAACAGTAAACCCCAGACCATGGCACCATGGAGTCAGGGCACTTGCAGGCATAGACGTGCGCAGCACATTTTATTAGGGGGTGCACCATCGGAGGGGTGTGTCTAGCACCCCCTTTTGGGCGTGTCTAGCACCATCTATTGTCGGTCAACGCAATATAAAATATCCACCCTTGTATCAATCCTAATAAAGCAGATACATTGTCAGATGTTGTGGTGTGCACCAAACAAACACCCCTGATGGCACTCACTGCAATTACACTGCTCCTCCTCAGCTTGGTCTGGCTCCCCCTCTCTTTCCCCTGCAAGCTGCAGCAGCTTACTTACAAGTCAGCCACTCACTGACACTGACAGTCGCAGACTAGTACTGCTGCTGGAAAAATGAGTGACGTGTCATTGTTGCTGCTGACTGCCTGCCAGTATTGAATGTGTCTTCCTAAGAAGAATGCTGGCTGCATGCTGATCCTCATCAGTGGCTGGCGGTGGCATAGCATAGAAGGAGAGAGGTGGGCATGTGGCAGGTGGGCGTGCGAGCAGCATGACGTCATCACGTCACATCACGCTGTTTTTGTACATGGAGGTGGAGCCGGCAGTTTGAAAGCCGGTGGCAGTGGCACCCTTGATTAACCCATGCGTCCGGTCAGTAATGCAGTCCTGACAGGGTGCAGCGCAGAGGGGACAGTAATCAGCCTGCTCGGCGATCGCTGCATCAGGCATGTGAGATCGGGGTGCCAGACATTAGGGGGTGCCTGTGCGCACCAGGCACCCCCCCTGCGCACACCTATGCTTGCAGGGATGCCCTGTGTTGAGGTCCAGGACCAATTCAAATTGTTTATGGTCAATGTGACCATGAATAATTCCCATCATAACATATGTGGACAGGGCCTGATTAAGGGTTCCAGCCGCCCTAGGCTAGGATATCCATCTATTCCCTCCTGTCTCTTATTCTATCTATTCCCTCCTGACTGTTTCTCATTCTATCCATCAATTGTTGTTGCTCATTCTAGCCATTCATTAGCCGCTAATTCTATCCACGGCAGTCTGGTCACTAATTCCATCACAATTGCATTCTACAGATCCTCTCCTCTGTCAGACTCCCAGTATATTTTTATATTTTGCCTAACTGGGGTCTGCACAGGGGTCAAGCATGGATGTAGGGTCTAAATCAGGTGCCGCGTGACGGGTTGTGGGAGTGCGAGGGAGGAATTGGGGTGCAGGTTGCAGGAGTGCTGGGGGGCTTACTGACCACAATGAGGACTCGGGAGGTGAGCATTTACAAAGTACAGGGGGTCGCTGGTACTGCTGGTGCATCGGACGGGTGGGGGGGAGGGGGGGAGAATCAGGATGGAGAATCCGCACCCGCCGCGCTCCCCCCTCCCCAGGATACTGCACTCCAGGATGAAGCCTGCTCAGCCTATTGGTTGATCAGGCCCTGTATGTGGACAAACAGAAGTGAATCCTGTCCCTCATAACTGAGCCTAAGGATGACATACAAAGTAAACACAATTTACTTAATTTAATATTTAGTTCAGAACTTTTTAATAAGAAACTGTTGGCCTAGGAAGCCTTGAGATAAATTCTGATACTCAAAGGTGGCATGATTCATAAAAGTTTGGGAACCACTGGTTAAGAAAAATGACCTAAGATTTCAATTGTTCAAATGCAGAAGTTCAAGAAAAAACACCAGCTATGGCTGATGTCGCCCAACTAATAACCCACCTTTCAACCATTCTCCAACTGCACTCTCTGACTTCCCAATGGCATAACCATCTTCCCAAGGCCCCAAGACAAAAATTGGTTGATGGTCCCAATAATAACTTTACAATCTATGTAGTCCCTTCAACTAAGTAAAGGGTGTTTTGAATCTAAAACATTGTGACAACATATAATATTATATTGAGCAAATACTCTCTGTCACAGGCAACCATAGGTCTTAATGGTTGGTGGCTCTCAGAATAAACAGAGCCAAAAGTCCAAGTCAGGGGGTTCGTTTGAGAGTGGCCAAGCAAGGATGCAAAAGGGTAACCAGGTTATCAAGCAGATCCGTAGTCAAAGACATTAGATGTATACAATCCAGAATTGAAGTCAAACAAAGTAGACATTAAGGAAATCCAATAAGGAATCAGGAACAAAAGCAGCTCAATCAAGATTAAACTACGAATAATCAGGCACAGGTATCACTAACTTCCTACTTTTTCCTGCAGGGGCTTGACTATGGACAGGAAGAATTTAGGATGCAGAAGCCTGACAATGGTCCGGACCAACATTAACCGCTGTGGTGTAACTGGTAACACACGTTTATAGTTTCCAAGGTCCCTGGGTCAAGTCCCATGGACCATGCATCAGCACTATGACGGAGCAATTCAATTGCTTATCCATTTGGGCGCCCATTAATATTCAACGCACCTGAAAGCACCTGCTTTAGCCGAGTAAATCGGCTTAACTTGTCTAAAATTCTTGTTTGGCTGTCTAAAATTCTTTTTTGAGCGCTTTGGGCATCCAAACTACAGACTTTTCACACATTTTTTTTCTTGCACCTCCGGATGATGTGAGAAAAATGTGCCTGTTGCAGCTAATGGATATCTGATCGGAGCAACAATTGAATTGCTCTGAAAAACGCCCATTCGCACAGAAGCCCAGCAAGGGCACCTTCCACAATTGAATTGCCCCCCATGTGTCAAATGTGGCTGGTTTTTATAAAAGTCACATGAATAAGTACAGATGATTGGTTTAGAGTATCTCTGTTTAATGTACGTTATGATTGTATTTTGTGAAAAGGAACGTAGTAGCTTAGAAATTTCCAAACATCAACTCAGCACTTAAACCAAATGTTATTGGTAGCAGAATCGGATTATTAAGAATGACTGTGAGATATATTTTGGGTGGATTTTAGTAATTTTAAACAGCCTAGGTGGCTTTATGTCGCTAGTACTCAACATGAAATACATGAAATAGTTTAGTAAACATTTTGTCAACTGGTATAGAGAAGTACTATCAGTCGATATTTAGATAAAGCGGTATCCTTATCTAGTTTATGATAGTAATTATTCTGACCTCTGGTATTTCTCTCAGTATAAAAGAGGAAGAAGCAGTTTTATTATTAAACAGTAATTGGAATTTGTCCATAAGCGTATCATTAAAGGTTTTATAATACTGTATAATAAAGCAATCAGGTTCAGGTGCCTTTTCAGACGATACCTGCCCCAGAAGGTAACTATGGGGGTCATTCCGAGTTGATCGCTAGCTGCCGTTGTTCGCTGCGTAGCGATCATTTTAAAAAAACGGCAAAACTACGCATGCGTATGGGCTGCAATGTGCACGCGCAGCGTACGGGTACAAAGAGCATCGTTGTTTTGCACTGCTTCTAGCGACAATTCCATTCGCACAGCCAATCGCAGGAGATTGACAGGAAGTGGAAGTTTATGGGTGTCAACTGACCGTTTTCTGGGAGTGGTAGGGAAAACGCAGGCGTGTCCAGGCGTTTGCAGGGCGGGTGTCTGGCGTCAATTCCGGGACCTTTGTCGCAGCAATCATCGCACAGAATAAGTAACTACAGGGCTGGTCTTGTTTTGCACAAAATGTTTTTGTACCGCTCGGCTGCACATGCGTTCGCACTCTTGCAAAGTGAAAATACACTCCCCCGTGGGAAGCGACTATGCGTTTGCACGGCTGCTAAAAGTAGCTAGCGAGTGATCAACTCGGAATGACCCCCTATGACCTCTGCATCATCTGTAGTGAGGGGTGGGAAATTAGGAGTGACACCTTGTTCGGGAATAAGGTTTAGGAAGGAGACACTGTACCAGGAATTCTGATAAAAGTGTGATTGGAGTGTCATTTTCATTATTGTATAGTAGTACGCAAATATTAGCTCAATGGCCAGGATGTAATGAAGGCCAAATTCAGCAGCCGTGCGGGATGCAGGACGAACGCAAACGTTTTTTTAAAGGGACAATCATTTACTAGGTATAGTTCAGCCTCGTAAATGATTGCCCCTTTAAAAAAAATAGTTAGGCCAGCATCACGCACGGCCCCTGAACTCGCCCTATGTCTTAGTTTACGGATCAACATGACTTTACATGGGGGTGATATCACATTTTTATTTCGTGCTTTTTGTACCTATAATAGATTTGCCATAATATCTCTTTAACCTGGGAAACCTACAATTTACACAGATTCTGCGGCTGATTAAAACCAGATGCAATGCAGGGTAGAATTTAGCCAGCCACAGAATCTGTGTAATTCACATGTACCCTGGATTAAAGGGATATTATGGTAAGCCTATTTATAATCTACCCCATAATACAGCTTTGTGGGCATGCCGCACTGTAGGAGCACATGTGTTTATTTTCCCCAAAAGGTAAATTCTAAATAATGTGTAATAGTTTGTTGTGTGGTTACATTCCCCTCTGTTACTCTGTAACTTCCATGTAAATTATGAGTTAGGTATAGTTATAGGCCCCTCATTTGAAACAGAGCCATTGTCTAACCCTGCTAGAGTTTTGCTATTTGGCCATGCTAAAACTATTGCAATGCATGCTGGGATGTGTAGTTCAACAACAGCTGGAGGGCCAAAGGTTCCCCATCCCTGGTTTAACCCAATGATTCTCAACTCCAGTCCTCAAGTACCCCCTAACAAGCCAGCAGTACGGACGGTGTAATGGTTAGCATTACTGCCTCACAGCACTAAAGTCATGGGTTCCATATCCGCCACAACTACCTGTGTGGAGTTTGTATATCCTCTACATTCTTTTGTGGATTTCCCCCCACAATCCAAAAATATACGGGTAAGTCAGTTGGCTTCCGATAAAAAAAAAAATTAACCCTAGTGTGTACATGTGTCTAGGGCAGACTAAATAGACCAAGTGGTACTTATCTGCCATCAAATTCTATGTAAGCCATGTTTTCTGGATTTCTTTAATTATGCACAGGTGAATTAATACATTTTGCTGTGTCAGTAATTTTCCTATTTGTTTCCATAGGCAGAAATCTAGAAAACAAGTGGGTACAGTGTGGGGCAGCTGTCTGAGTAGAGCATACGGCCAGAGCCGTTTCTTGTGGCGGGCGAGGCGTGCATTCGCACGGGGCGCCCGCCGCTTCTCTAAGTCGCTCTGTTTGGTTCCCCCTCCTCCCCGTCATTACTATTCCGCCTAGGGGGCAGGGTTTCGTGCAATGACGCGTCTGCGTCGTGACGTCATGATGCAAACGCGTCATTGCACAAAACTCCGCCCTGAGTGCAGTTCTGATGACGGGGAGGAGGGGCAGCTAGGACACGACGGGAGAGTGGAGAGGCGGACCGGCGCGGGATGAACGAAGAGCGGGAAGCGGGATGGACGAAGATCTCTGGCCGGTGGATGCTGCTGCAGTGCAAAGTAAGTATAGCTTTTTTTTTCTCTGTCTCTTTTTGTTGAAGTAATTCTGCTTGCTGTAATGTGTAAAATGGGGACACCTGCCTGCCGTAATGTGTAAAATGGAGACTCTTTCCTGCCGTAATGTGTAAAATGGGGACACCTGCCTGCCGTAATGTATAAAATGGGCACTCTTGCCTGCCGTATTGTAAAATGGGGACTCTTGCCTGCCGTAATGTGTAAAATGGGGACTCTTGCCTGCCGTAATGTGTAAAATGGGGACTCTTGCCTGCCGTAATGTGGGGATTTAATGTATCAAGGGCATTGCGGTGTGTGGCATAACATGGTGCAGGGGCCATTACTGTGTGGGGCTTAATATGTTAAAAAAAAATTTTTTCCTATGGTGGCCGTGATCTGTTGGTGCAGGGTCAAAAACTGGGGTGTAAGGTAGTCTTTTCAGATGAGGCCACGCCCATTTTAATGGGACCATGCCCATTTTAACGAGTACACGCCCCTTGTCGGGAGCGCGCATATCTATGGCACGCTCAAGGTTTTTTTTAAATATATGGGGGGGGGGGGTAAATGGCTCAAGAGGCACTGACTAGTACCAGAGCCATAGTTACACAGCCAAAGAGTTCATGTGGGCATTATACACAGCTGCAGCAGTATAAACATGTGGGCATTATACACAGGTGCAGCAGCATATACATGTGGGCATTATACACAGGTGCAGCAGTATAAACATGTGGGCATTATACACAGGTGCAGCAGTATATACATGTGGGAATTATACACAGGTGCAGCAGTATATACATGTGGGCATCATACACAGGTGTAGCAGTATATACATGTGGGCATTATACACAGGTGCAGCAGTACATACATGTGGGCATTATACACAGGCGCAGCAGCATATACATGTGGGAATTATACACTGGTGCAGCAGCATATACATGTGGGAATTATACACTGGTGCAGCAGCATATACATGTGGGAATTATACACTGGTGCAGCAGTATATACATGTGGGAATTATACACAGGTGCAGCAGTATATACATGTGGGAATTATACACAGGTGCAGCAGTATATACATGTGGGCATTATACACAGGTGCAGCAGTATATACATGTGGGCATTATACACAGGTGCAGCAGTATATACATGTGGGCATTATACACAGGTGCAGCAGTATATAGATGTGGGCATAATATACAGGTGCAGCAGTATATACATGTGGGCATAATACACAGGTGCAGCAGTATAAACATGTGGGCATTATACACAGGTGCAGCAGTATAAACATGTGGGCATTATACACAGGTGCAGCAGTATATACATGTGGGCATTATACACATGTGCAGCAGTATATACATGTGGACATTAACACAGGTGCAACAGTATATACATGTGAGCATTATACACAGGTGTAGCAGTATATACATGTGAGCATTATACACAGGTGCAGCAGTATATACATGTGAGCATTATACACAGGTGCAACAGTATATACATGTGGGCATTATACACAGGTGCAGCAGTATATACATGTGGGCATTATACACAGGTGTAGCAGTATATACATATGGGCATTATACACAGGTGCAGCAGTACCTGTGTATACATGTGGGCATTATACACAGGTACAGCAGTATATACATGTGGCCATTATACACAGGTGCAGTAGTATAAACATGTGGGAATTATATACAAGTGCAGCAGCATATACATGTGGGCATTATACACAGGTGTTGCAGTATATACATGTGGGCTTTATACATAGGTGCAGAAGTATATACATGTGGGCATTATACACAGGTGCAGTAGTATATACATGTGGGCATTATACACAGGTGTAGCAGTATATACATGTGGGCATTATACACAGGTGCAGCAGTATATACATGTGGACATTATAAACAAGTGCTGCAGTATATATATACATGTCGGCATTATACACAGGTGTAGCAGTATATACATGTGGGCATTATACACAAGTGCAGCAGTATATACATGTGGGCATTATACACAGGTGCAGCAATATATACATATAGGCATTATACATAGGTGCAGCAGTATATACTGCTTGAAATTTGGTGAGTTTTGATCAGAGATGTGCGGAAAAGATACACAGTTGAGGCACTGCCTCATCTGCCATAGACTTTATACTCCAGAGTTCTAACTATAAAAATGATCAGAATATCATAAAGAAGATATTTCTAATGTATTCTTTGTATTTTTCATATAATTTATATAGTCAAAACTCTGTCTTATACGTTAGTATTACAGGAAAGGCTCTGCCTCACCCCACTGCACATCACTGATAGATATATATATATATATATATATATATATACTTGTGTGTGTGTGTATCTATCTATCTATCTATATATATATATATACTGTATATATATATATATATATATATATATACTGTATATATATATATATATATATATATATATATATATATTCCTCTTCTTATTAGGCTTTCCGTTTTTCATTTTCAGTTCCTCCTTTTTTCACTTTTTTCTGCTTGCGCTTATATTCACTTTAAAAATGTATTACCGCTATGCTGGCTTAGATTTATCTCAAATCTTATATTACATGTATGCTATGTGATTTATATTCTGCGAGACCTGTTTGCTGTGTTTTACTGTGATTCGCTCAATAAAATGTGTTTAAAAAAATAAAAAATATTATATATATATATATATATTTCCAAATTAAGGGAGCACTCACCAGTCTTCAAATAGATCAAAGCAATTTATTCAGACCATCAGCATACAGTTTATGTCGACGTTTCGGTCACAATTCTGACCTTTGTCAAGATACCAGTACAATGAACTAGTGTTACCTATATACCCATATAGATCCCTCCCTCCAATTAATCAAAGCAACTCCCCCACACCCCACATAACAAACAATTACAGACATTAAACACTTATTAAAACCAAGAGGTCACTACATTTTATTCCACCCATTTCTTGGCAGTCATTCACTTACCCACCCTTGCAGCCAGCAAATATTTATGCAAAAAAGTTCAGTATATGCGGCGTGCGCTCCACCGCCGGCCATACTTCCGGTCCATGGAACGCACTCTCCGCATTAGCATACAGGATATGATCATTTTAGCCGCAGGTCACGTGATCAGCGCTGCACACAGAAGAACTGGCTAATTAGTATGCAGTGAAGATGGCATGCCTTCCACCGCCGGCCGTACTTCCGGTCCGTGGAACGCAGCTTCTGTATTAACATACAAGATATTATCATTCCAGCCGCTGGTCACGTGATCGGCGCCACATGACGCTGCCTAGCAACAAATACATCAAGCCTAACTGCGATGCAAAAAAATGCATCTTAAAGGTGCATATATTCATGCTACATTACTAGTATATTATTGGCAATACACTATAGATAAATCAGCCTAATCAAATTATAAACATTTGAAAAAAATACATATACATCTCCATCTAAGGCTGCAAAGTGAGTAAGTGTATTACAGGGGGGAACAACCTATAGTGGGTATCATTTTAAATTCCATCATATAGCAGCTTTTAACCATATTAGATCCCACCTACATGCCTAGTGGGTCCCATATAAATCACTAAAAAACATGATTCGCCAGGGATCCCCCCCGTATGCACAGTAGGATCCTATTTCAAATCACAAAATTTCAGTTTCAGAGCATCGTATAGAAAAAATGATAACCGACGACAGGAACATCACAAAAAAAGAGAAGAAAAAAGGAGAAAAAAGAAAAAGACAAAATAAGAAAAAATTAAGAAAAAATTACACAAAAATAACCATGGAGCCATGGCAAGGCTGTCATTCCAAAAAATACTGTAGTGTATTGCATCATTGAGGCCACGAGGTCGTATTGTGTCCAGTCTATGGATCCACGCTGCTTCACGTTTCAGTAGTAATTTTGCCCGATCTCCACCTCTCCTGGGCATCTCCACTCTGTCAATCAACATACTCCTCAGGGACGCCAGGGAGTGTCGTGCTTCACAGAAGTGCCTGGCCACCGGTTTATCTGAGTTGCCACTTGTTATGGCATTTCTGATAGAGAGTCGGTGATTGGCCATTCTTTCACGGAATGGACGAATAGTCTTTCCAACATATACCAAGGAGCATGGGCATGTCAGGATATACACCACATAGTCAGGGGTACAGCACAATCTATGACGTATAGATATCTTTGCTCCTGTATGCGGATGATGAAAAAATTGGCCAGTGGTCATACTTCGGCAAGTGGTGCAATTTATACACCTGAAGCATCCTAGTTTCTTAGGCATCAGCCACATGTAGAAGCCTGTGATACTGGTCTGTCAGGCTGCATTAAGATGTCCTTCAGATTGTGAGCACGTCTGAAGCTTAGTAGTGGTTTCTCAGGTAATTTTTTCATAAGCACCGGATCCGTTTTCACAACTGGCCATAACCTTTTGACAGCTTTCCGAATAACCGGACCAGCCGTGTTGAAGGTGGTAGAAATAACAAAAGGATTGTCCTCCTTACGTTTTTTATGTGAGGCTCCCTCATAGATGTTCTTGGCCTTATTCAGCACCTGCTAATGGTCAGTTTATCATATCCCCTTGCCTCAAATCTCACTTTCATCTCCTCCAATTGTATATCAGCCACTTCTTCATCTGAATTATTTCTAAGAACCCTCAGAAATTGTGATATAGGTAGATTTTGCTTTAATGGGCCAGGGTGATGACTGTCAAATGACAGTATAGTGTTCCTGTCAGTCGGCTTTCTATACAATCTGAAACCATAGCCCTCATTGGTGGTGCATATACTGACATCCAAAAAATCTACTGTTTCAGTACTTGAATGCATAGTAAATCTAATCGTTGATCCAAGACCATTCAAGTGTTCCAACATGTTCATTAGGGATTCCTGGGTATCTACCCATATAAGGAAAACGTCATCTATGAATCTCCATTGCTCTGATTTGTACCTCTCTGTGATTGTAGCCACCACTCCTGCAGTGGTTCTGTCTTGTTCCTTTGCTATACTATTATTTGTCATAGTTGTTCTTATGCTGGGTACACACTGACAGATATATATAGCCCATTCCATAGACATATCACGTTGACCCTGGGGACGTATTTAGAGAGGAGGGGGCCTGTATGCACCCTGGCCCCCTCCTCTCTAACTCTTAGCGCATGTCTCCAGGAAAATGAGCACTAGAGCACAAGTGCTGTAGGTCTCTGGGAAAATGGCATGGCGGACATTTTCCCAGTGATCTTCCTACTGCGCATGCGTGAAACGCTGGGAAAATGGTCGCTACACTATTTCCCAGTGATCTGTGCAGCACTGCTGCAGCCGACACAGAAAACTGGAGAGGTAGGAAATGAAGAAATGCATCTTAAAGGTGCATATATTCATGCTACATTACTAGTATATTATTGGCAATACACTATAGATAAATCAGCCTAATCAAATTATCATAAAGAAGATATTTCTAATGTATTCTTTGTATTTTTCATATAATTTATATAGTCAAAACTCTGTCTTATATGTTAGTATTACAGGAAAGGCTCTGCCTCACCCCACTGCACATCACTGATAGATATATATATATATATATATATATATACTTGTGTGTGTGTGTGTATCTATCTATCTATCTATATATATATATATATATATATATATATATATATACTGTATATATATATATATATATATATATATATATACTGTATATATATATATATATATATATATATATATATATTCCTCTTCTTATTAGGCTTTCCGTTTTTCATTTTCAGTTCCTCCTTTTTTCACTTTTTTCTGCTTGCGCTTATATTCACTTTAAAAATGTATTACCGCTATGCTGGCTTAGATTTATCTCAAATCTTATATTACATGTATGCTATGTGATTTATATTCTGCGAGACCTGTTTGCTGTGTTTTACTGTGATTCGCTCAATAAAATGTGTTTAAAAAAATAAAAAATAATATATATATATATTTCCAAATTAAGGGAGCACTCACCAGTCTTCAAATAGATCAAAGCAATTTATTCAGACCATCAGCATACAGTTTATGTCGACGTTTCAGTCACAATTCTGACCTTTGTCAAGATACCAGTACAATGAACTAGTGTTACCTATATACCCATATAGATCCCTCCCTCCAATTAATCAAAGCAACTCCCCCACACCCCACATAACAAACAATTACAGACATTAAACACTTATTAAAACCAAGAGGTCACTATATTTTATTCCACCCATTTCTTGGCAGTCATTCACTTACCCACCCTTGCAGCCAGCAAATATTTATGCAAAAAAGTTCAGTATATGCGGCGTGCGCTCCACCGCCGGCCATACTTCCGGTCCATGGAACGCACTCTCCGCATTAGCATACAGGATATGATCATTTTAGCCGCAGGTCACGTGATCAGCGCTGCACACAGAAGAACTGGCTAATTAGTATGCAGTGAAGATGGCATGCCTTCCACCGCCGGCCGTACTTCCGGTCCGTGGAACGCAGCTTCTGTATTAACATACAAGATATTATCATTCCAGCCGCTGGTCACGTGATACGCCACATGACGCTGCCTAGCAACAAATACATCAAGCCTAAATGCGATGCAAAAAAATGCATCTTAAAGGTGCATATATTCATGCTACATTACTAGTATATTATTGGCAATACACTATAGATAAATCAGCCTAATCAAATTATAAACATTTGAAAAAAATACATATACATCTCCATCTAAGGCTGCAAAGTGAGTAAGTGTATTACAGGGGGGAACAACCTATAGTGGGTATCATTTTAAATTCCATCATATAGCAGCTTTTAACCATATTAGATCCCACCTACATGCCTAGTGGGTCCCATATAAATCACTAAAAAACATGATTCGCCAGGGATCCCCCCCGTATGCACAGTAGGATCCTATTTCAAATCACAAAATTTCAGTTTCAGAGCATCGTATAGAAAAAATGATAACCGACGACAGGAACATCACAAAAAAAGAGAAGAAAAAAGGAGAAAAAAGAAAAAGAAAAAGAAAAAGAAAAAGAAAAAATAAGAAAAAATTAAGAAAAAATTAAGAAAAAATTACACAAAAATAACCATGGAGCCATGGCAAGGCTGTCATTCCAAAAAATACTGTAGTGTATTGCATCATTGAGGCCACGAGGTCGTATTGTGTCCAGTCTATGGATCCACGCTGCTTCACGTTTCAGTAGTAATTTTGCCCGATCTCCACCTCTCCTGGGCATCTCCACTCTGTCAATCAACATACTCCTCAGGGACGCCAGGGAGTGTCGTGCTTCACAGAAGTGCCTGGCCACCGGTTTATCTGAGTTGCCACTTGTTATGGCATTTCTGATAGAGAGTCGGTGATTGGCCATTCTTTCACGGAATGGACGAATAGTCTTAACAACATATACCAAGGAGCATGGGCATGTCAGGATATACACCACATAGTCAGGGGTACAGCTCAATCTATGACGTATAGATATCTTTGCTCCTGTATGCGGATGATGAAAAAATTGGCCAGTGGTCATACTTCGGCAAGTGGTGCAATTTATACACCTGAAGCATCCTAGTTTCTTAGGCATCAGCCACATGTAGAAGCCTGTGATACTGGTCTGTCAGGCTGCATTAAGATGTCCTTCAGATTGTGAGCACGTCTGAAGCTTAGTAGTGGTTTCTCAGGTAATTTTTTCATAAGCACCGGATCCGTTTTCACAACTGGCCATAACCTTTTGACAGCTTTCCGAATAACCGGACCAGCCGTGTTGAAGGTGGTAGAAATAACAAAAGGATTGTCCTCCTTACGTTTTTTATGTGAGGCTCCCTCATAGATGTTCTTGGCCTTATTCAGCACCTGCTAATGGTCAGTTTATCATATCCCCTTGCCTCAAATCTCACTTTCATCTCCTCCAATTGTATATCAGCCACTTCTTCATCTGAATTATTTCTAAGAACCCTCAGAAATTGTGATATAGGTAGATTTTGCTTTAATGGGCCAGGGTGATGACTGTCAAATGACAGTATAGTGTTCCTGTCAGTCGGCTTTCTATACAATCTGAAACCATAGCCCTCATTGGTGGTGCATATACTGACATCCAAAAAATCTACTGTTTCAGTACTTGAATGCATAGTAAATCTAATCGTTGATCCAAGACCATTCAAGTGTTCCAACATGTTCATTAGGCATTCCTGGGTATCTACCCATATAAGGAAAACGTCATCTATGAATCTCCATTGCTCTGATTTGTACCTCTCTGTGATTGTAGCCACCACTCCTGCAGTGGTTCTGTCTTGTTCCTTTGCTATACTATTATTTGTCATTGTTGTTCTTATGCTGGGTACACACTGACAGATATATATAGCCCATTCCATAGACATATCACGTTGACCCTGGGGACGTATTTAGAGAGGAGGGGGCCTGTATGCACCCTGGCCCCCTCCTCTCTAACTCTTAGCGCATGTCTCCAGGAAAATGAGCACTAGAGCACAAGTGCTGTAGGTCTCTGGGAAAATGGCATGGCGGACATTTTCCCAGTGATCTTCCTACTGCGCATGCGCGAAACGCTGGGAAAATGGTCGTTACACTATTTCCCAGTGATCTGTGCAGCACTGCTGCAGCCGACACAGAAAACTGGAGAGGTAGGAAATGAAGAAATGGGTGCAGCATGTGCGGTGTGGGCCCCTTTGACCCAGGGGCCCGTGTGCACCGCACACCCTGCACCAAATATAGATGAACCACTGACCAACCGTACACTTGCTGCAGGGACTGCTGGCCAATGACAGCTCAACTGGGTGGGCATATTTAAATGCCCGCCCAGTTGTGACGTCAGGCACGACACATCGGTCGGATGATTGGTAAGTGTATATGCACTTACCAATCATAAGATAGAACGGCCAGGTGTGTGCCCCGCCTTACTGCTGTTATTTGTCAGTTGAGCCTCAATAAAAAAAAACAGTTTGGTATAGAAATATAGACATGTTTGAAAAGTCAGTTGGGTGTCTGTTTTTTTCAAATCTAATAGACAGGAAAATACAGACACCCAACTGACTTTTCAAACATTTGAATTCCCCCCATAGAATCCAGTAGACGAGCAGATTCCTTGAATCTGTGTGTGCTTGATGTAAGGGTACCACCGTTTCCCTAAGGCATACCAACAACAGAGGGCTCACGTGGATAATCATCAACTGGTCTCGCAGTCAGACATGTTTTTGGAGGGGGTTTTATATTCTGATTTAAACTCACTGGGACACATTTCTCAGAGCAAGGTTACATCTAAATGACATTCTAGGCGGCCGATGACAAATATACTGGAATTGGAGATTGGATTGTAAGATCCATCAGCTGCGAGCATTATTATTTCAGACATTGGTGAAAACGGAAAATAAAAATAATTTCTGCTCTTCCTCTGTCTAGAGTCCTTCTAAGCTTTAAAGGCATTCAGGGGTCAATTTACTAAGCCTTGGATGGAGATAAAGTGGACGGAGACAAAACATACCTCCCAACTGTCCCAATTTTCGAGGGACAGTTCAGTTTTTTGGGACTCTCCCGGTGTCCCACCCACAGGCCGCAGTGTCCCTCGGTGGAGGAAGGATGGCAGTTGGAGGGCTCCTGTCACTCACTGCTCTATTCAGCAGAGCAGAGGTGAATAGACACTATGCACATGCGCACAGCGTCTATTCACAGGAGACAGAGGGAAAGAGGACATGTCAGTAGCTCACAGACTGCTGGGCATGCCCCCTCAGTGATGGAAATGGGGGGCATGGCTTGAGATCATGGCACTCATGCAAAGCCACACACCCTTTCACACACCCCACGCAGCTTCACCACCAGTTGTCTCGCTCACCCATTCAGAAATGTTGGGAGGTATGGATAAAGTACCAGCCAATCAGCTCCTGACTGTCACGTCACAGACTGGGTTTGAAAAATGACAGGTGCTGATTGGCAGGTACTTTATCTCCGTCCAAGGCTTAGTAAATAGACTCCTTAGTCTGATTCAGGTGCCGCTTCAGCTGCAGCACACGCTGCAAAGTATGATGTTCGGCACGTTGTGCATGCACTGGTTCGGTAGTGCTGTTGTACAGTACTGGTCTGCCACGTCGGTCGCTCTACGTTTGAGGGCAGGGAGGGGATGAGGGGAAGAGTGAGGAGGCCAGGATCTCTGTCAGAGATATCCTGGCCTCTTTGCTATTGCTGTGGCGGCCGGTTTGCGCAACCCCATTGGTCACGCCGATGGTGACGCAGATGATCTGATACTGCATGCTAGGATGCAGCTTAGATAAGTAATGATGCCTGTGGTGTAATGATAGGAATCTGGGAAGTGCACAGCACTGTAGCCACTGACTGTCTGAGGAGGCTGATATAGTTGTTAGCAAACAAAAAAAGGGGGTAATTCAGACCTGATCGTAGCAGCAAATTTGTTAGCAATTGGGCAAAACCATGGGGGTCATTCCGAGATGATCGTAGCTGTGCTAAATTTAGCACAGCTACGATCATTCACACTGATATGCGGGGGACGCCCAGCACAGGGCTATCCCGCCCCGCATGTCAGTGCCCCCCCCCCCCCTGCAGAAGTGCAAAGGCATTGAACAGCGGCGATGCCTTTGCACTTCAAGAGTTGCTCCCGACCAGCGCAGCTTTAGAGTGCTGGCCGGGAGCTATTCATCGCTCCCCGGGCCGCAGCAGCTGCGTGTGACATCACCCAGTCGCTGCGGCCCACCCCCCATTTGGTCCGGCAACGCCTGCATTGGCCGGACCGCGCCCACGAAACGGCCACCAAACGCCGCCTCAATCAGGCCGAGGCGATCGTAGCGGCACGACGGCCTTCGGCCGTCTGGCATGCGCCGGCGCATGCGCAGTTCTGAACCGATCGCTCCACTGCTATAAACTGCAGCATGCGATCAGGTCAGAATGACCCCCATGTGCACTGCAGGGGAGGCAGATGTAACATGTGCAGAGAGAGTTAGATTTGGGTGGGGTGTGTTCAAACTAAATTCTAAATTGCAGTGTAAAAATAAAGGAGCCAGTATTTACCCTGCACAGAAAATAAGAATTTACTTACCGATAATTCTATTTCTCGTAGTCCGTAGTGGATGCTGGGAACTCCGTAAGGACCATGGGGAATAGCGGCTCCGCAGGAGACTGGGCACAAAAGTAAAAGCTTTAGGACTACCTGGTGTGCACTGGCTCCTCCCCCTATGACCCTCCTCCAAGCCTCAGTTAGGATACTGTGCCCGGACGAGCGTACACAATAAGGAAGGATATTGAATCCCGGGTAAGACTCATACCAGCCACACCAATCACACCGCACAACCTGTGATCTGAACCCAGTTAACAGCATGATAACAGAGGAGCCTCTGAAAAGATGGCTCACAACAATAATAACCCGATTTTTGTAACAATAACTATGTACAAGAATTGCAGACAATCCGCACTTGGGATGGGCGCCCAGCATCCACTACGGACTACGAGAAATAGAATTATCGGTAAGTAAATTCTTATTTTCTCTGACATCCTAGTGGATGCTGGGAACTCCGTAAGGACCATGGGGATTATACCAAAGCTCCCAAACGGACGGGAGAGTGCGGATGACTCTGCAGCACCGAATGAGAGAACTCCAGGTCCTCCTCAGCCAGGGTATCAAATTTGTAGAATTTAGCAAATGTGTTTGTCCCTGACCAAGTAGCTGCTCGGCAAAGTTGTAAAGCCGAGACCCCTCGGGCAGCCGCCCAAGATGAGCCCACTTTCCTTGTGGAATGGGCTTTTACAGATTTTGGCTGTGGCAGGCCTGCCACAGAATGTGCAAGCTGAATTGTACTACAAATCCAACGAGCAATAGTCTGCTTAAGAATCCAACCGTGCTGGCGCCGCACTATCTGAGATAGTGCTACCCCGACTTCCAACTGTTCCCTGGATCTTGCCCTTATCAGGAGATCGTCCAAGTAAGGGATAACTAAAACTCCCTTCCTTCGAAGGAGTATCATCATTTCGGCCATTACCTTGGTAAAGACCCGGGGTGCCGTGGACAATCCAAACGGCAGCGTCTGAAACTGATAGTGACAGTTCTGTTCCACAAACCTGAGGTACCCTTGGTGAGAAGGGTAAATTGGGACGTGTAGGTAAGCATCTTTGATGTCCAGAGACACCATATAGTCCCCTTCTTCCAGGTTTGCAATCACTGCTCTGAGTGACTCCATCTTGAATTTGAACCTTTGTATGTAAGTGTTCAAGGATTTTAGGTTTAAAATTGGTCTTACCGAGCCGTCCGGCTTCGGTACCACAAATAGTGTGGAATAGTACCCCTTTCCCTGTTGTAGGAGGGGTACCTTGATTATCACCTGCTGGGAATTCAGCTTGTGAATGGCTTCCAATACTGCCTCCCTGTCTGAGTGAGACGTCGGTAAAGCAGACTTTAGAAAACGGCGAGGGGGAGACGTCTCGAATTCCAATTTGTACCCCTGAGATACCACCTGAAGGATCCAGGGGTCCACTTGCGAGTGGGCCCACTGCGCACTGAACTTCTTGAGATGGGCCCCCACCGTGCCTGAGTCCGCTTGTAAAGCCCCAGCGTCATGCTGAGGACTTTGCGGAGGCGGGAGAGGGCTTTTGTTCCTGGGAACTGGCTGTTTGTTGCAGCCTTTTTCCTCTCCCTCTGCCACGGGGCAGAAATGAGGCATCTTTTGCTCGCTTGCCCTTATGGGGCCGAAAGGACTGCACCTGATAGTATGGCGTCTTCTTAGGTTGAGAAGCTACCTGGGGTAAAAATGTGGATTTTCCAGCAGTTGCTGTGGCTACCAGGTCTGATAGACCTACCCCAAATAACTCCTCCCCCTTAAAAGGCAATACTTCCATGTGCCTTTTAGAATCCGCATCACCTGACCACTGCCGCGTCCATAAACCTCTTCTTGCAGAAATGGACAGCGCGCTAACTCTTGATGCCAGTCGGCAAATATCCCTCTGTGCATCACGCATATATAGAAATGCATCCTTCAAATGCTCTACAGTCAATAATATACTGTCCCTATCAAGGGTATCGATATTTTCAGTCAGGGAATCCGACCACGCCAGGCCCGCACTGCACATCCAGGCTGAGGCTATTGCTGGTCGCAGTAGAACACCCGTGTGAGAGTATATACATTTTAGGATATTCTCCAGCTTTCTATCGGCAGGTTCCTTAAGGGCGGCCGTATCAGGAGAGGGTAGTGCTACCTGTTTAGACAAGCGTGTGAGCGCTTTATCCACCCTTGGGGGTGTTTCCCAACGTGCCCTATCCTCTGGTGGGAAAGGGTACGATGCCAATAACCTTTTAGGAATTATCAGTTTTTTATCGGGGGAAACCCACGCCTCATCACACACTTCATTTAATTCCTCGGATACAGGAAAAACTACAGGCAGTTTTTTCTCACCAAACATAATACCCTTCTTAGTGGTACTTGTATTATCAGATATATGCAATACATTTTTCATTGCTTCAATCATGTAACGTGTGGCCCTAGTGGAAGTCACGTTTGTCTCCTCATCATCGACACTGGAGTCAGTATCCGTGTCTGTGTCTGCCATTTGAGGTAACGGGCGTTTTAAAGCCCCTGATGGCGTTTGAGACCCCTGGACAGGCACAAGCTGATTTGCCGGCTGTCTCATGTCGTCAACTGTCTGTCGTAAGGAGCTGACACTGTCACGCAGTTCCTTCCACAAGTTCATCCACTCAGGTGTCGACTCCCCAGGGGGTGACAACTGTATAATAGGCAATTGCTCCGCTTCCATCTCATTTTCCTCCTCAAACATGTCGACACAATCGTACCGACACACCGCACACACACAGGGAATGCTCTGATAGAGGACAGGACCCCACTAGCCCTTTGGGGAGACAGAGGGAGAGTATGCCAGCACACACCAGAGCGCTATATATATACAGGAATACCACTATCAAGTGTGCTTTTCCTTATATAGCTGCTGTTTATATAAAAACTGCGCCAAATTAGTGCCCCCCCTCTCTTTTTTACCCTTTTCTGTAGTGCAGGACTGCAGGGGAGAGTCAGGGAGACGTCCTTCCAGCGGAGCTGAGATGGAAAATGGCGCCCGTGTGCTGAGGAGATAGGCTCCGCCCCCTTCTCGGCGGCCTTTTCTCCCGCTTTTTTGGTAATTCTGGCAGGGGTTAAAATACACCCATATAGCCCTGGGGGTTATATGTGGTGTATTTATGCCAGCCAAGGTGTTTTACATTGCTGCTCAGGGCGCCCCCCCCTAGCGCCCTGCACCCTCAGTGACCGGAGTGTGAAGTGTGCCTGAGTAACAATGGCGCACAGCTGCAGTGCTGTGCGCTACCTTGTTGAAGACTGATGTCTTCTGCCGCCGATTTTTCCGGACCTTTTCTTGCTTCTGGCTCTGTAAGGGGGCCGGCGGCGCGGCTCCGGGACCGAGCTCCGAGGCTGGGCCTGTGTTCGGTCCCTCTGGAGCTAATGGTGTCCAGTAGCCTAAGAAGCCCAATCCACTCTGCACGCAGGTGAGTTCGCTTCTTCTCCCCTTAGTCCCTCGAAGCAGTGAGCCTGTTGCCAGCAGGTCTCACTGAAAATAAAAAACCTAAACTTAAACTTTTTACTAAGAAGCTCAGGAGAGCCCCTAGTGTGCACCCTTCTCGGCCGGGCACAAAAATCTAACTGAGGCTTGGAGGAGGGTCATAGGGGGAGGAGCCAGTGCACACCAGGTAGTCCTAAAGCTTTTACTTTTGTGCCCAGTCTCCTGCGGAGCCGCTATTCCCCATGGTCCTTACGGAGTTCCCAGCATCCACTAGGACGTCAGAGAAACAATATAACCCACCCAAATCTAACTCTCTCTGCACATGTTACATCTGCCCCACCTGCAGTGCAACAAAGTTTTGCCCAATTGCTAACTTTTTTGGTTTGCTAACAACTCTGAATAACACCCATAGGGGGTAATTCCAAGTTGATCGCAGCAGGAAATATTTTAGCAGTTGGGCAAAACCATGTGCACTGCAGGGGAGGCAGACATAACATGTGCAGAGAGAGTTAGATTTGGGTGGGTTATTTTGTTTCTGTACAGGGTAAATACTGGCTGCTTTATTTTTACACTGCAAATTAGATTGCAGATTGAACTCACCACACCCAAATCTAACTCTCTCTGTACATGTTATATCTGCCTCCCCTGCAGTGCACATGGTTTTGCCCAACTGCTAACAAAATTCCTGCTGCGATCAACTTGGAATTACCCCCCTAGTTAGGTAACAGGAACAGGGGACTGCGGAGAGAAGCCAGATTTAGTGCTCCTACTGAGAGACTGTGGTGTGATTGATGGCTGCAAAATAAGCTACTACAATCCACCTCGCAGGAAGGTGATCGGTGCTGAGAGAGAATGCCGCAGCTGGTAGAAAGGCCTTATATATACTGGGTAAAATACAAGTGTCCTTACCCTTGGATCCCACTTTTAGTTCCCTATTTATTACAACAGGTCCCTCAAACCACTGATATATAATTACCTATATATAGCGCCAGTGACGGATCCTTGGCAGCAAACCCTATTGTCTCCCCAACGCCCCATTCAAAAAAAAGTATGTGTTCCAGCAAAGCATTTTCCTAAATCATTTTGTTTTAGGACTGGGCAGATTTTATATTACAAATTATTCAGCTCAAGTCGTATGGTCTACAAAATGTGGGGGTGATTCAAACCTGATCGCTGGGCTGCTAAATTTGTTGTCCTGCAATCAGATAGCCGCTGCCTAAGGGGAGTGTATATTCGCCGTGCAAGTGTGAGATCGCATGTGTATGCTGAGCTTCAAAAAATCCCTCAATCAGCGGACAGCTGCAAATCCATTCGCACCTCACTCACCATCGAATGATTTTTCCGCTGTGTGCAGTGTGTGCGCAGCCCAGGACTTACTCCTACAGTGCAATGAGAACAGGCTGATCGGGGCCGGAGCTGACATCACACACCCTCCCTGAAAACGCTCGGGAACGCCTGCGTTTTACCCGACACTCCCAGAAAACGGTCAGTTACCGCGCACAAATGGCCTCTTCCTGTCAATCAGCGTGCGAATGGCTGTGCAATTAAAACATTTTGCACCAGCCTGTCGCTGTTGTGGTTTGCCAACGCGCATGCACATTGGGGTGCATACGCACGCAAAATCTATCGATGCGAAAACGCACAGCAGCGATCAAGTCTCAATCACCCCCTATGTTGTAATAAAAAAAACATAAAAAGCAAGTAATATGTTTCCTATAAGACGCATAGTAACAATTTGCTTCCTAGAGGCAAAGTCTGGATACAAGGATTTATCTCACAGCCAGATTAAACAGAACATTTGAACATCTGATATGTAAAGTAGGGAACATAGCATCTGTTACGAACCTCGCTCATCACTAATTATAATGCTATTATCCTTCAAATCACTGTTTTCAAACCATTATTCTTTAGATAGATAGATAGAAACATAGGCCCTCATTCCGAGTTGATCGGTCGCAAGGCGAATTTAGCAGAGTTACACACGCTAAGCCGCCGCCTACTGGGAGTGAATCTTAGCTTCTTAAAATTGCGACCGATGTATGCGCAATAATGCGATTACTAACTACTTAGCAGTTTCAGAGTAGCTCCAGACTTACTCTGCCTGTGCGATCATTTCAGTGCTTGTCGTTCCTGGTTGACGTCACAAACACACCCAGCGTTCGCCCAGGCACTCCCACCGTTTCCCCGGCCACTCCTGCGTTTTTTCCGGAAACGGTAGCGTTTTCAGCCACACGCCCCTGAAACGCCGTGTTTCCGCCCAGTAACACCCATTTCCTGTCAATCACATTACGATCGCCGGAGCGAAGAAAAAGCCGTGAGTAAAAATACTTTCTTCATAGTAAAGTTACTTGGCGCAGTCGCAGTGCGAACATTGCGCATGCGTACTAAGCGGATTTTCACTGCGATGCGATGAAAAATACCGAGCGAACAACTCGGAATGAGGGCCATACTGTAGATAGGATAGATAGATAGATAGATAGATAGATAGATAGATAGATAGATAGATAGATAGATAGATAGATAGATAGATAGATAGATAGATACTGTAGATAGATGACAGACAGATAGATAGATAGATAGATAGATAGATAGATAGATAGATAGATAGATAGATAGATAGATAGATAGATAGATAGATAGATAGATACTGTAGATAGATGGAGACATACTGTAGACAGATAGATAAGATAGATAAGATAGATAGATAGATAGATAGGATAGATAGGATAGATAGATAGATAGATAGATAGATAGATAGATAGATAGATAGATAGATAGATACTGTAGATAGATGGAGACATATTGTAGATAGATGACAGACAGATAGATAGATAGATAGATAGATAGATAGATAGATAGATAGATAGATAGATAGATAGATAGAAAGAAACATTCTGTAGATCAGGGATGGGGCATACTTGCCTACTCTCCCGGAATGGCCGGGAGGCTTCCGAAAATCGGGTGACCCTCCCGGCCCCCCGGAAGAACAGGCAAGTCTCCCGATTTGAGGGGTACCCCCTGCCCGTCCGCCCACTTTGTGTGTAAAGTGGGCTGTCCGGGCAGTCGATGACGCGATTATTGCTGAATCGCGTCATCATAGCCACGCCCCCTGCAGTGTAATGCCGGTGATCGCGGCATTACAGAGCAGGGGCGTGGCTTAAAGGAGGTGTCACCGTAACCCCGCCCCATCCCACCTTTGCTCCGCCTCCGGCCCACCCCCTCCTTACATCACAGCGCTCCCCAGCCCGCCTGTTGAGCCGACCTGGCCGCTCTCTCCCGCAGAGAGCAGCCAGAATGTCGGTAAGTATGGGATGGGGAACCTTTTTTCTACCAAGTGCCATTTGGATATTTATAAAATCCTTCGGGGGCCATACAAAAATGATCAACTTAAAAATTAGCCTGCCCCCAGTAGTGCACTGCCAGATACACATATGCCCCCAGTAGTGCACTGCCAGATACACATATGCCCCCAGTAGTGCACTGCCAGATACACATATGCCCACAGTAGTGCCAGATACACATATGCCCCCAGTACTGCCAGATACACATATGCCCCCACAGTGCCAGATACACACCTGACCCCACAGTGCCAGATATGCCCCCACAGTATCAGATATGTCCCCACAGTGCCAGGTACACACATGCCACCCACCCCACTGTGCTGCTCACCGCTGCTGCTCCAGTGCGCTGGCTGCTGGCCTTCTGCTGCTGTGTGTGTCAGGAGAGGAGAGCGCAGCGTGCGCCTCTCCTGCCCCTTAGTGCTCAGTCCAGCGGCAGCGTGTGTCAGCTGTCAGGGGTCAGGCAGGGAGGAGAGCGCAGCTATGTGTAGGACCTCAAACCAGCTGAGCCAATCAGTTCTCCCAGACCGGCAGCGGCAGCTCCTGATTAGCTGCCGGTACGCAAGCTTTGATTGGCTGCCAGTGCGCGAGCTCTGATTGGCTCGCGATCCGGCGGCTGGTTTGAGACACGCCGCTGCCAGACATAGCTGTGCTCTCCTCCCTGCCCTGACAGATGACAAACGCTGCCACCGGACTGAGCACAAAGGGGCAGGAGAGGCACACGCTGCGCTCTCCTCCCCTGAGACACACACACAGCAGCAGCTGGGCCAGATCAAGTGGCTTTGCAGGCCGTATACGGCCCGTGGGCCGGAGGTTCCCCACCTGTGCTGTAGATAGATTAGATAGATAGATACTATAGACAGACAGACAGACAGACAGACAGACAGACAGACAGACAGACAGACAGACAGACAGATAGATAGATAGATAGATAGATAGATAGATAGATAGATAGATAGATAGATAGATAGATACTATAGACAGACAGACAGACAGACAGACAGACAGACAGACAGACAGACAGACAGACAGATAGATAGATAGATAGATAGATAGATAGATAGAAACATACTGTAGATAGATAGATACTATAGACAGACAGACAGAAACATACTGTAGATAGATTAGATAGACAGACAGATAGATACGTACTGTTGGCTGGTAATATTTGAAAAGCGATTTTCCTAGAGAAAGCATAATGTCTTGAGCTACAAGGAGTACTCTAGAGATAAGTCTTTCTATCTGTAACATTATGAAATTACGCTGTCCTCAGTAAACCCTGAGCCGCTGTCACCGCTATGCTGGAGGTACAAAGTGATACAATGCGATAATTCAGGTTCCAATTATTCAAATGGTAGAGAGTCAATTTCCTGCAGATGTTTTCTCCCTTTATATTATTTCTGTTACACAAAGGAAGAGCTGAAAATGAAAGTATTCAACCCTTTAATTATAACCGCAGATACTCTGTACAACTTGCTGGAGGTATTTGTGTTGCTGACTGAGTCATAATTCATGATGTTATCCAGCCAACCCAAAGCGGCAGCGGAATTCACATGCAGAAGTGCGCTCGGGTTTACAGGATATATAAATTGTATTTATTCCCTGTTTATCACAAAATATCTAATTTACAATGTATATTTGGTTTCGGGATTTGTCATTAAATGTACAATAGAAGAGTTTACGGTTGCCTAGCTCAACAATGGTGATTGTGACGCCCCAGTGCATAGTTTTTTTACTCCTCATTTACTGGCGGTACTTTGTAGCTCTGTGACCAGATAGTTTAGCATTTCCGATAATACACTATTTATAAGTACAATTCTTATTGGTAGGTTCGGTTGAAATGCATCAGGTCAACTTGCTTAGCGTGTTGATAGTGACCATGTTTATAGTCATCATGTCTACATTACGTGGATGTCAGGTCAACATGATAGAATGTCGACCTAACGTCTGTGGTGGGCCAGTGGTCACTTATCTGGTTCTGGTGGCAGCGGTGGCTCCAGGCAGTGTCTTCTTCCAGTTCCCAGCAAGAACGTGAGGGGCAGTTCCTGCAGGAACATCTGAGCAGCTGCATACTGGTGAGTATTCTACCCCCTGCCCCAAATCCTAATCCCTGCCACTAACCCTCTCCCTAGTGCCTAACCCTAACCTGCTCCCCTACCGACAGCCTAACCCTAATTCTGACCTGCCCTGGCAGCCTGATCCTAACCCTCATGGCAGTGCCTAACCCTTATCGTTGGCATTCTGAGAATGTCAACATTTCACATGGTGACACTTCAGATGTTGACATTAGAAACATGTCAACATTCTGAGGATGTCGATATGGCACCTGTCAGCATGCCATCTGGCCAGATTACCCACAGGGAGGCCCACCCTCTCGAGTGGGTTCCTAAAATGATTGGGACTGTCTTTAGGCTTTTGTACCCTTAGCCACCAGTGATTACTAGTGTTATTTATAGTGAGTCCACATCTGGACTTGTCGTGACAGTGGGTGAATCCATATTACTCAGAATTAAATAATGAGTACTGTCATGGGAGCAGAGGCCCGGGAGACATACATGTGGTGCAGGTATACAGAACAGGGTACAGGTAAGTGCACGAGGATAGTGATCAACAATAGCCAACATGGATATATGGAGCATTGATCTCATTAACCATATCCACTTGTCTTTTATGAAGCTATGGGCAGGATATTAGACAGTGGGTGGCAGTGAATGTAGTATATGGAGAAGATCCTCTCTGAGAGATGGTTAGCGACACTTCGTGCCCTTGTTGGACTATAGACAAGTACTTGTGCTTGCAAATAACATATAATGCCATTCTGTAATCGTCTAGTACAAACTCAATATGTTTGTTAACACATAGATCAACATATAGCAACATAACAGAGGAAGGACAGTGTGGGTAAAGTATAGGGTATACACTTGAGGCCTAAACATATGCATGCAAATCAGGGGCGGAACCCTGGCCGTCAGGATCGGACTGGCCCACAGGGGAACAGGGGAAACCACCAGTGGGCCCTACTGCCTGTGGCTCCTCCTCCTCCGCTTGGGATCAAGTTCCAGACTATCCTAGTGCACTGGATTTATGCATTATACATGTGTTACATTATACTTCACAATAATCTGGTTTATTATATATTTACCAAGGGGCACAGCACATGTAATGGTTAGCCAAACCTCTGTGGTGGATGGCCATGCCCCACTGGAACCTGGCTACACCTTTAAGCATGGGCCCCTACAGCAGCATCCCCTCGGTGGGCCCTTCATACCCCAGTCCGACACTGCTGGCCGTCTTACCAGCATTGTAGGCCCTGGACAAAGCAATGCACTGGGGGCCCTACCCAAGCCATTAAATAAACAAAACATAACACCACTCCTGTGGTCCCACGCCATATCTGCACATGCTTCCAAGCAGTGAATGGCTATCAGCTCTGTGATTGGTGGATAACTCCTGACATCCACCAATCAGCAAGCTGACAGCCTTTCACTGTCTGGTTGCAGGCTGGGAGGCAGGTAGAGAATTCTGCCTATCAGCTCTAATTGTGTGCACGTAATTCACAATAAAAGCGGCTGGGCATCGTTCTCTGCCTCCCAAGAAGCTCCGGATTCACCAGTCTGCCTCAAGCTGGAAGGTCCCTATAATCGTGAGAGCTGCCCAGTGTGCCTGTATGTTAAGATGGCCCTGGTAGTACTGAGGTCAGGGCCGAAACTAGGATTTTTGTCACCCGGGGCAAGGTAGTCATTTGACACCCCCCCCCCCCCCCCCCCAAAAAAAAAGATTATTTTTTTTTACAATAAATAAATAAAAAAATAAAAAAATAAACATTTTAAAATAAATAAATGAATAAAAATATTATATATATATATATATATATATCTCTTTCAGAACTTTTTACCTGAAAAATTGCCTTTTCTAACATGAATTTCATATCCAGGAAAAAGTGTCCCCATTTTACACAGTACGACAGGCAAGTGTCTCCATTTTACACATTGCGGCAGACAGGTGACCCCATTTTACACATTGCGGCAGACAGGTGTCCCCATTTTACACATTGCGGCAGGAAAAAGTGTCCCCATTTTACACATTGCGGCAGGCACGTGTCCCCATTTTACACAGTACGCTGGCAAGTGTCCCCATTTTACACATTGCGGCAGACACGTGTCCCCATTTTACACAGTACGACAGGCAAGTGTCCCCATTTTACACATTGCGGCAGACAGGTGACCCCATTTTACACATTGCGGCAGACAGGTGTCCCCATTTTACACATTGCGGCAGGAAAAAGTGTCCCCATTTTACACATTGCGGCAGGCACGTGTCCCCATTTTACACAGTACGACAGGCAAGTGTCCCCATTTTACACATTGCGGCAGGAAAAAGTGTCCCCATTTTACACATTGCGGCAGGAAAAAGTGTCCCCATTTTACACATTGCGGCAGGAAAAAGTGTCCCCATTTTACACATTGCAGCAGGAAAAAGTGTCCCCATCTTACACATTGCGGCAGACAGGTCCCCATTTTACACATTCCGGCAGGTGGTGGGGAGAGGGAGGGAGAGAGAGAGAGAGAGAGAGAGAGAGAGAGGGAGGGAGAGGGGCTGACTTACATTTGAAGCGGTTCTCGCCGCTCTTCAGCCGCCTCTCCCTCCCCGTCTGCGCGGCTCCCCCTTCTCCCTCCTCCCGAGTGCCCAGCTCGGGGGGGCGGGGTTTCGTGGAATGACGCGTTTGCGTCGTGACGTCACGACGCAATCGCGTCATTCCGCGAAACCCCGCCCCCCCAAGCTGTGCACTCGGGAGGAGGGAGAAGGGGGTTTCAAAGTACAATGAATAGGGAGAGGGTGTTAGGGGGTCTCGGCGCCCCCTCCAATCTGGCGCCCAGGTCGCCTGCCCCCCCTAGCCCCCCCCTAGTTTCGGCCCTGCTGAGGTATCTCTCTTTTCTTGGATTATAGATTTGGAAATGTGAAACCCCCCCCCCTCCCCTCCCTTCCTCTTCCCCCCCTTCTGTCTGTCTTGTGGTATGAATTGGAGTTTGTCTATTTTTTAGTATACGTCTATATCCTTTAGAGTCATGTATTGCTGCCTTTATTTGAATGGGGATGTTTGGTAGTATTGCCTGATAGGCTTATAGCCTGTCTTTTTGTTTTCTCGCATCTCCATACGTGCTAATTTGTGTTCATTTCTTCATTACGTGGCTCTAGGGCACCAACTGTTTGTCTATGTGTATTAAAATGTTTGAAACATTTTCAATAGAAATATAAAAAAGAAAAGAAAAAAAAAAAGATGGCCCTGGTAGAAGTATCAGCTGTGCTGCCGATGCATTCAACCAAGGCCTGCAGCAATAAAAGGGCCCACAGCCAGCTACATTAACAGTACCAATAAAGAGTCCGGCCCTTCTCTCACTTTCTCCTCCTCACTTCCTCTTTTGACGGGGACGGTCTGAATGAGATGTCAATCTGGCATCAAAATCTTCTGACTACCCGAACACTATACTGCATTAATTGTAAGTACGCACGCGTGAAGTGTTATACAAGCATTCTTCCTACATATAAATATTGCAGCAAGATGAGAGGAGTCTATGGAAAAACAGCATCACAGTATATGAATATAGATATTGAATACATGTATTAAGCAGAGTTTTCCAGGAGATTAGTTTCATGTGGCTTGCAGGAGGAAAATCCACCCCTCAAGAAAACCCCCCAAAACATCTAGCGTGTGTGAGTGGGGGGACGGCAAGGGGTAGCCCAAAGCATATTTTTACACCTGGGCCCACCATGGGATAGTTCTGCCTCTGACACACATTCCCCCCCTGTAATCAATTGATGGACAAGTTTTAATCTATTCTCGTAGATCATGACCTTAGCAACAGCATGCACTGCTAATCTGCAACCTTTCACTAGGGGGTATGTTTTTAAAATACGGACAGCTGGGATTCCGGCGGGCGCAATACCGGCACTGAAATCCCGACGGGTACAATGCTGTCACCGGAATATCGGCAAGGTAGGTGATTCTCCCTCTCTGGGTGCCCACGACACCATGGAGGAGAATGGAACCTGTGCCCGCAGCATGGCGAGCGCAGCAGGCCTGCAAGAGGCCTCGATGCGGTCGCCCCGCTGTCGGCATTGTGGCAGATGGGATGCTGCTGTCGGTATAGTGACAGCCAGCATCCCGTACTCCGGGATCTCATACTGATCCCCACCAGAGTATTAAAAGGGAAATATAATTTAATAGGCCTCATCTTAAGCAATACTCTCCGACTTTTACAAAGTCCCTTCTGGGAGAGTCCCGAAGGGAGCAACCAGGTCTCCTGCGTTGTGTAATTGTGGTTCTGCCCCCTGCTATTCAAAGCTGTAACTCACAGCATTTTACAGTTGGGGGAACAGAGCCATAATTCAATGGGAAATACATCATCGCACCCCCAGGCCACCCACTAATCCCTGGAAGTGACTGGAACACTTTGGAACACAAATTTCATAGAGCCCTCCAAACTTTGGGACTCTCCTGGGCATTCAGGGACAGATGGCTAGCATTCCTCCTTGGTGTACAAATTTGTGCAGCAATAAAAGAAAATTTGTGTCCTGGATATGCAGAGGGTGCAGAGAAAGCCAGTGACATGATCTGATCAGTGGCGCCAAGAGAGGGTACAAATTACCTAAGGTACATGGCCGTGCCTTCTGTGATTAGGCCATGACCCCTGAAAAGTACCTGGGCCCAGCCTGGGGAATCCTCATTAGAGTGGGTGCTTCTAATGTGCTAGACACACCCACAAAGAGGTGTGGCCATGCCCCCAGCATGCTGTGGTCACACCCCCTCCAGGGGCGGTGGGTGGGGCCCAGGAAGTTGTTGTACCGGGGCCCATGATTTCTCTTGCCAGCCCTGGACATGATTTAGGGCTATGTAAGAAGCTGTATTTATTCACAATATGTGAGGAACGTTCTGATCACAGTGTATTACCAGATCTTTCCTAGAGGTAGTTTAGAGAAGAAGCAACTTAGGCCCTCATTCCGAGTTGATCGCTCGCTAGCTGCTTTGAGCAGCAGTGCAAACGCTATGCCGCCGCCCTCTGGGAGTGTATCTTAGCTTAGCAGAAGTGCGAACGAAAGGATCGCAGATCGGCTGCAAAAAATTTTCGAGCAGTTTCTGAGTAGCTCCAGACCTACTCCTAACTTGTGATCACTTCAGACTGTTTAGTTCCTGTTTTGACGTCACGAACACGCCCTGCGTTCGGCCAGCCACGCCTGTTTTTCCCCAGGCACGCCTGCATTTGCAACTGACACGACTGCGTTTTTACACACACTCCCCAGTTACCACCCAGAAACACACTAACTTCCTGTCAATCACTCTGCGGCCAGCAGTGCGACTGAAAAGCGTCGCTAGACCTTGTGTGAATCTACATCGATTGTTGTGAAAGTACATCGCGCATGCGCATTGCGTCCCATACGAATGCGCAGTAGTGCCGCTTTTTTGCCTAATCGCTGCGAACAACGGCAGCTAGCGATCAAATAAGAATGACCCCTTTCATCTCCAGATACAAAAAGGCTTCTCTACATGAAGAGCGTGGAAACCTAATAACATACTCCCACAACTGGTATAAGCGGACAATGATTAGTGGTCTTCCTGCAGAACACAATCTCAGAGCGTCTGCCGTGGATAAACATGGTCTAATTTGTTGATCTGGGAAGTAATAGATTTATGGTGGCAGGAAAAGGTTTTTAGATGCATTTTCATATACTTTACCTAATAGTATTTCTTTGTTTGGTGAAGGTCAAAATTGGCAAACATTACGGTCTTTCACTGAAGCCTACTAAAAAGGTCTACAGGCAATAGGTCTACCACTAATGGTACACATGCATTAGGTCAACAGGGTCAAAAAGGGCGACATAGAATAGATAGACAGTAGGAAGGATCGACATGGTCAAAAGGTCGACATCTAAACGGTCGACACGAAGACGGTAGACACATTTTCTTGTTTTTTGGGGGTGGTGTATTGTCACTTTTCTGCCACAAACAAGCCCCTTTAGTGTACCACGCCCCCTCGCACGGCTCACTTTGCTCGCCATGCTTCGATCAGCTACAGCTGCGCTTTACACAGGTTACTATTCCCAATCGTAGTCCACGTGGATGGTAAAGTATGAAAAAACTGAAAAAATAAAACAAAAAACTTGTGTCATGTCAACTTTTTGACCCTGTCGAACTTTTTGAACTGTCTGTCTTTTACATGTCGACCTTTTGACCCTGTCAACCTAATGCATGTCTACATTTAGTGGTAGACCTATTGACTGTAGATCTGTAGTCCGGATACCATAATGCATACCTCCGAAGTGTTCCGTTAGGCAGTCAGCTCTCCTGCCACTATCTGCTGCCTGGCACTCCCGATGCCTCCTGATGACCGAGCCTCCACTCCTGTTCACAGTCCTCCAGACCTCCTCCTGATGTTATCCTACACCCAGGTGGTTGGACCACCTTGATCCCTTACTGGTGCAAATATTATCTTCTGCTCCCTGAATCATGTGAAATCATATGCCATTACTATTATATTATATTATATTGATCTCAACCCTGTTTCAATTCTGCCTTTTATGCCCGTGTGTTGTGCTCTTCTCTTATATTTTCTTCCTGTGACCCCACTGTATGCTATACCTCTACTATCTGCACATCCTGCCCGCAGCAACCTATGCAGGATGGTTCCTAGATGGGTGTTGTATGGTATGCCGGCGGCAGAGGCGTCACCAGGTGTGGTGACACCCGGTGCGCACCCCTGATGTACTGCCGCGGTCGCGGCAAAAAAGGGGCGTGGTCTTACAGCTAGGGGGCGTGGCTTCGCGGGGATAATGGTATCGTCACTCTGGGGGCGTGCCCAGCATCTCCGGAGATGCTGGGCTTCCCCCAGAGACGGTCTCAGTGTGCTGTCAGCTCCTCTGCTATGACAGGAGCCGGGTGCTGTAGCGGAATTTCACACTGCAGCACCTGGCTCCTGTCATTGCGGAGGAGCTGACATTTGGTGTTACCCCCTCCAGGTGTCACACCCGGGTGCGGGCCGCACCCCCCGCACCCGCCTTGTGACGCCACTGGCCGGCGGCCAGCATACCGGCTCATTATTCTCCCTCCAGGGGTGTCGTGGACCCCCAAGAGGGAGTAAAGTTGCCGTTATGCCGGGTGTTGGGATTCCGGCACCAGTATACTGTGCGCCGGGATCCCAACAGCCGGCAAACTGAATACCACCCCTCCTAGATGAGCAGGATGTACTACAGTACATGTTGATCTATTCATACAGGGTATATCATATTACACGTGTCAGTTTTCCCATATATGTCTTTGGTCCTTGTATCAGAGACGTGCAGTCAGGGGAGGCAGGGGAGGCAGTGCCTCCCCTGTCATAATGATTAAGATAATACAAAGAAGATGCATATGACACATATTCTGTGCCATATGTATCTTCTTAATATTATTCTTAGCGTTGCTGTTTTGTATATGTGTTTGGGAGGCACCGATCGTGGTGCCTCCCGTTGTCACTGGGGAAAGTATGGGGAGCGGGGGGCGGGCACGGGCGGGGACTAGCCATGGGCTGTAAAAGCCCATTGAAAATATATGGGAAAGCGGCACCATTAGTGGTGCGGCTTTCCTACAGGGACGTGCTTTCAACCTATGAAAGCACGTCCCTGCCAGTGAGGCCACAGTGATTGGCCAGCGGATCCGTCACTGGATCCGCTGTCAATCACTGTGTGGGCGACGCTGGCGGAGGAGGTGCAGGCGGCTGGATGCGGTGATGGTGCGGGCGGCGGGATGCGGCATTGGAGCGGGCGTCGGCGGTGCGGGTTGCGGCGGCGGAAATTACCTTTATCCTGCAGAGTTTGGCAGCGGAGCGGTTCCAGTTTCGAAAATGGCGCCTCAGCGTCATTTTTTTAATTCAAGATGGCCGCCGCGAGCCAATCACGGCTCGCCGCGTCATCGCCCCGCCCCCTCTGGCTGACTTATATAAGTCAGCGCGAGGCGGAGGAGAGTCAGTCCGACGGCGGAGGAGGAGCTGTGAAGAGCTCCTGAAGAATGAAGACGCCGGAAGTCCTGGCTGGGCGGCGGCTATGCAAAAGAGCTTAGCAGCCGCCGCCCACCAGGTGAAGACGCTGGAAGCCCTGGGGAGGTGGTGCCCCCCCAGGTGAAGACGCTGGAAGCCCTGGGAAGGCGGCGGCCACGCAAAAGAGCTTAAAGGCCGCCGCCCCCAGGTGAAGATCCAGTTTAATAAAGCTTATTTTCAAGACTGTGTGGTGTTTTTATTTTAATATTTTCTTTACAGGTGGACTACAGGTGCCAGCGGGCACTTTATGTCCAGGCATGCTGGCACTTATGGTTCTCCAAGTGCCAGCATGCTGGGCCAGGCTTGCTGGGACCTGTAGGCTACCTGTAAAGAACAATATTACTATTCTTTGCAGGTGGACTACAGGTGCCAGCAGGGCCTTTGTGTCCGGGCATGCTGGCACTTGTGGTTCTCCAAGTGCCAGCATGCTGGGGCAGGCTTGCTGGGACCTGTAGGCCATCTGTAAAGAACAATATTAACACAATGAACCCCGCACCCACCGCCACCAGGTTGGTTATTGCTCGGGAGGGGGGACCCCATTTTTATTTTTTGGGGTTCCCACTTTCCGAGGAATTCCAACCCTGGGCTGACTGGTTGGGGGGCAGATTAATGTAATGGCAGGGGGACCCCACACTGAGTGTCTCCCCTGCTATGGCATTACTCCCCCTGGCTGGTTCTGCCTAGTGCTGGTTTTACTGGTGTGTTGGGGGACCACACTTTTTTTTTTCAGGGGGGGGGGGCTTGTTAGCTGCCAGTGCCTCCCCAACCAGTGACCTCACCGCACGTCACTGCCTTGTATGGATTATCACCCACAGTCTAACCTCTACAGTACGCCCAACATGGCAGCCTCACCTGGCACGCTCGTGGATGGGATGAACTATACAAGCGTCAGGCACACTAATACACTAGAACTAGTACATTCTACAAAATGATAGGTAGAATCTCATTTGGTTGCTATCGACAATTTTTCCAGTTGTCCAGTTTAAAAGGATTGATAAATCTCCCCTTAAGAATTGTTAGAAATTGCCCCAGACTATCCTACATCCCAGATCGCCAAATAATTGCTGCTTTCATAATAACAAAATAATAACAATACAGTGGATAGAGACGTTATTATTAAAGACTTGACCCACTTGTGTCTACATTTACCATGACCACAACATAACAACTCTTCATGGTGCGCTTATCTCTGCGATACAGTCGGAATGTGTAATAATGCATTTTTACATCAGCCACCAGGAGATGAAAGGCTTTTCTGAATACAAGACTGCTCAGTTATGTTGTGAATGCAGAGCGTCCTGTGTGCTTTCCTTCTAAGACTGCAATTCTGCTCCTGCATTGTTCAAGCCAACAAACTGTTACAATTTCAGAAAAGCCTGTTCAGTGTCATTAAATGCAATCGCTCTCCCCATGCTGCTATGTTGTTTGCCTTGGCAACAGAGGAACTCCTACTGATGCTATTACATTCCTTTCTTATCAGACCATTATTCTGCTGTATTTTACATCAAATGCGGGTATCACAGATATCTACAATTGGATGAAAGCGAGGGATCGGGGAGTGCAACGGCTGATCTGAGGAGTAACAGGGAATTTTAGTCAATTTTAAGTTAAACCTCTCCTTGCAAAATGTTGCTAGGTCGTGTCACCTTTTTTCCAGGCTAAGGGATACATTTACTAAGCGGTGATAAGAGCGGAGAAGTGAGCCGGTGGAAAAGTTGCCCCATCAACCAATTAGCAGCTCTGTATAAATGTTATAGTATGCAAATTATAGATGTTACTTCAGTGCTGATTGGTTGCTATGGGCAACTTCTCCACTGGCTCACTTCTCCGCTTTTATCACTGCTTAGTAAATGTCCCCCTAACTCACCAAAGACTATCACACCTATGGTACAATTTAAAACGTTATAAAATATTACTTACATTTCTTGAAACTCTTCTGCAGCTTTCTAGATTGATTTATACAGATATGGAGCATTATTATTATTATTATTCTTTATTTATATGGCGACACATGGGATCCGCAGCACCCAATTACAGAGTAAACAAATAAGAAAAACATGAAGACAGTGACTTACAGTTTAATACAATATAGGACAAGTACAGGGTATATAAACATAGCTGAGTCAGCAAACAGCACTGAAATCAGTATCAGTGCGGCAGAATACAGAGGGATTTGGTGCCATCAAAGGGAGTATTGAAAAGAAGATAGGTTAAGTAAGAGCTGTAAAAGCACATGAGGGAAGAGGGCCCTGCTCGTGAGAGCTTACATTCTAACGGATAGGCGCACACAGACAGGGATGACACAAATGGGGTATAAAGTGAGCCACAGAGGGCTTAGGATGAGAGCCGGGTGGGTTTGGGGAAGAAGTGGGTCTTGAGAGCCCGTTTAAAGTTTTGTAGAGAGGTGGAGAGTCTGAGGGGGAGAGGTAGAGAATTCCAGAGAAAGGGAGCAGCACGTGCAAAATCTTGGAGGTAGGCGTGGGAGGAGGTAATTAGTAGGCAGGAGAGGCGGTGTGCATTAGTAGAGCGAGGGACGGGAGCGTAAAGGGAGATATAACACCTTTGTATACTTACAGTCATATTGCAAAGATCCATTATCAACCACAATGCACAGACATCAGTGCAGTTCTTCTACCACTGACAAATGTATTTGTAAAATGTGGGGCCTGCTGGGAATATGTACACTGTTTTGTGATAAGCTGAGAACTGTACACGCCAGCAGTTATAATGTAAGCAATGACCAGTCCAGTGGCTTAACCAGACTTTGTGGTTTTGCAAACTCACGGATGGACTAGAGGATGCTGACCCATACTTTAGGGGATGCTGACCCGTATTATCTGGGACCCAGAACAGAGTCTAACACCAAGGACCTATGCAAGGGGATTTGGGCTTCGAAGCACTTGACACGCTGGTCTGGCCCTCTGTATGGTTTCTCTGTGTAAGAGCCGCTCTTACACAGTGGCAAGATGACGTCACATATATCCAGATACACTATCTGCAGCAATCTTGGTTAGGGAATGAAGTTTCCCCAAAGGAGCCATTTTGTTGGAGATTGTGCAGTAGCACACTCTACTTCTAATACTGTAGGTCCCCTAAAAAGAATTTGATCTGTCGAGGCAGAAAGTCTTGCCTGCAGGGTTGTCTCATCAATCTGTGTAAGCTCATCAGCCAGCCAGTGGCAGACATACATTTTTGGGGGTCCTGAAGCTTGAACTGTTATGGGGACCACTTCACAACCAGCAATAATAGGGCAACATTCAAAGAGGACCACGGGCCTTGCAAGGACTTTGAGACCCAAATGGCGGAGAACGGGGTGCAGTCTTTAAACATGGGCCATATACTGTAGTGTGCCCCTTCCCACCAGCCTGTGTCTGCGGTGACAGGTGAGGTATTTGGCATGGTGAGCCTGCGGGGACAGATGTGGTGGGTGACGTGGTGAGAGTCTGTGTGGCAGATGTAGTGGGTGACAGGGTGAGAGTCTGTGGGGCAGGTCTGGTTACAGCACCCTTCCACCATCATTGTCTACCTGTCACAGCACTGCCCCCTTCAATAATCACCTAACAGCACCCCCTTTAGTAATCACCTCAGTCACCCCCCCTTCCTTTCAATAATCACCTCACAGAACCCCCTCTTCAATAAACACCTGACAGCACACACCGCTCAGCGCCAGTAAAATTACCTATTAGATGCCTCCTTATCCCGGATCATTTTTACCTTTCATTGCTCCCAGCCTACCACCATTCCTGGTAATGTCACACAGAGAAGCTCTGCAGGCTGATTAAAACAGATACACGTTTCATGCTATTAACAGAGCCCAATTGGCCTGTTTGTGATGCAGGGCCTGCCAGGGAGGTGCAATCACACTCTCAATATGGGGTAGCCACAGTGCCGTAACTAGACATTTTAGCGCTGTGTGCAAGAAATGGCATCGGCGCCCCCCACACACACACACACCCCCTTTACGTAAACCGGCGGCAGTGCGCGCCGTAGGCGCGCGCAAAAAATATAGGGAAAGGGGTGTGGCCACAAAATAATACTGATTCATATAATGGTGCACAGTAGTCTCCATTATTCAAATTATTCCGCACAGTAGCGCCACTACACCAGGTAGAGCCGCTTTTTCACATTACGGCAGACAGATTCCCCTTTTTATACATTACAGCAGACAGCGTCCCCTTTTTACACATTACAGCAGACAGCGTCCCCTCTTTACACATTAAGGCAGACAGCGTCCCCTTTTTTACACATTACGGCAGACAGCGTCCCCTTTTTACACATTACGGCAGACAGCGTCCTCTCTTTACACATTACGGCAGATAGCGTCCCCTTTTTTACACATTACGGCAGACAGCGTCCCTTTTTTTACACATTACGGCAGACAGCGTCCCCCTTTTACACATTACGGCAGGCAGCACCCCCCTTTTTACACATTACGGCAGACAGCGTCCCATATAAACATACATATATATATATACACATATACACACTCACACACACACACACACACACATTACATACATAGACACACACATAAAGCAACACAGAGAGCCAAAAATTCCAATTTTATAAACTGCAGCATAATAAAAAACAACAACAACATTATAACAGCAGGATGATTTAAACAAAAAATAAAAAAATACAGCTAGCTTACTTTTTTTCTCTGCAGCTGGCAAGCTGCTTGTGGCACTCTGCTGGCTGGCTCCACAAACTCTTCTTTCCTGCATCCTGCGTGCCCAGCCAATGACTGAGCCGCAGGCTGCACCTTAACACCATTGGACAGCTGATCTGTCGCTCAGCTGTCCTGAACTTCTATGCGGCGCTGGAGCCTCTGCTGTTCGGTTGCCAGGGCAACCTACAGAGAGCCGTCGGAGGCTCTGACCGCGACCGCCGCCTGCCCAATCACCCGCCGATAAGTGAGCCGCCTCCTCAGGGACAGGAGGTGGGAGCGCAGCCAGGGGGAATATGCGCTCCAACTAGGTGTGCGCTGTGGGCAATGCCCCTTCAGCACACACCTAGTTACGGCGCTGGGTAGCCATGTCTCTTCAGTGGCACACCGTGTAAGAATTTAACATGGTTGGTTTAGGATGATCATGTAATAACATCTGATTGCAAGTAACTCATGATCTTTGCATAAGGATTGTGCTAGAAAAAGTTAATTTCCAGGGCAAACAGAAATGAGGGGTCTATGTACTAAGGGCCTAATTCAGACCTGATCGCTGTGCTGCAAATTACACTGTCCTGCCATCAGATAGTCGCCGCCCAGGGAGAGTGAAAATTCACCCCGTGCAAGTGTGCGATTGCATGTGTATGCCATGCGAAAATTCCTCTCAGTCAGCGGACAGCTGCAAAACCGTTCACATCACACTCACCATCGAATATTTTTCCCATTCTGTGCAGTGTGTGCAGTCTGTGCGTAGCTCAATACTTACTCCTCCAGTGCAAAGAAATCAGGCTGATAAGGGCCGGAGCTGACGTCACACACCCGCCGTGAAAACGCTTGGGAACGCCTCCGTTTTTCCAGACAATCCCAGGAAACGGCCAGTTACCACCCCCAAATGTCCTCTTCCTGTCAATCATCTTGCGAAGGCCGTACAATCGAAAAATTTTCGTACCATCCTGTCGCTGTTTTGTGACGCACCTGCGCAATGAAGTGCATACACATGTGCAGTAGTTCGATAATCACCTGCTGTGCGAAAACACAGCAGCATTCAGGTCTGAACCGGGCCCTAAGCCTTGGAGAAAGAATACGTGGATGGAGATAACGTACCAGCCAATCAGCTCCTACCTGCCATGTTAAATGACAGTTAGTAGCTGGTTGGCATTTTATCTCCCTCCAAGGCTTAGTACATAGATCCCTATATCCCTTCTTCACTTGGTAAGTGGACAGCCACTAATTCCTCCCTCCCTCTATTGAGACTACATCAAAATACTCACATTATGCTGCAGCTTGTAAAATATACAGGGCAGATTTATTAAGCTCGGTGAAGTGATAAAGTGGAAGGTGATAAAGGACCAGCCAATCAGATTCTAACTTCCATGTCACAGGCTGGGTTTGAAAAATGTCAGTTAGGAGCTGACTGGCTGGGACTTTATCTCCTTCCAATTTATCACTTCACCAAGCTTAATAAATCTGCCCCACAGTACCTTGAGCTTCTGCTGTCTGTCAGCTTGAGAGAAGAATTGATACACTATAAGATTACAACGGTCAACACGAATTTTGTGTCTGTGTTCTGCAGTGGCGTGCGGTGAGGTCACTGGCTGGGGAGGCACATTATTTATATATATATATATATATATATACACACACATATATATACGCATATATATATATATATATATATATATATATATATATAGTTGAGTACTCTTTATCCTAACGACAATTTTAATTTTTTCAGAAAATTGAAACGTTGATTTTCTTACTGGCCGGTGTTTGAGCCTTATTGAATATGCTGGGAGTGCCGGATGCCACTCAACTATGTTACCATACGGATTTGTGAGGGCACCAGGCGCCATTACTTTCCATACAGAGAGTGTGTCGGACCACTTGCTACAAATAAATAAATATATATATATATATATATATATATATATAGCGTGAGGCTGGGCACTCTGTGGACTTAGCTGGATAAATCACTTCAGTCATCAGGAGAAATTGCAATGTTTCGGTCTTTTAATGCCCGTAATCAGGCAACACTTAAAAACGTTTGTAAGTGTTGCCTGATGACGGGAATTAAAAGACCGAAACATTGCAATTTCTCCTGATGTCTGAAGTGATTTTTCCAGCTAAGTCCACAGAGTGCCCAGCCTCACGCTATATATATATATATATATATCCATTACATTTGCGAGCACCGTGGCAGATGTACAAATAAGAGTGCCAGACAGTCGCTATATATATATATATATATATATATATATATAGATAGATAGATAGATAGATATATATAGATATATATATGTATATATATATATATATATTTATATATATATATAATATATCTCCCCCCTGTCCCTGCCCTGCAGCCCAAGTGATCTGGGGTTGAGTTGCCCAGTCACTTCCCACCCAGCCCAACTGCCCCCCTCTCTCACCTTGGCCCTGGTCTGGGAAAGTATAAATGCCGGTGATGCTGCTGGCTAGGACAGGAGGACAGAGGAGAAGGAAGGAGCGGTAAGTGCTGGCCGCCGCTCTCACGCGCTCTCCAGCTCAAGGGTTCCTCTGAAGCTGACGCTGCGCTAGTGACAGGCAGCTTCATTACTAATGCCGGCTCCCGCTGCCTCTTCATCCCGCCGCGCCTCTGTAGTCACAGTTCCACAGTAGCGCCGGGACCCGCCGTTGTTTCACCCGGCTGCGTATGGGTGATTGGACCAGCGGATCCAGCACGGGATCCGCTGTCCAATCACATCTACCTCGCTGACAGGGGCGGGTTTTCCCTGTCAACGAGGCACTTGTATAAGTGCCGCTTCCCCTCTGGTTTTTAATGGGCTTTTACAGCCCAGTGCTTGCCCCCCCCCCCCCCTCTCCCCGCTTTAACCTGTTCCTATTGATAACGGGAGGCACTGCTAGCAGTGCCTCCCAAACTACATTACAGCATTAAAATGGTCAGAATAATATAAAGAAATTACTTATGACACAGAATATGTGTCATAAGTGTCTTCTTTATATTATTTGAATCATTAATGACAGGGGAGGCACAGCCTCCCCTGCCTCCCCTGACTGCACGTCCCTGGTGTTCTGCATATCTGATTTTTATTTCTTCCACATTACTAATTAAAGAAAATATAGTTTTACCCCAAAAAGTTTGCTATTTGTTGCATGTACAGTGACCTATTCTGCAGAACTACAGCTATATTATATGGACAATCATTCCAGTCTGTATTAATAAAAGGTTTACAGTTCCAGAAATCTCATTGTCTGTGCATTGAGAGATAGACATGGTTTAGCTATCTTAATAGTTACACACTTCTTACGTGTGTCAGAATACCACTTGCTTTCCCCCCGCTCGTCCCCTCCCTTACTTACCAAAACATGCTTCTCCATATATGGTCATTCAAAAACTTTAATACATATTGATCATTGTAAAAGGGACAAAAGCAACGTTTAAAAAAAAATAGACAAAGGTTTTGGTTATTTTTCGATATAGAGAATCAGAAAATAGTCATTAAAATAAAGACTCAATTTTTTATTTTATTTTTTTTCCCACCGGGGTTATCAAAGCTTGCTAATCATCAATATTAATTAAGAAAGCAAAACAGGAATTCGGTTCCCATTTAAAGCTACCATTTAATAAATACTAACAAATCCAGTTCTGTAATATTACTTATATAAAAATCAATATGGTTCTGTTAATTTTGAACAGAAAATGCCTAAAGAAAAGTGTTTTTTTTGTTTTGTTTTTTAAGATTACACTTATTTCTATTTTGACAAACTAACATAATGTATATTCTAAAGCCCCATACACTGTAGACGAGAAAGTGAAAGATCTCGCTCAGAAGGCCGATCTGAGTGAGATCTTTTACAATCTCATCCAGTGCGTACATTCAGTGTCGTTAATGACCCCCTCCCTCGTCTGAACATGTACAGATGAGGGAGGTCCTTGTTAATGACAGCCATACTGCAGATACAACACGGCTGTCGTTCCCCCTGCCACCCCCCACCCCCCCTTCACCGTGGCTCCCTTCCCTGCCAGCGTTGGCGGGGATCGTCTAATGTGTACTGGACTTTAGTTACTATAGCTCAATATGTCCTGTTGTTCCTCCCGTGCAAAGTTTCCTACAAGCACAAATAAAACCTAGAAAACAAACAGCTATACCTAATAAACCATAAAACCGCATCTGTTTCATTCTGGGAAACAGTAAAAAGCTTTTCTATTTAAATTTTTTAATTGATATTTCACATTAATTTCGTATAATTTTCTGATAACTGCAGTATATGCCTATCCTACTTATGTGTTCTTAGAAAATCCATTTCTATGAATATTGTCTTTTAGCGTCAAATTCAATACTGTCATCTACAAGGACTGGAGAAATGCAAGGTTACCCACATTCTTGCGAGCAGGGCCTTCCTACCTCTATGTCTGTTTGTTATTACCCAGTTTTGTTCTATAACTGTTATTCCAATTGTAAGGCACAACGGAATATACTGCGCTATATAAGAAACTGCTAATAACAACAACAACACATAAGGCAAGTAATGGATGAATTTAATTATTATTATTTTACAATATGCTTATCCCTTCTACAGAGCAGTACAAGGTAACTCAGACATAAAGAGCAATATAACAATGACATAGCTGTAACTGGATAGGAGCAGTAATAGGAATGAGGACCATAATCAAAACAGCTTGCAGAGTAAAGTATATATGGGAGTAGGGATGGCCATCGACCATTCAAAATCATTGATGGCCTATGGCCGTTGTTGAGTACTTTAGCCATTGATGGGGGAGAACCAGATGGTTTCCTGACATCGATGGTAAAGACTAACCAGATATTTTTTCCCTCCTCTGGGACACGGAGCATAGCCCCCCCCCCCCCTCCCCCCGCAAAGCCCCGTCCCAGTCACTGATTGGCTGGCAGCCCACTGCATAGTAAAGAAGGGATAACCATCAGTGGGTGAAACCATTGATGGATCCTTAGGAGATGGTTTCATACCATCGATGTTATCCATCAATGATATCTGTGATGGTAACCATAGATGGATGACCCTCCAATAGCCATCCCTAAATTGGATAGAAAAAAAGATGGAAGGAATACGGAAGCTGGTACAATCTAACAGGGGTAAATTTACAAAGATGGGATTTCTATTTAAGATAGGATGTTGCCTATAGCAACCAATCAGATTCCAGGTATTATCTTCTAGAACAGGCATGTCCAAACTGCGGCCCTCCAGCTGTTGAGAAACTACACATCCCAGCATGCCCTGACACAGCTTTAGCATTCTCTGACAGCAAAACTGTGTCAGGGCATGCTGGGATATGTAGTTTCACAACAGCTGGAGGGCCACAGTTTGGGCATGCCTGTTCTAGAAGGTACCAGATAAATGAGAAGTAGAATCTGATTGGTAGCTATGGCCAACATCCCATCTTAAATAGAACTCCCATCTTGGTAAATTTATCCCTTAGAGCGGGGGTGGCCAACCAGTCAGTGACAAAGAGCCAAATAAACTTGTTGGGTACGTCAAAGAGCTGACATCGAGCCAATGGCGCGCATGCAAAAATGGAATGTGGCCTTGTGCCTGCTAGACCACACCCCGGTATAAAATACATTGAAAAAGCCAGAAGGACATAAAATAAAAAAATTTAAGCCAAATCCATTGAAAAAGCCACTTTCACATAATAAACTTCAGCTCCCCCATGTGTCACTCCTGCTAGCACACTCCTATGTCACTCCAGCCAGCTCCCCATGTGTCGCTCCTGCCAACACCCTCCTGTCACTCCAGCCACCTCTCCCATGTGTCACTCCTGCTACCACCCTCTTATATCACTCCAGCCAGCTCTCCCATGTGTCACTCCTGCTACCACCCTCCTATGTCACTCCAGCCATATCTCCCATGTGTCACTCCTGCCAACACCCTCCTGTCACTCCAGCCATATCTTCCATGTGTCACTCCTGCTACCACCCTCCTATGTCACTCCAGCCATATCTCCCATATGTCACTCCTGCTACCACCCTCCTATGTCACTCCAGCCAGCTCTCCTATGTGTCACTCCTGCCAACACCCTCCTGTCACTCCAGCCAGCTCTCCCATGTGTCACTCCTGCCAACACCCTCCTGTCACTCCAGCCAGCTCTTCCATGTGTCACTCCTGCCAACACCCTCCTGTCACTCCAGCCATATCTCCCATGTGTCACTCCTGCTACCACCCTCCTATGTCACTCCAGCCAGCTCTCCCATGTGTCACCACTTCCAGCACCCTCCCGCGTCACTCCTGCTAGGACCCTCTTGTGTCTCTCCAGCCAGCTCTCCCATGTGTCGCTCCTGCCAACACCCTCCTGTCACTCCAGCCATATCTCCCATGTGTCACTCCTGCTACCACCCTCCTATGTCACTCCAGCCATATCTCCCATGTGTCACTCCTGCTACCACCCTCCTATGTCACTCCAGCCAGCTCTCCCATGTGTCACTACTTCCAGCACCCTCCCGCGTCACTCCTGCTAGGACCCTCTTGTGTCTCTGCAGCCAGCTCTGCCATGTGTCACTCTAGCCCACCCTCATATATCACTACAGCCCCCCCCCCGCCCCCTCCCCCATCAACTCATGCCATGGCAGCAGTCCCTAATGTGTTCTCTGTTTGCTTGTGGTTGTCTCACCTCTAGGAGATCATGAGTGGATCAGAGACACACAAATATACTCACTTATACGTAGCAGATAATGTATGTAACATTTGTAACAGAAACCATAATGTAAATGAGGGATCAGTCTTACTGATACTGTATAGGGTAAAGACATATAGAAGAATCCAAAACAATTCCAAAGGTCAGGACAGGCAGCATACAATTGTAGGCAAATAATGACACTAAAGCTCAAATGAAATAAGCGGTATACAGAACCAACCCTGAACCACATGGAGGAACCACAGTAGCAGAAACTATCACTAGCAAGGAGACTAAATAGGGAATTCACTTGTGCACGAAAAAAAATGTACACAAAAAAATGGCCTTAACTGCATTTTTGTGCCTGATGTTTATTTATGCGCAATACAATTAAAGGCCATTTTTTTCAATTTTGGCTGAAAGCACATAGGATCCAGGATACATTCCTGGACTTAGGTGTATTTATGATAGTGGGTGAAAAAGAAAATGCCACTTAGCAGGGATTTTGTTTTGGGACACCAGCGGGTCCCGAACAAAAAAGGCCCAATAAGTGGCTGCATCAGGGCTAATTGGATAGCCCCTGGTGGACTAATTAGCTGCAGTGAATTACCGCAGCTAAATGAAGCAGCAAATTACCGCAGCTAATTGATCCCCCCATCCCCCTTCCCCTTATGCTTCATTCCAGGACACTGAGTATGTACAGTAACCGGCACCCAGCTGAGCAATCAGCGATGCAGTCATGTGGCCGCTGCAGCATATAAATGAGCATCAAGTACTGTAAGCCAGAATAAAAAGATATTTATAGGTTAAATGTGTTCAATATTTTTCATGTATATCTTAATAGAATGTGTTGTTTGAAGACCAAGTTTTGAAAATACATTTTTATAAAAAAAAAATTTTGATCTAAAGTCAGGGCAACAGTCACGAATTACCGTTTCAGGTTTGAATGACTGAATTAAATGCAATCTCAATTTTTGCAAAGGCCGTTGAGACTGCCTTGTCTCATCTCTTTCCTTTCACGTTGTCACCTTTTGTAGTCGGTGTATTCCCCACCCTGTGGTGACCTTGCACTTACAAGCAGCATGCCATTTTTTTCAAATAGATTTAGCAATGCGAGAACAGCACATTAGTATGGCTGATCTATGTCACTCTTCATTAAAATACAAACATGGTTGGTTTAGGATGATCCTGTAATGTCATGTGATAGCCAGAAACTCACGGCCATTGTGTAAGGATTGTGCTAGAAAATGTTGAAGTATGACTATGAATTTCATAGATTCCAGCGCAATCAAAATTCTTACGTACTTTCGAGAAAGTCTGTTTTATGCATACGGTGACAAATAACATAGAGTTCTGTCTGGCATATAAAATATATTTTTAGATACTTACTGCAATTCCAGATTCTTTTGTCGGCTTTACTGCCCATTAAATCATTTGCAGATTGCATGTAGCTGGTACAGCCATGGTCTGTGAATTACAGCAAGTTGATACATTTTGAATTACTTTGTTGTCCTATCATTCTAGGCAAAACGCCAATTGTTATTGTTACAGTAATAGTCTGAATTCTTACAGAATGTAGCAGCCTCTTGTGCAATGAGCAATACAGCAGTTTGTTTATTTATTTCTCACTTATAAATGTTTTACAAGTGAGAAACACACACTGGCTTATTTATCATAGGTGCAGTATGTGCTGTGTACACGGGCCCCCCGGGGGTCCACAGGGGCCTACACCCCAATAGCCTGCAGCCATTTTTTTCAATACATACCCTCCGGAGTCCTGTGCTGCAGCAGCAGAACTGCAGAAATCAATTGGAAAATTGTGCGGCAGCCATTTTCACAGTGTTTCGCGCATGTGCAGTAGGAAAATCACTGGGAAATTGGCCGACGCGCTATTTTCCTGAAGACCTGCGCATGTGCACTAGACTCAGGGACAGCGCTAGGGTCCCCTGGTGAGTCAAGAGTGCTGCTGCCTAGGGAGGAGGGGTTCCCGAAGGAGACTGCACACGGACCTCCTCCTCTCTGAAGACTTATCATCATGTATGTCCTAATGGTTCATTGTTTCCCTGACTTCCCATTGCAGCTATTGTATAAACGGGTGTGATATAATATAGCAGTGGTCGGGATGCCGGTGGTCACATGACCGACATTGGCATCCTGACAACGAGAATGCAGACAGGGGATGGGGTCATTATTATACCCCTCCCATGTTCCCTAATCCGTCTGGGGGGTGCCTGGGGCTAAGATTCGGGGGTGACAGCTAGGGCTAAACACCCTCCCTCCCCCACAGCCCTAACAGTCACATGGATACTTGCCTTTGGAGTGTTGGCAGTCGGTGTTCCGGTGTCGGGATTCCAGCATCAGTCACATGACAGCATGGAGCTTTATACTCCAGTCCCTGCCCCAGTAGAGTTTACAACCTATAAACCCTACCACGTCTACATACTGTACATACAGACTAGCAGGGGTATGTACTATAGGGGCACATTCCTGCTTTAGTCTTGGTGTTAAAGTCCAGCTTTTGGTTTTTCTAAACATGAAAATAATTATATTTCCCCAAGCCAAATGCTTGGGGGGGGGGTCCAAATGCAATCCACAATCTCCCACTTTGGGGAACATTGGAGCAAGTTCAGGAGTCTGGGGGAGCGGTCGAAGAACCCAGTAACGACCCTGGACATTAATGTAAACAATGGTCTTTTTATAGACTGGATACTGTATTAATATAGGATGTATCACGTATATTTAAATAATATAAATAAGTGGTTAGGAAAAGGTTAAACAAATCATAATAAAGAAATGCACAAACATAATAGAACTAGTACTGCACTTTCTAAGCACACATTCTCCCACCTCATGGTAAGGCTCCTGTCTCTTCTTCCTGGTAGCTACTATCTGGTCCATTGCACTGACTAAGGACTCAGAGCCACACACACTGCAACTTGGTAGAAGAAGCTGCTACCACTGGGCATGTGCAGCAGTTCCGCTCTGTCCCTTAAACTGCATGATGTGGTGGCAGCTCTAGTAATCATATTATATACCATTACTATTGCTGCCACTTACCAAGAGGAGGGGGGTTTCCAGTTGCCCTGTGTTTGCATATGAGATGGATGTCATAGACATTGTAGGTGGGGTATATCTTATTGTCTGTTCCCTGTGCTCCTTTCTCTCTAGCAAAACCCCATCATTATTTTCAATGAGATAAATAGGTGGTTGGTAATTATCAAGTAGCAAAACAATTAGACAGTAAATATAGCAAATTAACAGCAATCTATTTGTAGACTGATTAAATGTTTATTAAATATTTACAACATGCAAATGTGATTAAATCTATAAACAAAAGATAGTCATCAGCTTCGCTAGCATTCCACAATCCTACACTACTTAGCGGGGGTGGTCTTCAGTTTGCTGACTGCCGGGTTCCCGGCGCACAGTATACCGGCGCCGGAATTCCGACAGCCAGCATACCAACACTTTTTCTCCCTCGTGGGGGTCCACGACCACCCTGGAGGGAGAACGCGCACCACTGTGCCCGCAGCATGGCGAGCGCAGCGAGCCCACAAGGGGCTCATTTGCGCTCGCCACGGTGTCGGTATGCCGGCGGTCGGGCTCCCGGCACCGGTATGCTGGTCGCCGGGAACCCGGCCGCCGGCATACCATACTACACCCTTTAGCGGAGTATGGTGGTCATTCCGAGTTGTTCGCTCGCTAGCAGTTTTTAGCAGCCGTGCAAACGCTATGCCGCTGCCCACTGGGAGTGTATCTTAGCTTAGCAGAAGTGCGAACGAAAGGATCGCAGAGCGGATACAAAAATTTTTTGTGCAGTTTCAGAATAGCTTCAGACCTACTCCTAGCTTGCGATCACTTTAGCCCATTCGGTTCCGGATTTAACGTCACAAACACGGCCTGCGCTCACCCAGCCACGCCTGCGCTTTTCCTGGCACGCCTGCGTTTTTTTGAACACTCCCTGAAAACGGTCAGTTGACACCCAGAAACGCCCACTTCATGTCAATCACTCTGCGGCAGCCAGTGCGACTGAAAATCATCGCTAGACCCTGTGTGAAACGACATCATTTGTTGTAATAGTACATCGCGCGTACGCATGCGCAGAAGTGCAGTTTTTTAGCCTCATCGCTGCACAGCGAACGAATGCAGCTAGCGAACAACTCGGAATGACCACCGATGTCCTATACTAATTAATTCATGGTTTCCTTGATTATTACAACCAAGTGCTATACATCAGACGTACAGTACATAATCACCACACAAACATTTTATCATAAACTAGCTGTTCTACCCGTTCTTCGCACCGGAGTTTCTGATTTTCACGATTGTACATATAAATGAGTGTTAAAAAACCTGGTAAATCCATAGAGCTGTAAATTTGAGATGTCATAATGTAAGTGAATACTAATCCATTCTTGGCGTTACCCGAGCAGCACCCATAGCAGATATGGTAAAAAGTGACAGGACCGTTTTTGTATTTTTATTAAATTCTACCCACTCGAGGTACAATCCAAATTTTGATCCGATTGTCCGTTTGGGGCGTTATTGTTCACGCCATGCATTGGTAATGATGCCACCCTCTTTTCATCCCAGTAGGGGGGGGGGGGGTTTATTATAAATCTAATTATGTAGTTTTCCTATTTCCCACCTGAAGAATACCTATGTTACTTTTCATCTTCCTAACATATCGGTAAGTAAGTAAATTAGTGATGAGTGAGTGAGGGCTTTCGCATATTATCTATATCTATCTATCTATCTATCTATCTATCTATATATATATTTCTACTCTCTGCATTTCCCTTGAATGACAAAAAAATACATCATCATCGGAGGGTGCAGCTAATGTAAAAAGCCTTCAGCTGATGCTAAGGACTAAGGATACCTTGGGCAGCACAGTTGGAGTAATGGTTAACATTACTGCCTCAGAGTACTGAGGTCTTTGATACAATTCCCACAAATTCCCTAACTGTATGAAGCTTGTGTTTTCTCCCCGTGTTTGCGTGGCTTTTCTCCGAGTACTCCGGTTTCCTTCCACAATCCAAAAACATACTGGTAGGTAGGTTATTTGGATTCTTACAAAAAAAATTCCAATTAATTACAGCAGTTAGCTCTCCATTTAGAAATACATGAACATATGACACAAAGTCGGTGCTATTATCATGTAGCGCAGGACCATCAAAGCAGAGATGCCTTGGCATGGCTTGTGCATTACCATATGTTAGCAAATGTGTGTAACCGAGATTTCGTCATTTTCTGTTATTATGTAGGATGTAAATCTCTTTTACTGGCCCATTGCAGTGTGCTGGGGGAATTTTTTATTTTCTTGCCTAGATTAACCCGTCCCTTACATGAACCTGTGATGGGGATATAACTTGATTTGAGCAACTACAATTTTGTGTATCACTGTTCTGAGAGGCATGGATAGGGTCAGTAGCTAAAGGGTATGCTGATCCTTGTAGTGCCATATTGGAGGATCTTTGGGGGGGGGGGGGGGGGGGGTCCAGGTAAATTAGGTCTCAATTTAGAAATTCATGTACATAAATATAAACATAGAAACATAGAATTTGACGAGAAATAACAACCACTTGGCCCATCTAGTCTGCCCCTTTTTATTTTATTTTTATCCTTTAGGTAATCTCAACCCTTTTTGAACCTTAATTCTTTGTCAGGATATTCATATGCCTATCCCAAGCATGTTTAAATTGCTCTACAGTCTTAGGGGTATATTCATTTGGTGTCGAAAACTGCCGTCTGTTGAAAAAAAGACGGCAGTTTTTTACTTTTTAAGGTCGAATCGTGATTCGACCTATTCAGTCATATTCGAGAAGTCGTGGAATTCGACTTGTCGAATGGTACATGAATCGGCGGTATAGCTGCTGATTCACGTACTTTTGAGTGAAACGGGGCCAAATTTGACAGGATTTGGAGGAGGAGGAGGGGGGGGGGGGGAGCCGCAGGCATACAGGGGAGATCAGCGTTACAGCACAGCGCTGCAGCAGGATGTCTCACAGCTGCGCCGCTCACGGCAGCATCCACCCAGCTCCAGCAAGTGAGGTCACGCTTGCTGGAGCCAGGTGGACACTGCCGTGAGGTTGGGCGGCTGTGTGACATCCTCCCGCAGCGCTGCTCTCCTCCGTCTGCCCGTGGCTGTCCCAGCTGGTCTCCCCGTGGCTCCCCCCCCCCCCCCTCTCCTCCTCTGGGTCCCTCATCTCAATTCGACTTTTTAAAAGTTGAATTGAGATGAGATTGAATTGGGGTTGTCGGATCCATTCCGACAAATGCATGTGGGAATGGATCCAACCCTAACTGAATATACCCCTTAGCCTCTACCACCGCTGATGGGAGGCTATTCCACTTATCCACTACCCTTTTTGTGAAGTCATTTTTCCTTAAATTTCCCCTGAACCTGCCTCCCTCCACTCAGTGCATGTCCCTGAGTTCTAATACTTCTCTTCCTTTGAAGAATGTTTCCTTCCTGAACTTTGTTAAACCCCTTGATATATTTGAAAGTTTCTATCATGTCTCCCCTTTCTCTTCTCTCCTCCAAACTATAGACCCCAACAGTGGCGGATCCAGGGGGGGGGGGCACTCGGGCCCGTGCCCCCCCTGTCATTTCTGGCCTCCGTCCCGTTATCCCCCGGCGCCGCACAGGGAGATGACGGGCGCCCGCTGAGATTGTGTTACCAGCGGGCGCCCGTCTCCCTGCACAGCGGCAGCCGGAGGCAGGAGCTCAGTACTGAGCTCCGGCTTCTGGCGCTGTCACTGTGCGCTTTGGGAGAGACATCAGTCATGACGTCTCTCTCATAGTGCTGCTGAGTGACTGAGGAGCGGACGCCCGGGGAGGAGGAGGACTTCAGCGGCGCGGGAACGGGGCTCGGTAAGTATGTTTTTTATTTCCTTAATGCAGCGGGGGCATCTTCTGGGGGCAAACTACGGGGGACATTACTACTGGGGGGGGCATCAACAAGGGGCATTACTACTGGGGGGGGGGAACTACTGGGTGCATTATAACTGGGGGGCATCTACTGGGGGCATCACTACTGAGGGGTCATCTATTGGGGGCAGCTACTGGGGGACATTTTTACTGGGGGCCATCTACTGGGGTATTACTACAGGGGGGTCATCTATTGGGGCAAACTCGTAGGGGGCATTATTACTGGGGGGTCATCTATTGGGGGCAGCTACTGGGGCATTATTACTGGGGGGCATCTACTGGGGGCATTACTACTGGGGGGTCATCTATTGGGGGCAGCTACTGGGGGACATTTTTACTGGGGGGCATCTACTGGGGGCATTATTACTGGGGGGCATCTACTGGGGCATTACTACTAGGAGGTCATCTACTGGGGGCAAACTCATAAGGGGCATTACTACTGGAGGCAAACTACTGGAGGACATTATTACTGGGGGGCATCTACTGGGGGCAAACTACTGGGGGCCAACTACAAAGGTGCCAACTACTGGCGGCGTAACTACAGGGGCATTACTACTGGCGGCTTAACTACAGGGGCATTACTACTTGGGGGCTAAACTACAGGGGGGCCAAACTACTGGGGGCTTAACTACAGGGGCCAAACTACTGGGGGATAACTACAGGGGCCAAACTACTGGGGGCATTACTACTGAAGGCTAAGCTACAAGGGGGCATACCTACAGGGACTAAACTACAATGGGGCAAACTACAGGGGGGCATTACTACCGGTGGCTAAACTACTGGGGGCATTACCACTGGGAGGCTAAACTAAAGGGGGGGGTAAACTACTGGGGTCATGACTGCAGGGGAATTACCACTGGGGGCATAATGACTGGGGGCATTACAACAGGCAACATTACTACTGGGGGCAATACGGGCATTGCAAAAGGGGCACCACTACTTGGGGGTCTATATAAGGGGCACTACCAGTACAGTGGAAAGTGCATGATGAGCGCTACAACTGTGGGCATTGTATAAGAAGCGCCACCTCACATGCACCGAAGCCGCACGCAAATGTACTTGCCCCTTCCATGGTGCCCCCCCTATCATTTTCTTCTGGATCCGCCCCTGGACCCCAATGTAAGTGCTATAATCATATAGAGTAGGACCACACAGCAGAGACATCTTGGCATGGCTGGTGGCTACCATATGTTTGCAAATATATATAACTGATATCTCTGTATGTTTTATTTTTATGTCAAATATAAATCTCTCTTACTGGCCCACTGCAGTGTGCTAGGGGAATTTTGTTAGTTTGTTCTTGTCTAGATTAACCCCTCACTTACATGCCCTCCCACCATTTAATAATGCCACCTCCTACCCCTATGGGGCTGACTGCTCCTGGTGCACCAATATTTGCAGCCAATGCATCCTTTGTGTATTTGAAGCTGGCCAACATTGAAGTCTGGACCCACGGCCAACCCGGAGGCATATTAATGCATTAATGCACCAACGCTATGCCCTGACCACACTGGCCGGTGCACGTGCTGTACAACAATAGGTATATACTGAACAAGGCCATGCACTTCCCCCACGGTATCCGGACTCCAGGTCGACAGCACAAAGGTCGACACACCTTAGGTCGACGCCAATTGGTCGACACACCTTAGGTCGACACACCTTAGGTCGACATGGACAAAAGGTCGACAGGAACAAGATCGAAATGGAAAAAGGTCGACATGAGTTTTTCACGATTTTTTTTCTTTTTTTTGAACCTTTTCATACTTAACGATCCACGTGGACTACGATTGGAACGGTAAAGTGTGTCGAGCGAAGCGGTAGCGGAGCGAAGGCACCATGCCCAAAGCATGGCGAGCGAAGCGAGCCATGCGAGGGGACGCGGTGCACTAAATGGGGTTCCCGGTCACTCTACGAAGAAAACGACACCAAAAAAACATAAAAAACTCATGTCGACCTTTTTCCATGTCGACCTTGTTCCTGTCAACCTTTTATCCATGTCAACCTTTTGTCCATGTCGACCTAAGGTGTGTCGACCAATTGGCGTCGACCTAAGGTGTGTCGACCTTTGTGCTGTCGACCCTCAGTCCCAGACCCTCCCCCACCCACCCCTTCCCCCAACCATCCCCTCTCCCTCCACCTGGACCCACTCAATGTTTTGCGCCCACACAGCAATGTGAAATGTGCCATCTATATATACAAACAAAATACAGTATACTGTATTACTAGAAGAAAATAAACAGCAGAAAGTACGTTACCATGAGGGAACACGATATAAATTCACAATATTATATGAATGTGTTCTCTGACGGAGGATGTCCTTAATCCCTGTAAAAAAATAATAATATTATTTTATAACAAAGTCATAAGCTCTAATTCTGCAGAATTCCATCACAACCAAAATAATTCACAGAAATGACAAGCCTAGTGCGCAGTATTTCACAGTAATGGTACCAGGAGAAGGCTGTTACTCAGGTGTCACTGACAGCAGTTCCAGGAGAACTGTTCATATTTCCTTACAAGCAGTGAGATGGTCTATAGAGGGGGGGAAATTGTATAGAAAGGTGTTATCGCACTAACGTGGCATACATAGATCAGACTTAACGCTCTAGTCAACGCTATACTTTTTATTCTCCACTCCCTTCCTAACATCAGCACATGGGGCCTAATGTATTTTGTGATAGTAATGTTTGTTATTGTTCTGTATTGTCTTATTTTCTCGCTAGCCATTTTGGTTAACATTTCCAATAACCCATATACACAGTTCCATATAGCGTCAGGCTTATGTCAATGATCGGGAGTTTATAGTTGTGAAGTCTCATAAATACAGTACACTATACAGTGTATATCCCAAACATATTTGAAAAGTCATTTTCTGATACTGGTAGTTTTTTTTTTTTTAATTATTACAATTTCAGCTTTGTAACCCATCTCCAACAGTTGCAGTATATGCAGAGGTTCCCAAACTCTGTATCGAAGTAGGGCCGGATTATAGGTGGGATGGTTGTCCAGGGGCCCACACACTTTGGGGGTTCCCACACTCCAGCAAACATTGCCCAGGTCCGGCACCCCTGCACCCTTCCTGGCCGGCTCAGAGTCCCGGCAGCACAGGATAAGTTTGATCTTTGAGACGGAGACAGCTTTGTCTCTACAGTGAGCCCCGACCCTCACGGACATAATGCCGCAATTTGCGGGTGTATGGGGAAGAGGGCGAGGCATAATGCTGTGAAGGGCCTACCCCCATCAGTGACCTGATGCTGCTGTAGCCTAACAGGTAGTATTTCTCTTGTTCTATTCTTCCCTCTCTCTCTTGGTCCCCTCCTCTCTCCCGGACACCTTTTCTCTCCCTCTTGCTCCCCTCTCTCTCTCACTCCCTGACACTCGTTCTTTCTCCCTCTCTCCTGTCCCCTCCTCTCGCTGTGTATCTCTCCCTTACTCCCATCACTCTGTCTCTCTCCTTGACACTCCCCCCTCCCTGACATCCTTTCTCTGCCTCTCGGTTCTATCCCTGACACTCGCTCTCTCCCCCTCCCTATCTCTACACTCTTTCTCCCTCTCTTGTTCCCCCCACTCACTCCCCCTCCCTCTCTTTCTGACACACCCTCTCTCCCTCCTCTCTCTCTCCTTTGTCCCCCTCCCTCTTTCCCAAACACGCTTTCTCTTGCTCCCCTCTCTCCAACACCGTATCTATCTTTCTCCATGACACCCTTTCTCTTGTCCCTCTCTCTCTCCCTGACACATTCACTATCTTTCACCCTCTCCTCCGTCTCTCTGACACTCTCTCTTCTTCTTATTCCCTCTGACACCCTCTCTCACTCCGACACCTTCTCTCTTTCTCCTGTCTACCTCGCTCCACCAGTCTCTCCGACACCCTCTTTGTCTCTCACTCCCCTCACTCTCTCTCCTACTCCGCTAAAGGGCATAATAGTGACAGCGGCAGGGTGCAGAGTCAATTTTATTGGTGAGGTGCGCCCCCCCCCCCCCCCCACACACACACACCATTGCTGCCCGCGGCCCCTACTAGCCTTAATCTGGCCCTGTATTCAAGGCACCCTAACAATTCAGGTTTAAGGATATCTATGCTTGGGCACAGGTGCCTTAATATGTACCCAAGTCATTTTGATTTAACCATCTATGCTCAGCCATCGATATCCTTAAAACCTGGACTGTTAGGGTGCCTTGAGGACCAAGTTTGGGAACCTCTGGTATAGGTATATGGACATTAGCTTCAGGCTGTGGCTGTGTTTGTTTTCATGTGACTTTTCTGCAGCGGAAAATAAATGAAAATTCATTGCAATATTGCATAACACCTCCATGAAAAGTATGTCTTGGATATAGTTTTCTATTAGAATGATAGATCCTGCTCTGTTGGCTGCTGAATAAGAGATATATTCATTAGCCCTTAATTTCTACAAAAATAGGTGAAAATTAACATCTTCGCCTACTTTTGTAGAAATTAAGTATCAGGGACATTCATTATAAGGAGATGCAGGAAATATCAAAGATATCTCCTCCTTACCTTTCAGTCTCAATCTGGTCCGCTGTACCCATACTATTGTATGGGGATCAAAAGTAATCAATCTCTGGAAATACAACATTTTTGGAGCTTGACAGCAGAAACCTACGCCATCTCCAGTTGGCATTGGTTCCCTGACCCCACTCGAGGTCCAGTTTGCAAAAAGGAATCTTTTTGGTTCACTCCGCCACTGTTTGGCTCCTTCTTCTGGCCACCATGAACTTCGCCCATAGATGAACCCCAGTTCATGCATGCGCACTTGCACTGCCAGCTACGATCACTGAGAAGCATTCGGGAGCTGGGCCCAATAGATTATGCCATAATCTATAGTAGTATATGGGCTACATTCCGTAGAAATCACTGAATGAGGGTTCCTCCACTATCCATTGGCTGCAATGGCCACTGCATCCGCAGAACGACCACCCGGCTCCCGAAGTAGAAATGAAATGATTACTTTTGCGATCATCTCACTTATTTACACATCACCGGGACAGGCTCCTGTTCCTACATTTTTAGTACATTCAGACAAATGTAAATTTCTTATTGCCGAGATTAGTAGCACTAAAAAAATTCTAATTAACAGGTATAAAAATTATAATTAGTAAATATGCCCCATGATCGCTTGCTGATAGGGAAACGGGGTTCATTTGCTGTATGTAGAGGAATGGGGGTCATTTGCTGGACAGGTGGTCATCTTATATGTAGAGGAATGGTGGTAATTTGAGGAATAGGGGTCATTTGCTGGGTAGTAGAATGGTGGGTATTACCTGGGTACAAGAATGTTGGGCATTTGCAGAATGTAGATCATGTTCACCTTTTAATATACCCCCACAAGTAATACAAGGCCACAGGTGGATGTACTGTATGGTGCACCCAACTCTGATAAAACAACCCTGTACCAATGCAGTAACGTTGCTCACCAAAGAGGCAGATTCTAAGTTGCATGCAATGTGGCTGCAGTTACAGGCATCTGTGGAAGCCTAATTTACTACCTTATGCTGATGGCAGTATTCGATCAACTAATCTAAAATATGTGCTTCTTCCAAGGGACACCCGTACCGCCCATTAACAGCCGTCAAAACCATCATTAGTGCAGAACTCGCGGTTTGCATCCGTGAGATTCGGAATTAGACCCCAAACATTCATCTTACACAGATAATTATTACAGGGAATTGTGTCTGCCCTTAGTACGCTAAGAACAATAGATTTGTGCATTATGTATACATTTAACCCAATGATTAATACACGGTTCAAACTTCAGCTGAGATCTGAGCATCAGGAAATCAACCTCATCTTGTCACAACAAAATAATTAACTGTCAAGATGTTTCACTTCTGGAATTAATTATTGCAGACTTCTCACATAAATTTTGCTATCTAATGTGATGAATCATTTAGCTCCACAGAGGATCACTGTAATTTCTCTGAGAGTTCGGCGAAGGCAGGTGACAATTAAATTGCTTAAAACTATAATTTGTGAAGCTTGATTTAAAAAAAGAAAAGAAAAAAAAAAAGTCTCGGTTTTCAGATCCTGAACTGGGCATGATTATGCAGAATGTATTATGCTGCTGCATCATAGGCGTGCGCAGCACATTTCATTAGGGTGTGCACCATCAGAGGGGAGTGTCTAGTGCCGCCTACTGGGAGTGTCCAGCACTATTTTACAACAAGTATTGGGGGAGAGAGTCAGACAAAGGCCCTCATTCCGAGTTGTTCGCTCGCAAGCTGCTTTTAGCAGCATTGCACACACTAAGCCGCCGCCTACTGGGAGTGAATCTTAGCTTAGCAAAATTGCGAACGAAAGATTCTCAAAATTGCGAATAGAAATTTCTTAGCAGTTTCTGAGTAGCTCGACACTTACTCTGCCACTGCGATCAGTTCAGTCAGTTTCGTTCCTGGTTTGACATCACAAACACACCCAGCGTTCGCCCAGACACTCCCCCGTTTCTCCAGCCACTCCCGCTTTTTTCTCAGAAACGGCAGCGTTTTTTCACACACACCCATAAAACGGCCAGTTTCTGCCCAGAAACACCCACTTCCTGTCAATCACATTACGATCACCAGAACGAAGAAAAAACCTCGTAATGCCGTGAGTAAATTACCAAACTTCTTAGCAAATTTACTTGGCGCAGTCGCAGTGCGAACATTGCGCATGCGCAATTAGCGGAAAATCGCTGCGATGCGAAGAAAATTACCGAGCGAACAACTCGGATTGAGGGCCAAAATACACACTTGTACGATAGGCAGTCGGGCCGATGGTCGGACCGAATTCCCTTCAGTCTGGACTATGGCCATTTGCCGTACACACCAGGATGTAAGATCAGTATTCCATTCTTCATTACAAAGCACTGGGTCGCTTGCAATATTTTCCAGTTGGCCGTGTAGCATGGCTGACAGGAACATGTTACTTACGACCCACAGGAGCACGCAATAGTCGGTACACACTAGCCGATATGCATGATTTGTTGTGCCAATACGGCAAATCGTGCCAATATCAGCCTAGTGTGTACCCAGCCTAAGAATGCGAAAAGGAGGGGGTAGATGTGGGATCGACCCTGACTGCGCTACCGTGCTGCGACCAACTCCGTGCATCCAACTACTCTTCACTAAAACAGACTTTTGGAGTGGGATATAATGCTATCCAAGTTTGCTGGAATTGTGAGATTCCGGCCGAACTCTGACTTTTTTTTAAAGTGTCTATCATTTACAAGGCAAACTATGCATTGTAAATGACTGCTGCTTTAAAAAAACGTCCACGTTTGGCCGGGATCCCGCAACTCCAGCAAACTTGAACAGCATTATATCCCGCACTAGATTTTAATCTCCAGCTGTTGCCCAATATTATCAATAGGAAAAGCACGGGACCTTCTAAGTATAAAATATACTTATTTCTTAAACTGACTACTACAGTGACACATATCCCCAGACACACATATTTATTATAGTAGGTGTAAATGAGGCGGCACTCACAGGGCTTGTGTAGATCCAATATAATCAGGTGACCAGCACCAAGCACTGCATCAACTTTTCAATGTGCCACAGAACAAATGTATAGCAGAATGAGCTGGTTTCAGAAGACCTTGTAAGATGTATTTTTGCTGAAATGTGACCCCACAGCTGCCAGTACCACCCAATCGCTCCATAACAATATTGAAGAATTGGCCCACTATAACCCCCCGCAGTAAAGGAGTCCTTTACAGTGAGGCCTTGTCCTGACCCTAACTTTGTCCCTAACTTTGACCCTAACTTTGTCAATCGTACCCACATTGACCTCCATGCTATCTGGAGACAGCAGACAGAGGACTTGCATTTGTGTGGCATTCTTTGGGTGAGATTCAAATGATATATCACGCCCAATTTCCTTTCTAAAATGATCTCCGTTATCGCGCATATTGCGCCCAGAGTGATCAGGTTTAGTTGTGTAAAGGGTTGGGTGCCTCACTACTCCGGGCGTAGCGAGCTGAAATAATGATACAACGTCCCTGAGGGCAGAAACAGAACGGGTGTTTAAAGGGGTGAAAATAATTGAATCCCACCCTTTATATGAATATTCTTTGTGGATTGTATTTGGCCAAACTACATTGGTGACAGTGGGGGCAGCTGATGCGCTCTGGCTAGAAAGGACAAATACATGGCATTGCCGAGAGACCCATCGTGCTGCAGGAGGGGACTGTTAGTGAAAAAAAATGTTGGGGCAGCCATCTTTGTAGTAACTTGTAAGGGATGCTGAGGTGCTGCGCAAAGCGCAACTCAACGAGTGTCCCCTGTTCCCGGTGAGAGAGGGAACTGTCAGCGATATCCCTGAAGCCGAGTCCCGTGTGTTCCTCCCGGCTTCCGGCAACTGTGTGTGTGCAGCAGCAGGCGAGAGAGACAGATGGTGCTGAGCGGAGGTGGCTTCATCTAGACAGAGGAGCGGAGGCGGGCTACCCAGTGTCTGCACTGGGAGAGGTGGCTCCAGAGTCCCCGTTAGTGGACAGGAAAGGGGGTGTGATGACGGGGTTCCCCACACCTACAGGGGAGGATCTTCACTCCCCTAGACACGAGCAATATAGAAGAGTAGAGGGGGAAATGATGATCAAGTAACTGGGGATATAATTTATATTTAAATAGCGGCGGAGCTGGCATGGGGGGTGTCCGACATTAGGGGGCGCCTGTGCGCACGAGGCACCCCCCGCGCGCACGCCTATGTGCGGCATTTGATATAGATTTATTTGTATAGGGGTTTCGATATTTCATTTTATTTTCCAGGTCTCTTTTTTGGGGGGTTTATTCATGAAACAACAATACACATCCCCTTTTAGTCCTGATGCCTTGTGATTACAGGTTACACCGCTGCCTCCGCTGCTGTTTGTGCTTTACGCATTTTTCTCTGGCTGGGTCCACAGGATTATCCACAGGATAACATTGGGATATTGTCGAGCGACAGCGAAAATGGCACCAACACGGTCACGAGCTTTCTGGCCTCCCAGGATGCATTGGGGCCTTCACTATATAGTCCCGCCCACTGACTCAGTCAGATCAGTTTTTTGCTTGGTGCGGCAGGAAGCCGCATGGTCACAGGGCTGCTGTGAGAGCAGCCTCAAGCTTTTATTATTTTATTTTTATAAACTTACTATATTGTTTTTTGAGCGACTTCTCTTAACAGTGTCTTAAACGCATACTAGAAAGAGTCGCTCCAACAACTCCTCACCGGGTCGCAACAACGCTTACCTTCGGGTATCAGTGCTGTCTAGACGGGCGTCTGTGTCGGATGTTCTAGCAGGTCCAGCAGACGTAACCAGGCTGTGGCCGGAGCATGGGGAGACGGTGATTCTATGGACTTCCTCTTACTAGAGGGGTCAGGACACAGCTACACTGATTTGGTGGAGACTACAAACAGTGTGTTGATGCGCCGAACATCTAGAGTGCGACAGCGTTACGATCCTGGGATCATTGGCGCCAGGACTAGGTAGAGGCCGCGATCCTGGGAGTTTAAGTCAACAGGGGGATACAGACGCTCTCCTGGCCGCCCCTCCTCCGAGTTCATGGCCAGTTCCCGCGTGTCTCTCGTTTCATGAGCTGAATGACCTCACTTCCGGCTCAGACGCTACCACGAGGGTACTCGGTCGCAGCTTAGATGCTGCGGTTGTGTACACTGGAGATAAACCCGCCAGACCGAGTCGCAGGGCTTAGCGTCTGCATACACGTGGAAGTCGCTCAGCGTCCGTGTCCGTTGGTGAGCGTCCGTGTCTGTTATCAGTTACCAAGAGCGGCAGTGTACACCAGTAGCGTCTGAATCCACTCAGCGTCTTACGAGCGTATTTGCTTGGATATGGAAGTGTGGTGAGTCTCCCTGTATCCCGATCTCCGGTACAGTACTAAAAATTCTCTCTACTTCTTAGTATGCATTGTTAATTTTTAGTACCTATTGCATATGAGACCTGTATATTACTGTGTTTTCTGCATGTTATGTTGAAAAAAGAACCAGTTTAAAACAGAAGTACAATTTTCCTACTTATGTATAAAGTTGTTATGGAGGTTGTATTCTCATATGGCAATGTCTAATGCTTTAACATGTGACTGACTGCTGGTATGTGTGCTGACTTTTCTGTGTAATGTCAGTCCTGTTCTGACCCTCAAATCAGGTGCACTGTGGTCAGATTGATCTCACCTCAATATACACTGCTCAAAAACATAAAGGGAACACTAAAATAACACATCCTAGATCTGAATGAATGAAATATTCTTATTAAATACTTTGATCTTTACATAGTTGAATGTGCTGACAACAAAATCACACAAAAATTATCAATGGAAATCAAATTTATTAACCCATGGAGGTCTGGATTTGGAGTCACCCTCAAAATTAAAGTGGAAAAACACACTACAGGCTGATCCAACTTTGATGTAATGTCCTTAAAACAAGTCAAAATGAGGCTCAGTAGTGTGTGTGGCCTCCACGTGCCTGTATGACCTCCCTACAACCCACACAAGTGGCTCAGGTAGTGCAGCTCATCCAGGATGGCACATCAATGCGAGCTGTGGCAAGAAGGTTTGCTGTGTCTGTCAGCGTAGTGTCCAGAGCATGGAGGCACTACCAGGAGACAGGCCAGTACATCAGGAGACATGGAGGAGGCCGTAGGAGGGCAACAACCCAGCAGCAGGACCGCTACCTCCGCCTTTGTGCAAGGAGGAACAGGAGGAGCACTGCCAGAGCCCTGCAAAATGACCTCCAGCAAGCCACAAATGTGCATGTGTCTACTCAAACGATCAGAAACAGACTCCATGAGGGTGGTATGAGGGCCCGACGCACACAGGTGGGGATTGTGCTTACAGCCCAACACCGTGCAGGGCGTTTGGCATTTGCCAGAGAACACCAAGATTGGCAAATTCGCCACTGGCGCCCTGTGCTCTTCACAGATGAAAGCAGGTTCTCACTGAGCACATGTGACAGACGTGACAGAGTCTGGAGACGCCAAGGAGAACGTTCTGCTGCCTGCAACATCCTCCAGCATGACCGGTTTGGCAGTGGGTCAGTAATGGTGTGGGGTGGCATTTCTTTGGAAGGCCGCACAGCCCTCCATGTGCTCGCCAGAGGTAGCCTGACTGCCATTAGGTACCGAGATGAGATCCTCAGACCCCTTGTGAGACCATATGCTGGTGCGGTTGGCCCTGGGTTCCTCCTAATGCAAGACAATGCTAGACCTCATGTGGCTGGAATGTGTCAGCAGTTCCTGCAAGACGAAGGCATTAATGCTATGGACTGGCCCGCCTGTTCCCCAGACCTGAATCCAATTGAGCACATATGGGACATCATGTCTCGCTCCATCCACCAATGCCACGTTGCACCACAGACTGTCCAGGAGTTGGCGGATGCTTTAGTCCAGGTCTGGGAGGAGATCCCTCAGGAGACCATCCGCCACCTCATCAGGAGTATGCCCAGGCATTGTAGGGTGGTCATACAGGCACGAGGAGGCCACAGACACTACTGAGCCTCATTTTGACTTGTTTTAAGGACATTACATCAAAGTTGGATCAGCCTGTAGTGTGTTTTTCCACTTTAATTTTGAGGGTGACTCGAAATCCAGACCTCCATGGGTTAATAAATTTGATTTCCATTGATAATTTTTGTGTGATTTTGTTGTCAGCACATTCAACTATGTAAAGAGCAAAGTATTTAATAAGAATATTTCATTCATTCAGATCTAGGATGTGTTATTTTAGTGTTCCCTTTATTTTTTTTGAGCAGTGTACTTACATATAGGGTGATTTTCAGTCACAAATTGTGTAGTCAATAACAGATTATTACCTTGTCTGTGATCGGCAAAAGTGATGAGGAGAATTTATCAAGCACTTCTACAGCCCTAACATGCTTATCTTGTAAGTCAGGGGTAATTGATATGGATCAATTAGTCACTTATGAGGGTTTGTGTGCAAACTGTTTCGCGTTTCAGCGAAGTAAAAAACAGGATTTGGTTCAGCCACCAACAGAGCCACCATGGAATATGTTCGCAAAGACTCTATCTTCTATAGCGGACAGGTTAACTCCAGTAGCACCACCTCAAGGGTTAGGTTACACTATGAACCCATATATGCAGCTCCCTTCCTATGGCTTGGTTCCAGTAGCCTCTACAAGCAACCAAGGGACAGGTAAGACTAAGACAGATACGTCTATGTGGCAGACTACACAGGATGATACATCGGATGATGATACAATAGATTCGACTCCGTATGATGATCAGTCGCAGAGTTTTAGTTCAGAGGATGTAGCTGAACTGATTAATGCTGTGAAGGCTGTTCTCTCGCTGGAAGAGCCAGCCAAGACAGTGTTAAAAACTAAAGCACCTGTATTTAAACGAACAAAGTCAGTGAAAGCTGAATTCCCAGCGTCAGATGAGCTGACAGAAATGATGGATAAGTCATGGGCGCCCAGTAAAAAGTTTAAGATTCCTAAAAGATGGGATTCTTATTATCCATTTCCAGCTGTGGATTGTTCGAAAAGAGAAGTTCCTCCAAAAGTAGATGCACATGTTCTGCGACTCGTGCATAAATCTGCTTTACCACTGTCATCTACCTCACTAAATGATGTCACAGACAGAAGGGTAGATAGCCTTTTGAAAAATATTTTTTCTCTAGTAGGAGCAGTGGTAAGACCTGCTATGGCTTCGGCCTGGGTAGCAAAGGCAATGGGCGAATGGATAGAGGAACTAAAAAATAGCATCCCTTCTCCTACTAGGGAGCAAGAGGATCGTTTTTGCCGTTTAAGACAATCTGCCCAGTATTTGGAAGAAGCAGCAATTGATGTAGGTACAGTTGCTTCTAAAGCTTCAGCCTTGACAGTAGTTGCTCGCAGAGCAGTTTGGCTACGTACCTGGAAGGCAGATGCGGAATCCAAGAAGGAATTGGAAGCATTGCCTTTTGTCTGTAATATATTATTTGGAAAACCTTTATCGGATATCCTAGAATCAGAGGCTGAATCGAAAAAGGTCAGATTTCCGGCTACCTATAACCCTAAGTCCAAGGGTTTAAAATTTCGCTCTTTTCGTTGGCAAAGCAAAGCGAAAGCTAAAGAGGAGCCTAAGCAACCCCAGTTTAAATCCAGGGGTAGGAAGCAGTGGGCTAGCAAAAAGCCAGCTTCCAAACCTGAACAGAAACCATCAGCCTGAAGAGACGGGCCTCCGCCTGGAGGATTCCAGGGTTGGGGGCCGACTCCTTCATTTTGCACACATATGACAGCAGTCAACAACAGATGCTTGGGTGCAGAAGGTAGTATCTCAGGGGTATGGGTTCCCATTCAGGAGGCAGCCTCCTCAAAGATTTTTTTTGCACCAGCCCGTCTCGTATAGAGTCGAAGGCCAATGCCCTGCAAGAAGCAGTCCAAAAATTACTGCAGTCAGGTGTGATTGTCCCAGTACCTCCATCACAAAGGGGACAGGGGTTTTACTCCAATCTATTTCTAATCCAGAAACCAAATGGGTCATACCGACCAATCCTCAATCTGAAAATGTTGAACAAATACATATGGATCCCGAAGTTCCACATGGAGACGCTACGCTCCATAATGTTGGCTATGGAACCGGGAGATTACATGGTATCTCTAGATGTACGGGATGCTTACCTACATGTGCCTATAGCACTGTCACATCAGTGTTACCTCAGGTTTGCCATCCTCCAGGAACATTTTCAGTTCCAAGCTCTGCCTTTTGGGCTAGCTACAGCACCCAGGGTGTTTACCAAGATCATGGTGGTTATGGCAGCTTGTCTGCGCAAACAGGGGATAAGAATATTCCCATACCTCGACGACCTGTTAATCTTAGCACACTCGCAAGATTTACTGTTGAGCCATCTTCAACAGACGATAGTTTGTTTACAGAGACACGGGTGGCTCATAAATTGGGAAAAGTCGTTCCTGAATCCGTCACAGCAATTGGTTCATTTGGGGGCCATATTGGATTCAGACCTACAGAAAGTTCTCCTACCAGAGAAAAAGATAGTCAAGGTGCAGGTCATGGCTCAGGAAGCGTTGCAAGCCCAGACAATGTCAGCCCATGCAGCAATGCGACTGTTGGGTCTGATGGTATCAACCTTCGACATGGTGGAATATGCGCAATTCCACTCCAGACCGTTGTAGCACCTTATTCTGACCAAATGGAACGGAAATCATCAGACGATAAAGAAGCAGATGATAAAGTTTCCAGTAAACGTAAAAAGGTCTCTAGCGTGGTGGCTACAGACAGACCATTTAAACAAGGGGAGACCCTTTTGGATAAAAGAGTGGCAAGTCCTGACAACAGCCTGCAAGGCTGGGGGGCGGTACTCGGAAGCCTATGGTTCCAGGGAAAATGGACCGCAAGGGAAAGTCGCCTGCCGATAAATCTGTTGGAAATAAGGGCCATTTACTTGGCTCTGGTTCAGGCAAAGGACAGTCTGCAAGGAAGACCGGTCCAGATCCGCTCAGACAATGCGACAGCAGTAGCATACCTCAATCATCAAGGAGGAACTCACAGCAAGAGACTGATGGAGGAAGTAACTCCCATTTTAAAATGGGCAGAACTCCATCTCCCAGCATTGTCAGCAGTATTTGTCCCGGGTGTACTAAATTGGGAAGCGGATTTTCTCAGTCGACGCACCATTCAGGAAACCGAATGGGCACTACACCCAGAAGTGTTTCAGACACTGGTGAACAGATGGGGTCTACCAGAGATAGACCTTATGGCGTCTCGTCTAAACAACAAAGTTCCAAGGTACGGATCGAGAACAAGGGACCCAGGAGCGGTCCTTGTAGACGCACTGTCAGTAGAATGGAGGTTTCAGCTGGCATATCTGTTCCCTCCAATATCTCTGTTACCCAGAGTAGCGAGGAAGATAAACCAGGCAAAAGGAGCAATCATTCTAATAGCTCCAGCTTGGCCAAGAAGGCATTGGTACACAGATCTGTTGAGAATGTCCATGGAAGCACCGATACTGCTCCCTCAACGTCTAGATCTGCTAATGCAGGGTCCTTGTTGTCACAGTCATCTGGATCGCCTGTCTTTGACGGCGTGGCTGTTGAAACCTCTATCTTAGAGGCTAAAGGAGTTTCGAAACAAGTAATCCAAACTATGCTTAGAGCAAGAAAGCCTTCTTCGGCCCGTGTGTATCATAGAATATGGCAAGCCTATATTCACTGGTGTACTGGAAAAAATTTCAATCCGAGCTCTTTTAAAGTAGCTAGGATTTGGGATTTTCTTCAAGCAGGATTGGATAAAGGTTTGAAAGTTGCTTTCTTGAGGGTTCAAGTATCAGCATTAACTGTATGGTTTCAGCAGAAGATTGCTTATTTACAGGATGTACGTATGTTTTTTCAAGGAGTGGTACATATTCATCCTCCATTTGTCCCTCCTGCAGCTCCCTGGGATTTGAATTTAGTTCTTAAATATCTCCAGGGTCCTCTGTTTGAACCACTTGAGAGAGCAGATCTTAAGGGGTTAACGGTTAAAGTTATTTTTTTACTGGCAATGGCGTCAGCCAGAAGAGATTTAGGAGCATTATCGTGTAAGTCTCCTTTCCTAAGTTTTTTTCCAGACAGAGCAGTTCTCAGAACGAGATCTAGCTATCTTCCAAAGGTGGTATCAAAGTTTCACCTGAATGAAGAGATTGTAGTCCCAGCTTTTCAGGTATCGGGACTATCTGCAGGAGAAGCATCGCTGGACGTGGTCCGGGCTTTAAGAATCTACATTGATCGTACTAGTGCCATCAGGAAAACAGATTCTCTCTTCATCCTCTACGGATTCCATAGAAGAGGATGGCCTGCTAGTAAACAGACGCTGGCGAGATGGCTCCTAATGGTAATATCAGAAGCGTATTCTCATGCAGATCTCCCTATTCCGGCTAATGTCTCTGCACACTCTACACGTAAGGTAGGTCCTTCATGGGCAGCACAACAGGGTGCTTCAGCAGAACAGATATGTAAGGCAGCCACATGGTCTTCCATAAACACATTCATTAGACATTATGCCTTGGATACTTTTGCCTCTCATGACGCAGACTTCGGGCGAAAGGTCCTCCTGTGCAATCAGGAGCGTCCCCACCACTAAAATGGCTTTGGGAATCCCAAGTTTATCCTGTGGATAATCCTGTGGACCCAGCCAGAGAAATATACGTTATGGTAAGAACTTACCGTTGATAACGTAATTTCTCTTATGTCCACAGGTATCCACAGGGATCCCACCCTGAAGCATCTGATTTGAGAATCTAGACAATCACTAAAACCTCTTCCTTCTTGTATGGAAGGGTGTGCATGTGTGTTCTTATCGCCTAAACAGGTCTCTGCCTGATGTTCCTGCCTAAAATCGCTGTGGAAAGAACTGATCTGACTGAGTCAGTGGGCGGGACTATATAGTGGAGGCCCCAATGCATCCTGGGAGGCCAGAAAGCTTGTGACCGTGTTGGTGCCATTTTCGCTGTCGCTCGACAATATCCCAATGTTATCCTGTGGATACCTGTGGACATAAAAGAAATCACGTTATCAACGGTAAGTTCTTACCATAACGTATATATGTACACCCCCGTTTGCTGGAACGCTGCCTGTCGCCACCCCCTGAATTAGGCCCTAAGGAAAATAGGGAGGGTAAAGCAGCCCATTTCCACTTCTTCCTCTGTCCACTATTGCCTTCACAGGGAGATATTGAGCAGAGGATGTGGCAAGAGGAGAAGTCAGGCGGTAGCAAGCGTATGTAGGCATGGTGATCTGATGAATCATTACCATGCATTTTTGGGCACCGATACTTAGGGGTCAGTGAGTAAGTGCATGGGTGAACGCTTCTGCACCATTGTGAATACTGGTCCTCCTCTGTAAATGGTGACACAATCTAGGGGGCGTGGCTGTCACCCTGGCAGGCCTGCGCCCAGGTCCCCAATCAGTGCCACTGCTCCTGCTCTATCACATAAGATGGCAGAGGGAAGATGTATCAAGCCTTGGAGAGAGAGATAAATTGGAGAAATTGAACGAAACAGCAAGTCGGCTTGTCATTTATCTAGCACAGACTTTGAAATGACGAACACTGATTGTTGCCCTAGGCAACTTCTCCATTTTAATGTCTCTTAAAGATTTGATACATCCCCCCCCCCCCCCCCCTTACTATAACTGAGCGGAGTTACAGACAGTGCACTGCATCTCCATCGGGCTTTCTGCAGTATTGGGCTGATGTAATGTTGAACTCAAGTCATTTTTGAGAACATATCTTGTGTATTTCACGTTCGGTTGGTGCAGGGTAGTGCACAATGCAGTCTCATCTCCACTCGCAGATGAAGGGGCATAACTGGGTGGTAATAGGGCATCCGAACATTGGCAACGTTCATCAGAGTTGCACGCACACGTCACTATGTCTGATTTCAGGTGCAGATTTTGTCATTTCATAGCCTGTGCTAGATAAATGATAGCTATAAGCTGATTGGTTGCTATGGGCAACTTCACTATCTCTCTCTCAAAGGTCTGACACTTCTCCCCATAGGATTTATCAATGGTGTTGCATGCATGGCAGTTCACCGTGTTCTCTTCCTTGAGTGTACTGTGCTGCGCCCCCATTGAATATATAAGCTCTGCAGAATTGAAGGATGATGGTAAGGGGCCAATTTATCAAATAAAATTTGAGGGATATTAATGGTCCCCTCCATTTCCGAAAGCATCTGCTGTTAGAATTACCATTTGCATTACACAGTTTGTCGTGGATAGGATAACGGGGGATGTCTGCCCCAATAGGATACCCTTACTCCGGCAGGCCAAGGAGGGATCCCCATCTAACCCCATAGAATAGCAGGATCAAACAGCGATTTTACTTTTGATAATTCCTGTTCTTTGAAATACTTCATGGCAACCCTTACTATGGGGGTAATTCCAAGTTGATCGCAGCAGGAAATTTTTTAGCAGTTGGGCAAAACCATGTGCACTGCAGAGGGGGCAGATATAACATGTGCAGAGAGAGTTACATTTGGGTGGGTTATTTTGTTTCTGTGCAGGGTGAATACTGTCTGCTTTTTTTTTCCATCCACTAGGGGTCACTGGAGTACTCTTGAGATATGGACGGCTTTAGCAGAACAAAGGCACTGAATATTTAAATTTAGAACTCTCCACCCCTCCATATCCCCGAGTACCCCAGTGTTTTTTCTGTGCTCACAGCACTAACAAGGCTTGTGTGGAGTTCCCACACTTAGTTGAAGATTTTATTAATTTTTCATTTTAACTTTTACTTTTTTCACTTAGCACATCCCTTCCCAGTTTCTGTAAAAACATGGGTCCGGGATAGTGCCGCTGCACGGACAGCGCATGGCGTGTCGGTCCTCACAAAGAGCACCCTCACAGCCACAGGCAGCCCACTGCCTACTGCAAGAGCTGGACGGAGCTTACAGATAGAAGCCCCGTCGCAGCCATAAACTGAAGAGCTCGGAGCTTACAGATAGAAGCCCGTCGCAGGCCTCCCTACAACAAGGTATGCTGGGGAAACGGGGCGGTCAGCGCAGGCTGCCGCCCCGCTGTGTGGGGTCAGTGTTGTAATGCCGCCCGCTCATACAGCCGCCCGCCCCAGCCGCTCCGTCCGGCCGCCCCAGCCGCTCCGTCCGGCCGCCCCAGCCGCTCCGTCCGGCCACTCCGTCCACCCGCCCCAGACGCTCCGTCAGCGCTGTATTGCATGCCAGCGCTGAGAGGGGGAGAACCGCCGCAGCTCGGCTAGCGACGCCGGAAGCCGCTACGCGCCGCTCCGGCCAGCCGACCTCCGCTGCTCTGCAAGAAATGTCCCTTGCCTCCCTGCAATGAGCTTCCCGGCGCTCCCCGCTGAGACACAGCACTACAGGGAGTACAGGGGGAAGGGGGGGGGGGGGCCTGGCTGATTACAGCGCGGCTGCAAGGGAATGTAAAGGGAAAGAATAGCACTGCCATATCTATATTAATAGAGACCTATATTAAACGGCAGTCAGCAGGCAGAGCCTATATGCCTGTGATTATCACTGTATAATAGGCTATTGAGCCTATATTAACACTGGAGGCATGTATTGATTATCACTGTATAATAGGCTATTGAGCCTATATTAACACTGGAGGCATGTATAGTAAACTGCCTGTGATTATCACTGTATAATAGACTATTGAGCTTATATTAACACTGCAGCAGGTATTGTAACCTGTCCTGTGATTATCAGTGTAAGCATGGCATGGGGGCCATTTTAACCATGCTTCCTGTTTCTTCCAGTTTGTAATTCCAGAACATTCCTGCCCTACATCTCTACTCCACCGGGAGGCGCAGGGGTGTTAGTGGGAATTTTGGTTCAGGTTTCACATAGGCTGGCCATGTGAACTGCATTTCGGCCATAAATATATATATATATATATATATATATTACACACCTTAAGTAATAATTTTACTGAGTCGTGCAAGTGTCGGTCCTTTGGCTATTGTGTTGTCTGTCTGCATAAGGAGTAAGGCTCCAGCACAGACTAAAAATAAGTTTTACTACAATGTCTGTACATAAATCTACCACATGTTCAGTATGTTTTGTAGGTTTCCACTCCGGAAGCCGGTTCATTCCCAGATCCTATGTTAAGCATTGGCAATTCAAATTGACTCCGCTCGACAGGAGCGGTATGATCGGAGTCTCGGAAGTTACTCCGCCAGCTCTAACGGAGGAGTCTCAGCCTTTCCAAAGGTCCAACTTCACTTTGGGTACCAGGGTGTTAATTTAACTGGTCTTATAATTTTTCTGCTATGTTGCAGTCTGACAATTCTATGTCAAACCTCACAGCGCTAAATACGAGTGAGGAGGCCACATTAAACCAGTAGTCAGATAGTGCGGGTTTTTGACAACCATACATTGCTAATGACCAGTGAGTCAGTCTCTGAAATTTACAGAGACTAAGGAGCCTCTAACATCTAATCCGTCGTATTTACTAAACGACAGATCTTCAATGGGCTTCTTATTTAGGATATCTTACTAAGATTTAAGTCTATTTACCCGTTTCCACACAGTGACATCTAAATTGGAGAATCCGCCATTGGTGAATTCGTCTGTGTCAAACCTTATAAAGACCCAAGATACATTTGGGTCACTAGGGCGCTCTATGTATGGAAACAATGACGATCACGTTATATTTATCGATAATCACATCTGAGAAGCTGCTGAGTATCTCTGTACAGCTTCTGCTGCCGCCTGTTAGCTCGCTTCTCGCTTTTCATCGTCGCTAGTTACAGCACGACAAGGCCAGAAGTTGTTTGGGGGAAAGTCTAATTTCCCGCCATTGCCTCCTCCGGTATCAAGACGGAAATACTCTGGTCCGGCGTTTAAAGCCTTTAGACTTCAGTCTTTTCAAGGATGTGGTAAGTCACGCCTTGTAACGCCAGGGCGCTAAAGTCACCAACAAGCCAGTGGCTTGACGGGCTCCCAGCCCATCTCGGATTTCCAATTGTGGGAGCGCGCCTTTACACGTTACATTTACCGGGTTTCCAGGCATCCACTCATGGATGTATCCGCTATTTAGGGTTAAAAGAAAGCTGTCTCCCGCCACTGCGGTTTTTCAAGGCAGGACTGCCTCTGTCGGACGACATGAAGGCGTTTTGGCAGGTTGCCATTCAGTCTCTGCTGGATTCAGCAGTTTTTAATTCCAGGCCTGGTACACCAACAAGGTCAGGGTTATTATTCACGTCTGTTTGTGGTACCGAAGTCAGAGGGCTCCGTCACAGTCTCAATCAGTAAGTCACTTACTACAGATTGAAGATGGAATTTCTGCGGTCAGTATTTGCATATTTGGAGCCACAAGATTGCATGATTGTGCTTGATCTCCAGGATGCGTACTTACACATTCCGGTTTGGTCACCTCATCACAGGTTCTTGCGTTTTGCAATATGCCACAACCATTAACAGTTTCAGGCTCTACCGTTTGGCCTCTTGTCAGCGCCTCGGGTATTCACCAAAGTGATGTTTGTGATGATAGCTCATCTCAGATCCCTGGCAGTGACAATCGTTCCATACTTAGACGATCTGCTCATAAGAGCTCCGTCTCAACAGATGCTCCTCCTACTTGCGCTGCTAACGTACACCACGGTTGCAGTGTCAACTTCAAAAAAATCGCATCTAATTCCGTCTCAACGACTTCAATTCCTAGGTATGATTCCAAATACGGTAAATCAAAGAATTTACCTACTACACCAGAAAGTACAGATTATACGCCATCTGGTACAATTAGTGCTCAAGCCACGCACACTATCGGTACATTTGTGTATTCCCCTATTAGGAACAATGATGGGCTTTCGAAGCGCTTCAGTTCGAAGGTTTTCACTCGCGTCCATTTCAACAGCAGTGGTCGCCCTCACATAGGCAGATTCCCCACAGGGTGAGGTTGTCGCCAGGGGCGAGGGTGTCTCTACTCTGGGCGAGAGTCTCAGAGGTTGGGGAGTTGTAGTTTAAAATGGTCAGCGACAGGGTCTCTAGACGGACACACGACAGATTACTGTCTATAAATGTCCTGGAACTACAACTACAATGCACTACATGCTTCGCTCTCAGACTGTCCAAGTGCAGTCACACAACGCGACGGCAGTCGCATACACAACAACCATGGAGGAACGAGAAGCCGCATGGCAAGGCGGGCAGTAGCTCGAATCCTCAATTGCCCAGAATACCACAAGGTGATATTGTCGACTGGGTTCATTCCGGGAGTGGACAACTGCTAGGCGGATGATCTCAGCCGTCGGGATTCTCATCCAGGAGACTGGGCATTAAATCCAGAGGTGTTTCACATGTTGGTCCACAGGTGGGGTTACCCTCAGGTGGACCTGATGGCATTTCGCCACAATTACAAACGCCCCAGTATGTGTCCAGAACGACAGATCCAAGGGCAGTGGTGGTGGACGCTCTCACATTCGCGTGGCCGTACAGCCTCATGTATCTATTTCCACCGTTTTCCGCTGCTCTCTCAGTTGCTAAAACGGATCAAAAGAGAGTCCATCACAGTCATACTAGTGATGCCTCATTGGTCTCGCAGAGCTTGGTTCTCGAATCTCCGCGGACTACTCGCAGACGATCTTTGCCCACTCCTACTATGTCCAGACCTGTTACAACAGGGTCCGTTCTTTTACCCCTATTTAGTGCGGCTGCGTTTGACGGGGTAGTTGTTGAGACCGCCCTCTTAAGAAGAGAAGGCATTACAGTATCGGTATACCAACCATGTTACGAGCTAGGAAGCCGGTTACGACAGCTCATTATTACAGAATTTGGTGTGCCTATATAGGTTGGTGTGAAGCTCGGAAGTTTCCGACATCATCTTTCAAGTTATCCCGTCTTCTGTTATTTTTACAGACGGGGTTGGATGGAGGACTGCGTTTATCTACACTAAAGGTGCAGGTATCTGCGTTGTCAATTTATTTTCAAAGACGATTGGCGCTATGGCCGTCGGTACACACTTTTCTGCAGGGTGTCCTCAGAGTACAGCCTCCATTTATTCCACCTACAGCGCCATGGGACTTGAATCTGGTTTTAGATTTCTTACAGTCTTCATATTTTGAACCCTTACAGCAAGTGGATATTAAGTTTCTCACTTGGAAAACGATTTTTCTTCTAGCCTTAGCTTCGGCAAGGCGTTTTTCAAATTTGGGTGCCTTGTCATCCAAGCCACCGTATTTGGTGTTTCCTGATGACAGAGCGGAACTTCGGACGAATCCCGATTTCTTACCAAAGCTAGTGTCATCTTTTCACATCAATCAACCAATAGTAGTTCCTGTGTTGACAGCACATTCTGGAACTCTGGATGTGGTACGCGCATTACGCGTTTATGTGTCCCGAACGTCTACAGTTCGTAATACGGATAGGTTGTTTGTTCTTTATAATGCTGCCAAGTGGGGTTGGCCAGCTTCTCATCAGACCTTATCCAGATGGATAGAACTGACTATACGTCAGGCTTACCTTCATGCTGGGTTACAGCCGCCTACATCAGTAATAGCTCATCCCACAGGTTCTGTGGGAACGTCATGGGCAGCTGGTCGTGGAGCTTCTACGACGCAGCTTGACGTGCGGCTACATGGTCTTCAGTGCACACGTTTGTGCGCTTTTACAAGTTTGATACGTTTGCGGCATCAGCATTTAGCTTGGGCCGCCTAGTGTTACAGGTGTCAAACAGCTCTCCCGCCCACGGGGGGAAGCTTTGGTACGTCCCAAGAGTACTCCAGTGACCCCTAGTGGATGAAAAAAAAAATAGGATTTTGGTACTTACCAGGTAAATCCTTTTCTTTGAATCCATAGGGGGCACTGGACGCCCACCCAGAGCAGTTTTACCTGGGTTGTATTAAGCTCAGGGGATCTTATGGTAACACATTTTCACCGACTGGTTCAAATTATAAGGTTCTATCGGTTATGGTGTCAACTGTTTAGTTGTCAGTAACGTTATGTGTCAACTTTGTTGTTGTCCGTTATGTTATAGGAATTCTCCATTGTCAACCTCTCTATAGTTCCTGTTCGGCTCAGTAAAAAACACTGAGGTACTCGGGGATATGGAGGGGTGGAGAGTTCTAAAATAAGATTTTACTTACCGATAAATCTATTTCTCGGAGTCCGTAGTGGATGCTGGGGTTCCTGAAAGGACCATGGGGAATAGCGGCTCCGCAGGAGACAGGGCACAAAAAGTAAAGCTTTTCCGATCAAGTGGTGTGCACTGGCTCCTCCCCCTATGACCCTCCTCCAGACTCCAGTTAGGTACTGTGCCCGGACGAGCGTACACAATAAGGGAGGATTTTGAATCCCGGGTAAGACTCATACCAGCCACACCAATCACACCGTACAACTTGTGATCTAAACCCAGTTAACAGTATGATAACAGCGGAGCCTCTGAAAGATGGCTTCCTTTAACAATAACCCGAATTAGTTAACAATAACTATGTACAACTTATGCAGATAATCCGCACTTGGGATGGGCGCCCAGCATCCACTACGGACTCCGAGAAATAGATTTATCGGTAAGTAAAATCTTATTTTCTCTATCGTCCTAGTGGATGCTGGGGTTCCTGAAAGGACCATGGGGATTATACCAAAGCTCCCAAACGGGCGGGAGAGTGCGGATGACTCTGCAGCACCGAATGAGAGAACTCCAGGTCCTCCTTAGCCAGAGTATCAAATTTGTAAAATTTTACAAACGTGTTCTCCCCTGACCACGTAGCCGCTCGGCAAAGTTGTAATGCCGAGACCCCTCGGGCAGCCGCCCAAGATGAGCCCACCTTCCTTGTGGAGTGGGCCTTTACAGATTTAGGCTGTGGCAAGCCTGCCACAGAATGTGCAAGTTGGATTGTGCTACAGATCCAACGAGCAATCGTCTGCTTAGACGCAGGAGCACCCATCTTGTTGGGTGCATACAATATAAACAACGAGTCAGATTTTCTGACTCCAGCTGTCCTTGCAATATATATTTTTAATGCTCTGACAACGTCCAGTAACTTGGAGTCCTCCAAGTCACTTGTAGCCGCAGGCACTACAATAGGCTGGTTCAGATGAAATGCTGACACCACCTTAGGGAGAAAATGCGGACGAGTTCGCAGTTCTGCCCTGTCCGAATGGAAAAACAGATATGGGCTTTTGTAAGATAAAGCTGCCAATTCTGACACTCTCCTGGCAGAAGCCAGGGCTAGAAGCATGGTCACTTTCCATGTGAGATATTTCAAATCCACCTTTTTTAGTGGTTCAAACCAATGAGATTTTAGGAAGTCCAAAACCACATTTAGATCCCACGGTGCCACTGGAGGCACCACAGGAGGCTGTATATGCAGCACTCCCTTAACAAAGGTCTGGACTTCAGGGACTGAAGCCAATTCTTTTTGAAAGAAAATCGACAGGGCCGAAATTTGAACCTTAATAGATCCCAATTTGAGACCCATTGACAATCCTGATTGCAGGAAATGTAGGAATCGACCCAGTTGAAATTCCTCCGTCGGAGCACTCCGATCTTCGCACCACGCAACATATTTTCGCCAAATTCGGTGATAATGTTGCACGGTTACTTCCTTCCTTGCTTTAATCAAAGTAGGAATGACTTCTTCCGGCATGCCTCTTTCCTTTAGGATCCGGCGTTCAACCGCCATGCCGTCAAACGCAGCCGCGGTAAGTCTTGAAACAGACAGGGACCCTGCTGAAGCAAGTCCCTCCTTAGAGGTAGAGGCCACGGATCTTCCGTGATCATCTCTTGAAGTTCCGGGTACCAAGTCCTCCTTGGCCAATCCGGAACCACTAGTATCGTTCTTACGCCTCTTTGCCGTATAATTCTCAATACTTTTGGTATGAGAGGCAGAGGAGGAAACACATACACCGACTGGTACACCCAAGGCGTTACCAGCGCGTCCACAGCTATTGCCTGCGGATCTCTTGACCTGGCGCAATACCTGTCCAGTTTTGAGGCGAGACGCCATCATGTCCACCATTGGTCTTTCCCAACGGGTTACCAGCATGTGGAAGACTTCTGGATGAAGTCCCCACTCTCCCGGGTGAAGATCGTGTCTGCTGAGGAAGTCTGCTTCCCAGTTGTCCACTCCCGGGATGAACACTGCTGACAGTGCTATCACATGATTCTCTGCCCAGCGAAGAATCCTTGCAGCTTCTGCCATTGCCCTCCTGCTTCTTGTGCCGCCCTGTCTGTTCACATGGGCGACTGCCGTGATGTTGTCCGACTGGATCAATACCGGTTTTCCCTGAAGCAGAGGTTCTGCCTGGTTTAGAGCATTGTATATTGCTCTTAGTTCCAGAATGTTTATGTGAAGAGACGTTTCCAGGCTCGTCCATACTCCCTGGAAGTTTCTTCCTTGTGTGACTGCTCCCCAGCCTCTCAGGCTGGCGTCCGTGGTCACCAGGATCCAATCCTGTATGCCGAATCTGCGGCCCTCCAATAGATGAGCACTCTGCAACCACCACAGAAGAGACACCCTTGTCCTTGGAGACAGGGTTATCCGTAGGTGCATCTGAAGATGCGACCCTGACCATTTGTCCAACAGATCCCTTTGGAAAATTCTTGCGTGGAATCTGCCGAATGGAATCGCTTCGTAAGAAGCCACCATTTTTCCCAGGACTCTTGTGCATTGATGTACAGACACCTTTCCTGGTTTTAGGAGGTTCCTGACAAGCTCGGATAACTCCTTGGCTTTTTCCTCCGGGAGAAAAACCTTTTTCTGAACCGTGTCCAGAATCATCCCTAGGAACAGCAGACGAGTTGTCGGCATTAACTGGGATTTTGGAATATTCAGAATCCACCCGTGCTGTTTTAGCACTTCTTGAGACAGTGCTAATCCCATCTCTAGCTGTTCTCTGGACCTCGCCCTTATTAGGAGATCGTCCAAGTATGGGATAATTAATACGCCTTTTCTTCGAAGAAGAATCATCATCTCGGCCATTACCTTTGTAAAGATCCGAGGTGCCGTGGACAATCCGAACGGCAGCGTCTGAAACTGATAGTGACAGTTTTGTACAACGAACCTGAGGTACCCCTGGTGTGAGGGGTAAATTGGAACGTGGAGATACGCATCCTTGATGTCCAAGGATACCATAAAGTTCCCCTCTTCCAGGTTCGCTATCACTGCTCTGAGTGACTCCATTTTGAACTTGAACTTCTTTATGTACAGGTTCAAGGACTTCAGATTTAGAATAGGCCTTACCGAGCCATCCGGCTTCGGTACCACAAAAAGAGTGGAATAATACCCCTTCCCTTGTTGCAGAAGAGGTACCTTGACTATCACCTGCTGAGAGTACAGCTTGTGAATGGCTTCCAACACCGTCTCCCTTTCGGAGGGGGACGTTGGTAAAGCAGACCTCAGGAAACGGCGAGGTGGATCTGTCTCTAATTCCAACCTGTATCCCTGAGATATTATCTGCAGGATCCAGGGATCTACTTGCGAGTGAGCCCACTGCGCGCTGTAATTTTTTGAGACGACCGCCCACCGTCCCCGAGTCCGCTTGAGAAGCCCCAGCGTCATGCTGAGGCTTTTGTAGAAGCCGGGGAGGGCTTCTGATCCTGGGAAGGAGCTGCGTGTTGCTGTCTCTTCCCTCGACCTTTGCCTCGTGGCAAATATGAATAGCCCTTTGCTCTCTTATTTTTAAAGGAACGAAAGGGCTGCGGTTGAAAAGTCGGTGCCTTTTTCTGTTGGGGAGTGACTTGAGGTAGAAAGGTGGATTTCCCGGCTGTAGCCGTGGCCACCAAATCTGATAGACCGACTCCAAATAACTCCTCCCCCTTATACGGCAAAACTTCCATATGCCGTTTTGAATCCGCATCGCCTGTCCACTGTCGCGTCCATAAAGCTCTTCTGGCCGAAATGGACATAGCACTTACCCGTGATGCCAGTGTGCATATATCCCTCTGTGCATCACGCATATAAAGAAATGCATCCTTTATTTGTTCTAACGACAGTAGAATATTGTCCCTGTCCAGGGTATCAATATTTTCAATCAGGGATTCTGACCAAACTACCCCCGCACTGCCCATCCAGGCAGTTGCTACAGCTGGTCGTAGTATAACACCTGCATGTGTGTATATACTTTTTTGGATATTTTCCATCCTCCTATCTGATGGATCTTTAAGTGCGGCCGTCTCAGGAGAGGGTAACGCCACTTGTTTAGATAAGCGTGTTAGCGCCTTGTCCACCCTAGGAGGTGTTTCCCAGCGCTCCCTAACCTCTGGCGGGAAAGGGTATAATGCCAATAATTTCTTTGAAATTATCAGCTTTTTATCAGGGGCAACCCACGCTTCATTACACACGTCATTTAGTTCTTCTGATTCAGGAAAAACTATAGGTAGTTTTTTCATACCCCACATAATACCCTGTTTAGTGGTACCTGTAGTATCAGCTAAATGTAACGCCTCCTTCATTGCCAAAATCATATAACGTGTGGCCCTACTGGAAAATACGGTTGATTCGTCACCGTCACCACTGGAGTCATCGCCTGTGTCTGGGTCTGTGTCGACCGACTGAGGCAAAGGGCGTTTCACAGCCCCTGACGGTGTTTGAGTCGCCTGGACAGGCACTAATTGATTGTCCGGCCGTCTCATGTCGTCAAACGACTGCTTTAGCGTGTTGACACTATTCCGTAGTTCCATAAATAAAGGCATCCATTCTGGTGTCGACCCCCTAGGAGGTGACATCCCCATATTTGGCAATTGCTCCGCCTCCACACCAATATCGTCCTCATACATGTCGACACACACGTACCGACACACAGCAGACACACAGGGAATGCTCCTAATGAAGACAGGACCCACTAGCCCTTTGGGGAGACAGAGGGAGAGTTTGCCAGCACACACCAAAAGCGCTATATATATATCAGGGATAGCCTTATAATAAGTGCTCCCCTATAGCTGCTTTGTTATATAAAAATATCGCCATAAATTTGCCCCCCCTCTCTGTTTTACCCTGTTTCTGTAGTGCAGTGCAGGGGAGAGACCTGGGAGCCGTCCTGACCAGCGGAGCTGTGAGAGGAAATGGCGCCGTGTGCTGAGGAGATAGGCCCCGCCCTTTTCCGGCGGGCTCGTCTCCCGCTATTTTGAGAAATCAGGCAGGGGTTAAATATCTCCATATAGCCTCTAGGGCTATATGTGAGGTATTTTTAGCCTTTATAGGTACTCATTTTGCCTCCCAGGGCGCCCCCCTCCCAGCGCCCTGCACCCTCAGTGACTGCCGTGTGAAGTGTGCTGAGAGGAAAATGGCGCACAGCTGCAGTGCTGTGCGCTACCTTTAGAAGACTGCAGGAGTCTTCAGCCGCCGATTCTGGACCTCTTCTGTCTTCAGCATCTGCAAGGGGGCCGGCGGCGCGGCTCCGGTGACCATCCAGGCTGTACCTGTGATCGTCCCTCTGGAGCTTGATGTCCAGTAGCCAAGAAGCCAATCCATCCTGCACGCAGGTGAGTTGACTCCTTCTCCCCTCAGTCCCTCGCTGCAGTGATCCTGTTGCCAGCAGGAATCACTGTAACATAAAAAACCTAGCTAAACTTTCTCTAAGCAGCTCTTTAGGAGAGCCACCTAGATTGCACCCTTCTCGGCCGGGCACAAAAATCTAACTGGAGTCTGGAGGAGGGTCATAGGGGGAGGAGCCAGTGCACACCACCTGATCGGAAAAGCTTTACTTTTTGTGCCCTGTCTCCTGCGGAGCCGCTATTCCCCATGGTCCTTTCAGGAACCCCAGCATCCACTAGGACGATAGAGAAATTTAAATATTCAGTGCCTTTGTTCTGCTAAAGCCGTCCATATCCCAAGAGTACTCCAGTGCCCCCTATGGATTCAAAGAAAAGGATTTACCTGGTAAGTACCAAAATCCTATTATTTTTACACTGCAATTTAGATTGCAGATTGAACTCACCACACCCAAATCTAACTCTCTCTGCAAATGTTGTATCTGCCCCCCTGCAGTGCACATGGTTTTGCCCAACTGCTAAAAATGTTCCTGCTGCGATCAACTTGGAATTACTCCCTATGGGTTAACATCCCCTTCTCCTTCATTAAACAGGAGGTTTTTTTCTTAGGGTCCGCCCACCTTCGGTATATAGCTGTAACCCTCCCATTCCTCCCTGTCTTTTGGCTGTCTCTGTATAAAAGATCCTAGAAAAAAAACAAATGACAACAGGGAGGCAATTTATGGGGTGCCATGAAGTATTTCAAAGAAAAGAAATTATCATAAGTATAATTCACTGTTTTCTTTTTCCTACTTCATGGCAGCCCGTACTATGGGATATACCAAAGCCTAAACATGGGAGGGACAGCAATAATCACAATGCACAATTTAACCATCATGCTTAAGTAATTTTTATTCATACCAAGACTTGCTTAAGAACTTGGGGGGTAATTCAGACTTGATCATAGCAGCAAATTTGTTAGCAGTTGGGCAAAACCATGTGCACTGCAAGGAGGGGGCGGGGGCAGATGTAACATGTGCAGAGAGAGTTAGATTTGGGTGGGGTGCATTCAAACTAAAATCTAAATTGCAGTGTAAAAATAAAGCAGCCAGTACTGCGCATGCCAGATGGCCGACGGCTGTCGTTGCCTAGCGATCGCCTCTGCCTGATTGATAGGCAGAGGTGGTCGCTGGGCGGGAGGGGGCAGCACGGCGGTGTTTGGCTGCCGTTTTGTGGGCGTGGTCCAGCCAACGCAGGCGTGGCCGGATTAGGCGCGGGGCGGGCCGCAGCGGCTGCGTGACGTCACACGCAGCCGCTGCTACCCAGGGCAGCGACGAGTAACTCCCGGCCAGCCACAGGGGCTGCGCTGGCTGGGAGTTGCTCTTCAAGTACAAAAGCATCGCTGCTGTGCGATGCTTTTGTACTTGTGCAGGGGAGGGGGGGGGCTGCCTGACATGCGGGGCGACTAGCCCTGTGCTGGGCGTCCCCCTGCTTGTCAGTGTAAGCGATCGTAGCTGTGATAAATTTAGCACATCTACAATCAGGTCGGAATGACCCCATTGGTCTCCAAAGTGAGCGTTAGCAATATCTAGAGCATAGTGTTTAGAAAAAGCATGCACTGATGACCATGTGGCAGCCACACAGATATCCTTGATCAACACCTGCGCCTTCTTGGCCCATAAAACTGACACTATACTTGTTGAGTGTGCCTTGATGCCTTCTGGAATCTTACGACCACTCTTCTGGTACACAAATGTGATCACTTCCTTTATCCATCTTGCGATGGTCTGTTTTGTTGGTGCACAACCTTTACGTGCTTCTGCTGGTATGATTAGGAGGTTCTTTGTTCTTCTAAACTCCTTTATCATCTCTAAATACACAGATATTGCTCTTACAAGATCCAACATATGTAACTCTTCTTCTTTCTCGTTAGCTGGTTAAGAGAAGAATAATGGCAAAACTATCTCCTGATTTGAAAGGTTGACACCACCTTTGGTAAAAAAGATGGGTTAGTCCTCAGAACAACCTTATCGGGAAAGATCCTTAAGTACGGTTCATCTGCCCACAATGCTTGCAATTCACCAACTCTCCTCCTTTTAATATTACCCAAACGCTTCTCCAGATTATGCCACTCTTTCTGTACAATGGGGGTAATTCCAAGTTGATCGCAGCAGGAATTTTGTTAGCAGTTGGGCAAAACCATGTGCACTGCAGGGGAGGCAGATATAACATGTGCGAAAAGAGTTAGATTTGGGTGGGTTATTTTATTTCTGTGCAGGGTAAATACTGGCTGCTTTATTTTTACACTGCAAATTAGATTGCAGATTGAACACACCACACCCAAATCTAACTCTCTCTGCACATGTTAAATCTGCCTCCCCTGCAGTGCACATGGTTTTGCCCAACTGTTAACAAAATTCCTGCTGCAATCACCTTGGAATTACCCCCCATGTCCTTCACTACTTTATACACTGGGAAGATCCTATATTTCTGGACCTGTCCTCAAACAGCAAATCCTGCTCCTCCTGCTGCACTGCTTCTTTGTACTTAAATCGATTTATAGATATTTTTCAGTACCATATCCACAATTTTCATATTAAACGATTATCCTCCAGAATTTCTCCTGATGCTGCACTAGACATCAGCCAGGTCCTCCTCAGACAGAAACTCTGGTGATAACATTCCATAATCATAGTGCAGACTAGTCTGGGATCTGCATCTTTTAACTCCATGCAGAAATTCATCCTTGGATACAAACGTTTTCTTCATCCATTCCATCAACTCTAATAACTGACTAGATGTATCAGCAGCAGGTACAGATTCTTTAGGGCAACCACTACACAAATTCTCATCCCGAGAATGGTTTATCACATGTAGGAAAAATCCTAGACAGATTTTTTCTTGGAAGTCCCCTTCTTTGCTCCAGAAATAGGCACACTAAAATAACAACCAATGAACTAATCAGAAACCCTAACTAATCTAAGAACATTCATAAATATAAGTAACCAGCTGTCACGATCCTGACTGTAGTTTTCATATTTGGTGACTTACCTCTGCCATCTGTCCTGGATGCTGTGTCTTTTTGCTCACTGGGATAAACAGCTTGTCAGTACCATGAGTTTCCTGAGAGCAGAGTTAACGAGCTCCACCTGTGGTGATTAACCTGTGTGAATCTGAATTCAGCAATCTGAAGCTTAGGCCTAAAAGTCAGCATCCTCTGTTCATTTGCAGAAGTTCAGGCTTCAGTGTTCTTTCGGCCTGCTAGGCCTCACTCCACATCAGAGCCTAATCTGGAGTACTCACGTGACAGTGTCTGATCACCTGACCCGGAGCTGACTAATCCTGTGCCAGCCTGAGACTCTCTGAATCACCTGACTCTGCTCACCAATCACCAAGAACCAGGAAGTACAAGTCAGGACACTTGAATTGCAGACTTGGCCAGTTCCTTGTGTCACACACAGCTCTGTGTGAGTTTAGAAGCTGAGTTCCCTAAAAGTAACACTTGTACTTCGGTTCCTGTAAAACTCTGCTCTTTTGTTACCCAGTCTGGATTACAGTTGTGTTACCATTGATATCCAGTATTCGTCTCGTCTTAAGGCCATAGCCGCAGCATTCCACAGTCTCGTCTTAAAGCCACAGCTGCAGTATTCTACAGTCTCGTCTTAAAGCCGCAGCCGCAGTATTCTTCAGTCTCGTCTTAAAGCCACAGCCGCAGTATTCTACAGTATCGTCTTAAAGACCCAGCTGCAGTGTTCTTTAGCCTTGTCTTAAAGTCACAGCCATCATTCTACTTACAGTTGCATTTCCAGTTATATCCTGTCGAAGTCAAAAATATTACATAAAGAGAACATACAAACTACACACATTTAAGTCGCTATACTTGCAAATACGCGCAGCGAGCACAGCCATATATGGTAACACACGCATTTACACGGACATGCCACAGAGATGGATTCGACACTTATTTCATACAGTAGATAATTATAATAATATCAAGCGCCAGACATCATGATGATTTAAAATTATCTAATGAAGTAAAGTCATGAATGTGTATTATTTGAACTAAACAGGATAGACCGGTCATGTTTACTATTAAAACAACCAGCTTAATGTGTAGATTAATTTGATACTTGTTATGAAGTTGTAGGACATTGCAGCGAATAGTTATGATTACATGTATAAAAACTAAAATCACTTTGTTAGAACAATTAATGTTACAGTGGACAGGGAACTCCGGCCAGCCCTTTGGATGTCTTCAAGGCTGAATCTGATTACCATATACAAAGGAACTGGTGACTCATCATGAGTCCCCTCCCCTAGAAACTAGATGAGACATAAGCTGACCACACAGGAGGTCAGTTAGTTGCTTTTTGGTCTCAGAGGAAGATGAAGTCTCAGCATGATTTTACAGAGGAGAGAGAGAGAGAGAGAGAGAGTCATATGGAGGGACAAACTTATATGAGAAAGATATGGTATTGTATCGCTGGCATGTAACTGAAACTGCATATAACTGTATGTAATTGTATGTTCTAACTGTTTACTGTGTGAGTTGTATTTATGTAACTATAGGTATACTGTACTTTGTAATATATATTGAATCCATATCCTTTTAACAACAAATATATACATCAATGAGCTTTGGAACTCAGATAATGTGTGGGTGTATTGTTTTCTCTTATGGGATACAGTGTTTTGCGATGTACAGCGCACTTTTATCGTATATGGTAGTAAGAGGTGCAGGCATTTACAATATATATTAGAGCGGGCATTTTAAATATTTGTGAGAAATCAAATCAGCATTCTTAATCCGGTACCAGCCTGGATTACAGTTGCGTTCCAGTATACCGGTACACAGCCCGGTTCACAGTGCAGTTCCCAGTCTCACCGGTAACCAGCCCGGCTCTCAGTCTCAACAGTAACCAGTCCGGCTCACAATCTCGCCAGTAACCAGCCCAGTTCCAGTCTCACCAGTAACTAGTCCGGTTCTCAATATCACCAGTAACCAGCTCAGTTCTGCGCAACTCCAAAGAACCTATTTCATAGCAACCTTGAGTACACAAGCACCTACCCCTGTGACAGTATATCCAGTTCAATCTCACCAATACATTCACCATCCTGCTATCAACGCCAAGTCCCTGGTGATCCAGTGGTCAGGATACGGCTTCCTCTGCAGAGGCCCGGGTTCGATCCCCGGTCAGGGATTGCTTCTCCTTCTCACTGATTCCTACAGACCAGCCTAATATACACATAGTCCTCCAGTCGCCCGCACAGACTTCCCTAACACCGGGTTCACAAAAACCACAGTCATGACAGTAGGAAGTTAGAACTGGCCCCATGAACGCGGCCGAAAGTGTTTGTCTGACCCAAGACCTCCTAAGCAATATTGCAGGACGCTTGGAGGGTTTGGAGTCGACTCAGCATCAATTGGCGCAGTGTCTGTAGCAGAACTCTCTGTACTCAGACTCCTGACCAACTGCGGATTCTCTACCAGATGTTAATACAGTTACAAGAACTTTTGACTAGTATTCTTTCTGTGATGCCTGAACTCCTCAGGAATACCACCAACGTTGTTGATCCTGTTTTGTTCCATCCAGTTTCTAAAGTCTCTTCCCCTGTGCAAGGAAAAGTTGTTCATCAGAGCTACCCACGGCCTAAGCTCTCTGAAGCTGAATGTCAGCGGTGTAGGGAGCTACACCTGTCTTTACTGTGAAAATTCCGGTCATTTTGTTAAGGATTGCATTCTTCGTAAGCCAGGAAATGGTGACAAATGTCAGTATCATAGCGCTCATGTCTACAAGTCATCTACAGTAGTCGATCCTGCTACTGCTGATGGGGGTGTCAAGAAGGCTACTCTAAAAGAGACTCAAATTTATGACTGGGGTCCTGTGATTAAAAGACCCTATCCCAAGTTGGGTGTCCAGAAAAATAAGATTTTAAACCTACCGGTAAATATTTTTCTCCTAGTCCGTAGAGGATGCTGGGGACTCCGTAAGGACCATGGGGTATAGACAGGCTCAGCAGGAGACATGGGCACCACAAATAACTTTTAGTATGGGTGTGCACTGGCTCCTCCCTCTATGCCCTCCTCCAGACCTCAGTTAGAGAACTGTGCCCAGAGGAGATGGACAATACGAGGAAAGGATTTTGTTAATCTAAGGGCAATATTCATACCAGCCCACACCAAGCATACCATATAACCTGGAAATATGCAACCAGTTAATAGTGTGAACAAAAAACAGCATCAGTCAAAGACTATATACAAGTCTTGCAGAGTAAGTCCGCACTGGGACGGGCGCCCAGCATCCACTACGGACTAAGAGAAAAAGATTTACCGGTAGGTTTAAAATCTTATTTTCTCTTACGTCCTAGAGGATGCTGGGGACTCGGTAAGGACCATGGGGTTTATACCAAAGCTCCAAACCGGGCGGGAGAGTGCGGACGACTCTGTAGCACCGATTGAGCAAACGCGAGGTCCTCCTCAGCCAGGGTATCAAATTTGTAGTCGTAATGGCAATCCAGCTGTAGAATAAGCCTGCTGAATCGTGTTACAGATCCAGCGAGCAATAGTCTGCTTCAACGCAGGCGCGCCAATTTTGTTGGCTGCATACAGGACAAACAGAGCCTCTGTTTTCCTAACCCTAGCCGTCCTGGCTACATAAATCTTTAAAGCCCTGACTACATCCAGGGACTTGGAGTCCTCCAAGTCACTCGTAGCTACAGGCACCACGATAGGTTGGTTCATATGAAATGAAGACACCACCTTAGGTAAAAATTGAGGACGAGTCCTCAATTCTGCTCTATCCACATAAAAAATCAAGTAGGGGCTCTTGTGAGGCAAGGCCGCCAATTCTGACACCCGCCTTGCCGAAGCCAAGGCTAATAACATGACCACCTTCCAGGTGAGAAATTTCAATTCAACCGTTTGAAGGAGTTCAAACCAGTGGGATTTAAGGAACTGTAACACCACGTTCAGGTCCCATGGTGTCACTGAGGGCACAAAAGGAGGTTGGATGTGCAGCACTCCCTATACAAAAGTTTGGACTTCTGGGAGAGAAGCCAATTCCTTCTGAAAGAATATAGATAGGGCCGAAATCTGTACCTTAATGGAGCCTAACTTCAGGCCCATATCCACTCCTGTCTGCAGGAAGTGGAGAAAACGGCCCAGATGGAACTCTTCTGTAGAAGCTTTCTTGGTTTCACACCAAGAGACATACTTCCTCCAGATACGGTGATGTTTTGCCGTCACCTCTTTCCTAGCCTTTATTAGAGTAGGTATGACCTCCTCCGGAATACCCTTCTCAGCTAGGATCCGGCGTTCAACCGCCATGCAGTCAAACGTAACCGCGGTAAGTCTTGGAACACGCAGGTCCCCTGCTGCAACAGGTCTTCCCTGAGAGGAAGAGGCCAAGGATCTTCTGTGAGCATTTCCTGAAGATCTGAGTAGCAGGCCCTTCGAGGCCAATCTGGAACAATGAGTATTGTCTGTACTCTTTTTTAGTGTTATGATCCTCAAAATTTTTGCGATGAGAGGAAGGGGAGGAAACACATAAACCGACTGAAACACCCATGGTGTTACCAGGGCGTCTACTGCTATTGCCTGAGGGTCCCGGGACCTGGCACAATACCTCCGAAGCTTCTTGTTGAGGCGTGACGCCATCATGTCTATTTGAGGAATTCCCCAGAGACCAGTATCTCTGCAAAGACTTCTTGATGAAGTCCCCGCTCTCCTGGATGGAGATCGTGCCTGCTGAGGAAGTCCGCTTCAACATTGTCCACTCCCGGAATGAAGACAGCTGACAGAGCGCGTACGTGATTTTCCGCCCAGCGAAGAATCCTGGTGGCTTCCGCCATCGCGACTCTGCTCCTTGTCCCGCCTTGGCGGTTCACATGAGCCACGGCTGTGACATTGTCTGATTGAATCAGAACTGGTAGGTTGCGAAGAAGACTCTCCGCTTGTCGAAGGCCGTTGTATATGGCCCTTAATTCCAGCACGTTGATGTGCAGACAAGACTCCTGGATTGACCATAGTCCCTGAAAATTTCTTCCTTGGGTGACTGCTCCCCATCCTCGGAGGCTTGCGTCCGTGGTTACCAGAACCCAGTCCTGAATACCGAACCTGCGACCCTCTAGAATGTGAGCACTTTGCAGCCACCATAGGAGAGACACCCTGGCCCTGGGGGACAGTGTTATTTTCTGATGTATTTGTAGATGGGACCCGGACCACTTGTCCAGAAGGTCCCACTGAAAACGTCCTCGCATGAAACCTGCTGAAGGGAATGGCCTCGTAGGAGGCCACCATTTTTCCCAGAACTCGAGTGCATTGATGAACTGACACTCTTTTTGGCTTTAGCAGGTCTCTGACCATGTTCTGGAGGTCCTGGGCTTTTTCCAACGGAAGAAAAACCTTATTTCGTTCCGTGTCCAGTATCATGCCTAGGAACGATAGTCGAGTTGTTGGAACCAATTGCGACTTTGGCAGATTGAGAATCCAACCGTGCTGTTGGAGCACTCTCAGGGAGAGCGACACATTCTTCAACAATTGATCTCTTGACCTCGCCTTTATCAGGAGATCGTCCAAGTATGATATAATTGTGACTCCCTGCCTGCGCAGGATCACCATCATTTCCGCCATTACCTTGGTGAAAATCCTCGGGGCCGTGGAAAGCCCAAACGGCAACGTCTGAAACTGGTAATGACAATCCTGTACAGCGAATCTCGGGTACTCCTGATGAGAGGGATATATGGGGACATGAAGGTAAGCATCCTTTATGTCTAGCGACACCATAAAATCCCCCCCTTCCAGGCTGGATATTACAGCTCGGAGCGATTCCATCTTGAATTTGAATCTTTTCAAGTACTGGTTTAGGGATTTTAGATTTAAAATGGGTCTGACTGAACCATTCGGCTTCGGGACCACAAACAGGGTCGAATAATATCCTTTTCCCTGTTGGACCAGGGGAACCCCGACAATCACTTGCTGTTGACACAGCGTTTGAATTGCAGTTAACACTACTTCCCTCTCTGGGGAAGAAGCTGGTAAGGCCGACTTGAAAAACCGGCGCGGGGGCACCTCCTCGAATTCCAGCTTGTAGCCCTGGGAAACATTATCCATCACCCAAGGATCCACGTCTGACCGAACCCAGACTTGGCTGAAGAGTCGAAGGCGTGCCCCCACCGGTGCGGACTCCCGTAGGGGAGCCCCAGCGTCATGCGGTGGACTTAGTAGAAGCCGGGGAGGACTTCTGCTCCTGGGAACCAGCCGAAGCAGGTGTTCTTTTTCCTCTACCCTTACCTCTGGCAAGGAAGGAGGAGCCCCGACCTCTTCTGGACTTTTGCGACCGAAAGGACTGCATCTGATACTGTGGAGTTTTCTTTTACTGTTGGGGAACAAAAGGTAAAAAGGTAGATTTACCCGCTGTAGCTGTGGAAACCAGGTCCGCGAGACCGTCCCCAAACAACACGTCACCCTTGTAAGGTAAAACCTCCATATGCTTTTTTGAGTCCGCATCACCCGACCATTGGCGGGTCCATAAGGATCATCTCGCAGAAATAGCCATGGCATTGGCTCTGGAACCCAGCAATCCAATGTCTCTTTGAGCGTCTCTCATATATAAGACTGCGTCCTTAATATGGGCTAAAGTTAACAAAATGGTATCCCTATCTAGGGTATCAAGGTCAGCAGACAGGGTATCTGTCCAAGCTGCAACTGCGCTACATACCCATGCCGACGCAATTGCCGGTCTGAGCAAGGTACCAGTATGTGTATAAATAGACTTTAACGTAGTCTCCTGCCTGCGGTCCGCAGGATCCTTGAGGGCCGCCGTGTCAGGAGACGGCAGCGCCACCTTCTTGGACAGGCGTGTTAAAGCCTTGTCCACGCTGGGAGAGGATTCCCAACGTACCCTGTCCTGCGTAGGGAAAGGGTATGCCATAAGAACCCTCTTGGGAATCTGCAGTTTCTTATCTGGAGTTTCCCAAGCTTTTTCAAATAACTTGTTAAGTTCATGAGATGGGGGAAAGGATACTACTTGCTTCTTTCCCTTAAACATGTGTACCCTCGTGTCGGGAACAGAGGGTTCATCAGTGATATGCAAAACATCCTTTATTGCAATAATCATACACTGAATACTTTTTGTCACCCTAGGGTGCAATCTTGCTTCATCATAGTCGACACTAGAGTCAGAGTCCGTGTCGGTATCCGTGTCTACTATTTGTGACAAGGGACGTTTCTGAGACCCCGAAGGGCCCTGTGAGTCGGTCCAATCCGTGGATTGACCCCCTGTTGTCTCCCTGGACTCTGCTTTGTCCAGTCTCTTTTGTAAGGATGCTACACTTGCATTTAACATATGCCACATTATCCATCCATTCTTGAGTCGGCACCACCGACGGGGACTCACCACTCATCTGCTACACCGCCTCCTTGGACGAGCTTTCCGCTTCAAACATGCCGACACCCCACACACACCGGGATATAACTATAAGGGGACAAATCCCCAACCAGGCCCTTTGGAGAGACAGAGAGAGAGTATGCCAGCACACACCCAGCGCCAAACTGACACTGGAATAAACCCAGATAGCGCTTTTATGTTATAATAATGATTTCCCCACTCACTGTGCCAATAATTGTGCCCCCCTCCTCTTTTTCAGCCCTCTGATTCGTGTTCAGCAGGGGAGAGTCCAGGGAGCCAGCGTCTCTGCAGCTTCTGTGGAGAAAATGGCGCTGGTTAGTGCTGAGGGACAAGCTCCGCCCCCTCCAGAGGCGGGCTTCGGTCCCGCTCTGATTTACAAAAAATGTCGGGGGATTATCTATTTACTGCATCCGCAGCCTAATATTCTCTAATATACCAGCCTTGAGGTTTATTGCTGCACAGGGCGCCCCCCTGCGCCCATCTGTGCCTGCTCTGTGTGTGTTGTGTGGGGGCAATGGCGCGCAGCGGTAAGCTTACCTCAGTGAAGATCTGAAGTCTTCTGCCGCCTTGAAGTCTTCTTTTCTTCTAATACTCACTCGGCTTCTATCTTCCGGCTCTGCGAGGAGGACGGCGGCGCGGCTCCGGGACGAACTGCAAGGTGAGACCTGCGTTCCGACTCCCTCTGGAGCTAATGGTGTCCAGTAGCCTAAGAAGCAGAGCCTATCATTTAAGTAGGTCTGCTTCTCGCTCCTCAGTCCCACGATGCAGGGAGCCTGTTGCCAGCAGTGCTCCCTGAAAATAAAAAAACCTAACAAAATTCTTTAAACGGGGAAACTCAGGAGAACTCCTCTGTAATGCACCCTATCTCCTCTGGGCACAAGATCTAACTGAGGTCTGGAGGAGGGGCATAGAGGGAGGAGCCAGTGCACACCCATACTAAACGTTCTTTGTGGTGCCCATGTCTCCTGCGGAGCCCGTCTATACCCCATGGTCTTTATGGAGTCCCCAGCATCCTCTAGGACGTAAGAGAAAGAATATTCAAGCCATTTAAAGTCACAGAGGCGTCCGTGTCTCCAGCCCAAGGAGGGGCGTCCGTGTCTCCAGCCCAAGGAGGGGCGTCCGTGTCTCCAGCCCAAGGAGGGGCGTCCGTGTCTCCAGCCCAAGGAGGGGCATCCGTGTCTCCAGCCCAAGGAGGGGCGTCCATGTCTCCAGCCCAAGGAGGGGCGTCAGAGCGTCCTCCAGCCCCAGGAGGGGGTTCAGAGCGTCCTCCAGCCCCAGGAGGGGGTTCAGAGCATCCTCCAGCCCCAGGAGAGGGTTCAGAGCATCCTCCAGCCCCAGGAGGGGGTTCAGAGAGTCCTCCAGCCACAAGAGGGGGTTCAGAAAGTCCTCCAGCCCCAGGAGGGGTTTCAGAACGTCCTCCAGCCCCAGGAGGAGGTTCAGAACGTCCTCCAGCCCCAGGAGGGGGTTCAGAGTGTCCCCCAGCCCCAGGAGGGGGTTCAGAGCATCCTCCAGCCCTGGGAGGGGGGTCCAAGTGTCCATCCCCAGGAGGGGGGTCCAAGTGTCCATCCCCAGGAGGGGGGTCCAAGTGTCCATCCCCAGGAAGGTTATCCAATGTTCAAGCTCTAGTAGGGGCATATGAGTCTTCTACTCAAAAAGGAGTATCTGATCTGTCAACCCCAGGAGGGGTGCTGGAAATAACCATGAGAGTGGTGTCTGATTCGTCAACCGCAGGAGGGGTCACCAGAGTTTTAGCCCAAAGGGAAGTATCCAGAGTCAAGTTTCCAGATGGGAATCTTTGTGCTACAGATGCAGTTATGAACTCCTGTTTGCCGTCTTCTGAGAGCGCCACCATGTTGGCACCCAGCATGGTTCAGGTCCAGGATGGGCCATCTGAACACTTGGATTCTACTCACTCCGGTTCCAGCCGAAATCTGTCTCCTCCAGTTCCAGCTATACTCCAGGCCCAGCCTGGTCAGTCTGTCCTGATTCCAGCCAGTCCAGCAATACCCCAGGCTCCGCCTGGTCAGCCCGTCCCACTTCCAGCCGGTCCAGCAATACTCCAGGACCAGCCTGGTCAGTCTCCTTGGGTTCCAGCCAATTCAAGTATACTCGGATCCAATCCGGTCCTACTTGTCCAGCCAAAGAGTTCTCCAGTTTCAGTCAGTTCAAGCTCATCTGGACTCAAACCGATTCCAAGCATTGATCCGAGTCAAGAACTTTTGTCAGGCAGTCCCAGTAAAGGACTTCCACCATCTAGTTTTAAAATTAGACTTCAGTCTGTCTCTGATTCTGTTTCCTCGTCTTCCAGCATTGAGTCCACAGCTTCTGCAGGGAACTCCAATACCTCTTCTCATCAATGTCAGAATAATTCTGCTGTAGCTGCTAAAGTCAAGAAAAATCCCAAGGCTGTTAACTTAAAGTCAGAACGTGCTACAGAGCTGGATACCGATCTGAGTACAGCTTTCTCAGCTTTGTCCCTAAGCTTTTCTGAGCAACCTAGTGTTCCATCTGCTTATTTGGATAAAGGACTTCAGGCTAATGTTGCTGAGAGGGATACTGATGTTGCTTCCTCAATCCAGTCACCAGAGTCATTTGTCTCAGTCGCAGACGCGAGTGTTGCAGCTTCAGGGAAAATTACTAGCATCTCCATCCAGAATGAGATTTCAAGTGACTTCTCAGTCTCATTTGAGGATTCCAGCGAGGCAACTTCACAAAGGATATTTTCTCATCGATGTCGGGATAATTCTGCTGTAGCAGCAAAAGTCAAGAAAAATACCAAGGCTATTGACCTACTGTCTGAATGTGAACCTCAGTCTAATGTTGTTTCAATGGCATCTGTTTCCTTGAGTCCAATTTCATCCTCCACTCAGCCTTCAGCACATTCAGCCAATGCTCCGTTTTCTGACCTATCGCTTTCTGAGCAAGATGATGCCTTGATGAACCAATACATTAGGAACTTCAAGAATGCCAAGAATTGGAAAACAGTACAAAGACAACAGCCTGTTGATTTAAGAGTTGGTTATCTTTCCATTGATTCCACTCCAAGTTCCTTGTGTTGTTCCAAATTTGTTAATGCAGCTTACAAAATGGATGTAGTTACTCCCAAAGAAGACTGGTATCTTTCATTAGACTTGGACTCAGACTCTGAATTTGATCCGGTTTATGATGCTACTCCTTTCCTGGGAGGTCCTGTGTTTTCTGAGGCAGTTTTTTCTCTGCAGGAAATTCCACTCTCCATGGTTAAAACCAGATGTTTCTGTAAGAAGAAGAAGAGGCATCGACAAAGGTCCTAAGTTCTTCTGTATGAATTTTTCAAGTCCCTGGGAGGTCCTGTGTTTTCTGAGGCAGTTTTTTCTCTGCAGGAAATTCCACTCTCCATGGTTAAAACCAGATGTTTCTGTAAGAAGAAGAAGAGGCATCGACAAAGGTCCTAAGTTCTTCTGTATGAATTTTTCAAGTCCCTCTAAGTGTCAAGATGGGTGTTCGGAGTCCACCCTTAAAGAGGGGGGTACTGTCACGATCCTGACTGTAGTTTTCATATTTGGTGACTTACCTCTGCCATCTTTCCTGGATCCTGTATCTTTTTGCTCACTGGGATAAACAGCTTGTCAGTACCATGAGTTTCCTGAGTGCAGAGTTAACGAGCTCCACCTGTGATTAACCTTCTGTGTGAATCTGAATTCAGCAATCTGAAGCTTAGGCCTAAAAGTCAGCATCCTCTGTTCATTTGCAGAAGTTTAGGCTTCAGTGTTCTTTCGGCCTGATAGGCCTCACTCCACATCAGAGCCTAATCTGGAGTACTCACGTGACAGTGTCTGATCACCTGACCCAGAGCTGTCCAATCCTGTGACAGCCTGAGACTCTGAATCACCTGACTCTGCTCAATCACCAGGAAGTACAAGTCAGGAGACTTGAGTCGCAGACTCGGCCAGTTCCTTGTGTCACACACAGCTCTGTGTGAGCTTAGAAGCTGAGCTCCCTAAAGGTAACACTTGTACTTCGGTTCCTGTAAAACTCTGCTCTTTTGTTACCCAGTCTGGATTACAGTTGTGTTACCATTGATATCCAGTATTCGTCTCGTCTTAAAGCCATAGCCGCAGAATTCCAGTCTCGTCTTAAAGCCACAGTTGCAGTATTCAACAGTCTCATCTTAAAGACGGAGCTGCAGTATTCTTCAGTCTCGTCTTAAAGCCACAGTTGCAGTATTCAACAGTCTCATCTTAAAGCCACAGCTGCAGCATTCTTCAGTCTCGTCTTAAAGCCACAGCTGCAGCATTCCACAGTCTCATCTTAAAGTCACAGCTGCCGTATTCTCCAATCTCGTCTTAAAGCCACAGCCGCAGTATTCTCCAGTCTCGTCTTAAAGCCACAGCCGCAGTATTCTCCAGTCTCGTCTTAAAGACCCAGCTGCAGTGTTCTTCAGCCTTGTCTTAAAGTCACAGCCATAGTCATCGTTCTACTTACAGTTGCGTTTCCAGTTATATCCAGTACCAGCCTGGATTACAGTTGCGTTCCAGTATACCGGTTCACAGTGCGGTTCCCAATCTCACCGATAACCAGCCCGGTTCTCAGTCTCACCAGTCCGGCTCACAATCTCGCCAGTAACCAGCCCAGTTCCAGTCTCACCAGTAACCAGTCCGGTTCTCAATCTCGCCAGTAACCAGCCCAGTTCTGCGCAACTCCAGAGAATCTATTTCCTAGTAACCTTGAATACACAAGCACCTACTCCTGTGACAGTATATCCAGTTCAATCTCATCAATACATTCACCATCCTGCTATCAACACCAAGTCCCTGGTGATCCAGTGGTCAGGATACGGCTTCCTCTGCCGAAGCCCGGATTTGATCCGCGGTCAGGGATTGCTCCTTCTTCTCACTGATTCCTACAGACAAGCCTAATATACATAGTCCTCCAGTCGCCCGCACAGACTTCACTAACACCGGGTTATGACACACAGTCATGACACCAGCCCCCTGACAGGACTTACCTCGGCTGGGCAGCAACAGGCTTTTGGGGAGAAGGCTCTTCCATGCTGATTCCGGTAAACAGAGGGCTCCAAAGCTACTCCATACCTCCCGGTGCACGTTGCCACCTTTAGCCCCTTGCCCTTTGATCCGGCCGGGCACATGTGCAGTGGGCCGCTGAAATGCTTCCTGGGATCAAATGAGTCACAGGCACTTCCGGTGCGTGTCACCCACCCAGAAGCCAAGGGAGCACGGCAATACAGCGGTGGTGAACACTGGGCCACTGACTGCCCGCTCACTACCGTACCAGTGCACCATGCAACTGCGTCCAGCCTTTCCCAGGGGCGCCAACCCTACCACAGATGCTGCTCCACCGCAGCCATTCTGGGAACAAACATAAAATAACAAACAACCTCACACTGTCTATACTGAAAGAGACAGGGGGAAAGAAAACCAGGGAGGAAGGGGAGGAGTACAGCTATATACCCCAAGTGGGCGGATCCTAAGAGAAAATCTCCTGTCTAATTAAGGAGAAGGGGATGTTAACCCATAGCAAGGGCTGCCATGAAGTAGGAAAAAGTAAGAGGAATTTCTCTGGCGCTGGGGGAGGGTATAGCAATAATCTTAGTTATACCCTGATAAAAATGTATCTGTGACCCAGTGCGGTGATTGGACAGCCCATTACTCTCCTTAAAGGAGACAGCGTTCTGGACTGTCTCAGCTTTAACCAATATATATTGATCAACATTTTACTTACACGGTGAGCTAAAACCAAATACTGTAGTAGGAATTACAAAAAGCAAGTGACCAAGTAAAAATGTAAATAAATAGTAAACTTTTATTGATGGCATCAGAAAACATACAACTACTGTCCTGGGTAAATAAACTACATATGAACATATTTTCTCTAGTACAGACAATAATTGATGAAAAACTTAAAATAATAAAAGAAATAAAACCGTATCACGTGATAAAATAGGACATAATAGCTGATATATCTAAAAATAAAGATTAAAATAAGTAAAATACCTAAAAATAAAGAATGAAATAAAAGGTAAAAATCTCACTTAAATTGCAACATGTTTCGCGGCATCCAGCCACGTTCCTCAAACAGCTGAACAGGGATTCTCTGTTCAACTGCCTGAGGAAGGAGCTGTATGCCGTGAAACGCGTCACAATTTAAGTGATATTTTGACCTTTTATTTTCTGCTTTATTTTTAGGTTTATTAAATATTGCCTGCATTCGCTTTTGGTCATTCTTACTTTATAATTTATCTCGCCGGATGAGTAAAAATAAGATTTTAAACCTACCGGTAAATCTTTTTCTCCTAGTCCGTAGAGGATGCTGGGGACTCCGTAAGGACCATGGGGATAGACGGGCTCTGCAGGAGACATGGTCACTAAGAAAAAACTTTAGGTATGGGTGTGCACTGGCTCCTCCCTCTATGTCCCTCCTCCATACCTCAGTTAGAGAACTGTGCCCAGAGGAGACGGACAGTACGAGGAAAGGATTTTGTTAATCCAAGGGCAAGATTCATACCAGCCCACACCATTCACACCATATAACTTGGGATATACAAACCAGTTAACAGTATGAAACAACACAGCATCAGACCAAAACTGATGAAAACTGTAACATAACCCTTATGTAAGCAAAAACTATATACTAGTCTTGCAGAAGTAGTCCGCACTTGGGACGGGCGCCCAGCATCCTCTACGGACTAGGAGAAAAAGATTTACCGGTAGGTTTAAAATCTTATTTTCTCTTACGTCCTAGAGCAGAGTTTCTCAAACTCGGTCCTCGGGGGCCCACACAGTGCATGTTTTGCAGGTCTCCTCACAGAATCACAAGTGAAATAATTAGCTCCACCTGTGGACCCAGTGGCGGATCTAGACTTAACTTTTAGGGGGGGCAGTTTAAGAATTATGACTCCTCCCCCTAATCATAGCCCCTCCCACTTAGTAATGCCCTTCCCGTTCGCTTCTAAAATTTCCTATTGTTGCCATTACTAATAAAATGTTGCCAGTTAGTGGAGAGAACCCTGCGCACTGGTGATACAGACTGGCGAATCGCCATTCCTTCCATCAGGGGTGGTAGAGGATAAGACAGTAGGGCAATTTAAACATGCATGGGATAGACATAAGGATATTCTTACAAAGAAATAAGGATCAGATAAGGTTAAAGATAAAAATAATGTAAAAAAAAAAAAAAAAAAAAGGGGCAGACTAGATGGGCCAAGTGGGTCTTATCTGCCGAAATTCACATTATAGCACACTGAATGAGCCGACATTCACATTATAGCACACTGAATGAGCCGAAATTCACATTGTAGCACACTGTATGAGCCGAAATTCACATTATAGCACACAGAATGAGCTAAAATTCACATTATAGCACACAGTATGATCCGAAATTCACATTATAGCACACTGAATGAGCCGAAATTCACATTGTAGCACACTGAATGAGCCGAAATTTATATTGTAGCACTTTGAATGAGCCGAAATTCACATCATAGCACACTGAATGAGCCGAAATTTACATTATAGCACACTGAATGAGCCGAAATTCACATTGTAGCACACTGAATGAGCCGAAATTCACATGATAGCACGCAGAATGAGGGAAAATTCACATGATAGCACGCAGAATGAGGGAAAAATCACATTATAGCACACTGTATGAGGCAAAAATGACGTTATAGCACGCAGAATGAGCCGAAATTGACATTATAGCACGCAGAATGAGGCAAAATTCACATGATAGCACGCAGAATGAGGGAAAAATCACATTATAGCACACTGTATGAGGCAAAAATGACATGATAGCACGCAGAATGAGGCAAAATTCACATGACAGCACGCAGAATGAGGCAAAATTCACATGATAGCACGCAGAATGAGGCAAAATTCACATGATAGCATGCAGAATGAGGGAAAAATCACATTATAGCACACTGTATGAGGCAAAAATGACATGATAGCACGCAGAATGAGGGAAAAATCACATTATAGCACACTGTATGAGGCAAAAATGACATGATAGCACGCAGAATGAGGCAAAATTCACATGATAGCACGCAGAATGAGCCGAAATTGACATTATAGCACGCAGAATGAGGCAAAATTCACATGATAGCACGCAGAATGAGGGAAAAATCACATTATAGCACACTGTATGAGGCAAAAATGACATGATAGCACGCAGAATGAGGCAAAATTCACATGATAGCACGCAGAATGAGGCAAAATTCACATGATAGCACGCAGAATGAGGCAAAATTCATATGATAGCACGCAGAATGAGGCAAGATTCACATTATAGCACGCAGAATGAGGGAAAAATCACATTATAGCACACTGTATGAGGCAAAAATGACATAGCACACAGAATGAGGCAAAATTCAGCCAAATAATGCAGGGAGAAGAGGGGGGGGGGGGAGAAATGGGAGACACACACACACACTCACACACTCACACTCACACACACTCCCACCTCATAGATGGAGGCCGGGTCCCGCCGCGGTATTGGGAACGGGGTGCAGAGCGGCGGGGGACGAAGACAGAGAGAGAGCGTCCTGACGCGCGTACAGGAAGGAGGGGGCGTGGTCAGAACAGAGGTCGCTGTACGCGCGTCAGGACGCTCTTCTCTCTCCTTGTACCCCGCCGCGCTGCACCGCTCTCCACCCCGTTCCCAATACCGCGCCGGGACCCGGCCTCCATCCCGGTGCCGGTATATGTAGGGGGGGCGTTCGCCCTAATCACCCCCCGCTAAATCCGCCACTGTGTGGACCTTTTAAAAGGTGTCAGTGAGTAATTAATACACCTGTGCACCTGCTGGGTTACCTGCAAAACATGCACTGTGTGGGCTCCCGAGGACCGAGTTTGAGAACCTCTGTCCTAGAGGATGCAGGGGACTCCGTAAGGACCATGGGGATTATACCAAAGCTCCCAAACGGGCGGGAGAGTGCGGATGACTCTGCAGCACCGATTGAGCAAACAGGAGGTCCTCCTCAGCCAGGGTATCAAACTTGTAGAACTTTGCAAAGGTGTTTGAACCCGACCAAGTAGCAGCTCTGCATAATTGCAATGCCGAGACCCCTCGGGCAGCCGCCCAAGAAGAGCCCACCTTCCTAGTGGAATGGGCCTTAATCGATTTTGGTAACGGCAATCCAGCCGTTGAATGAGCCTGCTGAATCGTGTTACAGATCCAGCGAGCAATAGTCTGCTTTGAAGCAGGAGCGCCAACCTTGTTGGCAGCATACAGGACAAACAGTGCTTCTGTTTTTCTGACACTAGCCGTTCTGGCTACGTAAATTTTCAAAGCCCTGACCACATCAAGGGACTCGGAATCCTCCAAGTCTCGTGTAGCCACAGGCACCATAATAGGTTGGTTCATATGAAAAGATGAAACCACCTTAGGCAAGAATTGAGGACCGGTCCGCAATTCCGCTCTATCCATATGGAAAACCAGATAGGGGCTTTTATGAGACAAAGCCGCCAAGTCCGACACTCGCCTAGCTGAAGCCAAGGCTAACAACATGACCACTTTCCAAGTGAGATATTTTAATTCCACTGTTTTAAGTGGTTCAAACCAGTGCGACTTAAGGAAACTCAACACCACGTTAAGGTCCCAAGGCGCCACCGGAGGTACAAAAGGAGGCTGAATATGCAGCACTCCCTTCACAAAAGTCTGTACTTCTGGGAGAGAAGCTAATTCCTTCTGAAAGAAAATGGATAGGGCCGAAATCTGAACCTTAATGGAGCCTAATTTTAGGCCCAAATTCACTCCAGTTTGTAGGAAGTGAAGGAAAGGGCCCAGATGGAATTCTTCCGTAGGAGCATTCCTGGTCTCACACCAAGAAACTGTTAGGCGCCGTGGTCCGCTATGTCCTCGCGGCCCAGCGCCTAGCAACTAGGGACGCCGAGCGTGCTAGCCGCCGGGTCCCTAGCAACGCTGGGACGACGAGCGTGCTAGCCGCCGGGTCCCTAGCAACGCTAGGACGCCGTATGCGCTGAGCCGCCGGCTCCCTAGCAACGCTGGGACGCCGGGCGCGCTGAGCCGCCTGGACCCTAGCAACGGGGACGCCACGGGCGGACCGCGCTCCCCGTTGCAGGGTCAATCAAGTTATCCACATACACTTGTCTTCTGGTCGTGCAGCAAGGCAGCTGCACGGCATTTATGCTAATCAGGGTCTGAACATCTGATTGGAGGACTCCCTGCTAAATACCTTCTCAGTGCTTCACACAGTCGCCGGTAATAGCTTCCTGCATGCTGCTTAGGTTTGCTGAACGTCTGTTCCAGTCCTGCTGTGTCCGGTCATTCCTGTCCTCAGAGTTCCTGAATCTTGGAGTTGTCATCTCATCCCAAGGAGTCTTCTGGTCCTCAATTGCCCGCAATAGTCGCCAGAGGATCTCGTGTGGTTTTCGTGAGTTGCGGCTCTGCCGCGTGCTGCGGCCTAGCCCGCTTCATTTTGTATTCTGTTTCGGAGCATTTGCGGAGGTTTCCGCTTCCACAAGTCCTCTCCGGAACTCGGCGGTGCCGGGTAGGAGAGTGGACAAGTGGGTATTTTGGTTGTCCTTTTCCCTGGCGGTTTTCCGCACATATTCTAGTTTTAGGTTAGTCTGTAGCCCCTGGCTTTGTTGTTTAGTTAGAGGGCCCTTTGTTATCACCCTGTCTCGGATTTCTCTTTGTCTCCCATTAAGACCTGAGGGGGCATCGGAGTTGGGCAGACGTAATCCGCCCTTCAAACGCGGCTGCCATGGGCTCAAGCAACCATAGTCTCGCAAGAGATTTCTGACAGCACGGGCGAGACAACGGAGTTAGGGCGCCAGGGGCTATTCCCGTTCCCTTTCCCAGCATTACGTTCCAGTGCTCAGGTCCTTGCTATAAGATCTCCCCAGACCAGAGTGCTGGAATCATAACATTATTACCGGCCATACCAAAACTTAAAATTAAACGGGGTTTAATTTTTTCTCATTCTGTTTTTGTGAGAGTTTATCGGCCTCATGAATCCGACAGGTTTAGGGCCAAATCCCGGTCAGCTCTTAGTCAACCAGATTCAAGAACTTACTCAGATGGTTCAGGATCTTTCTCTTCGGGTGAGATCGCAGGAAGATCTTTTGCGAGACTCCCCGAAGATAGTCCCTGAACCAAAGATGCATTTGCCCGACCGTTTTTTTCCGGTGACAGAAAAGATTTTTTTAATTTTAAAGAAGCCTGTAAGCTTTATTTTCGTTTAAGACCTACATCCTCTGGTACCGAATCTCAGCGGGTTGGGATTATTATTTCTTTACTCCAGGGGGATCCTCAGACCTGGGCATTTGGTTTAAAAGCTGAGGATCCTGCGTTGTTATCTGTAGACGCCTTTTTTAAGTCATTAGGGATCTTGTATGATGACCCAGATAGAGAGGCGTCCGCTGAGAGTCATCTGCGCGCTCTCAAACAAGGTAGAAATCCAGCGGAGGTTTATTGTACCGAGTTTCGCCGTTGGTCGAACGACTGTGGCTGGAATGACCCGGCCCTGCGCAGTCAGTTTCGCCTTGGTTTATCTGAATTTATTAAAGACAGTCTCCTCCAGTACCCCGCTCCTGAGACTCTCGATAAACTCATGGAGCTTGCTATAAAGATTGATCATCGTCTCCGAGAACGGAGGGCTGAAAGAGGAACAACTGTAAGGTCTAGTCCTTGTGTTTATACCTTCCCAGAGGACGTCGAGGAGCCCATGCAGATAGGTCTCTCCCGGCTGTCTCCTGAGGAAAGAACCAGAAGACAAAAATCCGGTCTTTGTTTGTACTGTGGGGATAAGGGACATTTTGCTCGTAACTGCCCGAACAAGTCGGGAAGCGCTCTGACCAGGTGAATGGTGAGGGGGTTCACTTAGGTCTGCAGCTTATCTCCTCAAACAACTCTTTATTAGTCCCTGTTAAGGTTTCCTTTGGCAGCCTCAGTTCTTTGGTGTCGGCTTTTGTCGACAGTGGAGCTGCAGGAAACTTTATGGATTTAACTTGGGCTAAGGCCTTAGGCATTCCACATTTACCGTTAGATAGATGTATCACCATGCACTGCTTAGATGGGGGTCCGCTTTCCAATGGGGTAATTACTCACCATACACCTCCAGTAATACTTACAGTAGGAGCCTTACATTCTGAAGATATTGAATTCTACCTTACACATTGCCCGGCAGTTCCTGTTGTTTTGGGTCACTCTTGGCTTGCCTTTCATAATCCCACCATTGATTGGCGGTCCGGGGAGATTTCCCAATGGGGTACTTTTTGTGTTAAAGAATGTATTTCGTATCCAGTCAGAGTTGCAGCAGTCGTCCCAAAGCTCATTCCTGTGGAATACCAGGAGTTTGCCGATGTCTTCTCCAAAGGCAATGCGGACATTCTGCCTCCCCATCGGCCCTATGATTGTGCAATTGAGCTAGTTCCAGGTGCCACTTTGCCTAAGGGGAGATTATATGCCTTGTCCGGGCCAGAAACCACGGCCATGAATAATTATATTCAGGAAAGCCTAAATAAGGGATTTATTAGACCATCGAAATCTCCTTTAAGTGCTGTTTTTTTCTTTGTGGAGAAAAAAGATGGCTTGCTTAGACCATGCATTGATTTTAGGGCTCTGAATAAGATCTCCGTTAAAAACACCTATCCTTTACCGTTAATTTCTGTGCTTTTTGATCAGTTACGTTCCGCCGTGATTTTTTCTAAAATTGACCTTAGGGGAGCTTACAACCTCATCCGAATTAAATCTGGGGATGAGTGGAAGACGGCTTTCAGCACTCAGTCGGGTCACTATGAATACCTGGTGATGCCGTTCGGCCTGTCAAATGCTCCGGCAGTTTTTCAAGACCTCATTAACGATGGTCTCCGTGACTTCCTAGGGAAATTCGCGGTCGTTTATTTAGACGACATCTTGATTTATTCTGAATCGATGGAACAACATGTTACCCAGGTGCGTCTGGTTCTTCAAAAGTTACGTGAGAATCATTTATATGCCAAGCTGGAGAAGTGTGATTTTCACATCACAGAAGTATCTTTTTTAGGGTACATAATTTCTCCCCAGGGATTTTCCATGGAACCGAAGAAGCTCCAGGCCATCCTTAATTGGGCGCAACCCACTAATTTAAAAGCAATTCAGAGCTTTTTAGGGTTTGCGAATTATTATAGGCGGTTCATTCATTCTTTTTCTGACCTGGTTGCTCCCATAGTAGCTCTGACTAAAAAAGGAGCGGATCCTTCCAATTGGTCGCATGAAGCTGAGTTGTCTTTCCAGGCCTTGAAACAAGCCTTTGTCTCGGCTCCTGTCCTCAGACATCCTAATCCGGAATTGCCCTTTATTGTGGAGGTTGATGCATCAGAGGTTGGAGTGGGGGCTGTCCTTTCTAAAGAAGATCCGGAGTCTCTGGAGTTACATCCTTGTGCCTTTATGTCCAGGAAATTCTCCTCCGCTGAATCCAACTATGACGTTGGTAATCGGGAGTTACTGGCAGTAAAATGGGCTTTCGAGGAATGGTGGCATTGGCCGGAGGGAGCTAGACATACTATTTCGGTTTTAACTGACCATAAGAACCTGCAATATATTGAATCAGCTAAACGGCTTAATGCTCGGCAGGCACGTTGGGCATTATTTTTTACTCGTTTCAGGTTTATCATCACTTTCAGGCCTGGTTCCAAGAATACGAAAGCTGATGCCCTGTCACGTAGCTTTCTTCCGGTTCACAATAGCAATCCTGTTGTTACCCCCATAGTTCCATCTTCGGTCATCCGGGCAGGCCTCACACAGGATTTATTTACCCAGTTAAACCAGCTTCAACACCAAGCTCCTAGACTAACTCCTGCTGGTCGTCTTTATGTCCCTGAATTTTTGAGAGCCACTGTTTTATCTGAGTTTCATGACAACAAAGTCTCAGGGCATCCGGGTATCACTAAGACCTTGGAGTTAGTCTCTCGCTCAGTGTGGTGGCCTAGTCTTTCTAAAGACGTTAAGGAATTCGTCCATTCCTGTCAGGTTTGTGCACAGCATAAGGTTCCTCGTTCGTTGCCTATCGGGCAACTCATGCCTTTAACTGTTCCTCTCAGGCCACAGTCTCATATCTCCATGGATTTCGTGGTTGACCTTCCCCTTTCAGCCGGATTCCGAGTCATTTGGGTGGTAGTGGACCGTTTTAGTAAAATGGCTCATTTTATTGCTCTTCCCCGATTGCCTTCTGCTCAAGGGTTGGCAGTTTTGTTCCTCCACCATGTGTTCAGGCTTCATGGTTTGCCCACTGATATTGTTTCTGATCGGGGTCCACAATTCATCGCACAATTCTGGAAACGTTTTTGTGCCTCATTGAAGATGAAACTGTCTTTAACATCTGGTTATCACCCACAGTCTAACGGGCAAACCGAACGAGTCAAATAGTCATTAAAACAATATTTACGTTTGTATTCAGCCAAACTCCAGAATGATTGGTCCGAGTTTCTCCCTTTGGCTGAATTTGCTTATAATAACTCTTGTCATTCCTCCACCAAAGAGTCTCCATTCTTTTCAGTTTTTGGTTTTCACCCCAGAGCCAATTCTTTTTTTCATCATTCTCCAGTCTCCTCGCTGACCTTAACCTCCCATCTCAGAGCAATTTGGAGAAAAGTGCACCTTGCTCTCAGAAAAGCGGCCTTCCGAGAGAAGAAATTTTCTGACAGGCTCCGACGTCCTTGCACTTTTAAGGTGGGAGATAAGGTGTGGTTGTCTACTCGCAACATCAAGCTTCGACAATCCTCGGCTAGACTGGGACCCAAATTTATTGGACTGTTTCTTATTATTAAGAAGGTCAACCCAGTTGCCTTTCGGCTACGTTTACCAAGATCTCTCAGAATTGGAAATACTTTTCACTGTTCCCTGTTGAAACAATATGTTTCTTCCAGTAGATTTCCTCGGAGGATCTCTCAGGGTAGATCTCCAGTGGATGTGCAGGGACAACAGGAGTTCTTGGTAGAGAAAGTTCTTGATTCTAGAATGTCCCGGGGTCGGCTTTATTTTTTGGTTCACTGGAAAGGCTATGGTCCGGAGGAAAGGTCTTGGGTCCTGGATAAGGATCTTCATGCCCCTAAACTCAAGAGAGCATTTTTTCTGGAATTTCATCAGAAACCTCGCTTTAGGGGTTCGTTGACCCCTCCTCAAGGACGGGGGGTACTGTTAGGCGCCGTGGTCCGCGATGTCCTCGCGGCCCGGCGCCTAGCAACTAGGGACGCCGAGCGTGCTAGCCGCCGGGTCCCTAGCAACGCTGGGACGCCGAGCGTGCTAGCCGCCGGGTCCCTAGCAATGCTGGGACGCAGTGCGCGCTGAGCCGCCGGCTCCCTAGCAACGCTGGGACGCCGGGCGCGCTGAGCCGCCTGGACCCTAGCAACGGGGATGCCACGGGCGGACCGCGCTCCCCGTTGCAGGGTCAATCAAGTTAACCACATACACTTGTCTTCTGGTCGTGCAGCAAGGCAGCTGCACTGCATTTATGCTAATCAGGCTCTGAACATCTGATTGGAGGACTCCCTGCTAAATACCTTCTCAGTGCTTCACACAGACGCCGGTAATAGCTTCCTGCATGCTTCTTAGGTTTGCTGAACGTCTGTTCCAGTCCTGCTGTGTCCGGTCATTCCTGTCCTCAGAGTTCCTGAATCTTGGAGTTGTCATCTCATCCCAAGGAGTCTTCTGGTCCTCAATTGCCCGCAATAGTCGCCAGAGGATCTCGTGTGGTTTTCGTGAGTTGCGGCTCTGCCGCGTGCTGCGGCCTAGCCCGCTTCATTTTGTATTCTGTTTCGGAGCATTTGCGGAGGTTTACGCTTCCACAAGTCCTCTCCGGAACTCGGCGGTGCCGGGTAGGAGAGTGGACAAGTGGGTATTTTGGTTGTCCTTTTCCCTGGCGGTTTTCTGCACATATTCTAGTTTTAGGTTAGTCTGTAGCCCCTGGCTTTGTTGTTTAGTTAGAGGGCCCTTTGTTATCACCCTGTCTCGGATTTCTCTTTGTCTCCCATTAAGACCTGAGGGGGCATCGGAGTTGGGCAGACGTAATCCGCCCTTCAAACGCGGCTGCCATGGGCTCAAGCAACCATAGTCTCGCAAGAGATTTCTGACAGCACGGGCGAGACAACGGAGTTAGGGCGCCAGGGGCTATTCCCGTTCCCTTTCCCAGCATTACGTTCCAGTGCTCAGGTCCTTGCTATAAGATCTCCCCAGACCAGAGTGCTGGAATCATAACAGAAACATACTTTCGCCCTATACGGTGATAATGTTTAGCTGTCACGTCCTTCCTAGCCATTATCAGAGTAGGAATGACCTCATCCGGAATGCCCTTTTCCGCTAGGATCCGGCATTCAACTGCCATGCCGTCTAACGCAGCCGCGGTAAGTCTTGGAACAGACAGGGCCCCTGTGTAACAGGTCCTGTCTTAGAGAAAGAGGCCACGGATCTTCTGTGAGCATTTCCTGCAGATCCGGATACAAGCCCCTTCGCGGCCAATCTGGAACAATGAGAATTGTCTGTACTCCTCTTTTTCTTATTATTCTCAACACCTTGGGGATGAGAGGAAGAGGAGGAAACACATAGACCGACTGGAACACCCACGGTGTCACTAGGGCGTCCACTGCCACCGCCTGAGGGTCTCGAGACCTGGCGCAATACCTCTGTAATTTTTTGTTTAGGCGGGACGCCATCATGTCTATTTGGGGCAGGCCCCACTGACTTGCAATCTGTGTGAAGACTTTCTGATGAAGTCCCCACTCTCCTGGATGTAGATCGTGTCTGCTGAGGAAGTCTGCTTCCCAGTTGTCCACTCCCGGAATGAACACTGCTGACAGTGCGCCTACATGATTTTCCGCCCAGCGAAGAATCCTTGTGGCTTCCGCCATTGCCACTCTGCTCCTTGTGCCGCCTTGGCGGTGAACATGAGCTACTGCGGTGATGTTGTCTGACTGGATCAGAACCGGTAGGTCGCGAAGCAAAGTCTCCGCTTGACGAAGGGCGTTGTATATGGCCCTCAGTTCCAGGACGTTGATGAGAAGACAAGTTTCTTGACTTGACCAAAGACCTTGGAAGTTTCTTCCCTGTGTGACTGCTCCCCAACCTCGGAGGCTCACGTCCGTGGTCACCAGAACCCAGTCCTGAATGCCGAATCTGCGACCCTCCAGAAGGTGAGCACTCTGCAGCCACCACAGGAGAGATACCCTGGCTCTGGGGGACAGGGTGATCAACTGATGAATCTGTATATGTGACCCAGACCACTTGTCCAGTAGGTCCCATTGGAAGGTCCTCGCATGAAACCTGCCGAAAGAAATGGCCTCGTAAGATGCCACCATCTTTCCCAGGACTCGAGTGCAGTGATGCACCGACACCTGTTTTGGCTTCAATAGGTCCCTGACCAGAGTCATGAGTTCCTGGGCCTTTTCTATCGGAAGATAAACCCTTTTCTGGTCCGTATCCAGAATCATGCCTAAGAAGGTCAAACGAGTCGTAGGAACTAACTGTGACTTCGGGATATTGAGAATCCAGCCGTGTTGCTGTAACACCTTCAGTGAAAGTGACACGCTGTTCAACAACTGCTCTCGTGATCTCGCTTTTATTAGGAGATCGTCCAAGTATGGGATAATTGTGACACCCTGCTTGCGCAGGAGCACCATAATTTCCGCCATTACCTTGGTGAAAATCCTCGGGCCGTGGAAAGCCCAAACGGCAACGTCTGAAATTGGTAATGACAATCCTCTACCGCAAATCTCAGGTACGCCTGATGAGGTGGATATATGGGAACATGAAGGTATGCATCCTTTATGTCCAGGGATACCATAAAATCCCCCCCTTCTAGGCTGGCGATGACCGCTCTGAGCGATTCCATCTATAGGTTCAAGGATTTTAAATTTAAAATGGGTCTGACCGAACCGTCCGGTTTCGGGACTACAAATAGGGTTGAGTAATACCCCCTCCCTTGTTGAAGCAGGGGAACGTTGACCACCACCTGTTGAAGACACAATTTTTGAATTGCATTTAAAACTATCTCCCTTTCTGGGGGAGAAGCTGGTAGGGCCGATTTGAAAAAGCGGCGAGGAGGCACCTCTTCGAATTCCAGCTTGTAACCCTGGGAAACAAATTTCTATTGCCCAGGGATCCACCCGTGAGTGAACCCAGATGTGGCTGAAAAGTCGAAGACGTGCCCCCACTGGGGCGGACTCCCTTAGCGGAGCCCCAGTGTCATGCGGTGGATTTTGAAGAGGCCGGGGAGGACTTCTGCTCCTGGGAACTAGCTGTGGTTGGCAGCTTTTTCCCTCTGCCCTTACCTCTGGCAAGAAAGGACGATCCTCGTGCTCTCTTGTTTTTATTTGACCGAAAGGACTGCATTTGATAATGTGGCGCTTTCTTAGGCTGTGAGGGAATATAAGGCAAAAAATTTGATTTACCTGCCGTAGCTGTGGAGACCAGGTCCGAAAGACCTTCCCAAACAATTCCTCACCCCTGTAAGGTAAAACCTCCATATGCCTCTTTGAGTCGGCATCACCTGTCCATTGCCGGGTCCATAGGACTCGTCTAGCAGAAATCGACATAGCGTTGACTCTAGAACCCAGTAGGCCAATGTCTCTTTGAGCATCCCTCATATATAAGACAGCATCTTTATTATGACCCAGGGTTAATAAAATGGTATCCTTATCCAGGGTATCCAATTCCGCCGATAAGGTATCTGTCCACGCTGCTACAGCGCTACAAACCCAAGCCGACGCTATCGCCGGTCTGAGTAAGGTACCAGAGTGTGTGTAAATGGACTTTAATGTAGCCTCCTGCTTGCGATCAGCAGGATCCCTGAGGGTAGCCGTATCTTGGGATGGCAGTGCTACCTTTTTGGATAAGCGTGTCAACGCTTTGTCTACCCTTGGGGAGGATTCCCACCGTATCCTGTCCTTAGTCGGGAAAGGATACGCTATAAGAATCCTTTTGGGAATTTGCAGTTTCTTGTCTGGAGATTCCCAAGCCCTTTCAAATAACTCATTCAGCTCATGAGAAGGGGTAAAGGTTACCTCAGGTTTCTTTTCCTTATACATGTGTACCCTCGTGTCAGGGACAGGGGGTTCCTCTGTGATATGCAAAACATCCTTTATTGCAATAATCATATATTGAATATTTTTAGCCAATTTTGGCTGTAACTTTGCATCATCATAGTCGACACTAGAGTCAGAATCGTGTCGGTATTAGTGTCTACTATTTGGGATATTGGGCTCTTTTGAGAACCCGAGGGTCCCTGCGACATAGGGGCAGGCAGCGCCTGACTCTCTGCATAATTCCTGGACTCAGCTTTGTCCAACCTTTTGTGCAATAAATTTACATTAGCACTTAAAACATTCCACATATCCACCCAGTCAGGTGTCGGTGTTGCCGACGTAGACACCACATTCATTTGCTCCACCTCCTCACTAGGAAAGCCTTCTACCTCAGACATGCCGACACACGCGTACCGACACACCACACACTCAGGGAAACCTCTTATCTGAAGACAGTTCCCCCACAAAGGCCCTTTGGAGAGACAGAGAGAGAGTATGCCAGCACACACCCAGCGCTTAATGACCCAGGAAAAAACACACTATATGTTTACCCAGGTAGCGCTGTAATTATCTATTTGCGCCAAATTATGTCCCCCCCCCCCCTTCTTTAAAACCCTCTTTCACCGTGGTAAGCAGGGGAGAATCCGGGGAGCTTCCTCTCAGCGGTGTGCTGTGGAGAAAATGGCGCTGGTGAGTGCTGAGGAACAAGCTCCGCCCCCTCAGCGGTCCCGCTTAAAATTTCAAAATATGGTGGGGGATCTCTCTTATATACAGTGCCCAGCCTGTATATAAGGTTATTGCCACCTTTGGAGGTCCATATTGCTGCCCAGGGCGACCCCCCTGCGCCCTGCACCCTTACAGTGACTGCCGTTTGTGTGTGCTGTGTGGGAGCAATGGCGCACAGCGCTACCGCTGTGCGTTACCTCAGTGAAGATCTGAAGTCTTCTGCTGCCTTTGAAGTCTTCTTTCTTCACATACTCACCCGGCTCCTATCTTCCAGCTCTGCAAGGAGGACGGCGGCGCGGCTCAGGGACGAACTGCGGGGTGAGACCTGCGTTCCGTTCCCTCTGGAGCTAATGGTGTCCAGTAGCCTAAGAAACAGACCCTAACATTAAAGTAGGTCTGTTTCTCTCCCCTCAGTCCCTCGCTGCAGGGAGTCTGTTGCCAGCAGGCTCCCTGAAAATAAAAAACCTAACAAATACTTTCTTTTCAGGAAAACTCAGGAGAACTCCCTGTAATGCACCCAGTCTCCTCTGGGCATAGTAATACACTGAGGTCTGGAGGAGGGGCATAGAGGGAGGAGCCAGTGCACACCCATACCTAAAGTTCTTTCTTAGTGCCCATGTCTCCTGCGGAGCCTGTCTATCCCCATGGTCCTTACGGAGTCCCCAGCATCCTCTAGGACGTAAGAGAAATGTTAAGCATTATATCGGTTGAAGCGGTGACAATTGTACAGCAATCCTTTTTAGGAGAGTAAGGGGTTGTCCAGTTACAGCACTGCGTCACAAACACATTTTTTATCAGATTAGAACCAAGATTTTTGCTATACCCTATTGCGGCGAGCGCGGGAGATAATCCTCCTTTTACCCTAAAGGGTAAAGCCCTTTCCAGATCTTCAGAGGGCGTTACTCTATAGTAGCCTAGGGCAGACGTTCTCAAACCCGGTCCTCAAGGTGGGATGTAGTTATGTGACACCGGTCACATTACCGATGGCTACATCCCAAACCCTCTAAATCCCGACAGCCGGCCAAGCATAACCAACCCCTCAAGGCATTCCAACAGTCCAGGTTTTAGGTATATTCATAACTCAGCACAGATGGTTAAATCAAGTTGACTGAGGCGCTAATTAAGTCACCTGTGGCCAAGCATGGATATACTTAAAACCTGGACTGTAGGGGTACTTTCAGGACTGTCTTTTTTTTATTAGTTGGTCCCCATTAAAAAGTCCTAACCCCAAAATACACTGCTCAAAAAAATAAAGGGAACACTTAAACAACTAGTGATGAGCGGGTTCGGTTTCTCGGAAACCGAACCCCCCCAAACTTCACGCTTTTTACACGGGTCCGAGGCAGACTCGGATCTTCCCGCCTTGCTCGGCTAATCCGAGCGCGCCCGAACGTCATCATCCCGCTGTCGGATTCTCGCGAGACTCGGATTCTATATAAGGAGCCGCGCGTCGCCGCCATTTTCACACGTGCATTGAGATTGATAGGGAGAGGACATGGCTGGCGTCCTCTCCGTTTAGAATAGAAATAGATAGTGAGAGTGAGACACTTGATTTACTGGAGCTTAGGAGTACTCAGAGAGTGCAGAGTTTACTAGTGACTGACCAGTGACCACCAGTGCAGTTTTATTATTATTTAATATAATCCGTTCTCTGCCTGAAAAAAAACGATACACAGTGACACAGTATACCATATCTGTGCTCAGCCTCAGTGTGCTGCATCATCTATGTATATCTGACTGTGCTGAGTGCTCACTGCTCACACAGCTTAATTGTGGGGGAGACTGGGGAGCAGTTATAGCAGGAGTACATATATTTAACAGTGCACACTTTTGCTGCCAGAGTGCCACTGCCAGTGTGACTGACCAGTGACCACCAGTATATTGTGATTGTCTGCCTGAAAAAGTTAAACACTCGTCGTGTGGTGTTTTTATTCTATAAACGCATTCTGCTGACAGTGTCCAGCAGGTCCGTCATTATATAATATATACCTGTCCTGCAGTAGTGATATATATATATTTTTTATATCATTATCATCCAGTCTATACTAGCAGCAGATGCAGTACGGTAGTCCACGGCTGTAGCTACCTCTGTGTCGGCAGTCGCTCGTCCATAATTGCATACCTACCTGTGGTGGGATTTTTTTTTTCTATCTTCTTCATACTAGTAGTTAACTTTAGGAGTCTGCAGTGCTGACAGTGTCCAGCAGGTCCGTCATTATATAATATTTACCTGTCCGGCTGCAGTAGTGATATATATATATTTTTTATATCATTATCATCCAGTCTATATTAGCAGCAGACGCAGTACGGTAGTCCACGGCTGTAGCTACCTCTGTGTCGGCAGTCGCTCGTCCATCCATAATTGTATACCACCTACCTGTTGTGTTTTTTTTTTTTTCTATCTTCTTGATACTAGTAGCTTACTTTAGAAGTCTGCAGTACTGACAATGTCCAGCAGGTCCGTCATTATATAATATATACCTGTCCGGCTGCAGTAGTGATATATATATATTTTTTATATCATTATCATCCAGTCTATATTAGCAGCAGACGCAGTACGGTAGTCCACGGCTATAGCTACCTCTGTGTCGGCAGTCGCTCGTCCATCCATAAGTATACTAGTATCCATCCATCTCCATTGTTTACCTGAGGTGCCTTTTAGTTGTGCCTATTAAAATATGGAGAACAAAAATGTTGAGGTTCCAAAAATAGGGAAAGATCAAGATCGACTTCCACCTCGTGCTGAAGCTGCTGCCACTAGTCATGGCCGAGACGATGAAATGCCATCAACGTCGTCTGCCAAGGCCGATGCCCAATGTCATAGTACAGAGCATGTAAAATCCAAACACCAAATATCAGTAAAAAAAGGACTCAAAAATCTAAAATAAAATTGTCGGAGGAGAAGCGTAAACTTGCCAATATGCCATTTACCACACGGAGTGGCAAGGAACGGCTGAGGCCCTGGCCTATGTTCATGGCTAGTGGTTCAGCTTCACATGAGGATGGAAGCACTCAGCCTCTCGCTAGAAAAATGAAAAGACTCAAGCTGGCAAAAGCACAGCAAAGAATTGTGCGTTCTTCGAAATCACAAATCCACAAGGAGAGTCCAATTATGTCGTTTGCGTTGCCTGACCTTCCCAACACTGGACGTGAAGAGCATGCGCCTTCCACCATTTGCACGCCCCCTGCAAGTGCTGGAAGGAGCACCCGCAGTCCAGTTCCTGATAGTCAGATTGAAGATGTCAGTGTTGAAGTACACCAGGATGAGGAGGATATGGGTGTTGCTGGCGCTGGGGAGGAAATTGACCAGGAGGATTCTGATGGTGAGGTGGTTTGTTTAAGTCAGGCACCCGGGGAGACACCTGTTGTCCGTGGGAGGAATAGGGACATTGACATGCCTGGTGAAAATACCAAAAAAATCAGCTCTTCGGTGTGGAAGTATTTCAACAGAAATGCGGACATTTGTCAAGCCGTGTGTTGCCTTTGTCAAGCTGTAATAAGTAGGGGTAAGGACGTTAACCACCTCGGAACATCCTCCCTTATACGTCACCTGCAGCGCATTCATCATAAGTCAGTGACAAGTTCAAAAACTTTGGGCGACAGCGGAAGCAGTCTACTGACCAGTAAATCCCTTCCTCTTGTAACCAGGCTCACGCAAACCACCCCACCAACTCCCTCAGTGTCAATTTCCTCCTTCCCCAGGAATGCCAATAGTCCTGCAGGCCATGTCACTGGCAATTCTGACGAGTCCTCTCCTGCCTGGGATTCCTCCGATGCATCCTTGCGTGTAACGCCTACTGCTGCTGGCGCTGCTGTTGTTGCTGCTGGGAGTCGATGGTCATCCCAGAGGGGAAGTCGTAAGACCACTTTTACTACTTCCACCAAGCAATTGACTGTCCAACAGTCCTTTGCGAGGAAGATGAAATATCACAGCAGTCATCCTGCTGCAAAGCGGATAACTGAGGCCTTGGCGGTGAGAAACGTGGTTCCGGTATCCATCATTACTGCAGAGCCAACTAGAGACTTGTTGGAGGTACTGTGTCCCCGGTACCAAATACCATCTAGGTTCCATTTCTCTAGGCAGGCGATACCGAAAATGTACACAGACCTCAGAAAAAGACTCACCAGTGTCCTAAAAAATGCAGTTGTACCCAATGTCCACTTAACCACGGACATGTGGACAAGTGGAGCAAGTGGAGCAGGGCAGGCTCAGGACTATATGACTGTGACAGCCCACTGGGTAGATGTATGGACTCCCACCGCAAGAACAGCAGCGGCGGCACCAGTAGCAGCATCTCGCAAACGCCAACTCTTTCCTAGGCAGGCTACGCTTTGTATCACCGCTTTCCAGAATACGCACACAGCTGAAAACCTCTTACGGCAACTGAGGAAGATCATCGCGGAATGGCTTACCCCAATTGGACTCTCCTGTGGATTTGTGGCATCGGACAACGCCAGCAATATTGTGTGTGCATTAAATATGGGCAAATTCCAGCACGTCCCATGTTTTGCACATACCTTGAATTTGGTGGTGCAGAATTATTTAAAAAACGAGAGGGGCGTGCAAGAGATGCTGTCGGTGGCCAGAAGAATTGCGGGACACTTTCGGCGTACAGGCACCACGTACAGAAGACTGGAGCACCACCAAAAACGCCTGAACCTGCCCTGCCATCATCTGAAGCAAGAAGTGGTAACGAGGTAGAATTCAACCCTCTATATGCTTCAGAGGTTGGAGGAGCAGCAAAAGGCCAATCAAGCCTATACAACTGAGCACGATATAGGAGGTGGAATGCACCTGTCTCAAGCGCAGTGGAGAATGATTTCAACGTTGTGCAAGGTTCTGCAACCTTTTGAACTTGCCACACGTGAAGTCAGTTCAGACACTGCCAGCCTGAGTCAGGTCATTCCCCTCATCAGGCTTTTGCAGAAGAAGCTGGAGACATTGAAGGAGGAGCTAACACAGAGCGATTCCGCTAGGCATGTGGGACTTGTGGATGGAGCCCTTAATTCGCTTAACAAGGATTCACGAATGGTCAATCTGTTGAAATCAGAGCACTACATTTTGTCCACCGTGCTCGATCCTAGATTTAAAACCTACCTTGGATCTCTCTTTCCGGCAGACACAAGTCTGCTGGGGTTCAAAGAACTGCTGGTGACAAAATTGTCAAGTCAAGCGGAACGCGACCTGTCAACATCTCCTCCTTCACATTCTCCCGCAACTGGGGGTGCGAGGAAAAGGCTCAGAATTCCGAGCCCACCCGCTGGCGGTGATGCAGGGCAGTCTGGAGCGACTGCTGATGCTGACATCTGGTCCGGACTGAAGGACCTGACAACGATTACGGACATGTCGTCTACTGTCACTGCATATGATTCTCTCCCCATTGAAAGAATGGTGGAGGATTATATGAGTGACCGCATCCAAGTAGGCACGTCAGACAGTCCGTACTTATACTGGCAGGAAAAAGAGGCAATTTGGAGGCCCTTGCACAAACTGGCTTTATTCTACCTAAGTTGCCCTCCCACAAGTGTGTACTCCGAAAGAGTGTTTAGTGCCGCCGCTCACCTTGTCAGCAATCGGCGTACGAGGTTACATCCAGAAAATGTGGAGAAAATGATGTTCATTAAAATGAATTATAATCAATTCCTCCGTGGAGACATTGACCAGCAGCAATTGCCTCCACAAAGTACACAGGGAGCTGAGATGGTGGATTCCAGTGGGGACGAATTGATAATCTGTGAGGAGGGGGATGTACACGGTGATATATCGGAGGATGATGATGAGGTGGACATCTTGCCTCTGTAGAGCCAGTTTGTGCAAGGAGAGATTAATTGCTTCTTTTTTGGTGGGGGTCCAAACCAACCCGTCATTTCAGTCACAGTCGTGTGGCAGACCCTGTCACTGAAATGATGGGTTGGTTAAAGTGTGCATGTCCTGTTTATACAACATAAGGGTGGGTGGGAGGGCCCAAGGACAATTCCATCTTGCACCTCTTTTTTCTTTCATTTTTCTTTGCGTCATGTGCTGTTTGGGGAGTAGTTTTTGGAAGGGCCATCCTGCGTGACACTGCAGTGACACTCCTAGATGGGCCAGGTGTTTGTGTCGGCCACTTGGGTCGCTTATCTTAGTCACACAGCTACCTCATTGCGCCTCTTTTTTTCTTTGCGTCATGTGCTGTTTGGGGGGTGTTTTTTGGAAGGGCCATCCTGCGTGACACTGCAGTGCCACTCCTAGATGGGCCAGGTGTTTGTGTCGGCCACTTGGGTCGCTTATCTTAGTCACACAGCTACCTCATTGCGCCTCTTTTTTTCTTTGCGTCATGTGCTGTTTGGGGGGTGTTTTTTGGAAGGGCCATCCTGCGTGACACTGCAGTGCCACTCCTAGATGGGCCAGGTGTTTGTGTCGGCCACTTGGGTCGCTTATCTTAGTCACACAGCTACCTCATTGCGCCTCTTTTTTTCTTTGCGTCATGTGCTGTTTGGGGGGTGTTTTTTGGAAGGGCCATCCTGCGTGACACTGCAGTGCCACTCCTAGATGGGCCAGGTGTTTGTGTCGGCCACTAGGGTCGCTTATCTTAGTCACACAGCTACCTCATTGCGCCTCTTTTTTTTCTTCTTTGCGTCATGTGCTGTTTGGGGAGTAGTTTTTTGAAGGGCCATCCTGCGTGACACTGCAGTGCCACTCCTAGATGGGCCAGGTGTTTGTGTCGGCCACTTGGGTCGCTGAGCTTAGTCATCCAGCGACCTCGGTGCAAATTTTAGGACTAAAAATAATATTGTGAGGTGTGAGGTGTTCAGAATAGACTGAAAATGAGTGGAAATTATGGTTATTGAGGTTAATAATACTTTGGGATCAAAATGACCCCCAAATTCTATGATTTAAGCTGTTTTTTAGGGTTTTTTGAAAAAAACACCCGAATCCAAAACACACCCGAATCCGACAAAAAAAATTCGGTGAGGTTTTGCCAAAACGCGTTCGAACCCAAAACACGGCCGCGGAACCGAACCCAAAACCCGAAAAATTTCCGGTGCTCATCACTATAAACAACACAATGTTACTCCAAGTCAATCACACTTCTGTGAAATCAAACTGTCCTCTTAGGAAGCAGCACTGATTGACAATCAATTTCACATGCTGTTGTGCAAATGGAATAGACAACAGGTGGAAATTATAGGCAATTAGCAAGACACCCCCAATAAAGGAGTTGTTCTGCAGGTGGTGACCACAGACCACTTCTCAGCTCCTATGCTTTCTGGCTGATGTTTTGGTCACTTTTGAAAGCTGGCGGTGCTTTCACTCTAGTGGTAGCATGAGACGGAGTCCTCAACCCACACAAGTATCTCAGGTAGTGCAGCTCATCCAGGATGGCACATCAATGCGAGCTGTGGCAAGAAGGTTTGCTGTGTCTGTCAGCGTAGTGTCCAGAGCATGGAGGCGCTACCAGGAGACAGGCCAGTACATCAGGAGATGTGGAGGAGGCCGTAGGAGGGCAACAACCCAGCAGCAGGACCGCTACCTCCGCCTTTGTGCAAGGAGGAACAGGAGGAGCACTGCCAGAGCCCTGCAAAATTACCTCCAGCAAGCCACAAATGTGCATGCGTCTACTCAAACGATCAGAAACAGACTCCATGAGGGTGGTATGAGGGCCCGACGTCCACAGGTGAGGGTTGTGCTTACAGCCCAACACCATGCAGGACGTTTGGCGCCCTGTGCTCTTCACAGATGAAAGCAGGTTCTCGCTGAGCACATGTGACAGACGTGACAGAGTCTGGAGACGCCAAGGAGAACGTTCTGCTGCCTGCAACATCCTCCAGTATGACCGGTTTGGCTGTGGGTCAGTAATGGTGTGGGTGGCATTTCTTTGGGGGGCTGCACAGCCCTCCATGTGCTCGCCTGACTGCCATTAGGTACCGAGATGAGATCCTCAAGACCCCTTGTGAGACCTCATGTGGCTGGAGTGTGTCAGCAGTTCATGCAAGACGAAGGCATTGATGCTATGGACTGGCCCGCCCGTTCCCCAGACCTAAATCCAATTGAGCACATCTGGGACATCATGTTTCGCTCCATCCACCATCCTCCATGCACCACAGACTGTCCAGGAGTTGGCGGATGCTTTAGTCCAGGTCTGGGAGGAGATCCCTCAGGAGACCACCCGCCACCTCATCAGGGGCATGCCCAGGCGTTGTAGGGAGGTCATATAGGCAAGTGAGGGCCACACACACTACTGAGCCTCATTTTGACTTGTTTTAAGGACATTACATCAAAGTTGGATCAGCCTGTAGTGTGTTTTTCCACTTTAATTTTGAGTGTGACTCCAAATCCAGACCTCCATGGGTTAATAAATTTGATTTCCAATGATAATTGTTGTGCGATTTTGTTGTCAGCACATTCAACTATGTAAAGAACAAAGTATTTACTAAGAATATTTCATTCATTCAGCTCTAGGATGTGTTATTTTAGTGTTCCTTTTATTTTTTTGAGCAGTGTACTTTAGTTACAGCCTTCTGAAGCATTTAGCGACACGTTAGAGCCACGATGTCGTGCTGTCAGAGTATCAGGAACAGGTAATCCACCTAAAGCAGGCATGTCAAACTCGTGGCCCTCCAGTTGTTGTGAAACTACAAGTCCCAGCATGCTTTGCCAGCATACCTTCCACTGATCAGCTGGTAAAGCATGCTGGGACTTGCAGTTTCACAACAGCTGGAGGACCATGAGTTTGACATGCCTGACCTAAGGTCATTATTTATGATGGTTTTATATTGTAAACTACATTTTCTATTGACTTAGTGATCTATAAAATGTGAATGGGACAATACAGACATGGTTTTAATGTTACTTAAAGCATTTTAACTGTCTTAACAGTGTAACGTTACACATGATCATAAAGCATCACATTCAAAGTTACACTGCCAACATGGATACAATGCATTAACAGACATCACAACCTTGTCGACATAATGACAATGACCCGTCCACATACGGTATTGTGTAGCTTGTTGACAAAGTGACTACATCCCGATCTCCACTGTGGATTGTACTTGGGGGGTAATTTAGACCTCATCGTAGCAGCAAATTTGTTAGCAGTTGGGTAAAACCATGTGCACTGCAGGGGGAGGGGGCAGATATAACATGTGCAGAGAGAGTTAGATTATGGTGGGTTATTTTGTTTCTGTGCAAGGTAAATACTGGCTGCTTTGTTTTTACACTGCAATTTAGATTTCAGTTTGAACACACCCCACCCAAATCTAACTCTCTGCACATGTTATATCTGCCCCAGCTGTAGTGCACATGGGTGGTCATTCCGAGTTGTTCGCTCGCAAGCTGCTTTTAGCAGCTTTGCACACGCTAAGCCGCCGCCTACGGGGAGTGAATCTTAGCTTATCAAAATTGCGAACGAAAGATTCGCAATATTGCGAAAATACTTCTCTGTGCAGTTTCTGAGTAGCTCGAGACTTACTCTGCCAGTGCGATCAGTTCAGTGCTTGTCGTTCCTGGTTTGACGTCACAAACACACTCAGCGTTCGCCCAGACACTCCTCCGTTTCTCCAGCCACTCCCGCGTTTTTCCCAGAAACGGTAGCGTTTTCTCACACACACCCATAAAACGGCCAGTTTCCGCCCAGAAACACCCACTTCCTGTCAATCACACTACGATCACCAGAACGAAGAAAAAACCTCGTAATGCCGTGAGTAATATACCTAACTGTATAGCAAATTTACTTGGCGCAGTCGCACTGCGGACATTGCGCATGCGCATTAGCGACTAATCGCTCTGTTGCGAGAAAAAAATAACGAGCGAACAACTCGGAATGACCCCCATGGTTTTGACCAACTGCTAACAAATTTGCTGCTGCGATCAACTCTAAATTACCCCATTAGTACCCATAGACCTGTGGGATGTCTGCTTGCAATATTGGTGCTACTGTTACACTGGTGTCTAACAGAATTATTAGCGCAGCATTTGTTCTTATGATCTTTCCTGCAGCAAAGCTTTTGTATCATCTACGACATATTGCCTGGATGACTCTCGTGTTTGTTAGGTGACAAATTGCTCACTTCTACATTCACACAAAACTGAATAAGGGACCTTTCTTTGTGCACACAGTTTTTCTCAGAGGGCCTGATTAAGAGATGGACGCAGAACACAGATGCAGCAGGGATGTGTAAAGGTGTTAATGCAGCAGGAGGCATCTGTAGGGGGGAAAAAAAAAAAAAAGAGAGAAAGACGCCTCCTGCCAGCATCTGCGATCAGAGGTGGTCATTCCGAGTTGTTCGCTCGCTAGCTGCTTTTAGCAGCACTGCAAACGCTAGGCCGCCGCCGCCCTCTGGGAGTGTATCTTAGCTTAGCAGAAGTGCGACCGAAAGGTTAGCAGAACTGCTACTAAATAATTCCTTGCAGTTTCTGAGTAGCTCCAGACCTACTCCTAGATTGCGATCACCTCAGTCTGTTTAGTTCCTGCTTTGACGTCACAAACACGCCCTGCGTTCGGCCAGCCACTCCCCCGTTTCTCCAGCCACTCCTGCGTTTTTACCTGACACGCCTGTGTTTTTTAGCACACTCCCGGAAAACGCTCAGTTACCACCCAGAAATGGCCCTTTCCTGTCAATCACTCACCGATCAGCAGTGCGACTGAAAAGCGCCGCACGAACACCAGCAAAACTGCTAAGTTTTTAGTAAGATAACTAAGCGCATGCGCTCTGCATACCATGCGCATTTAGCAACAAATCACAGCATAGCGAAAATCGGCAACGAGGGAACAACTCGGAATGACCACCAGAGTGCGGTGTCCGAAGACACAGCATCAGATTACCATCGTAACCACTCCCAAAAAATGGAAGCAACACACCCAGCCCCCAGCAGCCTGTCAGTCAGGCTGCAGCTTAGGGCATTGTGTGCGAGGATGTGAGTTCTGCGCATGCGCCCCTGCCCCACCATCGGAGATGTTTATGTACTCTGGAAACGTACATGAAACATCGGTTTACATACATCTACGAATCAGGGCCAATGTCTGGGACTCCCCTATAAACGGTCATCATAATTTTATTTACATTTAATTGTATGCTGAGCTGTTGTACTGCCATCTAGTGGCTAAAGCTACTCTTTACTTTTATATTAATTCTATAGCGTATGATGTCGACATGAGGTGTGGCTATGATAGCATAAAACGCAGAGATTTGATTCTGTATGTATCTCTCTCCATTCTATGGCATACTTACCTACATTTATGGTCTCCTCTCTGGGAGAACCCCGGAGAGGAGGCACTGCAGGACACTTCGGGGGCGGAGCCAGGCTGTCTAGTCGCAAAGTCATGGCAAAAGGGAGCTGTTTCCGGGTCTGATGGGGAGGTGTGGCGAAATCATGCAAATTCTTATAACTTGGCCCCAACCCCTCTTACAGAGCTGAAAGTCCCAGGTACGATCTCCTTATCCTGCCCGCTTGATTTGGAAGTGGGCGGGATGCGGGAGATTCGGCCACTCTTTCGTGGGTGCAGGGGACTGCTCGAAAAATCGGGAGTTCCCCACAACTTGCAGGAGAGTAGGCAAGTATGTTCTACATTAAATAAATACTTAATTCCACTTCCAGCCTTTTGGTCAAGCACCTGATAATTTGGAGTTGCTACACCAGAACGTATCCAACTTTTCAGAGTTGTGTGTACAGTACATCCAGACAGTATTCACAACGCTTCACTTTGTACCACATTTTGTTATGTTACAGCCTTATTAGAAAATGGAATAAATTTATTTTTCCCCTCCAGATTCTGCACACAATACCCCATAAAGACAACGTGAAAAAAGTTTGAGATTTTTGCAAATTTATTAAAAATAAAAAAATAAGAAATTACATGTACATAAGTATTCACAGCCTTTGCCACGAAGCTCAAAATTGAGCTCAGGTGCATCCTGTTTCCACTGATCATCCTTGAGATGTTCCTACAGCTTAATTGGAGACCACCTGTTGTAAATTCAGGTGATTGGACATGATTTGGAAAGGTACACACCTGTCTATATAAGGTCCCACACTTGACCATGCGTGTCTGAGCACAAACCAAGAATAAAGTCAAAGGAATGGTCTGTAGACCTCCGAGACAGGATTGTCTCGAGGCACAAATCTTGGGGAAAGGGTACAGAAAAATATCTGCTGCTTTGAAGGTCCCAATGAGCACAGTGGCCTCCATCATCCGTAAATGGAAGAAGTTCGGGACCACCAGGCCTCTTTCTAGAGCTGGCCGGACGTCTAAACTGAGTGATCGACGGAGAAGAGCCCTAGTTAGGGAGGTGACCAAGAACCCGGTGGTGACCCTGTCAGAGCTACAGCATTCCTCTGTGGAGAGAGAACCTTTCAGAAGGACACCCATCTCTGCATCAATCCACCAATCAGGCCTGTATGTATGGCCAGACGGAAGCCCCTCCTTAATAAGAAGCACATGGCAGCCCACCTGGAGTTTGCCAAAATGCACCTGAAGGACTCTCAGATCATGAGAAACAAAATTCTCTGGTCTGATGAGACAAAGATTGAACTCTTTGGTGTGAATGCCAGGGGTCATGTTTGGAGGAAACCAGGCACTACTCATCACCAGGCCAATACCATCCCTACAGTGAAGCATGGTGGTGGCAGCATCATGCTGTGGGTATGTTTTTCAGCGGCAGAAACTGGGAGACTAGTCAGAATAGAGGGAAAGATGAATGCAGCAATGTACAGAGACATCCTGGATGAAAACCTGCTCCAGAGCGCTCTTGACCTCAGACTGGGGCGACAGTTCATCTTTCAGCAGGACAACAACCCTAAGCACATAGCCAAGATATCAAAGGAGTGGCTTCAGGACAACTCTATGAATGTCCTTGAGTGGCCCAGCAGAACCCAGACTTGAATACGATTGAACATCTCTGGAGAGATCTGAAAATGGTTGCGCACCGACGCTTCCCATCCAACCTGATGGAGCTTGAGAGGCGCTGCAAAGAGGAATTGGCAAAACTGCCCAAAGATCGGTGTGCCAAGCTTGTGGCATCATATTCAAAAAGACTTGAGGTTGTAATTGCTGGCAAAGGTGCATCAACAAAGTATTGAGCAAAGGCTGTGAATACTTATGTACATGTGATTTCTTAGCTTTTTATTTTTAATACATTTGTAAAAATCTCAAAAACACTTTTTTCATGTTGTCATTATGGGGTATTGTGTGTAGAATTTTGAGGGGAAAAATTAATTTATTCCAGTTTGGAATAAGGCTGTAACATAATAAAATGTGGAAAAAGTGAAGCGCTGTGAATACTTTCCAGATGCACAGTAGCTGGGCAGAGATGGTCGCACTGCACGTGTGCCATGTGTTATGCAGCTAGCTACCTGTTACTGTATGTAGATTTAATTAGTTCCTGCTGTTAAGAGTCTGTAAAGCACAACGGAATATGCTGCGTTATATAAGAAACTGTCAATACATAAATAAATAAATAAATAAATAAAGTAAAGGTCCATACACACGGAGCGATATAACTGAGCGATTTTGACTATATAGTCAAAATCGCTCAGAAAGTTAGTGCATATCGCTCCGTGTGTACACAGGCAGCGATAGCGATGCGCGTCCCCGCCAGATCGCTATCGCTGGGAAAAATAGACTGTGCAGGCAAGTCAATTTAGACTAGCTCGCTGCAAAAGTTAGTTAAAATCGCTATGTGTCTTCTCCCCAGCGATTTTACCCAGCGATAGCAATCTTTAGCCACTCCCCTTCACCCATTTTGGTACCTGTGCGCGGAGGTTGAAGTAGAAGGAAGTGGCGTCCCTGAACTGAAGTTAAAAAGTGAGTGCCTGCTGTTCTCCTCACACTGCAGTGTCGTGTTCAGTCCAGGGGGGAGAGACTGCAGTGTCGTGACCGGTCCAGGAAAGGGGGGGGGGGGGGGGAGAGAGAGAGAGGAATGGCCGCTCTGTACTGTCCGTCCCTTGGCCGATCTGTGATGTCCGCGGATCAGGAAGACGGAGGGAAAGAATGGCCGCTACATAGTGTCCGGCACGGGGAGGAGTGTGACTGGGCTGGGGGGCCGGAGGAATGCCCGTCGGAGGGGGAGTAATGGGGCTGCTCTGAAGTGGAGGAGTGGCCACTCTGTAGTGTCAGGCCGGGGAAGGAGGGGGGGGACGGGATGGCGCAGCGCACATAGTGTCCCAGTGGACCGGAGCTCAGGGTACCAGCTCCTCTGGCTGACGTCCTGTGAGGTGGGGAGGAGTGCTGCTTGCTGTTATGGGACAGCATGATCAATGGGGAGGGGGGGGGGAGAGAAGGTGCTGTTCTGTCAGTAGGGGGTGGGGAGAGAAGGTGCTGTTCTGTCAGTGGGGGGAGAGAGAAGGTGCTGTTCTGTCTGTGGGGGGGGGGAGAAGGTGCTGTTCTGTCAGTGGTGGGGGAGAGAAGGTGCTGTTCTGTCAGTGGTGGGGGAGAGAAGGTGCTGTTCTGTCAGTGGTGGGGGAGAGAAGGTGCTGTTCTGTCAGTGGTGGGGGAGAGAAGGTGCTGTTCTGTCAGTGGGGGGGGGGAGAGAAGGTGCTGCTCTGTCAGTGGGGGGAGAGAGAAGGTGCTGTTCTGTCTGTGGGGGGGGAGAAGGTGCTGTTCTGTCAGTGGTGGGGGAGAGAAGGTGCTGTTCTGTCAGTGGTGGGGGAGAGAAGGTGCTGTTCTGTCAGTGGTGGGGGAGAGAAGGTGCTGTTCTGTCAGGGGGGGGGGGGGAGGTGCTGCTCTGTCAGTGGGGGGGGGGGGAGAGAAGGTGCTGCTCTGTCAGTGGGGGGGGGAGAAGGAGCAGCGGCGCACATACGGTCAGGTCACGGGGAGGAGCAGCGGCGGACATACTGTCAGGTCAGGGGAAGCAGCGGCTGGCGGCACACATAGTGTCTCAGGTCAGGAGGGGCCGCGGCGCACATACTGTCGGGGGGGGGGGGGGGGCTACCAGGGATGGCAAAATATGCGCCCTTCCCATCCCCAGCCCTCCTCTCCTCAACCTCCTCAACCGTGCTCATAGTACATAGTGGGGGGGATATTTAGAAATCATGTGCTGCTGTGCGGAGCTGTTGTTCAAAATGGGGGGGAGGGGTATGAAGTGCTGTGTGCTGTAATTTGTAAAATGGGGGGCGCTGGCTGCAGTAATGTGTAAAAAGGGGACGCTGTCTGCCGTAATGTGTAAAAAAGGGGGACGCTGGTTGCCGTAATGTGTAAAATGGGGACACTGTCTGCCGTAATGTGTAAAAAGGGGATGCTTTTTTTTTTTACAGGTACCCCTATTGGATTCTACTGGACAAGGGGACGTGACTGGCGGCCTGGGATGTAGGTAAGTATGTGTGAGTGTGTAAGTGTGTTTAAATTAAGTTTTACTTTCACGGTGTGAGTTGTGTTTTTATTTGGGTATTTCTTTTGTTGTGGAACTACAGGTACCAGCGGGCCCGTTATTTCCCCGCATGCTGGTACTTGTGGTTCTCCAAGTACCAGCATGCAGGTGAGGCTTGCTGGGACTTGTAGTTCCACAGCAAGAGACAATAAGATTTTACACTTACCGGTAAACCTATTTCTCGTAGTCCGTAGAGGATGCTGGGACTCCGTAAGGACCATGGGGAATAGACGGGCTCCGCAGGAGGCATGGGTACTTTAAGAAAGACTTTGGACTCTGGGTGTGCACTGGCTCCTCCCTCTGTGCCCCTCCTCCAGACCCCAGTTAGAGAAACTGTGCCCAGAGGAGATGGACAGTACGAGGAAAGGATTTTTGGGAATCCCAGGGCAAGATTCATACCAGCCACACCAATCACACCGTATAACTTGTGATAACTACCCAGTTAATAGTATGAACAAACAACATAGTCTCGGTCTAAACCGATGAAACTATAACATAACCATTATGTAAGCAATAACTATATACAAGTTTTGCAGAAGAAGTCCGCACTTGGGACGGGCGCCCAGCATCCTCTACGGACTACGAGAAATAGATTTACCGGTAAGTGTAAAATCTTATTTTCTCTAACGTCCTAGAGGATGCTGGGACTCCGTAAGGACCATGGGGATTATACAAAAGCTCCCAAACGGGCGGGAGAGTGCGGATGACTCTGCAGCACCGATTGAGCTAAAACAGGAGGTCCTCCTCAGCAAGGGTATCAAATTTATAGAACTTTGCAAAGGTGCTTGACCCCGACCAAGTAGCTGCTCGGCACAACTGTAATGCCGAGACCCCTCGGGCAGCCGCCCAAGACGAGCCCACCTTCCTAGTGGAATGGGCCTTAACCGATTTAGGCAATGGCAATCCTGCCGTAGAATGCGTCTGCTGAATCGTGTTACAGATCCAGCGAGCAATAGTCTGCTTTGAAGCAGGCGCGCCAACTTTGTTGGCTGCATACAGAACAAACAGCGCTTCAGTTTTCCTAACCCTTGCTGTTCTGGCCACATAAATCTTCAAAGCCCTGACCACATCAAGGGACTCGGAATCCTCCAAGTCCCGTGTAGCCACAGGCATGACAGTAGGTTGATTCATATGAAAAGTAGAGACCACATTAGGCAGAAATTGAGGACGAGTCCTCAATTTTGCCCTATCCACGTGGAAAACCAGATAGGGGCTTTTATGTGACAAAGCCGCTAATTCAGAAACACGCCTCGCAGAAGCCAAGGCCAACAACATGACCACTTTCCAAGTGAGATATTTCAACTCCACTGTTGTGAGTGGTTCAAACCAAGGTGACTTGAGGAACTTTAATACCACATTAAGATCCCACGGCGCCACCGGAGGTACAAAAGGAGGCTGAATATGCAGCACCCCCTTCACGAATGTCTGTACTTCAGGAAGAGAAGCCAATTCCTTTTGAAAGAAAATTGATAAGGCCGAAATTTGGACCTTTATGGACCCTAATTTTAGGCCCAAAGTCACTCCTGTTTGCAGGAAGTGAAGCAGACGACCCAAATGGAACTCCTCCGTAGGAGCAGTCCTGAAACATATTTTTGCCATATACGGTGATAATGTTTCAATGTCACGTCCTTCCTAGCCTTGATCAGGGTAGGAATGACCTCCTCCGGAATACCTTTTTCGCTAGGATCCGGCGTTCAACCGCCATGCCGTCAAACGCAGCCACGGTAAGTCTTGGAACAGACAGGGCCCCTGCTGCAGCAGGTCCTGTCTTAGAGGAAGAGGCCACGGATCTTCTGTGAGCAACTCTTGCAGATCCGGATACCAAGTCCTTCATGGCCAATCTGGAACAATGAGGATTGTTCTTACTCTTCTTAGTCTTCCTATTCTCAACACCTTGGGTATGAGAGGTAGAGGAGGGAACACATAGACCGATCTGAACAACCAAGGTGTCACTAGAGCGTCCACCGCTACCGCTTTAGCTTTTTGTTGAGACGGGACGCCATCATGTCTATCTGAGGCAGTCCCCACCGACCCACGATCTGTGCGAAGACTTCTTAATGAAGTCCCCACTCTCCCGGATGCAGGTCGTGCCTGTTGAGGAAGTCCGCTTCCCAGTTGTCCACCCCCGGGATGAATACAGCTGATAGGGCGCTTACATGGCCTTCTGCCCAGCGAAGAATCCTGGTCGCTCCTGCCATGGCCGCTCTGCTCCTTGTGCCACCTTGGCGGTTTACATGAGCCACTGCTGTGACTTTGTCTGACTGAATCAGAACCGGTTTGTCCCGAAGCAATGCTTCCGCCTGGCGTAAGGCGTTGTATATGGCCCTCAACTCCAGGACGTTGATGTGGAGACAAGTCTCTAGATTCGACCAGAGACCTTGGAAATTTCTTCCCAGTGTGACTGCACCCCAACCTCGGAGGCTTGCGTCCGTGGTCACCAGGATCCAGTCCTGAACTCCGAACCTGCGGCCTTCTAGGAGGTGAGCACTGTGCAGCCACCACAGGAGAGATACCCTGGCTCTGGGAGACAGGGTGATCCTCTGATGCATTTGTAAATGGGACCCGGACCATTTGTCCAGTAGATCCCATTGAAAGGTCCTCGCATGGAACCTTCCGAAGGGGATGGCCTCGTACGATGCCACCATCTTCCCCAGGACACGCGTGCAGTGATGCACTGAAACCTTTTTTAGCTTTAATAGGTTCCTGACCAGGGCTATGAGCTCCTGAGCCTTTTCCATCAGAAGAAAAACCTTTTTCTGGTCTGTGTCTAGAATCAGACCCAGAAAGGTCAGGCGCGTTGTAGGGACTAGCTGGGACTTCGGTATATTGAGAATCCAGCTGTGCCCCTGCAACATCCTTACCGACACGCTGTCCAGCAACTTCTCCCGAGATCTCGCCTTTATGAGGAGATCGTCCAAGTATGGGATAATTGTGACACCCTGCTTGCGCAGGAGCACCATAATTTCCGCCATTACCTTGGTGAAAATTCTCGGGGCTGTGGAAAGCCCAAACGGCAACATCTGAAATTGGTAATGACAGTCCTGTACTGCAAATCTCAGGAACGCCTGGTGAGGAGGGAAAATCGGAACATGAAGGTATGCATCCTTTATGTCCAGGGACACCATCCAATCCCCCCCATCCAGGCTGGCGATGACCGCTCTGAGCGATTCCATCTTGAACTTGAACTTATTCATGTACAAGTTCAGGGATTTTAGATTCAAAATGGGCCTGACCGAACCGTCCGGTTTCGGGACCACAAACAGGGTTGAGTAATACCCCTTTCCTTGCTGGAGAAGAGGAACTTTGACTATCACCTGTTGAAGATACAATTTTTGAATTGCAGTCAACACTAACTCCCTCTCTGACGGGGAAGCTGGCAGAGCCGATTTGAAAAACCGGCGAGGAGGCACGTCTTCGAATTCCAGCCTGTATCCCTGAGAAACAATCTCTATAGCCCAGGGATCCACCTGTGAGTGAACCCAGACCTGGCTGAAAAATCGAAGACGTGCCCCCACTTGAGCTGACTCCCCCCCGGAAGCCGCAGCGTCATGCGGTGGACTTTGCAGATGTAGGGGAGGACTTCTGCTCCTGGGAACTAGCTGCATGCAGCTTTTTTCCCTTGCCTTTTACTCTGGCAAGGAAGGACGATCCCCGTACCTTCTTGCTTTTATTGGAACGAAAGGACTGCATTTGATAATGAGGTGCCTTTTTAGTATGCTGCGGGGGGACATAAGATAAGAAATTCGATTTACCGGCCATAGCAGTAGAGACAAGGTCCGAGAGGCCTTCTCCAAACAACTCCTCCCCCTTGTAAGGCAACGACTCCATATGCCGCTTTGAGTCGGCATCCCCCGTCCACTGTCGGGTCCACAGGAGTCGCCTAGCAGAAATAGACATAGCATTTATTCTGGAGCTTAGTAAACAAATGTCTCTTTGAGCATCCCTCATATATAAAGCAGCATCTTTGATATGCTCTATGGTAACCTCCTGCTTACTATCAGCAGGATCCTTGAGGGAAGCTGTATCCTGAGAAGGCAGTGCCACCTTCTTGGATAAGCGTGTCAGCGCCTTGTCTACCTTCGGCGAAGATTCCCATCGTATCCTGTCCTTTTGTGGAAAGGGATACGCCATAAGAATCCTTTTGGGAACTTGTAGTCTCCTATCTGGAGATTCCCAAGCCTTTTCGCACAAGTCGCTTATCTGAAGACAGGTTCCCCCTGAGGCCCCTTGGAGAGACAGAGAGAGAGTATGCCAGCACACACCCCAGCGCTATATAACCCTGGAGAAAAACACAGATTGTTTACCCAGTAGCGCTGCTTAATGTATAAACGCCAATAATGTGCCCCCCCCTCTACTTTAAAACCCCCTTTCACCGTGTGTCAAGCAGGGGAGAGTCCAGGGAGCTTCCTCTCAGCGGTGCTGTGGAGAGAAAATGGCGCTGGTGAGTGCTGAGGGAGAAGCCCCGCCCCCTCGGCGGCGGGCTTCTGTCCCGCTCAAACTTACAAAAATATGGCGGGGGCTCTTTTATATACATGTACAGTGCCCACCTGTACATGTATATAGACTTTTGCCATAGGGGAGGTGTTTTATTGCTGCCCAGGGCGGCCCCCCTGCACCCTTACAGTGACCGGAGTGTGTGAGGTGTATGGGATCAATGACGCACAGCTGCGGTGCTGTGCGTTACCTCAGTGAAGCACCGAAGGCTTCTGCCGCCTGAGACGTCTTCTGTTTTCGTTTCTTCTGGCTCTGTGAGGAGAACCTGTGTTCACTCCCTCTGGAGCTAATGGTGTCCAGTAGCCGAGGAAGCAGAGCCTATCATTTAAGTAGGTCTGCTCCTCTCTCCTCAGTCCCTCGATGCAGGGAGCCTGTTGCCAGCAGTGCTCCCTGAAAAAGAGAAAAAATCCTAACAAAAATGCTTTCTAAGCAGGAAACCCAGGAGAGCTCCCTGCAGGGCACCTATTCTCCTCTGGGCACAGTCTAAAACTGGGGTCTGGAGGAGGGGCATAGAGCCAGTGCACACCCAGAGTCCAAAGTCTTTCTTAAAGTGCCCAAGCCTCCTGCGGAGCCCGTCTATTCCCCATGGTCATTACGGAGTCCCAGCAGCCTCTAGGACGTTAGAGAAATTCTTTTTATGTCATTTTGAAAGGCTATCAGCCTCCCATCCACCGCACATGGATGGGGAGGAAAGCCTCGGGCTTCACCCCTGGCCCTTGGGTGGCTGGAGGGGGGGACCCCTTGATTTAAGGGGTCCTCACTCCTCCAGTGTACCCCGGCCAGAAGTGACTAGATGGGGGGGTAATGGCACGGCCGCAGGGACCAATATAAAAGTGTCCCCCGGCTGTGGCATTATCTCCCTGGCTAGTGGAGCCCGGTGCTGGTTTTAAAAATACGGGGGACCCCTATGTCTTTTGTCCCCCCCGTATTTTTTAAACCAGGACCGGACGCAGAGCCGTTGTCTAAATATGGGGGAACCGTACTCATTTTTTCCTCTGTATTTTAACAACCAGGACTGGCTCAAAGAACCCGAGGCTGGTTATACATAGGAGGGGGGACCCCACGCAATTTTTAAAAAAACTTTTAGCTATTTAAATACCAGCCACCCTGTAAAATCATCCTATATATGACACTCCCCCACTCATCCCCTTATTTAAATGAGATAGTCAAAATCTCCCATAGCCAAAATCTCTTGCATAGTTAGACAAAATCTCTGGTAAAGTTAGTCAAAATCTCCTACTGCCAGTTCAAGGGAAATCTCTCAGTCAAAATCTCTCATAGTCAAAATCTCTCCGTGTGTATGCACCTTTAGAGCCTGGTGTGTCCTGGTAGCAAGTGTATAGTGAAAACAATCAGTTGGGTCAAAATAAATAGGATTTTAATTACCTACCGGTAAATCCTTTTCTCGTAGTCCGTAGAGGATGCTGGGGTCTACATTAGTACCATGGGGTATAGACGAGTCCCTTGGGAGCCATGGGCAATCTAAGAGTTTAATAGTGTGGGCTGGCTCCTTCCGCTATGCCCCTCTTACCAGATTCAGTCTAGAAACTGTGGCCGAGGAGACGGACATACTTCGAGAGAAGGAAATACACAGATAGTGGTGAGATTCACACCAGCTCACACAGAACAGAAAACCAAGCTACCCAGCTTGAATCAAGTCAACAACGGCTGAATAACATTACTTAACCAAGGAACAAGGCAGTACTGAACCAAGGAACAAGGCAGTGCTGAACCAAGGAACAACTGCAGGAAAACAAAGCGCTGGGCGGGCGCCCAGCATCCTCTACGGATTACGAGAAAAGGATTTACCAGAAGGTAATTAAAATCCTATTTTCTCTTATGTCCTAGAGGATGCTGGGGACCACATTAGTACCATGGGGATGTACCAAAGCTCCCAGTACGGGAGGGAGAGCGCGGAGACTCCTGCAGAACAGATTGACCAAACTTTGGCCTCTGAGGACCTAAAGTATCGAACTTGTAGCAAACGTGTTCGAACCTGACCAAGTAGCCGCTCAGCAAAGTTGTAAAGCCGAGACACCCCGGGCAGTCGCCCCCGGAAGAACCCACTTTACGAGTAGAGTGGGCCTTAACGGATTTTGGACACGGCAAGCCGTAGAATAAGTATGCTGGATAGTACACCTGATCAAGCGAGAAATCGTCTGCTTAGAAGCAGGCCACCCAACCTTGATGGGATCATAAAGGACAAACAGAGCGTCCGATTTTCTGTGACGAGAAGTTCTCTTCACATAAATCTTCAAAGTCCTCACCACATCCAAAGACTGAGGTAATTGAGGAGTTAGTAGCCACTGGCACCACAATAGGTTGGTTGATATGAAAAACAGACACAACCTTCGGAAGAAATTGCTGACGCGTCCTGAGCTCAGCTCTATCTTCATGGAAAATCAAGTAGGGGCTCTTGCAGGACAATGCCCCCAATTCTGACACACGTCTAGCAGATGCTAATGCCAACAGTGTGACCGCCTTCCAAGTAAGAAACTTGACATCAAACTCCTGTAAAGGCTGAAACCAATCCTACTGCAGGAAATGCAGCACCACATTAAGATCCCAAGGTGCCGTAGGAAGCACAAAGGGAGGCTGGATGTGCAGAACCCCCTTCAAGAATGTCTGAACCTCAGGGAGGGCAACCAATTGTTTCTGGAAGAAAATGGACATTGCCAAAATCTGGACTTTTATGGAGCCCAAGCGTAGGCCCACATCCACACCTGCTTGCAGAAAAAGGAGAAACCGCCCTAGTTGAAACTCCACCGTAGGAAACTTCTTGGATTCACAACAAGACACGTACTTTTTCCAAATTCGATGGTAATGTTTAGACGTTACTGCTTTCCTAGCCTGTATCAGGGTAGGAATAACTTTGTTCGGAATGCCCTTCCGAGCTAAGATCTGGCGTTCAACCTCCATGCCGTCAAACATAGCCGTGGTAAGTCTTGATAAGCGAACGGCCCCTGTTGTAGAAGGTCCTCGCGAAGAGGAAGAGGCCTCGGATCTTCCAGCAGTAACGCCAGAAGATCCACGTACCAAGCCCTTCTTGGCCAGGAGCAATGAGGATCGCCTGAACTCTTGTTTTTTTTATTAGTTTTATAATCCTTGGGATGAGTGGTAGTGGAGAGAACACATACACTGACTTGAACACCCACGGAGTCACCAGGGACTCCACCACCATGGCATGTGGGTCTCTCGACCTGGAACAGTACCTCAGAAGCTTCTTGTTGAGGCGGGAGGCCATCATGTCTATTTGAGGTACACCCCAAAGATCTGTCACCTCAGCGAACACGTCCAGGTGGAGTCCCCACTCACCTGGATGGAGATCGTGTCTGCTGAGGAAGTCCGCTTCCCAGTTGTCCACTCCCATAATGAAGATTGCTGATAGCGCCACCGCGTGTTTTTCTGCCCAGAGGATGATTCTTGTCACCTCTGACATTGCAGCCCTGCTCTTCGTTCCGCCCTGTCCGTTTATGTAGGCCATTGTCGTTACATTGTCCGACTGAACTTGAATGGCCTGATCTTTTACAAGATGTGCCGCCTGTAGAAGACCGTTGTACATGGCCCTTAGTTCCAGAATATTTATCGGGAGGATTGATTCCAGACTTGGCCACCTTCCTTGGAAGTTTTCCCCTTGGGCGACTGCACTCCAACCTCTGAGACTTGCATCCGTGGTTAGAAGGATCCAATTCTGAATCCCAAACCTGCGGCCCTCTAGTAGGTGAGAAGTTTGCAGCCACCAGAGGAGCGAGATTCTGGCTTTCGACGACAGACATATCCTCTGGTGCATGTGAAGATGAGAACCCGACCATTTGTCCAGGAGATCCAGTTGGAAGGACCGTGCATGAAATCTTCCGTACTGTAGAGCCTCGTAGGAGGCAACCATCTTTCCCAGAAGGCGAATGCACTGATGAACTGACACCCGGGCTGGCTTCAGGACATCCCGGACCATTGTTTGTATCACTAACGCTTTCTCCGCCGGTAGAAACACCCTCTGTACTTCTGTGTCGAGAATCATCCCTAGGAAGGACAGCCTCCTTGTCGGCTCCAAATGTGACTTTGGAAGATTCAGGATCCATCCCTGATCCTGGAGTAGTTGAGAGAGCAATGCTCTGTAACAACTTCTCCCTGGAAGACGCCTTTATTAGCAGATCGTCCAGACAAGGAATTATGTTCACACCCTGCTTGCGGAGAAGTAGCATAATTTCTGCCATGACCTTGATGAACACCCTCAGTGCCGTGGAGAGGCCAAACGGCAGTGCCTGGAACTGATAGCAGTCCAGTAGCGCAAATCTTAGATAAGCCCGGTGAGGCGCCCAGATCGGAATGTGAAGGTATGCATCCTTGATATCTAGGGATACCAGAAATTCCCCCTCCTCCAGACCTGAGATCACCGCTCTCAGAGACTCCATCTTGAATTTGAAGTCCCTCAAATAAGGGTTTAATGACTTTAGGTTCAATATTGGCCTGACTGAACCATCCGGTTTCAGTGCCACAAACAGGTTTGAGTAATAACCCTTGTTTGCTAGGTGAGGTGGAACTGGAACAATGACATTTGACCTTCGCAATTCTTGAATGGCTTTCTGTAGGATAGCACTTTCCGTCAGCGAAGCTGGCAAGCCTGATTTGAAGAATCTGTGAGGTGGGAGTTCTTGAAACTCCACTCTGTACCCCTAGGTAACAATATCCTGTACCCAGTGATCCAGGCATGAGGACGCCCAGACATGACTGAAATTTCTTAGTCTTGCTCCCACCTGCCCGATCTCCAGGCTGGGAGGTCCACCATCATGCCGAGGATTTTGAGGAAGCAGAACCAGGTTTCTGTTCCTGGGAACCTGTTGGTGCAGGTTTTCTGGATTTACCCCGACCTCCTCTAAAGAAAGTGGAGGGGGGTTTGGACTTTTTACCTTTCGTGGTCCGAAAGGACTGCATTGTAGATGTAGGATAAGATTTCCTAGTCGGCGATGTTGCAGAGGGAAGAAAAGTTGATTACCCGCAGTTGCGTGGAGCTCCACGCATCTAAATGCTTCCCCAAACACAGCCTGACCTGTGAAGGGTAGATTCTCCACACTCTTCTTGGATTCAGCATACGCAGACCATTGGCACAGCCAAAGTCCCCTGCGTGCCAAGACAGCCATGGAAGAAGCTCTTGCATTAAGATGTCCAAGGTCCTTCATGAATTCCACCATGAAACCTGCAGAATACTGTATGTGTGTCACTTCTATCCATAGAATCTAATTCCTCTAGTAAAGTGCCTGACCACTTTACTATGGCCTTAGAAATCCATGCACAAGCAATAAGTGGGTCGTAAGGCTACGCCATTAACTGTGTGTAATGATTTGAGTGTAGTCTCAATCTTGCGGTCAGCCGTCTCTTTTAAAGTGGTGGACCCAGGGACAGGTAAAACCACCTTCTTAGACAACCTAGATACAGAAGCGTCTACTACAGGGGGGTTTTCCCACTTTTTCCTGTCTTCCTCAGGGAAAGGAAAAGCAATGAAACCCTTTTGGGATCTGGAACTTTTTCTCCGGGTTTTCCAGGATTTTTCAAACACTGCGTTTAATTCCTTAGACGCAGGGAACGTAAGGGAGGTTTTCTTATTGTCTGTAAAATAAGCCTCCTCTACCTGTTCAGGTACCTTATCAGTAATGTGTAAAATGTTCCTTATAGCCTCAATCATGAGTTGCACCCCCTTAGCAAGGGATGACTTCCCCCCCCCCCCCCCCCCCCCCCTCCCCCTAGTATATCACCATCACCGTCCCCTGAATCAGAGTCGGTGTCCGTGTCAGCTAGCATTATCTGGGCAAGAGCACGCTTTTTTTTGGACTGAGGGTCGACAGCACAAAGGTCGACACACCTTAGGTCGACATGGACAAAAGGTCGACATGGACAAACGGTCGACAGGAACAAGGTCGACGTGGAAAAAGGTCGACATGAGTTTTTTTGGTGTCGTTTTCTTCGTAGAGTGACCGGGAACCCCAATTAGTGCACCGCTTCGTTCGCCATGCTTCGGGCATGGTGCCTTCGCTCCGCTACCCGCTTCGCTCGGCACACTTTACCGTTCCAATCGTAGTCCACGTGGATCGTTAAGTATGAAAAGGTTCAAAAAAGAAAAAAAATCGTGAAAAACTCATGTCGACCTTGTTCCTGTCGACCTTTTGTCCATGTCGACCTAAGGTGTGTCGACCAATTGGCGGCGACCTAAGGTGTGTCGACCTTTGTGCTGTCGACCTGGAGTCTGGATACCGCTTTTTAGGGTACATATCAGGGGCTTTTGAGGAGGCAGTGGGAGCTGAATACGACAAAAGCTCTACAGATTGTCTTAAAACTTGTGTTTCAGGCTCATTATGAGCTATCCTAGATGAAATCTGGGATATCATTCCCCGGATAGAAGCCACCCATGGGAGTTCTGATTCAGAAGCCTGGGACAGTATATTACATTCCTGAGTACATGGAATAGACTCTTCAGGAGAAGATACACACTCTGCAGCACAAGACACAGAGTCCCTGGACATGGTAATGTGAGATAGATCAACACACACACACACACACGAAAATGTAGACAGTTTTCCCCTCAGAGTACCTTAAAAAAGACGCAGAGTATAAGGAGCCAGCCACACCGCGCCAGAGTAGGCAGTTAATGTGATAAATGCCTGGCGCCGACTGAAAAATCTCAATAGATTACACAGTGAAATATAACACTCCCCCCCCCCCCCCCCCATTCCCCATGTCTAATACACCCTGGTACCGCATATGATATCTGGAGTAAAGGGGAGGGCACTGCTCCCTGTCATCGTCTCTGTAGTGTGATCTGCAGCGAGAAAATGGCGCTGGTGAGTGCTGAATCCGCTTTGAGGAAGAAGCCCCGCCCCCTGTAATGGCACATCTTCCCGCTGCTGAGATTCTACTGGCCTGAGGTAATTGTGGTTGCTAACAGCGGGATTAGCCCCTGTATACCAGTGTAGGGTCTGTGCGCTGGCTCAGGGCGCCCCTCACATTGTACTGCTGAGCCCTCCGGAGCGCCGCTTCGCTGGGCTGTGCTCCAACCCTTATGCCGCCATTCTCACCGGCGACCCGCTTACCGGGGCGCCGGCCTCATACTCACCACTCCATGTTCTGGCTCTGTAAGGGGGTGGCGGCCGTGCTGCAGGAGTGAGCGGTTGCCTCGTGGGCTTGCGATCATCACCCTCAGGAGCTCAGTGTCCTGTCAGCGGAGATGGGCGCAATTAACCTCTAGGGTTGGATCCTACTCCCCCCCCCCCCCCCCCACCAAGTCCCACGAAACAGGGAGGCTGTTGCCAGCAGCCTCCGTGTACCTAACTCTTTAAAAAACAAACAATTAAAACTAGGAAAACTCCTAGGAGCTCCCCTAGCTGTGACCAGCTCCTCCGGACACATTTTCTAAACAGAGTCTGGTAGGAGGGGCATAGAGGGAGGAACCAGCCCACACTATTAAACTCATGGCTCCCAAGGGACCAGTCTATACCCCATGGTACTAATGTGGACCCCAGCATCCTCTAGGACGTAAGAGAAATATTGAATCGTAACCATAAGCTGTTAATAGGGACAACTAGGGTCAGACTGACCCACAGGAGTCTTGGGAACACCCCCCGGGCAGGCCCCACTGCCTAAGTGTCCACCCCTTCCTCTGTGGAGGCTGGCCACACCCCTAAGTATGGGCCCCTATTAATGAATTTCCCCGGTAGGGCCCTTCATGCCCCAGTCAGACACTGGGAACAACCAGTATGCAATGGGAAGCGTGAGCACAGACGGGTTAGGAAATCACTAAACAACAGGCTAGTCTGCCATCTAATCCGGGCTGATTCTGAATGCTTGCAATGGATTTAGAACTGGATTCAGAGCAGGACGCAGTGGTGCCACTGCGCATACGTCAAGGTCCAAGTCACACTGCATGTGTTCTGCAATGATCTTGCAATAGCAGTTGCGGTGGGAATTTATTTGCAAATTGATTCACAGTACAAAAGCGCTTGTATGCGGTGCACAGGCGGTTAGCCTCTTAAACGCAGGTATAGCGCAACCTTTTTGTGGGCATGTCACAGCTTGCAACTGTAAACACAAACTCCGTAGAATTGACTCAGACGTCTTACTTCCATGAATGTGGTGTGTTTATATATAGAGGTGTGTACTGGGTGGGTATGAAGTGTGTGCATACCTCCCAATTATTCTGAATTTATAAAACACCTAAGTTATTGGCAATATCAGCACAATGAGGCTCATTCAGGTGCCATCGCAAAGCAGCTATTGTACACGCATTGGTCAAGGTTTTCTAACAGCGTCTGCATCTGAGCCACGGTGCGCATGTGCAGCAACTGAAATGCTATAATGGTCGCACAGAGGAATTAGTTGTAAAGTGACAGGAAGACAACATTTGGAGGTGGTAACGGGGAATGGTTGCCCAAATGGTCACAAGAGAAACAGCACTGCCGGGACTTATACACCGGGACACCCAGACACTAACACAGCCTGTATCCTGGTGCATGCAACAAAGGAGAAGGGGACGTTTCTGGCAAAAGAATGGACTGAGGTATGATGTTTGCACACCATTTACCTTCCAATAACTTTACTCCTTCAGGACACAACCTAAACCCTGCTATCTACCCCTTACCCTCTCCAGACACCCAGCACTGCCTGCCCCTAACCCTCTGCTCGTCCCCAGTACTGCCGCAGCTGCCATCTACCCTTACCCCCAGCACTGCCTGCCCCTTACCCTCTGCTTGTCCCCAGTACTGCCGCAGCTGCCATCTACCCTTACCCCCAGCACTACCTGCCCCTAACCCTCTGCTCGTCCCCAGTACTGCCGCAGCTGCCATCTACCCTTACCCCCAGCACTGCCTGCCCCTAACCCTCTACTCGTCCCCAGTACTGACGCAGCTGCCATCTACCCTTACCCCCAACACTACCTGCCCCTAACCCACTCCTGTCCCCAGTACTTCCGCAGCTGCTACCTACCCTTACCCCCAGCACTACCTGCCCCTAACCCACTCCTGTCCCCAGTACTGCCGCAGTTGCCATCTACCCTTACCCCTAGCACTACCTGCCCCTAACCCATTCCTGTCCCCAGTATTGCCGCAGTTGCCATCTACCCTTACCCCCAACACTGCCTGCCCCTAAACCCCTCGGCCCCAGTATTGCCCCAGCTGCTAGCTACCCTTAACCCCAGCACTACCTGCCCCTAACCCACTCCTGGCCCCAGTACTTCCACAGCTGCTATCTACCCTTACCCCCAGCACTACCTGCCCCTAACCCACTCCTGTCCCCAGTACTGCCGCAGTACCCCCTCTTTTAAACCAGCTGCAAGCTGCACTTACCCACTCCCTACCCACAGCACTACCTGCCCTTACTCCCCTCTACTTCTCCCTGCTTCTACCAACTGCTGCTTGCCTTTAACCTCCCTGTACCCCAACTGCTACCAGACCTCAGCTGCTGCCTGCCCTTACACCCATAATATGTGATGGCACCCAGAAATGGTCGAGCAGAACGCCAAATTATTCTTATGTAAGGAGGTCCCTGGGACACACACATTTTTTAGCTTAGCCTGATCACTGAGAACAGTCCAGTTTTCTGTTCTTCTACATTCTTGGGTGCTTTTAGCTGTGTGTTTTAGGACATTATCCTGTTGGAGGACCCATGCAACTGAGACAAAGCTTTCTGACACTGGGCAGTAAAAATTATTCCAGACTGCCTCGATAGGGGATGCGTTTAATTTGCCAGCTGTCGGGATTCCAGCGGGCAGGATACCAAAGCCGGAAACCCGACAGACACCAATGCCGCCAGAGGGAGTCGCAGTGGACGCACAAGGGGACTGTTGGTACTCGCACCGCTGCAGGCAGTCTGGCGGGCAGGCGGGATGCCGCTGTCAAGATACTGAATCCCTCGATAGTCTTAAAATTTCACTGTGCAGTCTGTCTTCAGGTTGTTTTAAAAGTGGAGACCCTCCTGGTTCTTCTTCCATAGAACCCACAGTCGCTCAAAATGTGTCCGTGGGTTCCATGGAAGAAGAACCAGGAGGACTCCACTTATAAAACATAAAGCCTTTCTTCCTTTTCTTGCTGGCTTTCGTATTTTCTGCCCAGTCTTGCCTTTTTCACCTTCACTGATGGTTTTCCCCCAAGTTGGCCCATAATTCAGATCTAATTGCAGGAGCAAATTTGTTAACTAATGGGCAAAACCATGTGCACTGCAAGGGGGGTGGAGGGGGGGGCAGATATAACATGTGCAGAGAGAGTTAGATTTGGGTGGGGTGTGTTCAAACTGAAATGTAAGTTGCAGTGTAAAAATAAAGCAGCCAGTAATAGCCTGCACAGAAACAATATACCCCACCCAAATCTAACTCTCTCTGCACATGTTACATCTGCCCCACCTGCAGTGCACGTGGTATTGCCCATTAGGTAACAAATTTGCTGCTGCTATCAGATCTGAATTACCCCCTTAGTACACTTGCAAGGGGCATTTTTCAAATATAAAAATCACACACAGACCAAGCAAAAAGTTCTTAAACTTTAGAAGATTGGCAAAACTTAGTTAACATTACCACGCGCAACTACAAAATCGTAGTTGTATATCACACCATACAACTACAAAATCATAGTCCTCGACTCCGCGCACAGCTACAAAGTTGTAATTCACATTACAGCATACAAAAAAGGAATACCAGTTCTAACAGATCTTGCATTGATGATACCAATACATTTTTTAGTTTTTGCACATCTTTAACTTGATGGATCGAGATGAAACAAAGTGCAGGTTATTTCTAGGAGAATCCACTACAAAATGATGTCGTTTTCATGCCAACTTGGAACAGACAGACACAACGTTCTTAGAATATTAGTGTGATTTTCACGTTTCAGGAGGAATGAAGCTTTGTTTCAATAAGCTGTGAGAGAACCAACAAATTTGTCCAGTCCAATCAGAAATCACAAGTGCCAGGCGAGCATTGCAGTTAGACAATGGATACTTGGCAGTTCCAGGAGTAGGTACAGCATTGCAGGGAGGATTTCAAATCCGAGATCTGTGTTAACCTGGGAAAGGAAGGAAGGTTGGCATGAGTAGAGTGTGGAATTGGACAACACTAAATATTTAAAAACAATTTAATGTACAGACATGGTAAGACTGTAAACTAACGAGCAGGGCCCTCTAACCTCATATGCTTTTCCTTCCCTCTTCAAATCTATTGATTTAAATTTTCAAAAAAAAATAAAATAAATATATATATATATATAGAGGCAGGGGAGAAGAACAAGCGCCATATGGTGTAGTATTTTCAATCAATGGAAGTAGTAGATACGTATATAATGTAAGTACTGGATAGATTCTTGAGATTAGGCCTGTCTGTCTCACTAAGTTCTTTGTAGCTGTTCACCACCTAGGAGACAAAGATCATCGCCATATAGTGTAGTAACCTCGGATATACTTTGGGGTACCCTCCCCTATATTTCATGCGTACCAAAGTAAAGATTCAATATAGCATGTAGGATATACTTATATCCAAACAGATCTAGTCGGTCCAATATGATGTAATGGCTGAATCAGTCGCCTGCTACTGCCTTATATAGCAAAAGTTTTTTAATCAACAAAATTAATAATATACAAATTCAGATAAAAGTAAAACAAAATAGAAAATCTTAGCTGATTGGTATAGGCAAATAGGCATGACAATGTGACAGCAAAACAGGTTTTCAATATTATAAAGCCTGAAAACGTGGCTCCACGTAAGATTATAAAGACTGTACAATACAAATATCAAATTGTACTTCATGTATAGTTTAATAGAACATTTATAATTGATTATGGCTCGGATTTATTAAGCCTTGGAGAGTGGTAAGTTGCACTGTGATAAAGTACCAACCAACCAGCTCCTAACTGTCCTTTTTCAAACCCAGCCTGTGACATGGCAGTTAGAAGCTGATTGGCTGGTACTTTATCACTGTGCAATTTAACACTCTCCAAGGCTTGATAAATCTGGGCCTACGAGAGAAATAATGATCTTATCTGATGTCGTCATAATCATTCTTTCATAATAAGCAATTACATTGTTAATTCAATTTTTGAAGAGCAGCATCTTTCTGGTAAATCTAATTATGTTGCTACTATTTAAACAGAAAAAAAAAAAAAAAGGAAGAAGAAGAGGAAAGGCTTGGGAAGTAGTCCCATGAGTGCTGCCTACATATATCATCTATTTTTTGGCAACGGGATTGGCTCCTGGAGGTCACCAGGGCAAAGACAGGTCATAACTGCAGACTTGAGGTAGAAGTATAATCCTTTTAATAGATAAGTTTTAACTCCTATCAGAGATGGAGGGGATTTAGAAATCCATTTCTGTCAAATGATCTTTTTTGCCACTGTAATAGGAGGGATAGTTTTTAAAATGATCACACTTCACTTATACGATCATCTCCTCCCCAGTGCCTTCAACGACACCTAACCCTTGGGTTCCAACAGTGCTTACTCGAGTATTATGACCGCTGCAGCAACAATGTTTAGAAACCTTGGAGGTCATTCCGAGTCGTTCGCTCGGAAAATTTCTTCGCATCGCAGCGTTTTTCCGCTTAGTGCGCATGCGCAATGTCCGCACTGCGACTGCGCCAAGTAAATTTGCTATGAAGGTAGGATTTTTACTCACGGCTTTTTCATCGTTCTGGCGATCGTAATGTGATTGACAGGAAGTGGGTGTTTCTGGGCGGAAACAGGCCGTTTTATGGGCGTGTGGGAAAAAACGCTACCGTTTCCGGAAAAAACGCAGGAGTGGCTGGAGAAACGGGGGAGTGTCTGGGCGAACGCTGGGTGTGTTTGTGACGTCAAACCAGGAACGACAAGCACTGAACTGATCGCAGATGCCGAGTAAGTCTGGAGCTACTCAGAAACTGCTACGAGGTGTGTAATCGCAATATTGCGAATACGTCGTTCGCAATTTTAAGATGCTAAGATTCACTCCCATAGTGTTCATTCTAGCACCCTGCACCTTTCAAAATCCGTGCAGTTCCTCTTTCCTGCATGGGGTGTCGCTCTCTGCTGTGGTGCTTCTCAGCACACTTTGATCTGTTACTCAGTGCTGTGATACAGACCTGTGTGTGCTGAGAAGCACCAGAGCAGAGAGTGACACCCCAGGCAGGAAAGAGGAACTGCACATGATTTGAAAGGTGCAGGGTGCTAGAATGAACACTACTCCCAGTAGGCGGCAGCTTAGCGTGAGCAACTCTGCTAAAATCGCCTTGCGAGCGAACAACTCGGAATGACCTCCCTTGTTCAGTAATGTTCCATACTGCAAGTCACTTTATTATTGTTTGTTAATACGGTTTCTGTTTATAGACTTTGTAAGGCGCTGCAGACCCCTCGCGATGCCATGTAAATTAATAAGAACACAATCCGCCAGGACTATTCCATGTAGTTCACAGGGTTCCTCAAAGGAACCTCACAAAAACCAGTTGCATATAACTACAATTTACTTTCATTAACTTATTTTTATGGCACCACTTAGTGGCCGCTGCACCATACCTGGTAAATATACCAATATTATACAGTAGCAGTACAGTGTACAATACACAACGCCAGACCACAACATAATTACATAGAATAAATACCAAACTCTAATATAACACCACAGGCTGGATAGGACAGATAACAGGGGCAAAGGAAGGGCAACTCACTGAAGCTGGCACAAGCATTCAGTGGCGAGAATCAATTCAGTACTCCGTGATCCTTTACCCAAGTACTGTATGGGCGAGTAAACGGTCAGTCTCTGAAGGAGACAGAGAAGCACAGGGACATAGAATGTGCTACAGAAGAACATGTGTGTAGAGGAGAACAACTGGAGGATAAACTGGGATGGATAAATGGCGGAGGAAACTATTTGAGGAGGGCTGGCATACTTTATTTAAAAAATAAAAAATAAAAAAAAGGTATGTTTAAAGGGGTGAATTTAACAATATTACCAGAGGGGGAAAAAAAAAAGAAGAAAAAAAAAAGAAAAAAAGAGAGAGAATGACAGCAGTTTTAAAGGAGAAAGAAAACGACAGACAAGGTTACGGCAGACAAAAGCCATAACTGTGACACAGGGAGAAAGCAACAAGCCGGGGCAGCTGAGGAACGACAGAAGGAAACGTAGAGCAGCCAAGAAGAGGGATAACAATTTATCAGGTATCTTCTCCTTACACAATTCCAGACTCTCGGTAAGGCAGTAAAGGAAGCTATGAAAGCTTTGCCAATATCACCACGCAAGCAATTTGCAGCTGTAAGCAGTTTGGTGGGTAAGGTGGGTTTAAAACTACATAAAGCCATGGAAAATGAACTCACTGGCACAAACAATACGCCTACTGAAGACAGAAACTGTGGTAGCATTACACTGATCAGACGTAAACTGTGGGAAAATGGTATTAGAAAGCGTGTTCACAAACACTATCATACAACACACGTGAAAGAGGCACATGATGTTTTTAAAGCAGAGAGCCCAGACATGCAGTTTTAAGGCGATTTAAGGGCGATTTTGAGCCGCCCAGGGTGTATGCCCCGGCGATTAGCGCTGATGCGCGCTCCTGCTGGTATCACCAGCAGATGAACGGCGGGGTGAGCGGCTTTCCATAGCGTCCTGCTATGGAAAGCGGTTCACCCCCGCTGACATCGCTGGGCAGGGGGGGAAATAGCTCAGTGTGTATGCACTGAGCGATTTTCAGCCAGCAATGTCAGCGATCATCGCTGTGCATACACCCTGTGCAAAAACACCCAATGTGTTTGCACCTTTAGCCCCATACACACTAGAAGATATTTTGAAAGATATTGTTCAGAAACTCCTTTCTGAAAATATCTTTCAAAATGTCTTATAGTGTGTATGCTCCATGTCATTAACTATGCACATCGTTAATGACCACTGTGATTTTCCATACCTGCAGCTCAATCCAGTCAATATTGGTCATGTCCTTTGCTCACACGTTCAGTGTGTATGGGCTATCACCGATATTGACTGGACTGCCACTCCTCCAGACACTCCCCACACTCACTGCCCCGCCACTCCATCCAGCCTGCGTCTCCCGCTGCTCCGCCCGCTAGCTGCTCCAGCCGCCACTTTGTACAGCCAGCCGCTCCCAGTCTTTGACTCTGTGAGAGCAGCGTGACAGGTGTGCTCCTTACACACCACTGGCCACCAATGTAGTGTAGTACTGTATATAGACACTGGACACCAATGTAAAAAAAAAATATATATATATATCTTTATAAATTATATATTTTATGCACCCACCCCACTGTCCACCAATGTTGTGCATACATGTTTAAAAAAAATAGGATTTTGGTACTTACCAGGTAAATCCTTTTCTTTGAATCCATAGGCGGCACTGGAGTACTCTTGGGATATGGACGGCCTCCATAGGAACAGGGCACTGAATATTTAAAATTTAGAACACTCCACCCCTCCATATCCCAGAGTACCTCAGTGTTTTTTACTGAGCCGAACAGGAGCTAGAGAGAGGTTGACAATGGAGTATTACATATAACATAACGGACAACAATGAAGTTGACACATAACGTTACTGACAACTAAACAGTTGACACCATAACCAGCACTTGATAATTTGAACCAGTCGGTGAGAGTGTGTTACCATAAGATCCCCTGAACTTACCACAAACCAGGTAAAACTGCTCTGGGTGGGCGTCCAGTGCCCCCTATGGATTCAAAGAAAAGGATTTACCTGGTAATTTTTCATCCACTAGGGGTCACTGGAGTACTCTTGGGACGTACCAAAGCTTCCCACGTGGGCGGGAGAGCTGTTTGGCACCTGTAACACTAGGCGGCCAAAGCTAGATGCTGATGCCGCAAACATATCAAACTTGTAAAAGCGCACAAACGTGTGCACGGAAGACCATGTAGCCGCACGGCAAAGCTGCATCGTAGAAGCTCCACGACCAGCTGCCCATGAAGTTCCCACAGAACGTGTGGAATGAGCGGTTACTGATATAGGCGGCTGTAACCTAGCATGAAGGTAAGCCTGACTTATGGTCAGTTTTATCCATCTGGATAAGGTCTGCTTAGAAGCTGGCCAACCCATCTTGGTAGCATCATAGATAACAAACAACGTATACGTCTTACGAACTGTAGACGTTCGGGATACATAAACGCGTAATGCGCGTACCACATCCAGAGTTCCAGAATGTGCTGTCAACACAAAAACTACTATTGGTTGATTGATGTGAAAAGATGACACTACCTTTGGTAAGAAAGCGGGATTCGTCCGAAGTTCCGCTCGGTCATCATGAAACACCAAATACGGTGGCTTGCATGACAAGGCACCCAAATCTGAAACACGCCTTGCCGAAGCTAAGGCTAGAAGAAAAATTGTTTTCCAAGTGAGAAACTTAATATCCACTTGCTGTAAGGGTTCAAAATATGAAGACTGTAAGAAATCTAAAACCAGATTCAAGTCCCATGGCGCTGTAGGTGGAATGAATGGAGGCTGTACTCTGAGGACACCTTGCAGAAGAGTGTGTACCGACGGCAATAGAGCCAATCGTCTTTGAAAATAAATTGACAACGCAGATACCTGCACCTTTAGTGTAGATAAACGCAGTCCTCCATCTAACCCCGTCTGTAGAAATAACAAAAGACGGGATAACTTGAAAGCTGATGTCGGAAACTTCCGAGCTTCACACCAACCTATATAGGCACGCCAAATTCTGTAATAATGAGCTGCCGTAACTGGCTTCCTAGCACGTAACATGGTTGGTATAACAGATTCCGGAATGCCCTCTCTTCTTAAGAGGGCGGTCTCAACAGCCACCCCGTCAAACGCAGCCGCGCTAAAATCGGGGTAAAGGAACGGACCCTGTTGTAACAAGTCCGGACGTAGAGGGAGTGGCCAAGGATCGTCTGCGAGTAGTCCGTGGAGATCCGAGAACCAAGCTCTTCGAGGCCAATGAGGAGCCACTAGTATGACTGTGACAGACTCTCTTTTGATCCGTTTTAGCACCAGAGGGAGCAGTGGAAACAGATACACTAGGCTGTACGGCCAAGCGATTGTGAGAGCATCCACCGCCACTGCCTTTGGATCTCTCGTTCTGGACACATACTGGAGCGTTTGGTGATTGTGGCGAGACGCCATCAGGTCCACCTGAGGGTAACACCACCGCTGAACCAACATGTGAAACACCTCTGGATTTAATGCCCATTCTCCTGCATGAAAATCCCGACGGCTGAGATAATCCGCCTCCCAGTTGTCCACTCCCGGAATGAACACTGCCGACAATATCACCTGGTGGTATTCTGCCCAATTGAGGATTCGAGCTACTTCCCGCATTGCCATGCGGCTTCTCGTTCCTCCTTGTTTGTTGATGTATGCGACTGCCGTTGCGTTGTCTGACTGCACTTGGACAGTTTGAGAGCGAAGCATGTGTACCGCTTGTCGTAATGCATTGTAAATTGCACGGAGTTGCAGGACATTTATAGACCGCAATCTTTCGTGATCCGCCCAGAGACCCTGGAGTTGACAATTTTGAACTACAGCTCCCCAACCTCTGAGACTCGCGTCCGTCGTTAGAATTATCCAATTCCAGCCGCCGAACAGTTTCCCTGCGGTTAGATTGTGTACCTTGAGCCACCAGAGTAGAGACACCCTTGCCGACAACCTCACCCTGTGGTGAATCTGCAGATGCGAGCCAGACCACTGTGCGAGCACATCCAGTTGAAATGGATGTGAGTGAAATCTTCCGAACTGAAGCGCTTCGAAAGCCGCCACCATTGTTCTTAAGAGGCGAATGCACAAATGTACCGAGACTGTGTGTGGCTTGAGCACTAATTGTACCAGATGGCGAATAATCTGTACTTTCTGTTGTGGTAGGTAAATTATTTGATTTACCGTATCGAGAATCATACCTAGGAATTGAAGGCGTTGAGACGGAATGAGATGTGATTTCTTGAAGTTGACAATCCAACCGTGGTGAACCAGTACATTGTACGTTAGCAGCGCATGTTGGAGAAGCATCTGTTGAGACGGGGCTTTGATGAGCAGATCGTCTAAATACGGAACTATTGTCACTCCCAGGGATCTGAGATGAGCTATCATCACAGACATCACTTTGGTGAATACCCGAGGTGCTGAAGAAAGGCCAAACAGTAGAGCCTGAAACTGGTAATGGTTCTGGCGTATTGCAAACCGCAAGAACCTCTGATGAGGCTGCCAAATCGGAATGTGTAAGTACGCATCCTTGAGATCTAGCGCAATCATGAATTCCTTTGGCTCTAAACCTGCAATCACTGAGCGCAGAGATTCCATCTTGAATCTGTAGTAAGTTACGTACCGATTGAGACCCTTTAAGTTCAATATTGGCCTGACTGAGCCATCTGGCTTCGGTACCACAAACAGACTGGAATAATAACCCTGACCCTGTTGGTGTACAGGGACCGGAATCAAAACTGCTAAATCCAGTAGGGACTGAATGGCAAGTTGCAGAACCGCCCTCTTGTCGTCCGACAGAGGCAGTCCTGTCTGGAAAAACCGCAGTGGCGGAAGACAGTCGAACTCTATTTTGTAACCTCTTAACACTAAATTGCGGATCCACCCATCCGCGGATGTCTGGAACCACGCCAAATGGAACATCTCCAGGTGTGCTCCCACAATCGGAGAACCGAGATGGGCTGGTAGCCCGTCATGCCACTGGCTTGTCGGTGACCTTAGCGTCCTGACGACTTGTGTTGGTTTGTTGGAAACCACGTCCATGACCCCGTCTATCAGGCGTGGCTGTTCCTCTGCCACGTCCGCGAAAGGACTGAGGTCTAAAGGATTTGAACGCAGGTCCAGAGTACCTCCGTCTTGGTACCAGTGGAGGAAATGGTAAGAAAACCGACTTTCCTCCCGTGGCCTCAGAAATCCATTTGTCCAATTCAGGACCAAACAACTTCTCGCCACCGTAAGGTAACGCCTCTATACCGCTTTTGACCTCTGCCTCCGCTTGCCAAGAACGCAGCCAGAGTGCTCGTCGTGCCGTAACTAGCGACGATGAAAGGAGAGAAGTGAGCTGACAGACGTCAGTAGAAGCTGTACATAGATACTCCGCAGCCTCACACATTTGATCAGCAAGAAGTATAAGGTGTTCGTCATGTAGGGCAGACTTGAGTTCTGTTATCCATACTATGAGCGCCTTAGTGACCCAGATGCCAACCAAGCCAGGTCTCAGCAGCACTCCTGCTGCTACATACATGGACTTTAGCATAGTTTCTATTTTGCGATCTGAAGGGTCTTTAAGCGTAGTAGCAGCTGGCACTGGTATGGTTAATTTCTTTGTAAGTTTTGACACTGACGAATCAACTATTGGTGGATTCTCCCATGTACATGTCACAGAGTCTGGAAACGGCTAACTAGACTTAAATCTGCGAGGTATAGAAAACCGTTTATCTGGAATCTGTCGTGTTTCTACTAACATCTTATTAAGAGACTCCGAAACAGGAAAACACATTGGAGTTCTCTGTCGTTTAGTAAATACGACCTGATCATTTGTCAGAGGCTCCTCAGTTTCTGTAAGCTTCAGAGACTGACGCACCGCTCTGATGAGATTATCAATGCCTGAGCTGTTAAAATCCTCACTATCTGACTCCACTTCGCCCTCCTCACCCTCATCTTGTGCCGTGAGGTCTGGCATGGAATCGTCAGAATGCAACATAGCAGAAACTGGTAAATCATAAGACATATGAAATTTATCCCGTCTACCCAAAATGGATTTGGACCTTTCGCAAGGCCGAGACGCCTCCGGTAGTTCTGGCGGTCTCACCCTAGACTCAGATCTTGCCGCTTCCCGCTCTTGTCGAGCGGCGGTCAATTCTGATTGCAACCCAGCCAGTACATTGGCTAGCATTTCCCATGGAGGGTCCGGGGAGGAAACTGGCTTTAAAACCGGAGCAGAAATTGTATTCGTAACTGAATCCACAAAACATACTGTACATGTGGTAGATCCATCCGGTAACACACTGCTACAGACTTTGCAGTGATGCTTTTTAATTTTTGCTGGTGCCTTACTCATTATGGAGACAGACAATACAATACACAAAAAACAGACACTTGCACGACTCAGTAAAATAGTACGAAGGTGTCTCTATATATATATATCTGGCCAAGTGCAGTACACGTGGCTAGTACTATGAAATGTGATCCCAAATTCCCACACCCCTGCGCCTCCGGTGGAGTAGAGATGTAGTACTGGAACGTTCTGGAATCACAGCAGGAAGACACAGGAAGCATGGTTAAAATGGCTGCCATGCTTAAAATTATAGTCACAGTACAGGTTACAAGCCTTTAAACTAATATATAACCCTGTATGAACATCCTGTGTAAATCATCCCTGCAGCCTAGCATACTGCTGTTACTGCAGTTTATCCCCCCTCGTGCCGCCGATTGTACCCTCTGCTTGCAGCCTGTAATGCCCCCCCCTCTGTATGCTCCGTTGCGGAGGCAGTATGCGGGGCGGGCAGCGTTAGTGTGGGGCCGCCAGCGGGAGCTGGGTAGCGGGACGCGCTGGAAACAGACAGCGGGGAGCGCGTCCTGAAGCGCTCTGAGCAGCGGCGGCAGGCGGACTGTATAGGGATCCAAGCGGCCAGTAGTATGGTGCGCCAGTGTTAAAGAAAACATTGTCCCCACACAGCGGGGCGGCAGCGTGAGCTGACCGCCCCGACCAACATACCTTGACTCCTGCTCCTGTGGTGAGGCTCCGACGGGGCTTCTCTGTAAGCGCCGGCCAGCCTGTCTGCAGGATGTCTGTATGGCTGTGAGGGTACTCTTTTATTGAGGACCGACACGCCAAAGCTGCTAGTAGCAGCTTGCACTATCCCTGACCCTGCCTTATGGAAAGGGGAAAGGGATGTGTATGAAAAAAATAAGAATTTACTTACCGATAATTCTATTTCTCGTAGTCCGTAGTGGATGCTGGGACTTCCGTAAGGACCATGGGGAACAGCGGCTCCGCAGGAGACTGGGCACAAAGTAAAAGCTTTAGGACTAGCTGGTGTGCACTGGCTCCTCCCCCTATGACCCTCCTCCAAGCCTCAGTTAGGATACTGTGCCCGGACGAGCGTACACAATAAGGAAGGATTTTGAATCCCGGGTAAGACTCATACCAGCCACACCGTACAACCTGTGATCTGAACCCAGTTAACAGTATGATAAAACTTAGGAGCCTCTAAAAAGATGGCTCACAACAATAAACAACCCGATTTTTTGTAACAATAACTATATACAAGTATTGCAGACAATCCGCACTTGGGATGGGCGCCCAGCATCCACTACGGACTACGAGAAATAGAATTATCGGTAAGTAAATTCTTATTTTCTCTGACGTCCTAGTGGATGCTGGGACTTCCGTAAGGACCATGGGGATTATACCAAAGCTCCCAAACGGGCGGGAGAGTGCGGATGACTCTGCAGCACCGAATGAGAGAACTCCAGGTCCTCCTCAGCCAGGGTATCGAATTTGTTAAATTTTGCAAACGTGTTTGCCCCTGACCAAGTAGCTGCTCGGCAAAGTTGTAAAGCCGAGACCCCTCGGGCAGCCGCCCAAGATGAGCCCACTTTCCTTGTGGAATGGGCTTTAACAGATTTTGGCTGTGGCAGTCCTGCCACAGAATGTGCAAGCTGAATTGTACTACAAATCCAACGAGCAATCGTCTGCTTAGAAGCAGGAGCACCCAGCTTGTTGGGTGCATACAGGATAAACAGCGAGTCAGATTTTCTGACTCCAGCCGTCCTGGAAACATAATTTTCAGGGCCCTGACTACGTCCAGTAACTTGGAGTCCTCCAAGTCCCTAGTAGCCGCAGGTACCACAATAGGTTGGTTCATGTGAAACGCTGAAACCACCTTAGGGAGAAATTGAGGACGAGTCCTCAATTCTGCCCTGTCTGAATGAAAAATTAGGTAAGGGCTTTTATATGATAAAGCCGCCAATTCTGAGACACGCCTGGCTGAAGCCAGGGCTAACAGCATTACCACTTTCCATGTGAGATATTTCAAGTCCACAGTGGTGAGTGGTTCAAACCAATGTGATTTTAGGAACCCTAAAACTACATTGAGATCCCAAGGTGCCACTGGTGGCACAAAAGGAGGCTGTATATGCAGTACCCCCTTGACAAACGTCTGAACTTCAGGCACTGAAGCCAGTTCTTTCTGGAAGAAGATCGACAGGGCCGAAATTTGAACCTTAATGGATCCTAATTTTAGGCCCATAGACAGTCCTGCTTGCAGGAAATGTAAGAAACGACCCAGTTGAAATTCCTCTGTGGGGGCCTTCTTGGCCTCACACCACGCAACATATTTTCGCCAAATGCGGTGATAATGTTTCGCGGTTACATCCTTCCTGGCTTTGATCAGGGCAGGGATGACTTCATCTGGAATGCCTTTTTCCATCAGGATCCGGCGTTCAACCTCCATGCCGTCAAACGCAGCCGCGGTAAGTCTTGGAACAGACAAGGTCCCTGCTGGAGCAGGTCCTTTCTTAGAGGTAGAGGCCACGGATCCTCCGTGAGCATCTCTTGCAGTTCCGGGTACCAAGTTCTTCTTGGCCAATCCGGAGCCACGAGTATAGTTCTTACTCCTCTCTTTCTTATGATTCTCAGTACTTTTGGTATGAGAGGCAGAGGAGGGAACACATACACCGACTGGTACACCCACGGTGTTACCAGAGCATCCATTGGAAGACTTCTGGGTGAAGTCCCCACTCCCCCGGGTGGAGGTCGTGTCTGCTGAGGAAGTCTGCTTCCCAGTTGTCCACTCCCGGAATGAACACTGCTGACAGTGCTACCACATGATTTTCCGCCCAGCGGAGAATCCTTGCAGCTTCTGCCATTGCCCTCCTGCTTCTTGTGCCACCCTGTCTGTTGACGTGGGCGACTGCCGTGATGTTGTCCGATTGGATCAATACCGACTGACCCTGAAGCAGAGGCCTTGCTTGACTTAGGGCATTGTAAATGGCCCTTAGTTCCAGGATATTTATGTGAAGAGATGTTTCCATGCTTGACCACAAGCCCTGGAAATTTCTTCCCTGCGTGACTGCTCCCCAGCCTCTCAGGCTGGCATCCGTGGTCACCAGCATCCAATCCTGAATGCCGAATCTGCGGCCCTCTAGAAGATGAGCCCTCTGTAACCACCACAGGAGAGACACCCTTGTCCTTGGAGATAGGGTAATCCGCTGATGCACCTGAAGATGCGATCCAGACCATTTGTCCAGTAGATCCCACTGAAATGTTCTTGCATGGAATCTTCCGAATGGAATCGCTTCGTAAGAAGCCACCATTTTTCCCAGGACTCTCGTGCATTGATGCACTGACACCTGGCCTGGTTTTAGGAGGTTCCTGACTAGCTCGGATAACTCCCTGGCCTTCTCCTCCGGGAGAAACACCTTTTTCTGGACTGTGTCCAGAATCATCCCCAGGAACAGTAGACGTGTTGTTGGAATCAGCTGTGATTTTGGGATATTTAGAATCCACCCGTGCTGACTTAACACTACCTGAGACAGTGCTACTCCGAACTCTAACTGTTCCCTGGACCTTGCCCTCATCAGGAGATCGTCCAAGTAAGGGATAATTAAGACGCCTTTTCTTCGAAGAAGAATCATCATTTCGGCCATTACCGTGGTAAAGACCCGGGGTGCCGTGGACAATCCAAACGGCAGCGTCTGAAACTGATAATGACAGTCTTGTACCACAAACCTGAGGTACCCTTGGTGAGAAGGGAAGATTGGGACATGGAGATAAGCATCTTTGATGTCCAGAGATACCATATAGTCCCCTTCTTCCAGATTCGCTATCACTGCTCTGAGTGATTCCATCTTGAACTTGAACCTTTTTATGTAAGTGTTCAAGGATTTTAGATTTAAAATTGGTCTCACCGAGCCGTCCGGCTTCGGTACCACAAACAGCGTGGAATAATACCCCTTTCCCTGTTGTAGGAGGGGTACCTTGATTATCACCTGCTGTGAATACAGCTTGTGAATAGCTTCCAATACTGCCTCCCTGTCGGAGGGAGACGTTGGTAGAGCAGACTTCAGGAATCTTCGAGGGGGAGACGTCTCGAATTCCAATTTGTACCCCTGTGATACTACCTGCAGGATCCAGGGGTCCACTTGCGAGTGAGCCCACTGCGCGTTGAAATTTTTGAGACGGGCCCCCACCGTGCCTGAGTCCGCTTGTAAAGCCCCAGCGTCATGCTGAAGACTTGGCAGAAGCGGGGGAGGGCTTGAGAGGCTGCCTGGTGCAGTCTTTTTCCTCTTCCTCTGCCCCGGGGCAGAAATGAGTGGCCTTTTGCCCGCTTGTTCTTATGGGAACGAAAGGACTGAGTTTGAAAAGACGGTGTCTTTTTCTGCTGAGAGGTGACCTGGGGTAAAAAGGTGGACTTTCCAGCTGTTGCCGTGGCCACCAGGTCTGATAGACCGACCCCAAATAACTCCTCCCCTTTATACGGCAATACTTCCATATGTCGTTTGGAATCTGCATCACCTGACCACTGTCGCGTCCATAACGCCCTTCTGGCAGAAATGGACATCGCACTCACTCTTGATGCCAGGGTGCAAATATCCCTCTGTGCATCACGCATATATAGTAATGCATCCTTTAAATGCTCTATAGTTAATAATATACTGTCCCTATCCAGGGTATCAATATTTTCAGTCAGGGAATCCGACCAAGCCACTCCAGCGCTGCACATCCAGGCTGAGGCGATTGCTGGTCGCAGTATAACACCAGTATGTATGTGTGTATATACCTTTTAGGATATTTTCCAGCCTTCTATCAGCTGGTTCCTTGAGGGCGGCCGTATCAGGAGACGGTAACGCCACTTGTTTTGATAAGCGTGTGAGCGCCTTATCTACCCTAGGGGGTGTTTCCCAACGTGCCCTAACCTCTGGCGGGAAAGGGTATAGTGCCAATAATTTGTTAGAAATCAGCAGTTTTTTATCGGGGAAAACCCACGCCTTATCACACACCTCATTTAATTCATCTGATTCAGGAAAAAACTACTGGTAGTTTTTTCACACCCCACATAATACCCATTTTTGTGGTACTTGTAGTGTCAGAAATGTTCAATGCCTCCTTCATCGCCGTGATCATGTAACGTGTGGCCCTACTGAACATTACGTTCTTCTCCTCACCGTCGACACTGGATTCAGTATCCGTGTCTGGGTCGACCATCTGAGGTAACGGGCGTTTTAGCGCCCCTGACGGTGTCTGAGACGCCTGAATAGGCACTAACTGATTTGCCGGCTGTCTCATGTCGTCAACAGTTTTTTGCAAAGTGCTGACATTGTCACGTAATTCTTTAAATACAACCATCCAGTCAGGTGTCGACTCCCTAGGGGGTGACATCACTAACACAGGCAATTGCTCTGCTTCCACATCATTTTCCTCCTCATACATGTCGACACAATCGTACCGACACCCAGCACACACACAGGGAATGCTCTGACAGAGGATAGGACCCCTCTCCTAGAGGGAGAGTTTGCCAGCACACACCAGAGCGCTATATATATTCAGGGATAACCTTATATAAGTGTTACTCCCTTTATAGCTGCTGTATTATATATTAGCTGCCAATAGTGCCCCCCTCTCTTGTTTTACCCTGTTTCTGTAGTGTAGTCTGCAGGGGAGAGTCAGGGAGCCGTCCTTCCAGCGGAGCTGTGAAAGAAAATGGCGCTTGTGTGCTGAGGAGATAGGCTCCGCCCCCTTCACGGCGGCCTTTTCTCCCGCTTTTTTCTGGAAAACTGGCAGGGGTTAAATGCATCCATATAGCCCAGGAGCTATATGTGATGCATTTCTTTAGCCACATAAGGTTTTTATCAAGTTTTATTGCGTCTCAGGGCGCTCCCCCCCAGCGCCCTGCACCCTCAGTGACCGGAGTGTGAAGTGTGCTGAGAGCAATGGCGCACAGCTGCAGTGCTGTGCGCTACCTTATCTGAAGACAGGAACGTCTTCTGCCGCCGCTTTCTCCGGACCTCTTCGCTCTTCTGGCTCTGTAAGGGGGCCGGCGGCGCGGCTCCGGGACCCATCCAGGCTGAACCTGTGATCGTCCCTCTGGAGCTTATGTCCAGTAGCCAAGAAGCCCAATCCACTCTGCACGCAGGTGAGTTCGCTTCTTCTCCCCTTAGTCCCGCGCTGCAGTGAGCCTGTTGCCAGCAGGACTCACTGAAAATAAAAAACCTAAGTATACTTTTACTTCTAAGCAGCTCAGGAGAGCCACCTAGATTGCACCCTTCTCGGCCGGGCACAAAATCTTAACTGAGGCTTGGAGGAGGGTCATAGGGGGAGGAGCCAGTGCACACCAGCTAGTCCTAAAGCTTTTACTTTGTACCCAGTCTCCTGCGGAGCCGCTATTCCCCATGGTCCTTACGGAAGTCCCAGCATCCACTAGGACGTCAGAGAAATAAGAATTTACTCACCGGTAATTCTATTTCTCGTAGTCCGTAGTGGATGCTGGGGACTCCGTAAGGACCATGGGGAATAGACGGGCTCCGCAGGAGACTGGGCACTTTAAGAAAGATTCAGTACTATCTGGTGTGCACTGGCTCATCCCTCTATGCCCCTCCTCCAGACCTCAGTTAAGGAAACTGTGCCCGGAAGAGCTGACATTACAAGGAAAGGATTTTGGAATCCAGGGTAAGACTCATACCAGCCACACCAATCACACTGTACAACTTGTGATAAACTTACCCAGTTAACAGTATGAACAACAACTGAGCATCACTCAACCGATGCTACATAACCATAACCCTTTGTTAAGCAATAACTATATACACGTATTGCAGAAAGTCCGCACTTGGGACGGGCGCCCAGCATCCACTACGGACTACGAGAAATAGAATTACCGGTGAGTAAATTCTTATTTTCTCTAACGTCCTAGTGGATGCTGGGGACTCCGTAAGGACCATGGGGATTATACCAAAGCTCCCAAACGGGCGGGAGTGCGCGGATGACTCTGCAGCACCGAATGGGCAAACACCAGGTCCTCCTCAGCCAGGGTATCAAACTTGTAGAATTTTGCAAATGTGTTTGAACCCGACCAAGTAGCAGCTCGGCAAAGCTGTAATGCAGAGACCCCTCGGGCAGCCGCCCAAGAAGAGCCCACCTTCCTTGTGGAATGGGCTTTCACCGATTTTGGATGCGGCAATCCAGACGCAGAATGAGCCTGCTGAATCGTGTTACAGATCCAGCGAGCAATGGTTTGCTTTGAAGCAGGAGCACCCAGCTTGTTGGATGCATGCAGGATAAACAGCGAGTCAGTTTTCCTGACTCCAGCCGTCCTGGCAACATAGACCTTCAAAGCCCTGACTACATCAAGCAACTTGGAATCCTCCAAGTCACGAGTAGCCGCAGGCACCACAATGGGTTGGTTCAAATGAAAAGATGACACCACCTTTGGCAGAAACTGCGGACGAGTCCGCAATTCTGCCCTATCCATATGGAAAACCAGATAGGGGCTTTTACATGACAAAGCCGCCAATTCTGACACACGCCTAGCTGAAGCCAAGGCCAACAGCATGACCACTTTCCACGTGAGATACTTTAGCTCCACTGTCTTAAGTGGCTCAAACCAGTGGGATTTCAGGAAACCCAAGACCACGTTAAGATCCCAAGGTGCCACTGGTGGCACAAAAGGAGGCTGAATATGCAGCACTCCCTTAACAAACGTCTGAACCTCAGGCAGTGAAGCCAGTTCTTTCTGAAAGAAAATGGATAGGGCCGAAATCTGGACCTTTATGGACCCTAATTTTAGGCCCATAGTCACACCTGACTGTAGGAAGTGCAGGAATCGACCCAGCTGGAATTCCTCTGTAGGGGCCTTCCTGGCCTCACACCAAGCAACATTTTCGCCATATACGGTGATAATGTTTTGCTGTCACGTCCTTCCTAGCCTTTATCAGCGTAGGAATAACTGCATCCGGAATGCCCTTTTCTACTGGGATCCGGCGTTCAACCGCCATGCCGTCAAACGCAGCCGCGGTTCTTGAAACAGACAGGGCCCCTGTTGCAAAAGGTCCTGTCTGAGAGGCAGAGGCCATGGGTCCTCTGTGAGCATTTCTTGCAGTTCCGGGTACCAAGTCCTTCTTGGCCAATCCGGAACAATGAGTATTGTTCTCACTCCTCTTTTTCTTACGATTCTCAGTACCCTGGGTATGAGAGGAAGAGGAGGAAACACATAGACCGACTGGAATACCCACGGTGTCACCAGTGCGTCCACAGCTATCGCCTGAGGGTCTCTTGACCTTGCGCAATACCTCTTTAATTTTTTGTTGAGGCGGGACGCCATCATGTCCACCTGTGGCAGTTCCCATCGATTTACAATCTGCGTGAAGACTTCTTGATGAAGTCCCCACTCTCCCAGGTGGAGGTCGTGTCTGCTGAGGAAGTCTGCTTCCCAGTTGTCCACTCTCGGAATGAACACTGCTGACAGTGCTTGCACGTGATTCTCCGCCCAACGAAGAATCCTGGTGGCTTCCGCCATTGCCACCCTGCTTCTTGTGCCGCCCTGGCGGTTTACATGAGCGACTGCCGTGATGTTGTCTGACTGAATCAGCACCGTTTGGTCTCGAAGCAGAGGCTCCGCTTGACTCAGGGCGTTGTATATGGCCCGTAGCTCCAGGATATTTATGTGCAGACAAGTCTCCTGACTTGACCACAGCCCTTGGAAGTTTCTTCCTTGAGTGACTGCCCCCCCCACCCTCGGAGGCTTGCATCCGTGGTCACCAGGACCCAGTCCTGTATACCGAATCTGCGGCCCTCGAGGAGGTGAGCACCTTGTAGCCACCACAGAAGAGACACCCTGGCCCTGGGGGACAGGGTGATCATCCGATGCATCTGAAGATGCGATCCGGACCACTTGTCCAGCAGATCCCACTGAAAGATCCTCGCATGGAACCTGCCGAAGGGAATGGCTTCGTATGACGTCACCATCTTTCCCAGGACTCGTGTGCAGTGATGCACAGACACCTGTTTTGGCTTTAGGAGGTCTCTGACCAGAGTCACGAGCTCCTGAGCCTTCTCCTCCGGGAGAAACACCTTCTTCTGGTCTGTGTCCAGAATCATGCCCATGAAGGGCAGACGCGTCGCAGGAATCAGCTGCGACTTTGGAATGTTCAGAATCCAGCCGTGCTGACGCAACACTTCCTGAGAGTGTGCTACGCTGATCAGCAACTGCTCCCTGGACCTCGCCTTTATGAGGAGATCGTCCAAGTATGGGATAATTGTAACCCCTTGCTTCCGAAGGAGCACCATCATTTCCGCCATCACCTTGGTAAAAACGCTCGGTGCCGTGGACAGGCCAAACGGCAACGTCTGGAATTGGTAATGACCGTCCCGTACCACAAACCTGAGGTACTCCTGATGAGGCGGATAATTGGGGACATGCAAGTAAGCATCCTTGATGTCCAGAGACACCATAAAATCCCCCTCTTCCAGGCTTGCAATGACCGCTCTGAGCGATTCCATTTTGAACTTGAATTTCTTCAGATAAATGTTCAGGGATTTTAAATTTAAAATGGGTCTGACCGAACCGTCCGGTTTCGGTACCACAAACATAGTGGAATAGTAGCCCCTTCCCCGTTGAAGGGGGGGAACCTCTACCACCACCTGCTGGAGAAAAAGTTTGTGAATTGAATTGCCGCCAACACTATCTCCCTTTCCATGGGGGAAGTTGGTAAGGCCGATTTTAAGTAACGGTGAGGGGGCGTCACCTCGAATTCCAGCTTGTATCCCTGAGACACAATTTGTATAGCCTAAGGATCCACCTGTGAGCGAACCCAATGGTGGCTGAAATGTCGGAGACGCGCCCCCACGGCTCCTGGCTCCGCCTGTGAAGCCCCAGCGTCATGCGGTGGATTTAGTGGAAGCCGGGGAAGACTTTTGTTCCTGGGAACTAGCTGCATGGTGCAGCATTTTTCCTCTACCCCTGCCTCTGGCAAGAAAGGACGCACCTCTGACCTTCTTGCTCTTCTGAGAACGAAAGGACTGCATTTGGTAATACGGTGCTTTGCTTAGGCTGTGGAGGGACATAAGGCAAGAAATTTGACTTCCCAGCCGTAGCTGTGGAAACTAGGTCCGAGAGACATTCCCCAAACAATTCCTCACCCTTATAAGGTAAAACCTCCATGTGTTTTTTAGAGTCGGTATACCAGAATGTGTATAAACAGACTTCAGGATAGCTTCCTGCTTTCTATCCGCAGGATCCTTTAGGGCGGCCGTATCCTGAGACGGCAGGGCCACCTTCTTAGATAAACGTGTCAACGCCTTGTCTACCCTAGGGGAGGATTCCCAGCGTAACCTGTCCGTTGGCGGGAAAGGATACGCCATAAGTAATCTCTTGGAAATTATCACCTTCCTGTCAGGGGAATCCCACGCTTTCACATAATTCATTTAATTCATGTGAAGGGGGAAAAGTCACTTCATGCTTTTTCTCCCCATACATATAAATCCTCTTGTCAGGGACAGTATTTTCCTCAGTAGCTGCAGTGCTGTGCGCTACCTTAAGTGAAGACAGGAGTCTTCAGCCGCCGATTTCGATGTCTTCATGCTTCTATACTTCTGGCTCTGCGAGGGGGACGGCGGCGCGGCTCCGGGAACGGACGATCAAGGTTAGGTACCTGTATTCGATCCCTCTGGAGCTAATGGTGTCCAGTAGCCTAAGAAGCGCTACCTAGCTGCCGTGAGTAGGTTTGCTTCTCTCCCCTCAGTCCCTCGTAGCAGAGAGTCTGTTGCCAGCAGAAGCTCTCTGAAAATAAAAAACCTGACAAAATACTTTTTCTAGCAAGCTCAGGAGAGCCCACTAGGAGCACCCAGCTCTGGCCGGGCACAGATTCTAACCGAGGTCTGGAGGAGGGGCATAGAGGGAGGAGCCAGTGCACACCAGATAGTACTGAATCTTTCTTTAGAGTGACTAGTCTCCTGCGGAGCCCGTCTATTCCCCATGGTCCTTACGGAGTCCCCAGCATCCACTAGGACGTTAGAGAAAGAAAAAATATTAACTTAAAAAAATAAAAATATTCAAAATAATTGTGGACTAAGCCACAGAACCTGTTGCTACTTGAGCACAGAAAAAACACTGAGGTACTCTGGGATATGGAGGGGTGGAGTGTTCTAAATTTAAATATTCAGTGCCCTGTTCCTATGGAGGCCGTCCATATCCCAAGAGTACTCCAGTGACCCCTAGTGGATGAAAAAGAAACATGCATGCACCCACTGCCCAGCAATGTAAAACCATGCATGCAGCCACTGCCAGAAATTTCTCCGACAGGGTCCATAGGATAACACTGGGATATGATGAAGCAACAGCGGTTTTGCAATCTGTCAAAGTTTTTCAGCCTCCCAGCATGCAATGGGCCCGTCCATATATCCCACCTCCTGGCTCAGACAAATCAGTTTTTTGTTTGGTGCGGCAGGAGCCGGACCATGGTCAGAGGGCTGCTGGTTTTTAGCAGCCCTAAGCTTTCTTATGTTATTTTTATAGTCTTACTAGTTTTTTTGATTGATCTTTCTAAACAGCGTCTTATACGCTTAGAAAGAGTCGCTCCAACAGCGAGGAGGCAAGTCTTCGAATTCCACTCTGTATCCCTGGGAAACAAACAATCTCTATTGCCCAGGGATCCACCTGTGATTGAACCCAGACGTGGCTGAAAAGACGAAGACGTGCCCCCACTTGATCTGACTCCCCCCGGAAAGCCCCAGCGTCATGCTGTGGACTTTGCGGAAGTAGGGGAGGACTTCTGCTCCTGGGAACTAGCTGAGTGCAGCAGTTTTCCCTTACCTTTACCTCTGGCAACGAAGGACGATCCTCGTACCTTCTTGTTTTTATTGGAACGAAAGGACTGCATTTGATAATGCGGTACCTTCTTAGAATGTTGCGGGGGAACATAAGGTAAAAAATTCGATTCACCGGCCGTAGCAGTAGAGACTAGGTCCGAGAGGCCTTCTCCAAACAATTCCTCCCCCTTGTACGGCAATGACTCCATGTGCCGCTTCAAGTCGGCGTCTCCCGTCCACTGTCGGGTCCACAAGAGTCGCCTAGCAGAAATAGACATAGCGTTTATTCTGAGCTTAGTAAACAAATGTCTCTCTGAGCATCCCTCATATACAAGGCAGCATCTCTGATATGCTCCATGGTCATTTGGATGGTATCCCTATCTAAGGTGTCCATCTCCGTAGATAAGGAGTCTGCCCATGCTACGACAGCACTACAAACCCAGGCCCACGCCATAGCCGGCCTAACTATAGTTCCTGAATGTGTGTAAATGTGCTTCAGGGTGATTTCCTGCTTGCGATCAGCAGGATCCTTGAAGTAAGCCGTATCCTGCGAAGGCAGTGCCACCTTTTTGGATAAGCGTGTCAGCGCCTTGTCTACTTTAGGCGAAGATTCCCATCGTATCCGATCCTTCTGTGGAAAGGGATACGCCATGAGAATCCTTTTGGGAACCTGTAGTCTCTGATCTGGAGATTCCCAAGCCTTTTCGCATAATTCGCTAAGCTCAAATGAGGACGGAAACGTGACCTCATGCCTTTTCCCTTTATACATGTGAACCCTCGTGTCAGGGACAGGGGGTTCTTCCGTGATATGCAAAACCTCCTTTATGGCAATAATCATGTACCTAATACCTTTTGCCACCTTTGGCTGTAATTTTGCATCCTCATAGTCGACACTAGAGTCAGTATCTGTGTCAGCGACCTGGGATATGGGGCGCTTTTGAGATCCTGAAGGTCCTGGCTCACCAGGGACAGGCACGGGCTGGCTACCTGACTGATCCCTGGCTTCAGCCTTGTCTAATCTTTTATGCAGAAGATTTACATTTGCATTCAAGACATTTAGCATATCCACCCAGTCCGGTGTCGGCGTTGCCGACGGCGACCTGACATTCAAGCACTCCCCCTCCACATTTAGCGAGCCTTCCTCAAACATGTCGACACACCCGTACCGACACACTGCACACACCCAGGGAAACTTTTTCTGAAGACAGTATCCCCTGAAAGGCCCTTTGGAGAGACAGAGAGAGAGAGTATGCCAGCACACACCCCAGCGCAACAACCTGAAGACCAACACAGAATGTTTTTCCCCAGCAGCGCTGTATTATATTGTATCCGCCAATTATGTGCCCCCCCCCCCTCTCTTTTTAAACCCCCTTCACCGTGTGTAAGCAGGGGGGGATAGTCCGGGGAGCTTCCTCTCAGCGTTCTGTGGAGAGAGAAATGGCGCTGGTGAGTGCTGAGGGAGAAGCCCCGCCTCCTCGGCGGCGGGCTTCTATCCCGCTCAAAATCGTGAAAAAATGGCGGGGGCTCAATTATATACATGTACAGTGCCCAGCTGTTCATTTTTCATAAAAACATGCATGCACCCACTGCCCAGCAATGTAAAACCATGCATGCACCCACTGCCAGAAATTTCTCCGGCAGGGTCCACAGGATAACATTGGGATATGATGAAGCAACAGCGGTTTTGCAATCGGTCAAAGCTTTTCAGCCTCCCAGCATGCAATGGGCCCGTCCATATATCCCACCTCCTGGCTCAGACAAATCAGTTTTTTGTTTGGTGCGGCAGGAGCCGGACCATGGTCAGAGGGCTGCTGGTTTTTAGCAGCCCTAAGCTTTCTTATGTTATTTTTATAGTCTTACTAGTTTTTTTGAGTGATCTTTCTAAACAGCGTCTTATACGCTTAGAAAGAGTCGCTCCAACAACTCTCTGCCGGGACGCGACAACGCTTACCCACGAGTACAGTGCTGCGGGCGTCTGTTTCAGATATACTAGCAGGTCCAGCAGACGTTACCAGGCTGTGGCCGGAGCACGGGGAGAAGGTAAGGCATCGGTTCCACTTAGAGGGGGAATACGGACACAGCCGCACTGCTTTGGGAGGAGACTACCAAACAGTCGCTGATGCGGCTGCCACCTCGTGGTGCACCAGCGCTAGCCCTTAGGGATCACAGGCTCCAGGAGTAGTATGAGGCCGCGATCCCTAGGGTTGATGTCAAGAGTGGGGAGTCAGACGCTCACCTGGTTGCCCCTCCCCCCCCCCGGTTCATGACCAGTTTCCTCCGAGTCTCCCGCCATGAACTGTTTACCTGCTTCCATCTGAGACTAAGTCAGTGGTTCTCAACCTCGGTCCTCAAGTACCCCCAACAGTTCATGTTTTCCAGGTCAACTAGCAGCTGAACAGGTGTATTCAATACTCACTGACACATTATAAAAGACCCACAGGTGGAGCAAATAATTTCACTTGCAATCCTGTGAGGAGACCTGGAAAACATGACCTGTTGGGGGTACTTGAAGACCGAGGTTGAGAACCACTGTACTAAGGGACCCAGTCGCAGCATAGGCGGCTGTGTGACTGGTGCGTCAGTGTTCACTTGGGCGTCTGTGTTCACTATAGTTTCACGGAGCGGCGGTGTACACTAATAGCATCGGGATCCACTCAGCGTTCGCAGACGCATTGATCGATCCTGGAAGCGGGGTAAGTCTCACTCTATCCTACCCTATTGAGTATGGGTTATACAGCACTCAGGGGCAGATTTATTAAGCTCTGTGAAGTGATAAATTGGAAGGAGATAAAGGACCAGCCAATCAGCTCATAACTGACATTTTTCAAACCCAGCCTGTGATATGGCAGTTAGGATCTGATTGGCTGGTGCTTTCTCACCTTCCACTTTATCACTTACTGGGTGGGATTCAAATGATATATCACGCCCAATTTCCTTTCTAAAATGATCTCTGTTATTGCGCATATTGCGCCCATAGTTATCAGGTTTAGCTGTGTAAAGGGTTGGGTGCTTCCCTACTCCGGGGGTAGCAAGCCGAAATAATGATACCACGCCCCTGAGGGCTGAAACAGAACGGGTGTGGAAAGGGGTGAAAACAATTGAATCTCGCTCACTGAGCTTAATAAATCTGCCCCTCAGTCTCTATCTACCTTTTGAGTACGAATAGTTGGATAAGTGCATAATGCATACGAGTCTGATAATATTACTGTGGTTTCTTTCGCGATGCGTCTGAATACGAAGTAATGCAGTAATATGTTTCTCCTACATACTTGAAATGTATCTGTAGTTGATTATGTGCTCATATTGCTTATTATACTAATGAATAACATGTGACTGACTGTTAGTGTGATTGCTGACTTTACTATAATTCTGATCTACTGACGCAGGGTCCTTGTAGTCACAGACATCTGGATCGACTGTCTTTGACGGTGTGGCTCTTGAGACATCTAGCCTGAACTCAAGAGGATTCTCACAACAGGTAATTCAAACTATGCTCAGAGCAAGGAAACCCTCCTCAGCTCGTATTTGTCACCGAATATGGCAAACCTATATTCATTGGTGCAGTGAACGGAAAATGGACCATAAGTCTTTCATGGATAAAGGTTTGAAGGTGGTGGCTTTGAAATAACTGGTAATAAATAAATAAATAAATAAATAAATAAATAAATAAGGTGGCTTCCTTGAGAGTGCAAGTGTCAGCACTGACTGTATGGTTCCAAAAGAAAATTGCCAACTTACAAGATGTGCATACTTTTTTCCAGGGAATGCTGCGCATTCAACCTCCTTGTGTTCCTCCTACAGTGCCTTGGGACTTAAATTTAGTCCTAAAGGCCCTTCAAGTTGCCCCATTTGAACCACTTAATAAAGTGGATCTTAAATGGTTGACAACTAAAGATCTCTTTCTACTGGCCATAGCGTCAGCTAGAAGAGTATCAGATTTAGGGGCATTTTTATGTCGTCCTCCATTTCTGATCTTTTATCCAGACAGAGTGGTTCTCAGAACTAAATCTGGGTATCTTCCCAAGGTGGTGTCTAAATATCACCTTAACTAAGAAATTGTAGTCCCGGCTTTCCAGGAACTGTGCCTTTCTACGGGAGATGCATCGCTGGACATGGTCCGTGCCTTAAGGATCTACATGTATCGTACCAGTGCCATCAAAAGACAGATTCTCTCTCATTCTCTACGGATTTCACAAGAGGATGGCCTGCTGGCAAGATGGCTTCGGATGACTATTTCATTAGCATGTTCTCCCGCTGATCTCCCTGTTCCAGCTAATGTCTTTGCTCACTCTACTCGTAAGGTAGGTCCATCATGGGCAGCACAACATGGTGCTTCAGCAGAACAGCTATGTAAGGCAGCCACATGGTCTACCATTAACACATTCATTAGACATTATGCCGTGGATACCTTTGCCTCTCATGACGCTGAAATCAAGCAAAGGATTCTCCTGTCCAATCAGGAGTGTCCTCACCACTAAATTGCTTTGGGAAATCCCAGTGTTATCCTGTGGATAACATGTGGACACTGCTGGAGAAAATAAGATTTTACTTACCGGTAAATCTATTTCTCGTAGTCCGTAGAGGATGCTGGGGACTCCGTAAGGACCATGGGGAATAGACGGGCTCCGCAGGAGATAGGGCACTTTAAGAAAGCTTTGGATTCTGGGTGTGCACTGGCTCTTCCGTCTATGTCCCTCCTCCAGACCCCAGTTAGAGAAACTGTGCCCAGAGGAGATGAACAGTATGAGGAAAGGATTTTTGTAAATCTAAGGGCAAGACTCATACCAGCCACACCAATCACACCATATAACTTGTGATAAACTACCCAGTTAACAGTATGAACAATAACATAGCCTCGGTTCAAACCCGATCAACTATAACATAACCCTTATGTAAGCAATAACTATATACAAGTCTTGCAGAAGAAGTCCGCACTTGGGACGGGCGCCCAGCATCCTCTACGGACTACGAGAAATAGATTTACCGGTAAGTAAAATCTTATTTTCTCTAACGTCCTAGAGGATGCTGGGGACTCCGTAAGGACCATGGGGATTATACCAAAGCTGCCAAACGGGCGGGAGAGTGCGGATGACTCTGCAGCACCGATTGAGCAAACAGGAGGTCCTCCTCAGCCAGGGTATCAAACTTATAGAACTTTGCAAAGGTGTTTGACCCCGACCAAGTAGCAGCTCGGCACAGTTTAAGTGCCGAGACCCCCCGGGCAGCCGCCCAAGAGGAGCCCACCTTCCTAGTGGAATGGGCCTTAACAGATTTAGGCAATGGCAATCCTGCCGAAGAATGCGCCTGCTGAATCGTGTTACAGATCCAGCGAGCAATAGTCTGCTTTGAAGCAGGAGCGCCAACCTTGTTGGCCGCATGCAGAACAAACAGAGCTTCGGTCTTCCTGATCCTAGCTGTTCTGGTCACATAAATCTTCAAAGCCCGGACCACATCCAGGGACTCGGAATCCTCCAAGTCCCGTGTAGCCACAGGCACGACAAAAGGTTGGTTCATATGAAAAGATGAGACCACCTTGGGCAGAAATGGAGGACGAGTCCTCAACTCTGCCCTATCCACGTGAAAAATCAGGTATGGGCTTTTATATGATAAAGCCGCCAATTCCGAAACCCGCCTTGCAGAAGCTAAGGCCTACAACATGACCACTTTCCAAGTGAGGTATTTCAACTCCACTGTTTTGAGTGGTTCAAACCAAGGTGACTTGAGGAAACTTAATACCACGTTTAGGTCCCAAGGCGCCACCGGAGGTACAAAGGGAGGCTGAATATGCAGCACGCCCTTCACAAAAGTCTGTACTTCAGGAAGAGAAGCCAATTCTCTTTGAAAGAAAATGGATAAGGCCGAAATTTGAACCTTTATGGACCCTAATTTTAGGCCCAAATTCACTCCCGTTTGAAGGAAGTGAAGCAGACGGCCCAACTGGAACTCCTCCGTAGGAGCAGCTCTGGCCTCACACCAAGAAACATATTTTCGCCATATACGGTGATAATGTTTCGACGTCACGTCTTTCCTAGCCTTGATCAGGGTAGGAATGACCTCCTCCGGAATCCCTTTTTCCGCTAGAATCTGGCATACAACCGCCATACCGTCAAACGCAGCCGCGGTAAGTCTTGGAACAGACAGGGCCCCTGCTGCAGCAGGTCCTGCCTTAGAGGAAGAGGCCACGGATCTTCTGTGAGCAACTCTTGCAGCTCTGGATACCAAGTCCTCCGTGGCCAATCTGGAACAATGAGGATTGTTCTGACCCTGCTTATTCTTATTATTCTCAACACCTTGGGTATGAGAGGAAGAGGAGGAAACACATAGACCGATCTGAACACCCAAGGTGTCACCAGAGCGTCTATCGCCTGAGGGTCCCTTGACCTGGCGCAATATCGCTTTAGCTTTTTGTTGAGACGGGACGCCATCATGTCTATTTGAGGCAGCCCCCACCGACCCGTGATCTGTGCGAAGACTTCTTGATGAAGTCCCCACTCTCCCGGATGCAGGTCGTGCCTGCTGAGGAAATCCGCCTCCCAGTTGTCTACCCCCGGGATGAACACTGCTGATAGTGCGCTTACATGGCCTTCCGCCCAGCGAAGAATCCTGGTCGCTTCTGCCATGGCCACTCTGCTTCGCGTTCCGCCTTGGCGGTTTACATGAGCCACTGCCGTGACATTGTCTGACTGAATCAGAACCGGTTTTTCCCGAAGCAATTCCTCCGCTTGACGCAGGGCGTTGTATATGGCCCTCAACTCCAGGACGTTGATGTGGAGACAAGTCTCTAGATTCGACCAGAGAACTTGGAAATTTCTTCCCAGTGTGACTGCGCCCCAGCCTCGGAGGCTTGCGTCCGTGGTCACCAGGACCCAGTCCTGAATGCCGAACCTGCGACCCTCTAGTAGGTGAGCACTGTGCAGCCACCACAGGATAGATACCCTGGTCCTGGGAGACAGGGTGATCCTTTGATGCATTTGTAAATGGGACCCTGACCACTTGTCCAAGAGGTCCCATTGAAAAGTTCTCGCATGGAACCTGCCGAAGGGGATGGCCTCGTATGAAGCTAACATCTTCCCCAGAACCTGTGTGCCATGATGCACTGAAACCTTTTTTTTTTTTTTTTTGGCTTTAATAGGTTCCTGACCAGGGCTATGAGCTCCTGAACCTTTTCGATCAGAAGAAAAACCTTTTTCTGGTCTGTGTCCAGAATCAGGCCCAAAAAGGTCAGACGCGTTGTAGGGATTAGCTGGGACTTCGGTATATTGAGAATCCAGCCGTGTAACTGCAACGTCTTCATGGACAGAGACACGCTGTCCAGCAACTTCTCCCGAGATCTCGCCTTTATGAGGAGATCGTCCAAGTATGGGATAATTGTGACACCCTGCCTGCGCAGGAGCACCATCATTTCTGCCATTATCTTGGTGAAAATTCTCGGGGCCGTGGAAAGCCCAAACGGCAACGTCTGAAATTGGTAGTGACAGTCCTGCACTGCAAATCTCAGGAACGCCTGGTGAGGGGGAATATCGGAACATGAAGGTAAGCATCCTTTATGTCCAGGGACACCATCCAACCCCCCCCCCTCCAGGCTGGCGATGACCGCCCTGAGCGATTCCATTTTGAACTTGAACCTCTTCAATTACAGGTTCAGGGATTTTAGATTTAAAATGGGTCTGACCGAACCGTCTGGTTTCGGGACCACAAATAGGGTTGAGTAACATCCCTCTCCTTGCTGGAGATGAGGAACTGTGATAATCACCTGTTGAATATACAATTTTTGGATTGCTGACAACACTAGCTCCCTCTCTGACGGGGAAGCCGGCAGAGCCGATTTGAAAAACCGGCGAGGAGGCAAGTCTTCGAATTCCAGCCTGTATCCCTGAGAAACAATCTCTAATGCCCAGGGATCCACCTGCGAGCGAACCCAGACGTGGATGAAAAACCGAAGACGAGCCCCCACAAGATCTGCCTCCCCCCGGGAAGCCCCAGCGTCATGCGGTGGACTTTGCAGATGCAGGGGAGGACTTCTGCTCCTGGGAACTAGCTGTGTGCAGCCTTTTCCCTTGCCTTTTCCTCTGGCAACAAAGGACAATCCCCGTACCTTCTTGCTCTTATTGGAACGAAAGGACTGCATTTGAAAATGAGGTGCCATTTTTGTATGCTGCGTGGGGACATAAGGTAAGAAATTTGACTTACCAGCCGTAGCAGTAGAGACAAGGTCCGAGAGGCCGTCTCCAAACAACTCCTCCCCCTTGTAAGGCAAGGACTCCATATGCCGCTTTGAATCGGCGTCTCCCGTCCACTGTCGGCTCCACAAGAGCCGCCTAGCAGAAATAGACATAATGTTTATTCTGGAGCTTAGTAAACAAATGTCTCTTTGAGCATCTCTCATATACAAGGCAGCCTCCCTGATATGCTCTATGGTCATTAAAATGGCATCCCTACGACAGCACTATAAAACCCAGGCCGACGCCATAGCCGGTCTAACAATAGTACCGGAATGAGTGTAAATGTGCTTCATGGTAATTTCCTGTCTGCTATCAGCAGGATCCTTGAGGGAAGCCGTATCCTGCGAAGGCAGTGCCACCTTTTTGGATAAGCGTGTCAGCGCCTTGTCTACTTTAGGCGAAGATTCCCATCGTATCCTATCCGTTTGTGGAAAAGGATACGCCATAAGAATCCTTTTGGGAACTTGTGGTCTCCTATCTGGAGATTCCCAAGCCTTTTCGCACAATTCTCTCAGCTCAAATGAGGACGGAAAGGTTACCTCAGGCCTTTTCCCTTTATACATGTGTACCCTCGTGTCAGGGACAGGGGGTTCCTCAGTAATATGCAAAACCTCTTTAATGGCAATAATCATGTAACGAATACCTTTTGCCACCTTCAGCTGTAATTTTGCATCTTCATAGTCGACACTAGAGTCTGTATCAGTGTCGGTATCTGTGTCATCGATCTGGGATATGGTGCGCTTCTGAGGCCCCGAAGGTCCTGGCGCCAAAGGAACAGGCATGGTCTGGCTACCTGACTGTTCCCTAGCTTCAGCCTTGTCTAACCTTTTATGCAATAGATTGACATTTGCATTTAAGACATTCAGCATATCCATCCATTCCTGTCGGCGCTGCCGACGGCGATATGACATTCAAGCACTCCCCCTCCACATTAAGCGAGCCTTCCTCGTCAAACATGTCGACACACGCGTACAGACACACTTCACACACACACACACAGGGAAACTCTTTTCTGAAGACAGTATCCCCTTTAAGGCCCTTTGGAGAGACAGAGAAAGAGAGTATGCCAGCACACACCCCAGCGCAATGACCCTGGAGACCAACACAAAATGTTTTTCCCCAGCCGCACTGTATAATATGTTATCCGCCAATTATGTGCCCCCCCCCCCCCCCCTTCTCTTTTAAACACCCCTTCACCGTGTGTAAGCAGGGGAGAGTCCGGGGAGCTTCCTCTCAGCGGTGCTGTGGAGAGAAAATGGCGCTGGTGAGTGCTGAGGGAGAAGCCCCGCCCCCTCGGTGGCGGGTTTCAGTCCCGCTCAAAGTTATAAAAAAATGGCGGTGGCTCTTTTATATACATGTACAGTGCCCACCTGTACATGTATATTGTCTTTGCCATAAGAGAGGTGTTATATTGCTGCCCAGGGCACCCCCCCTGCGCCCTGCACCCTTACAGTGACCGGAGTATGTGAGGTGTATGGGAGCAATGACGCACAGCTGCAGTGCTGTGCGTTACCTCAGTGAAGCTCTGAAGGCTTCTGCCGCCTGAGACGTCTTCTGACTTCGTTTCTTCTGGCTCTGTGAGGAGAACGGCGGCGCGGCTCTGGGGGTGGACGCCCAGTAAGAACCTGCGTTCACCCCCTCTGGAGCTAATGGTGTCCAGTAGCCGAGGAAGCAGAGCCTATCAATTAAGAAGGTCTGCCCCTCTCTCCTCAGTCCCTCGATGCAGGGAGCCTGTTGCCAGCAGTGCTCCCTGTAAAAATGTAGAAAAAATCCAAACAAAAATGCTTCCTAGGCAGAGAACTCCGGGGAGCTCCCTGCAGTGCACCCATCTCGCTCTGGGCACAGTGTAAAACCGAGGTCTGGAGGAGGGAGATAGAAGGAGGAGCCAGTGCACACCCAGAATCCAAAGCTTTCTTAAAGTGCCCTATCTCCTGCGGAGCCCGTCTATTCCCCATGGTCCTTACGGAGTCCCCAGCATCCTCTAGGACGTTAGAGAAATATACGTTATGGTAAGAACTTACCGTTGATAACGGTATTTCTCCTAAGTCCACAGGATCCACAGGGATCCCACCCTGATTTGAGGATCCTTTTACTCACTTACCTTCTTGTACGGAAGGGTGTGCATGTGTGTTCTTCTCGCCTGATTAGGGCTATCTATGATGCTCCTGCCTTAAGCTTAGGGAAAACAACTGATTTGTCTGAGCCAGGAGGCGAGGATATATGGACAGGCCCGTTGCATGCTGGGAGGCCAAAAAGCTTTGACCGATTGGTGCAAATGCGCTGTCGCTTCATCATATCCCAGTGTTATCCTGTGGACTTAGGAGAAACACAGTTATCAACTGTAAGTTCTTACCATAACGTATATGTTTAAAACATGCATGCACCCACTGCCCACCACTGTTGTGCATGCATGTTTGAGCCCTACACACTTGCCCGACAGTCGACCCAGTGACGGTGGGGCGGTTACGGGGAGTGAAGTTTCTTCACTCCCTGACGTCACCCGACCCCATAGCCCTGCATGCTAATATGGACAATATTGTCCATATTGGCTTGCAGGCATTAACGACCCGGCACCAACGTTGACCAACCGTGGGGCCACGCATCCATTGTTTATCCCACCCAGTAGTCATGCCCACCTTCCCTGTAATGCCAGTCCTTTATTTAAATGATGTGTTCCAGAAGATTTAGCCAATATCTTTTATCTTTCACAAAATTGTTAACTGTGTATGTACAATATCTTTCATGCCCTATACCTGGGAGCTCATGAGAAATTGTTCACCAATATCTTTCGTCTTTCATATCTTCTAGTGTGTATGGTCCTTAGATCGCTAAATGTTCTTATTAATGATCAATGCAAATGCACAAACTTACCGGTGTCCTCATACACCAAGCCTCAATATGCCATAAGGAGCGAGACATAGGTATATAGGTGTAGTGAGGATTTTGCATGCATACACCACACACAGCGTACTAGAGCGCATGCATACACCACACACAGCGTACTAGAGCGCATGCATACACCACACACAGCGTACTAGAGCGCATGCATACACCACACACAGCGTACTAGAGCGCATGCATACACCACACACAGCGTACTAGAGCGCATGCATACACCACACACACATCTTTAACTGCACAAGAATGAGTTTTCAATACATACAAAGTTGCAGATGATGCTCAACGGAAGTTGGCATGAGAAAAAGCCGCTGCATCATAGCACTTCATTTACAGATTCAGGCTGTTTACTAAACCTTGGATGGAGGTAAAGTACCAGCTTCTGTCATTTTTCAAACCCAGCCTGTGACATGGCAGATAGGTGCACTGCTGACTGCCTGGTACTTTAACTCCATTCACGACTTAGTAAATAGACCCCTCAGCCTCATACAGATGTTCAGATGTCATACTGTACATCATATTGAACAGTGCAGTATTGCTAAATAGGTTTGTCTTTGCCAGTCGTTTCATTTGTGCAGAATAAGATACACATTTTGAGCGTATAAGATGCATGGCCCAGCTGCGTGGTCCGGAATCTGGCACACAGAGGAGCCGTTTGGCTCGGCTGAAGCCTCAGTGTAATGTATGAGGACACATCTATATGAAAACTTTATATTGCACCCATTAAATCTCATTTGCTGGGGAAATGTGTGTTTTTTCTTGTCTAATATTTATTGTAATAACCTTCTATTGTACATTATAAAGTACAGTAAATCAGGGGTCTGCAGCCATAGGTATGCATGATACAGAGACATACCCCATTCTTGATACAGGAGAGCACCTGAATTTGGCACCCACAATGCATAAGCAAGACTCACAACAGTAACTGCCAACAGGCCCATGACACAACCTGACACCTACAAAACTGATCTTACATGCATACGTATTATTGCAGTCTGGTTACCACCCAGAAACGCTGCCCCTTTAGCGGCCACACAAACAGCTGAGAACCGAGCAACTCTGAACCCTTCGTTCAGCCACAAAGATGCGTCTGCAGCCCAGGACACATGCGCAGTTTGCAAAGAAATCATTAGATTCTGCCTCGCATGCGAGCAGTGAGCTATTGTGGCGGCAATGGTGAATAATATGATGCACGTGTGAAAGTAAATAAGGTGAGTGGAATGACTGGTGAAGTGTATACGTCAGACATAGGCAAGCCAATCCCGGGCCATTTTTGCAATCCCGGGTATTGGGATTGAAAAAATGGCCAATCCCGGGATTGGCTTTTACCTAGGTGGCCGCCCCACCCCGCCCATATAACTCACCATATACCAGGGGCGGGAGGGGAACATACTGTGAACGCTGCTGGCGGCTCCCACCAGCGTGACCTCTCACGCTTATCTGGGCACCCGGAAGGAGGAAGCCGGGCAGCGTTTGAGCATCCTGTGGACGCTCAACGCTGATCCCTCAATCCCCGGATTGGAGCTTCCAATTCCGGGATTGAATCCTGGCCATTTTTTGGGCCTAAATCCCAGGATCCCGCCGATCCCGATCCCGGGATTGGCCACCATAGTCAGACATGGGGTTCCGGTATGAATGGTCGACCGTCATTAGGTTGACCACTATTGGTCGACATTGACATGGTCGACACATGAAAAGGTCGACATGCATTTTTTACTTTTTCTGGTGTCGTTTTTAGCGTAATGTGACGGGGAACCCCAATTAGTGCACTGCTACGCTCGCCATGCTTCGGGAAAGGTGCCTTGCTCCGCTACCGCTGCGCTCGACACAGGTTACCATTCCCAATTGTAGTCCACGTGGATCGTAAAGTATGGAAAAGTTCCACAAAAGATTTAAAAAAAAAACAAAAAACTCATGTCGACCTTTTAATGTATCGACCATGTGTCCATGTCGACCAATAGTGGTCGACCTAATGACTGTCGACCATAACATGGTCGACCATCTGAATGGATACCCAGACATGGTCCCCAAGCCCACTAGCTTATAGCTTAAAATGCTAGCTGTTCCACATGCCATACAGATTTTCCCTGACATATCCCCTAGACAGCAAGTTATACCCCACCTGTGTGCCCCACATACCCCCAGCTTCACCCTCACATGCCCCCTAGACAGCAAGTTATACCCCACCTGTGTGCCCCACATACCCCCAGCTTCACCCTCACATGCCCCCTAGACAGCAAGTTATACCCCACCTGTGTGCCCCACATACCCCCAGCTTCACCCTCACATGCCTCCTCCACAGCAGTTATACCCCACCTATGTGCCCCACATACCCCCAGCTTCACCCTCACATGCCTCCTCCACAGCAAGTTATTCCCCACCTGCATGCCCAACATGCCCCCCAGCATCTCCCTCACATGCCTCCTCCACAGCAGGTTATACCCCAATTGTGCCACACATACCCCCAGCTTCAGTCACATGTCCCTCCAATGCAGATTATTTGCCCATATGCCACCTATGTACCCCACATACCCCCACAACAGTTTATACCCCACCTGTGTATCCCACACATCTCAAGCTTCTCCCTCACGTGTCTGTCTGCCCTCCCAGCTTCTGTGTCACATGCCTCCACCACAGCAGGTTATACCCCACCTATGTGCCCCACATACCCCCACCTTATGCCTCCTCTACAGCAGGTTATACCCCACCTGTGTGCCCCACATAACCCCAGCTTCTGCCTCACATGCCTCCTCCACAACAGGTTATACCGCATCTGTGTACCTCACACATCCCCAGCTTCTCCCTCACATGCCCCTCCAATGCAGATTATTTGCCCATATGCCACCTGTGTGCCCCACATACCCCAGCGTCTCCCCAACATGCTCCCACCACACGTGTGTCCCACATACCCCAGCATGACCCTCTCCAGGAGGCACACAATGCTCTGCTCCTAGACTTCCCTCTTACTGTATGATTGCCATCACCTGTGCTGAAACACCTTTCTTATCCATCACCTGTTCAGCACAGGTGCTGGTAATCATACAGTAAGAGGGAAGTCCAGGAGCAGAGCATTGTGTCCCTCCTGGAGAGGGTCAGGTGGGTTATTACCACGTGTGCCACACACACCCCAGATTCTCCCTGCATCCCCCCCTTTTCAGCAGGTTATTGGCTACTTGCTCACCTGGGTGCCCCACACACTGCAACAGGTTACCCCCACACACTGCAACAGGTTACCCACCACACACTGCAACAGGTTACCCCCCACCCCACAGGACAGCAGACCGGCTACTTACCTCACCTCTCCCATGGCAGCCGGAGCCCGCCAGCACCCGTGTACAGAACGCTGCAGATCGCCGGAGTCCGACTCCGTACCGAGCCGGAGACTAGGGGCGGCCAAAAGAAGTCACATGACCTGCCGAGTCCTACTGACGTCACGTGATAGATGCACTGAGACAGCCAGTACCGTCAGGGGGAGGGAGAAGGGGATGAGCCGACTGTCGCCCCGCCCCCTCCTGAGGGAGAACCGGGACTCGCTGCGGACTCCATAACCCCGGGACATCGACCCGCCCGCGCCGCACCGGACCCCGCCGGGACTTCATGCTGAGGAGGAGAAAGCCGAGCCAGGGAGCCGACCCGGCCTTGGACACCCTGGGGAGCCTGAGCGAGCCGAGCCGGGAGCTAGCGGCCGGGTAACAGCATCGCGGAGCCCCGGAGATCGCACGGGAACCTCGGCCGAGTCCATGGATAACACGTCCATCATCACCCAGCTCACCAACCCGAAGGAGGAGGGGATCCTGTCCTGTGCCCAGGAAAAGGGTGAGACGCCAGGGGTTGAGGGTGGTGCACTGTGCCTAGGAGAACGGTGAGACACCCGAGGGTGAGGGTGGTATTCTGTACCCAAGAGGAGAGTGAGACACCCGAGGGTGAGGGTGGTGCTCTGTGTTCAGGAAGAGGGTAATACCCCCGGGGGTGAGGGTGGTGCTATGTGTTCAGGAGGAGGGTGAGACACCAGGGTGTGAGGGTGGTACTCTGTGCCCAGGAGGAGGGTGAGACACCCGGGGGTGATGGTGGAACTCTGTGCCCAGGAGGAGGGTGAGACACCCGGGGGTGAGGGTGGTACTCTGTGCCCAGGAGGAGGGTGAGACACCCGGTGGTGAGGGTGGAACTCTAACTCTGTGCCCAGGGTGAGGGTGGTATTCTGTGCCCAGGAGGAGGGTGAGACACCTGGGGGTGAGGGGTGGAACTCTGTGCACAGGAGGCGGGTGAGACACCCGGGGGTAATATTCTGTTTACAGGAGAAGGGGGGAGACATCCTGGGGTAACGGTAGTATTCTGTGCCCAGGAGGAAGGTGATACACCTGGGGGCATCCTGTGGCCAGGAGGAGAGTGAGAAACCTTGGCAGGGTGAGTTTGGCATCCTTTGGCCAGGAGACGAGTGAGACACTTGTGGGTGAGGGTGGCATCTTTTGCCAAGGGCAAGGATGAGACACCCAGAAATGGGCAATCTGTTTTGTACCCAGAGGAGGAGAGCAACACCTGGGGGTGAGGGTTGCATCTTGTGCCCATGAGAAGGGTGATGCACCTATGGTTGGGATGGCATCCTGTGCCAATGAGAAGGCTAAGGCACCCTGGAATGGAATTAGCTGTATTGTACTGATGTACCTGGTGGTAGTATTAGCGGCCTTGTGCGTAGGGAAAGGTGCGGTATGCAGGAATGGGATGTTTTGTACCCAGAGGAAGAGAGGGACACCCAGAGGCAGGGTATTATCCTGCGCCCAGCAGTGACGTGCGGTGGGGTGAGGCAGAGCCTTTCCTGTCATACTAACGTTTGTACCAGAGTTTTGATGGTATAAAGTATATGAAAAATACAAAGAATATGTCTGAAATATCTTCTTTGCATTATTCTAATCCTTTTTATAGCTAAAACTCTGGAGTAAAAAGTCTATGGCAGGTGAGGCAGTGCCTCACCTGCCTAACCTTTCCTGCACTTCTCAGATCAAAACTCATCAAATTTCCAGAAGTTTATACTGCTACACCTGTGTATAATGCCCAGATGTACCCTTTGACTCATATATTGTGTTTAAATCTGGCTCTGGTGCTAGCCAGTGCCTCCTGAGCCATTTAGTTCACCGCACGTCCCTGGCGCCCAGGAGAAGGGAGACGCATTCTGGGAGTTGGGGTCATAGCCTGTGCCCAGAATAAGAGTAGAGCACCCAGTGAAGGGGGGTATTGTATTGTCCTCGGGAGAAGTGTGAGGCACCCAGGACAGCGCTCGCCATCTTGTGCCAAGGAATAAAATGAGACACCCAATGTAAATTCCCCTGACGCGCACACACTATGGCCCGTTATAGCCAGCAGCTAATTATCTTACCAGTATGCCTTTGGAGTCTGGGAGGTCACACTTATCCCGCACAGACAGGGGCTTTGGTTGGGAATAGAACTTCTCACCACAGCGCTGCGAGGCGGCAGTGCTGACTGGTGGCTTGTGAAGGAGATGGTCCTGTCCTATGGTTCCTGTGGTTTTTCATCTTTAGTAATGAGGTTTCATTTATTTTTAATACTGCAAATGGATGCTCCCGTCACAGCGTTGATGCTTCATAAACCACTTTCCTTATGTACCAGGTACAGGGTTTAATTGTGGTGATTCGTCACCATGACTGTCCAGGCTTTTAACGATGCAGCTGGAAATGGGAACGCTGGGCGCTTGATTACAGCATTTGGGAGGTTAATAACTGGGCTTGCTAATGGTAAATGGGGAGATGGGGATTGCTTGCCAGTGACTCTGTAAGCGTTAGTTATTCTCGGGCCCTGTACAGCATTCCCAAGCAGAACCGGCATTACTGAATTGGGACATGGAGGGGGGGGGGGGTCATTTATGTCATCCAGTGGGCAGGTACTGGAACAGAAAATGTGCCGCAACCCATACAGGATCAATTCAAATAGGGACGGGCCACGCCTTTGATGTGCTGCTAGAACACCGGTCATGGCACCGGAATTGGCGCCTGATTCGTGCAGTTTAGTTTGCAGCCCAACTAAATAGAATACACGATTTCCGTGCTCCTGTGTGTGCGTCGTAGAAGCTTCCTAAATAGCGGTCATTGCTACAATTTCATCTATCTCATAAAGTCTGGTTAATATTATCTGCAAACTGGTCTGCATAAGGTGCTTGACATATAATATTGGGTCAGCTTTATCAAGCCTCGGAGAGTGATAAATTTCACGGTGATAAAGTACCAGCCAATCAGCTCCTATCTGTCATTTTTTGAGCACAGCCTGTGACATGGAAGTTATGAGCTGATTGGTTGGTACTTTATCACCGTGCTTTTTATCTCTCTCCAAGGCTTAATAAATGGGGGCCTTAGTCATTTCTTTTACCTGCTTCTCCTTTGGTGTAATGAATTTAATGCAAGTTGAAAGATAAAATATTTAGCAAACGATTGTCTCTCCTTCTCGCCTGTGGGAGACGCCATCTTTGCATGATTCTAAATGATGCTTGACCTTTGAACTGATGGAATTTTAGATGCTATAAATGAGTCCGGGTGGATTAGTACGTAAAGTGTTGGTGTAAGTGTGAACCTTCGTGTTGGGAGTTAAATTTGGACTTTGTTTCCTAACGTCCCAGGAATGTAGAAAATCGATGCCAGAGAACAGTTTGATTTTGGTCCCACAAATAGCACATGCAGAAGTGGCTGCCAAATTCCCTTACAAGTTTTTAACACATGTTTAAAGGAATCCAACAGATTGACGTTCAGTTTCGTAGTTGTGTTCAGATGGGATTGGAATTAAAAGCCTGGAAGAAATAATTTGCTGGTTAGTCTGGTGCAGGCTTGTGAATTCCCAGCTGCCGGTAGGGGAACTAACAGTCTCAGCAAGCACAGCCAGTTCTATAGAACATGTGTGTATTTTAAAGCATGATCTCTAGTCTATTCATTCTGATTGTGTGTTTGAGAATGACAAGCGAAAACTTTTGTTTCAAAACCATGGTAACGTGCTGTATAATGTTAGTGAAGTCCTGGGCTGGGATGCTTGTCTTGGACTGTTACATATATAGCCAACAGCAAGACGTCAGCCGACTTACAGGATTTTGGGAACAGTTGAATGGCCATAAATTGTAACAGACAACTGGAGCTCACTGATGTGTACTGACCTTGACGCTCATGATCTCCTGGGTGGTCTGTAGCTGACGGAGCCATGGCCGCAGTCATGGCAGTAAGCGACTGAGAGAGGAGCAGCCGTGATCATAGGCTTGTTCGAGCAGGGGACGTCAACATGCGTCCCTCCAGCTGTTGTTGAACTACACATCCCAGCATGCCTGCCACAGGTTTAGCATGCCTTATTAACAATACTGTGGCAGGACGGGCATACTGGGATTTGTAGTGCCACATTAGCTGTTGGGCCGCATGTTGAACAGCCACACATTAGAGAGTGTGCCGACCTAACACCCTCTATTTATATTATGGGGCGAGCTGCTCAGCCAAGTGTAGACTGCCTCCATCATACACTAGCCCTATCTAATCTTATGTGTCTTGCCCTCTGAAGAGGCCGCACACACTACTCTTAGAGGTATTGTCACTGAAAACTGGGGCCATAGAGGGGCTCATTCTGCGTCACATGAATCTACGCAGATGCAAATGGCGAGCTTTTACATACAGCCCATGGGCAGAAGTGACTTTACTCTGATTTGCATATGTCCGTCCTATTGGAAAGTGATAATAATAATAATGACTGTTGCAGCTGCCTGTGTACAATCGATGAGCGGCTCTGGTTTCTGCTTGCACCCGCGCCATCACGGCATTTGTACAACGCTTGAGTAAATCAGGCTCCCGTGGTTGCCCGCAACTACAGCCACTATGCTTGTGATTTAGAATCCGGCCCAGAGGGCGGTTGTGATCAACTGCAGCCAATTTCTGTTGCATTACATTCCAATTGGACGGCTGCTAGTGCACACGTTCCGCAACGGAATGATTCGATTGCCAAAAAGAGGGTCACCTGGAAGCTACATTGGGCAGAGCTGAGCAAATATTTTGGGGCTCCTGTCATTAGCATGTAAATATGTCAGTAAATGCCCTGTGGTGACCGGTAGAAGCAACACATTGAGGTGGGGGGATTTGTTGTTGTTATAATTCCCAGCTTTATTGCAGGTTGCCAAGGTAACAGCGTAGATACCTTCCATAGCAATGCATGCGATCGGTGTGTCCCAGCTAATATTACTGGAGCTAATAGATTCCCCCCAACACACACACACACACACACACACACACACACACACACACACACACACACACACACACACACACACCGCTGCTAGTGCTGCCTGCTTACATATTTGGCAGTATTTAGGAATGTAGTAACACTGATGCACATTATATCTGCCTGCGATATCTAGGTGCTGATGCATGCAGCCTGCAAGGTTGTGTTCTGGTTGCTTGTGTCTCCTGTGCCGTTCTGTTGTCAGGTTGTAATGATTTGTAGGCCGGAGCAGAATGGGAATAATATAATGATGCTGTAGGAAGCTGGTCACTTGTGAGGGCTTCCCGTGACTTGCAGGTTTATTTCAGGCAGTGTATACAGGAGGGGGAATCCTCACCTGTCCTCCCACAGAAAAGGATCCGGAAGATCAATATCTGTCTGGTGGTTGAAATAAATAGCTCTCTGCTCTTTAGTAAGTGAGCACAGGCTGGCGGTGCCTCCTGCAGAGCGCACACAGTTATTCCGCCTCACACTCACCTCTCCTAAGCGTAGCTCTGCGGGCACATAAACTGCGGCTTCTTGTCTTATTTGTATATTGGAAGCAGCGATTCATTCCATTATGTGTTTTTGTTCTTCATTTTGCACATATTGTAGCTTGCCGTTTGCACATACTGTATAGGGGGGAATTCAATTAGCCTCAATAATTTTCCGGGAGTGAAAAAGGGTGGTAGCCTCGGGCTTTAATAGCGGGGTTTTTTTTTTTGCCTGGTAAATTAACCGTTAATGGGCATTAACACATAGGTTGGGACTTATCCCGGATTCTATTTCCATCGCGCTATTTATCGGGGATTTTTCCAGGCTTAAAAAATTATCCCTGTGAACTGCAGCCTGTGGGCTGCCTACAGGGCTAATAGAATAGCCCGGGGATCCATTAACCTGTGGTAAATTACAGCAGATAATTGAATGCCCCCCCATACAGCTTTGCAAACAAGAGTTTGTTACTGATATTCTGGTGACTTGCAGTGACATAACTGTTTTTCTCACCGCACAATAATGATTTTTGTTTAGTAGGTCTTCTGGGGGTGGAGGTGTGTCATGTGCGTTTGTAGGGGGTAATTCAGAGTTGATCTTAGCAGCAAATTTGTTAGCAGATGTGCACTGCAGGGGTGGGTGGGGGGGGCAGATATAACATGTGCAGAGAGAGTTAAGGGCCCTACACATTTAGCGATCTGCCGCCGAGCTGCTCAACGGCGGATACGGGTGACCCGGCGACGGGGGGAGTGAAGTTTCTTCACTCCCGCCGTCGCCCGGCTCCATAGAAGTGCAGGCAAATATGTACGAGATCGTCCATATTGGCCTGCATGCACAGCCGACGGGGCACCAGCGATGAACGAGCGCGGGACGAGCATAGTTCATCACTGATGCCTCCACACTCAAAGATATGAATGGTATCTCGTTCATTAATGAACAAGATCGTTCAAATATTTGAGTATAATCGCCCAGTGTGTAGGGCCTATTAGATTAGGGTGGGTTATTTTGTTTCTGTGCAGGGTAAATACTGGCTGTTTTATTTTTACACTGCAATTTAGATTACAGTTTGAACACACCCCACCCAAATCTAACTCTCTCTGCACATGTTACATCTGCCGCCCCCCCCCCCCCCCCATCTGCTAACAAATTTGCTGCTACGATCAGGTCTGAATTAGGCCCATAGAGGGTGATTCCGAGTTGTTCGCTCGCAAGCTGCTTTTTGCAGCATTGCACACGCTAAGCCGCCGCCTACTGGGAGTGAATCTTAGCTTCTCAAAATTGTGAACGAAAGATTCGCAATATTGCGAAAAGACTTCTCTGTGCAGTTTCTGAGTAGCTCGAGACTTACTCTGCCAGTGCGATCAGTTCAGTGCTTGTCGTTCCTGGTTTGACGTCACAAACACACCCAGCGTTCGCCCAGACACTCCTCCATTTCTCCAGCCACTCCCGCGTTTTTCCCAGAAACGGTAGCGTTTTCTCAAACACTCCCATAAAACGGCCAGTTTCCGCCCAGAAACACCCACTTCCTGTCAATCACATTACGATCACCAGAACGAAGAAAAATCCTCGTAATGCCGTGAGTAAAATACCAAACTTCATAGCATGTTTACTTGGCGCAGTCGCAGTGCGAACATTGCGCATGCGCAATAAGCGGAAAGTCGCTGCGATGCGAAGAAAATTACCGAGCGAACAACTCTGAATGACCACCATAGTTTTTTTTGTGTCTATAGAATTGTTAAAGGACTGACACATGCTTGACAAGCTGCCCAGATGATGGAATGTAAATGGTCCGATGGATCTATAATCCAGTCTCTGAAAGCATCAGACTGGGGACCTTATTTGACAACCTGTGAGATGTATGCGTGAGGTTGATTCCTGCGAGTCTGCTGTAAGTGGCTGGACGGTTATGCCTTATAAATTATCGTCGCAAATTCCAGGCAGTCTCGCTGCTGTGGCTGCATCTTGCATGCTGTTACATACGGCCATGCGCCTGACAGACGTGTGTTAAATGTAACTTTACTATGCGTACTACAAATATCTTGCTGGTCTGTCAGCTGTAAACTCATTTGATCAGTATTGTGGGTTTTTTTCCTTCACTTAAATGCTTTGTAAAGGTTGAAATCAGATTGTGTATACGTCCGTTGCATATGATGCGATTGTTCAGAATTGCTAGTTTATTTTAAAACTACAGTGTTAATTTGTGTCCGGCTTCACAATTATTGCTAAGAGTGTGGAACACTTTCTCAATTAAGGGCATAGGGGTCTATTTACTAAGCCTTGGAGAGAAATAAGTACCAGCCAGCCAATCAGCCCCTAGCAGGTTGTGTTTGAAAATAATGACAATTAGGAGCTGATTGGCTGGTACTGTAAATGATTGCTGCTTTAAAAAAACTGACAGACTTGCAGAAACTCCCTCATCTCCTGTAACATTTAGCCCTTGGTCCGTCAGATACTTTTGGTTCTATAATGGCTTTACTGGCCGATCCAAAGTTTCATAGCACCAGAAGTCTTACACTATGCGATTTGAACGATTTTTCTGTAACTATGTTTTGCATACACACTGAACGATTTATATGAACGTTTTGACATTGTAAGCATCGATATCGTCCAAATTGGCTTGCAGTGATGAACGATGATAAGACCAACAATGAACAACTGCGGATCGTTCATCGTCTGTGCATCCACACTGAGCGATATATCGTTCATTTTTGAACGTTATCATCCATATCGTTATTAAATGTCTACGAGTGTGTATGGCCCTTTATATCTGCCACATACTTGTAGTCCATCAATCTGACTGTAGGGCCCTACGCACTGTTAGATATTTAATAGCGATATGGACAATATCTTTCAAAAATGAACAATATATTGTTCAGTGTGGAGGCACAGACGATGAACGATGCGCGTCCCCCGCAGTCGTTCATCGTTGGTCTATCATCGTTTATCATTGCAAGCCAATTTGGATGACATCGATGTTTACAATGTCAAATCGTTCGTACAAATCATTCGGTGTGTATGCAAAAAATCATTACAGCAAAATCGTTCATCGTTCAAATCGCAAAGTATGTAGGGCCCTTTACTCCTAAATCCTGTGCACTTTTCTCCAGAATATATATTTGTGTGACCATTCCTCTGGGGAACCTGAATGCCAGGCATACTGTAGTACGCTGTATACTGCCTGTCTGCGGCATCGCCTTGCCAAATCATTTGCTGATAATTGGCTCTTGTTTTATTTATTACTGTCGGCTTGATTTGCATTAGATCACTTCAATTACTTCCCTCACACTTCAGAATTCAGCCGTTCAGTGGAAATGATGACCCTGTAGATACATTGTTGATTTGAATCTGCGGGAAGTATGTATTTAGTGATGTAATCTTGTGCCCGCAGCTAGGATGTATAAGCTGGGAGGAGAGGGGGGGGGGGGGTGTAATGCTGAGGTTAGGGCTCTTGGGTTGTGTTTGTACCATTCTAAACCGATCAGACAATTCCTAGAAGCTTGTTATAATAATTTGTAAGTGATAACGTTCCTCAGAGGCAATCCTTCCTGTGCTCGCCTGCAAAGTACAGATGTTACTGACATTACTGCGTTTAGCGTGGGGTTCACAGGCCGTGCTTAATGCACCAGCGATGGCATTCTTCATTAACAATGTATTAGATGCTAGCAGAGCGGAGTAGTGGGCTAATGCACATGATGTAACCAGACACATCTGCTAGCTTTGATATGATATGTCTGTATCGCCTATAAAGGCAAGCGGTCATTCTCAGGTTGCTGGTGAACTACGAGTTCCAGCATGCGCTGCAGGGCTGTATCTTCTATATTCAAATTGCTTATTTATTTATTTGGGGCATAACCTAGTACATGAACTGTCTGCAGGCTGTAGTAATGCAGAGAGATCTCCTTTATTTTAGTGGTGTATTTTATTTGACTTCTACATTTTCAGATGCATCCTGTATACTTTATAACCTTGTACCCTCTTTGTGACTGTTCACAGAAGGGATATGGACAAGTCATGCTGCTCAGTGAAAAGGTTCTAAACTCAGAAATGCCTAACCCAGTGGTTCCCACACTGTGCCTAGGCAACCTGTGGAGCCGTGAGGCTCTTGCAGGGGTGTCTCGGGTTGGTGGTCCAGGACCAAATCAAATTATCTATGGTCAAAGTGATAGGCAAATCAGAATCAGCTTTATTGGCCAGGGGTACTCAAGTACACTAGGGGGTCGATTCAATTCGGCAACAGTTGAATAGCGCCGGGAGTTTGCTCCCGGCGCTATTCAATACAGCGACGACTGACCCTCAATTGTCAGGAATTCTTCTCTCATCCCTGGGGGATGAGAGAAGAAACCCGACAAAAGTGCTGCCACGCGGCCGGCGCGAGGCTGATTCTGTCGGGAATCAGCATCACCGCGGGTAGTTAAGTCGGAGAATGCCCGTTCTCCCGACAAAACTACCTGTTAAGTCGGCGAGAACGGGCCATCGCCGGCTTAACTGGAGCTGAATTGAATAGTGTCGGGAGCTAATTCCCGGCGCTATTCAACTGTTGCCTAATTGAATCGACCCCTAGGAATTTTTTGTGGTACAGTGCATCGCCAAGCAGCAGCGTGAAGGGGGAAGAATGTAGCATACATTACACATGAGTTCATACTGCACATTGCAACTGTACGATAGACTCAACATATTATACATGTAAAACTAAAAATGAGGGCTGCTTGGCAGAGCGGCACTGAGGCAGCCATCCGCGGCGCCATCTTGAACTCAAACAATGCACATAATACAGAAGATTTAAGTAATACATCAAAAGATAAACCACACAGACGTAGAATAAAAAAAAACTAATAACTTTGAGCACACAGAAAGCATAATGCATGATTGGTGTAGGCATTTTGGGTAATAACCTCCAAGGGTTGTGTATTCCACCCTCACAAGTTCCAGGTGCGACAGCCATCTTGGGTGCACTGCATAGGATTACCCAGGGTAGAATAGTCCACCCCTAGAAGAGATACCACAAAATGGGGAGATTGCAGAGTCCTAAAGTTTAGAGTAGAGTTCCAACAAAACCATCAGGTACATGTATTTTTCATCTCACCCACAAATCCAGTGCTAGTGGCTGGCAATCATAACACATGTGGACAGTCAAAAGCACAACTGTCCAGCACCCCCATATAACGGACCTAACGATGACAGGCAGTCTCAATTACATTGGTTAATTTTATTTAGTTTTCTCATACGTCCTAGAGGATGCTGGGGTCACCATTAGAACTATGGGGTATAGACGGGATCCGCACTTTAAGACTCTGAAAGGGTGTGAACTGGCTCCTCCCTCTATGCCCATCCTCCAGACTCCAGTTTTAGAATTGTGCCCAGTGAGACTGGGCGCACTACAGGGAGCTCTACTGAGTTTTTCTGAAAATACTTTTTGTTAGGTGTTTTATGTTCAGGGAGCACTGCTGGCAGCAACCTCCCTGCTTCGTGGGACTGAGGGGAGAGAAGTATGACCAACTTCTAATGAGTTTAATGGCTCTGTTTCTGGCTACAGGACACCATTAGCTCCTGAGGGTTTGATCGCTGGGTACGCCCAGATGCTTGCTCCCACAGCCGGCCGTCACCCCCCTTACAGAGCCAGAAGACAGGTGAGTAGAAGAAGAAAGAAGACTTCAGTGACTGCATTTCCCTGAGGTACCGCACAGCGAGCGGACGCTGCGCGCCAAGCTCCCGCACACAGACACAGCACTACTGGGTGTAGGGGGGGTGGGGGGCCCTGGGCAGCTAAAAATCACCAGCATAAACTAGCAAGAGGACATTAGTGCAAAGGCACTGTCCTATCCCCCGCCAGTATAATCAGTATTACAAAAAGCGGGACGGAAGCGTGCCATTAAGGGGGCGGAGCTTCGTCCCCACAGCTCACTCTGCGCCATTTCATCTCCGCTGGCTGCAGAGATACTGGTCCTTCCTCACACTACTGAACAAGTATCAGGGTGCAAAACGGGGGGGGGGGGGGGGAAGGAGGGAGGTTATGTGGTGCAATAATATAATATAAAAAGCGCTACAGGTCTGTGGCATTTTGGTAATCGCTTCAGACCCATTGATTTGGCGCTGAGGTGTGAGCTGGCAAATTCCCTCTGTCTCTGGCAGGCTTTCTGTTGGTCTGTCCCCTATAAGCCCAGTGTGTCTGTGGGTGTTACACGTGTGTCGGCATGTCTGAGGCTGAGTGCTCTTCACAGGAGGAGGCTGTATTAGAGACACAAAAGGCGGTGGAGGTGACCATGTCGGCATCGCCGACTCCTGATTGGGTAAATGTGCTGAATGCTTTGAATGCTAATGTAGCTCATATTAGTAAGAGATTAGACAAGTCTGAGTCTCAGACCCAGGCATGGAAGAAATCTGTGGAAGATAAGTTATTACAAGTTCAGGTCCCCTCGGGGTCACAGAAACGTGCATTTACCCAGTTGGCTGACACTGATACCGACACGGACACTGATTCCAGTGTCGAATAGTGATTCCAGATTAGATCCGAAATTGGCAAAGAGCATTCAGTACATGATTGTGGCTATTAAAGAGGTATTGCATATCACTGAGGACCCTGCTGTTCCAGATAAAAGGGTCTGTATGTATAAGGAGAAGAAACCTGAGATAACGTTTCCTCCCTCTGATGAACTGAACACGCTATTTGAAAAAGTCTGGGAAAGTCCTGACAAAATGTTTCAGATTCCCAAAAGAATTACGCTAGCTTATCCGTTTCCCTCGGCAGATAGGGAAAAGTGGGCGTCACCCCCCACCGTGGACAAGGCCCTGTCACGTTTGTCTAAAAAGGTGGCTCTCCCGTCACCTGACACGGCGGCCCTTAAGGATCCTGCGGATCGTAAACAAGAAACTACGTTAAAGTCCATTTATGCGACCACAGGTACACTACTCAGACCTGTCATTGCGTCTGCGTGGGTAAGTAGTGCTATCGAAAAGTGGGCAGACAACTTGTCTTCTGAAATAGATACCCTAGATAGGGATAGCATCCTTTTGACGCTGGGTTATATCAAGGACGCTGCAGCATACCGTAAGGAAGCTGCGAGAGATATTGGTCTTTTGGGATCAAAGGCCAATGAGATGGCAGTCTCAGCTAGACGAGCATTGTGGATTCACCAATGGAATGCTGATGCTGATTCCAGGAAAAGTATGGAATCTCTACCATATAAAGGTAAGGCCTTATTTGGTGACGGCCTTGATGATTTGGTATCTACAGCTACCGCGGGTAAGTCATCCTTTTTGCCTTATGTTCCTCCACAACAAAAGTAAACGCATCACTATCAGATGCAGTCCTTTCGGCCCAATAAATACAGAAAGGGCCGAGGTTCTTCCTTCCTTGCTATTAGAGGAAGGGGAAGAAGTAAACGATCACCAGCCTTGTCAAGCTCCCAGGAGCAGAAGTACTCCCAGGCTTCTGCTAATTCCACCGCATGACGTTGGGGCTCCTATGCGGGAGTCAGCACCGGTGGGGGTGCGTCTAAAACTCTTCAGTCAGTCAGTTTTGGGTTCGTTCGGACCTAGACCCATGGGTTTTACAAATAGTATCCCAAGGGTACAAGCTGGAGTTTCAAGATGTTCCCCCTCGCCGTTTTTTCAAATCGGCCTTACCAGCTTCTCTTCCGGACAGGGAGGTAGTTTGCGACGCAATACAAAAGTTGTGTCAAAATCAAGTTATCGTCAGGGTTCCCCAGTCACAACAGGGAGAAGCCTTTTATTCGAGCTTGTTTGTGGTCCCGAAGCCGGACGGCTCGGTCAGACCAATCCTAAACCTGAAATCCCTAAATTTCTACCTAAAGAAATTCAAATTCAAGATGGAGTCTCTCCGAGCAGTGCTCTCCGGTCTGGAGGAAGGGGATTTTATGGAATCGGTGGACATAAAGGATGCCTACTTACATGTTCCCATTTATCCTCCACATCAGGCTTACCTGAGGTTTGCAATTCAGGATTGTCATTACCAATTTCAAATGTTGCCGTTTGGTCTGTCCACGGCTCCGAAGATTTTCACCAAAGTGGTGGCGGAGATGATGGTTCTCCTTCGCAAACAAGGAGTCACGATTATCCCATACTTGGACGATCTCCTGATTAAAGGCGAGATCCAGGGACCAGTTGGTGCAAAAAGTTGCACTCTCCCTGACTTCTTCAGCAACATGGTTGACTCCTAAACGTGCCAAAATCACGGTTGATTCCGACGACGCGGTTGACGTTTTTGGGAATGATATTGGACACAGAACTACAGAGTCTTTCTTCCAGTGGAAAAGGCTCTGGAACTTCAGAGTCTGGTCAAACAAATTCTGAAACCAGCAAGAGTGTCCATCCATCAATGCATTCGGTTGCTGGGGAAGATGGTTGCGGCCTACGAGGCCATTCAGTTTGGCAGGTTCCATGCCAGAGTGTTCCAGTGGGACCTGTTGGACAAGTGGTCCGGGTCCCACCTACACATGCACCGGAGGATAATCCTGTCTTCCAAGACCAGGGTATCACTCCTGTGGTGGCTGCACAGCTCTCACCTCCTAGAGGGGCGCAGGTTCGAGATACAGGACTGGATCCTAGTGACCACGGATGCAAGCCTCCGAGGATGGTCAAGTCAGGAAACTTGTCTCTACATAAATGTTCTGGAGTTAAGGGCCATTTACAATGGTCTTCTGCAAGCGGAACATCTTCTTCGAGATCTGCCTGTACTGATCCAGTCGGACACTGTAACAGCAGTAGCGTACATAAACCGTCAGGGCGGAACGAAAAGCAGAGCGACAATGGCAGAAGCCACAAGGATTTTCCGTTGGGCGGAAAAGCATACAAGCGCTCTGTCAGCGATCTTCATTCCGGGAGTGGACAACTGGGAAGCAGACTTCCTCAGCAGACACTATCTCCATCCAGGAGAGTGGGGCCTCCACCAAGAAGTCTTCGCAGAGGTGACAGGTCGTTGGGGAGTTCCTCAAGTATACATGATGGCATCTCATCTCAACAAGAAGCTTTAGAAATATTGTTCCAGGTCAAGGGACCCTCAAGCAATTGCAGTGGATGCACTGGTGACACTGTGGGTGTTTCAGTCTGTGTATGTATTCCCTCCTCTTCCTCTCATTCCAAAGGTTCTAAAGATCATAAGAAGAACAAAGATCCGGGCGATCCTCATTGTCCCAGACTGGCCAAAGAGGGCTTGGTATCCAGATCTTCAGGAATTACTCATAGGAGATCCCTGGCCTCTTCCTCTGCGCGAGGACCTGTTACAACAGGGGCCGTGCGTGTATCAGGACTTACCGCGCTACATTTGATGGCATGGCGGTTGAGCGCAAAATCCTAGCCCGTAAGGGTATTCCCAGTGAAGTCATTACACACTTATTCAGGCCAGAAAAGGGGTAACCACCGTATTTGGAGAAAATATGTTTCTTGGTGTGGATCCAAGGGGGCTCCTACGGAAGAGTTTTGGCTAGGACGTTTTCTCCATTTTCTACAAGCAGGTGTGGATGCGGGCCTAAAATTGGGCTCAATTAAGGTACAGATTTCGGCCTTATCGGTTTTCTTTCAGAAACATTTGGCCTCCCTTCCAGAAGTTCAGACTTTTGTGAAAGGCGTGTTGAACATCCAACCTCCATTTGTGCCTCCAGTGGCACCATGGGATCTTAATGTGGTGTTGCAGTTCCTTCAATCACATTGGTTTGAACCTTTACGGAAGGTGGAGTTGAAATTCCTCACTTGGAAAGTGGTCATCCTGTTGGCCTTGGCATCTGCAAGGCGGATGTCTGAGTTAGCGCCCCTGTCTCACAAGAGCCCTTAATTGATCTTCCATGAAGTAGGTAGCGGCACAAACACGAGGGAGAACGGAGACGTCCGGTGCCTCCCAGCCGGCTTCTTTCAATTCAATACTGCTGACCCGATCTTTGAACATTATCAGCACGTCTTGGTGGTGAGCGTGGTATGATCCATTTATGATCTAAGCACTAATACCGGTCTAATACATCATTTATTCTTCATATATCTATTGGAACTTTACCTAGTGCTCGGGACGAGCACCTGCGGGGACATTAAATTCAACTATTTGCGGGACTACTACCAATTGATATCCCCCATTAACCAAATCAGTGCACTGATTAAAGTTAGGTTGATCCACCTCGTATTAGGATTTAGGAAAATTATCCACTAGGTTGGATTATTATACATAGAAATTGAAAATCAGTATCATGTGGGAAGTGATTTCTGCTATTTAATCTAATTCACTCAGTTATGTATATTATGTACATTATTTATATATTTTATTGTGGTTGATTTTTGAGTTTTAAAGTGCATTATACTAAATAAATTACTAAGAATTTTGCATGTGTTTTTAATTATCCTATGGACCATATGGTATTGAGCGCAGAGTAATTGTATATATTTTTGTGGTTACACACATGTTGTGTTGCGTTATTGTCAGCATTTTGCTGCATTTGTTCATGCTGTTGGCTTTTGTTCTGTTTGAATGCCATGTAGTACGGCATGCTTGAGGTGTGAGCTGGTATGAATCTCACCTTAGTTTAACAATAAATCCTTTCCTCGAAATGTCCGTCTCCCTAGACACAGTTCCTATAACTGGAGTCTGGAGGAGGGGCATAGAGGGAGGAGCCAGTTCACACCCTTTCAAAGTCTTAAAGTGCCCATGTCTCCTGCGGATCCTGTTTATACCCCATGGTTCTAATGGTGACCCCAGCCTCCTCTACGGACTAAGCGAAAAGGATTTACCGGTAGGTATTAAAATCCTATTTTTTTTCAAATTGATCAATAAAAAAAACTTTTATCCTAGGGGCGCTATGAAAAAATTGTGAATACTCTAGGACAGGCATGTCAGACTCAAAATCCCAATTGGGCTAAATAATCAAGGCGGTCGATTCAATTCAGCACAATGTTATTAGTGCTGGGAAGGAGGTCCCAGAGCTATTCAATTCAGCGCGCTGTTATGTTGGAGCATTCCGGTACTCGCGCTTTAAACTGGGTGTTTAGTGGCGATAACTGGCATTCTCTGACTTAAGTGCCCTGCGGCAATGCTGTTTGCGCATTGCAGCACTAGTTTTGTCAGACTTCTGTTTGCACCCCAGGAGGGGTGTGAGAAGAAATCCTGTAGTCGGACTTAGCGCGTTGAATTGCACAGTTGCTTTGTACCGAATGTTTGTCTCGGTTCGATGCATTTAATTTAGTGCAGGGGTGGGCAATTATTTCAGCTGGGGGGCCGCTTAACACTTCCAGCGAATATTCGAGGGCCACACACAAAATACTCAAAAAGAGATCCCTTTTTACACATTACGGCAGACAGCGTCCCCTTTTTACACATTACGGCAGACAGCGCCCCCGTTTTTATACATTACGGCAGACAGCGCCCCCGTTTTTACACATTACGGCAGACAGCGCCCCCGTTTTTACACATTACGGCAGACAGCGCCCCCGTTTTTACACATTACGGCAGACAGGGCCCCCGTTTTTACACATTACGGCAGACAGCGCCCCCGTTTTTACACATTACGGCAGACAGGGCCCCCGTTTTTACACATTACGGCACACAGTCCCTACCCCCCTTTCCCCCCCTCCCCTAAACCCATATTGCCGTTTTTAACTCCCCTCCCTCCTCACCCCTAAACTTATATAGCAGCTTAAGCAGTGATCCAGGGGCTGGCTGGACAGGGGGTTTACCTGTTTGTCACAGTGGCAGATGATCTCCGCTGTCCGATGATCTGCGCTGCTGCCGGCCGGAGTCACTGCTGATGTGGCCTCTCCTGCTCCCGCTCGCTGCCCGCCGCTTCCTCTCCTCACTGGCCGCCGCTTCTCGGCCGCCGCTCCTGCTCACTGCAGTGCCCGCCCCCCGTGCCGCCCAGCGCATGATAACAGAGGAAATCCCGGTCAGCTGACCCTGTGACGTGACCGGGATTTCCTCAGCGGCGCCGCGTCTGAGAGCAGTGCAATGACAAGCGGCATGTCGGGCCGCTTGTCATTGCACTCTGGTGGGGCACAGCGGGCCAGGCAGGATTGGTCTGCGGGCCGCATCCGGCCCGCGGGCCGCCTGTTGCCCACCCCTAATTTAATGAGTTCCTGAACACAGCGTTTGGCTTTATACGGTTCCTCTGGTGTTTTGAGTGCAAGTCCAGTGTCCAGCACACGGTATGATGCCTGATAACACCCTGATCATTAATCATAAAGGAGGGTCACACTTGTTATTCCACAAAAGCTAAAATGGGGGCAAGTGGAGTACAGATGTGTCTACATACGGAATCGGTATGTTCTACCGACAGACGGTATGACGGCTGTCAGTATACCGACAGCGGAATCCCGGCCGCCAGTCCGCTCGCCACGCTTCGTGCCCGGTGGATGGCTTCGCCAGCCACAGGTTATATTCCCACTTGGTTAGTGGCGTGGATCCACCAACCGAGTGGAATACCCAGCGAAGGTTGGGATTCCTTCCAACGGGGTTTCACCGGCTACCGGGATTCTGGCGTCTGTCTCCTGTACTGCATCCCCTACTTACACCGATCCTCAAATCACACCAAATAACTCAGGTTAGCGTGCCACAGACTTGTGACTTAGCCATGCCAAAGCACTAATCCTAAGGTACACAGTGCCGAAGCCGGGTACACACGAGACGATATTTGGGATCATGTGCCCGAATCCAACACATTGCAATAAGGTCTGGGGTGTATGCACTATGCATGCAGGTCCGACGGGCGACATTGCCAGCGAGGGATTGCAGCATGGCCCCTGCTCCCATAGTTTAACATGTACCCAGCTTAAGACCCAAAATTGAGGAAAAATTATGCTATCTGTGCAAAAAGGTAACAGAGATCCGTTAAGCTGAGCTGCGCGTTTCAGATTTTGACTTTAGATATGACCGCCCAGAAGGAGGATGAGGTAACCAGGATAAACCATAAGAAAATTGGCAGTTTATTGAGAGTGACCGTACAATGGGGTCATTCCGAGTTGATCGCTCGCTAGCTGGTTTTAGCAGCCGTGCAAACGCTATGCCGCCGCCCACTGGGGAGTGTATTTTAGCTTAGCAGAAGTGCGAACGCCTGTGCAGCCGAGCTCTGCAAAAACAGTTTGTGCAGTTTCTGAGGAGCTCTGAACCTACTCAGCGCTTGCGATCACATCAGCCTATTTGTGTCCAGATTTGACGTCATACACCTGCCCAGCGAACGCTCAGCCACGCCTGCATTTTTGCTACCATTCCCTGAAAACGGTCAGTTGACACCCAGAAATGCCCCCTTCCTGTCAGTCTTCTTGTGGCCGTCAGTGCGACTGAAAACTTTGCTAGAACCTGTGCAAAACAACAAATTCCTTTGTACCCGTACGTCATGCGTGCGCATTGCGGTGTATACGCATTTTTTAGCCTGATTGCTGCGCTGCGAACAACGGCAGCTAGCGATCAACTCGGAATGACCCCCCCCCCCCATATCGGGGCCTTTTGCCCAATTGTTTCTGTCAAGAATGACCAATCGGATAATTGAAGCAGCATTTCTGTCCTCGCAGTGCGCAATAAAACAGGCAGATTACACGATAATTGGCAAAACAGGCCAACAATTGTATAGTGCATACCTAACTTTATTCCTTTGAGGAAAAAACCCCCAATCCTGAGTACCTAGTGCATTATGGGATCAATCCTGTCAGCCGCAAGTGCCCTCACAGCGCGAGTAAGTGCGCCTATATACTACACTTATGGTGCCTCTGGGCTCATGGATTTTTGTTTGAAGCCCCATAGGGCTGCGTACTATAATCCATGAGATCGGGCCACGTGGGGAGTGAATTGCGATGCCATTTGCCGGCGTTTCCACGCCATTGCAACTGCAAGTCTCCCCTCTGCGCAGCTAATAGGATTGTCCCCCCATATATGGACTGAGATTCAAAACTGAGGAAAAAGTGCTCCGCATATGAATTGCGCCTGGCACAAAAAGGACAGGGTCATGCGGACCTACCGGTAGTATTTAGCCCAGGAGTCTCTACTGCCGCTGTGTACAGAACATGGGGGTAATTCTTAGTTGATCGCAGCAGGATCTTTGTTAGCAGTTGTGCAAAACCATGTGCACTGCAGGGGAGGCAGATGTAACATGTGCAGAGAGAGTTAAATTTGGGTGTGGTGTGTTCAATCTGCAATCTAATTTGCAGTGTAAAATAAAGCAGCCAGTATTTACCCTGCACAGAAACAAAATAACCCACCCAAATCTAACTCTCTCTGCACATGTTATATCTGCCTCCCCTGCAGTGCACATGGTTTTGCCCAACTGCTAACAAAATTCCTGCTGCGATCAACTCAGAATGACCCCCATGGTCAGAATTGTGCTCTTATCCGGCTCTTCATGTAGGTGTTCCTTACTGATTTCCCTTTCCCTGTGTGTCCTTCAGTTCTCACTGACATTCCTCGGATCACAGTGCGTTATGTCTGTGATGTAGGTTATACATACCGGCTGAATTGCAGGCGGAACACATTACACAATCTTTAACTAGCTGAATGTGAGCGATTAAACCTTCATTGCCCTTTACCTTGGGGGCCCAGTTCATGCACCAGCCTGTATTTGTATTTTTTGTTTTGTGTTCACCTATAAAGCTGAATGAGACACACTGTGTATATAATTATGTTTTTGTGAATGTACTGGTGCCTAGTGTGTGGTGCCTACTAGTAGACTATACTTGTAGGCCTCTTGTATTTAACCGCATCATAGCACATTTTCACAGACTATTGTATACATGTATTTGAGTTGTGCAACATAATGACATACAATACATGGGTTAGAGTTTGTAATGCAAATACATGCACAGTGGTCAGCATTGCTGCCTGGCAGCTCTGTTTATTAGAATCAAGCCAGATCGACTTTTGCTTGGAGTTTGTATGTACTTTCTTGGTGCATTTGAAATTGCTGTTGAGGGCTTAGGTTATTCACATGGTCCAGTGGCACAGCGGTCATTTAATGATATTTTAGGTGTTACTAGGTGGTAATTGGGCAATAGGCCAAGTTTAAGGGGTCATTCCGAGTTGCTCGCTCGCTAGCAGTTTTTAGCAGCCGTGCAAATGCATTGTTGCCACCCACTGGGGAGTGTATTGTCGCTTTGCAGAAGTGCGAATGGTTGTATCGCAGAGCGCCTGCAAAATCTTTTTGTGCAAAACAAGACCAGCCCTGTAGTTACTCTTCGTGTGCGTTGATTTGAACGACGGAGGGACGGCTTTTGACGTCACACACCCGCCCAGCCACGCCTGCATTTTTTCAGCCACGCCTGCGTTTTGCCAAACACTCCCTGAAAACGGTCAGTTGCCACCCAGAAACACCCTCTTCATGTCAATCTTCCTGCGTTCGGCCGTGCGACTGGAATGTTCGTTAGACTCTGTGCAAACCCACGATGCTCATTGTACTTGTACGACGCGCCTGCGCATTGCGGTGCATGCGCAGAAATGCCGATTTGTTAGCCTGATCGCTGCGCTGCGAACAACGGATGGTGGGGGGGGGGGTTTTAGGGATTGGTGTGGTGCCGTGGGTGAGGGGGGGGTCCGGAGCCACCGCCGGTGGTAGAGTGGGAGGGGGGGGGGGGGGGAATGGGGCCTGGAGGTACTACGACTGGGGGAGGGGTGGGTAATGCTTCTCCTCCTGGAGGCAGCTAAGCTGCTGTCCTCCTTTTGGCAGTGGCTCTCCCTGAGGCTCGCACAGCAGCTAAGCAGGGAAGAAGATACACTCAATAAACTAGAGCTCCCAGCAGCCCTTAGCGCCGGAATGCTTCGGCACTAAGGGCTGCTGGAAACTGTAGTGTATTTAGTGCGTCTACTTCCCTGTAATGCGGCGTGTTGGGACACCGGCGCTAACAATAGTGACTGGCTGGCAGAACTGAGTGACTGAATCAATGTAAAAGGTCCCTGTGCACTGTCGCTTTTACACTGATTCAGCATCCAGACATTACCCTCCGTGATATCACCCACTCTATCCATTACATTAGCCATCTTGGGGCTTCCAGGCCGGCAGCCCAGGTGCTGTGCTGCGGAGTCAGGGCCTCTGGGGATTTGGGCGCGGCTGTGGCGGGGAGACACGTCTGTGTGACATCACGCGCAGAGGAGGCTCGGGGGCTCGGAGAGTATGCGGTGCAGGGAGGGCTATGAAAGCCTTCTGCTGCACCGCTGTCATACACATCTATGCTGGTGGCCGCAGCAGCTTTTGTTCCACCTGTGCCGCGGCTAGGGAGTGGGGATTGTTGATGCTGGAGGGGGCAGGCGGACTGGCAGCAGGGCATAGGACGCTGCGGTAAAAGGATTCCCCCCCATCCCCTCCGTCCCCCTACAGCACAGAGACTTGCTGCAGATGCAGTGGCATACCCTCCAGCTGCACCTTTTTGACAGGTACAGTTTTTTTTTTTTTTTTTTTTTTTAATGGTCTGTACCGATTTTTGGCTCACCAACCTTCCATTGAAATTATAGGAAAAGGGGCGTGGCCACGCCACTTTACCCGTAGCCAAGCCCCATTTTTCGAATTTGTAGCAATGTTTATGTGTAAATTGTTGGAGGGTATGTTGCTGCAGCTCCATCAGAGCCTCCCATTGGATGTAACCTGTGTGGGAGGGCGTTTCTCACCCAATCAGCTGTGGACTGGATGTGATAGACCTGCTGCTAACCCAATGAGAGCTCCTAGCCACGCCCAGCGTTATACACACAAGCACAGAGTCACAGATCTGGGCTATTATAGTGATAGTATTAGTTATAACAAGCAGAAGGGCGTGGGTGGAGACAGGGTCATTTTTAAGTAATCTATTACTATTAAAAATACCAATTACTATTAATTGGTATTTAAACATGTATTTTAACGATGGGGGATTATTTATTATTTTATGGATAGATATATATATATTTATATTTTACCCACATCATAAAATATATGCTTCCGGTGTATTTTGCATATATAATGCTTCCTCCCTCAAAAAAAGAAAAAAAAAATCATTTTTAAGCACCTTTTAATAATTACTTTAGTATGGAATACATACTGTATGTATCCTGGCGGTCGGCTGCCATTACCAATTTTCTGCCACACCACACTGCATTTGCATATGTCCACCGACAAGGGGGATGACATAGTGACAGGTAAACAAAGGAAATATGGGCAGATTATTGAGAACGCGCGCACACACTGGTCGATATTGGGTGATTGTGGCCGAGATTTTTGGTTTGGGACGACAGATCGGAAAATCGATCGTTCGCGTGTATGAGCAAGATTTTCCAGAATTATCGCCGAAACGCCGACACAATCGTTCATACACTCTCTATACAATAATTTTGGTCGTTCTTCCGATTATTGGCAAATTGGCCCAATAGTTGTATATTGTGCACCTAGCTTTAGGACTAATTAAGCAATTGGAATTCTGCGTTTCAGTGCCGGGTCGTTTTGCTGGTCTCTCCTGACCCCCGTTTCACACAGACCAACAAATTACTGGGTCAAGAATTGCTACCCAGTAATTTGCGGATCAAAACGGGTATTTCTTTTGTGTGAAAGGGTCAACCCGTGGCGAAATTCTCTGGTCTCCAACCCTGGTAAATTCCTGGGTCGAAGTCCTGGGAATTTTGAACCTGGGTTCACACAGAAAAAGGACCCGTGTTTATCGGCAAATTACCGGGTAGAACTGCTTCACCGGGTAATTTCATTTTCTGTGTTACAAGGGTATTAGACTTGCAAAATGTTATCTTTCAGTTCTCCATGAGGGCAGTTGCTAGCGGCTACATGGGATCGTTGCTTGCCTATTGCTTAAATCCTGTAACTTCTTTTGCTCCTATGGGACATCCACGCCGTGTAGCTGAACGTGGAGCCATTTTCCAGCAGGTAGACATGACACGTGTAGATCACTGACCGATGGTGAGATTGATAAACGTTGTATTATAAAGTCTCCCATAGGAGGCCTACACAGCCTCGTTATTAGACCTCCCATAACCTCGTTACTGATCATCACATAGGAGGCAACAGTCTGCTTATGTTATTTGCAGATATAGGTGATCTGAGCTGCTTGCGATCTTATGGCAAATTAAATCAACCATGTTTGATGATCTTTCGGCTGCCTTTGTCTATTGTTGTAAGAGCTTATCTGACTCAGAATCCTAAAATGGGAAGTTTTGTTTAACAAAGACAGAGTATCTACAGTATTGTCTCAGCTAGTGGCGCATTTAGGGCCTATTCAGCTTCAGGTGCAGTTTTGCTAATTTAGCAAGACTGCAGCTGCTAGCAGTCGCATGCGGGCGGGACGCCCAGCACAGGAGAAGGCCGTCCAGCACGCTAATGGCTGCCAGCGAAGCGATCGCAATTGAATTACGATTGCATCGCTGTCCTTGCAAAATAAGTGCTGCCCCCTGGCTGCGAAGGCAAGCACACTGCGGCCATTTTATCTTTTGCAGCGGCCGCGTGTCACATGGCTGCTCCAAAAACGGCCCCTGCAACGCTGCATTGCTACCCCGCGAACGCCCCTGATGGTCAATAAGGCAGAGGCGTTCGCATCAATGCGATTGCATTGCCCACGTGCAGAACGTGCCCTGCGCGTGGGCACTGGGTCTGAAAACGGTATAATGCGATCGCATTGCAGGGGCAATTTGAACTGAATAAGGCCCTTAATGTAGCCAGTATTCTCTTCCTGTAATAGAAATGGTGCTCGTGTGATGACAAGGGGCCTAATTCGGACCTGATTGTAGATGTGCTAAAGCTAGCACAACTATGATCAGACCCACAAACATGCGGGGGAACACCCAGCATAGGGCTAGTCTGCCCCGCATCTCAGGCACCCCCCCCCCCCCCCCCCCCACAGCGGCAATGGTTTTGTATTTTAGGAGCAGCTCTCTGCCAGCGCAGCACCTGCGCGCTGGCAGGAGCTACTTGTCGCTGCCCGGGTCGCCGCAGCTGCGTTGCCCGAACTGTGCCCCCTAAACGGCGGCCAAACGCGGCTGGCCCGCCCCCTCCCACCCAGCGACCGCCTCTGCCTGTCGGGCAGAGGCGATCGCAGGGCTGAGAGCCGTCGCATGCGCAGTTCAGACCTGATCGCTGCTGTGCGAAAACGCATAGCAACGATCAGGTCTGAATTAGGCCCCATGTGTTTGATCTGTGTATCTGTATTCATATACAGTTGTTGTTGGAGATCTAGAGCTCCCCATAAGCTATGTATTGCCTGTTATATCCGGTGTATTTTGTGTATAAAAATATGTCTCACTGGAGCTACAAGCCAGCCTGGGCTCCAAGGCTTACAATCTGTATAGTTATTGGGAAACCTGATGCTTGGACAGCATGGTGGTGAAATGACTAGCTTGCTGCCTCACGTAATTGGGTCCCTGGGTTTGATTCCCACCAAGGAATTACTGTGTGGAGTTTGTATGTTCTCTCATGTTTGCGTGGGTTTCCTCTGGGTACTCCGGTTTCCTCCCACACTCCAAAAACAGGTTAATTGGCTTCTGAAAAAAAAAACCTTAACCCTAGTGTGAATGTATGTGTGTGTCCATGTGACAGGGAATATAGATGGTAAGCACCACTGGGACACACCACTACATAAATAACTGTTAATAATATTTGGCCTGTGACTGACATGAAAAAAAAAAACAAAGTACTTTGCGTTCCAAGTTATAATTTGTGCTGGATGAAACTGTATAAAAGCGTCTAATTTCCACAGACATAAATCAGCCACTCATTCTGTAAGCACACTGAGCAATAAACAGCTGTGAGGTATAATTGGACCTGCAGCATTGAATATAAAGCACCATAAATCATTTTGGCAGCTCATGGTTTTTCCCTTCTTCCACGTGGATTGTCATTCATTTGCTCTGCGTTACATCTCTGCAGACACAATAGCAGGTATGTACATTGCACACTTGTTCTTCTGCTGCAGCTGTGCTCGTGTTCCCGGACTGTTGTTCACACTCGTGTTCATTCTGATACTGTGGCTGGCTGTGACCCTGGTGGGAAAGAGGAATCTAGAGACGTGTCCGATTTTATCATGGGACTATCTGCTCCACAGCCGTGTCATGAGATCCTGAAGGACCCCAATTCCGTGGGGCTACCTGAGCAACCCTAGAGGATTACATTAGGTAGAGCTGGATCAGTCATGGTAGTGTGATGACCCATTAATTACACAGGGGACCATGCATTGCTGCTGCGGGGATCCTGCTCTGTACTACACAGACCTAGGGCCTAATTCAGACCTGATCGCAGCAGCAAATTTGTTCTTTAATTGGCAAAACCATGCTGCAGTGCAGGTGGGGCAGATGTAACATGTGCAGAGAGCGTTAGATTTGGGTGGGTTATATTGTTTCTGTGCAGGGTAAATACTGGCTGCTTTATTTTTACACTGCAATTTAGATTTCAGTTTGGACACCCCACCCAAATCTACTCTCTCTGCACATGTTATACATACTTACCTACTCTCCCGGATTCTGCGGGAGACACCTGGTTTTTCGAGTAGTCCCCCGCAGCCCCGGAAGAGTGGGCACACCTCCCGCATTGTGCCCACTTCCTAGTGAAGTGGGCAGAATGTGGAGAAAGACAGAGGAAAATCGCGGACTGATGGAGGGGGCGGAGCCTAATGACGCGATTATGTGCTAATCGCGTCATTTAGCTCCGCCCCTATGCAAATATTGACCTACTATGGGCTTTTCCTGGTGAGTAGGCGGGGCTTAATGATGTAATTATCTCAGCCCCGCCCTCGTCGCCACCCACCTGCTTCTCCTCTCCGGGCATCTCCCAGAGAGGAGATTTCAGATGTCGGTAAGTATGATGTTATATCTGCCCCCCCTGCAGTGCACATGGTTTTGCCCATTAGAGAACAAATTTGCTCCTGCGATCAGGTCTGAATTAGGCCCTTAGGTATCGGGAGATTGCGGTAGTCGGGATGAGGATCTGCCTGGGGATCTTGGTGTTGGTGGTTGGAAAATGGCAGCATTTGGTAATGTTAGGGAGGATTTAAATATAACCCTCTGCAGAGCTACGGTGGTTCTGTCTGGTTCTACGGTCTGCCATTGAACAACGTTATGCTGATCTTGACACTGTGGCGGCCATCTACAAGAAGCATGACTGATCCTGTGGCATGGTTGTGAGTATTGGGCGGCAGTAGACAGTAGAAACCTATTTTCGGAACAGATCACGTGTTTTCGCCAGCTGCATGTCTGCACATTTTACGTCCTATCGGACACCAGAAAGGAGGCTCTTACACTAGTAAAGGGTAGACTACTTTTTTTTACCTATTATTTAATCACGAATGAGGCATAAAGAGGCATGAGGTTGGTACTGGGAAAACTTGGCAGTGCAGTGTTATTGGTAATAAACTTTGCTTTATGTAGTTCTATAATAAGTCAGAATGGCGTGCGTCTAGGCCGGTAACCTGTCTGATGGTGAGCAGTAACTGGCATCCCCGCAGTGAGATCGTCTCCTAAATGACAGTTTAATATTCCACTGATGTATTTCCAGACTACAAGGTCTCAGGGCTGAGAGATGACATCTCGGCAGCTGTGTTGTTGTTTCCACAGCAGTAAAGGGCCGTTCCATAGACTCACGGCACAAAGCGATCTGTGGGTGGAAGCTCTGTGAAGCGCCTTCCAATGACAGATTCTATTATACAGTATTGTGCAGTATTCCGTGTGTTTACATATAATCGGGGGATTCTGATTGACCATTGAATTACAGGTATGAGATCTGTCCTTTGAAAACCTGTAATACAGAAAGTATAAGACACTATAAAGTAGCTTTTCAGAAATGTTCTACAGACGGGACCACCATACGTAAGGGCCACTAATCCCGCAGTCTCTATTCCTGTGTTTTTCAACCACTTTGCCGTGGCAGACTAGTGTATTCTGAGCAGTCTCCAGGTGTGCAACTGCACCATGCATAGCCATTATATTTCATTGTGCCTTGGAAATATTTACATCTTGTTCAGTGTGCCGCGAGTCGTAAAGGGTTGAAAATCTCTGCTCTATTCCGATACGGTGAGACCATCCCGTTACCGTTAAAAGTGTATGTATGTATGTATATAATAAATATATATATATATATATATATATATATATATATATATATATATATATGCGCTAAAGTTCAGAACAGTCCCCATTCAGAACAAGCACGGCACTCCAGGACTTAGGGGTAGATTTACTAAGCTCGGTGAAGTGATAAAGTGGAAGGTGATAAATGACATACCAATCACATCCTAACTTCCATGTCACAGGCTGGGTTTGAAAAATGACAGTTAGGAGCTGACTGGCTGGTGCGTTATCACCTTCCACTCTATCACTTCACCAGGCTTAATAAATCTACCCCTTCGTCCCTTCCTCAGGTTGATGCAAGTGCTGTGAAAAGAAAAGAACAAACAGACATGTCTGTTTGTTCTTTTCTTTTCACAGCACTTGCATTAACCTGAGGAAGGGACCATGCGGGGCCCGAAATGCTGCATTGTTACTATGGCCAGTGCTAGATGGTGATGTACATATACCCTGATTTATTGTTCATTATAAATATTTTGTCACTAAGTCCTGGAGTGCTGTGCTTGTTCTGAATGGGGACTGTTCTGAACTTTAGCATATGTGTTTATTCAGCAAGGGCACACAGGTGAATGTTTTCTGACTCTTTGAGTGCCGGATTTACATTGGACCCGATGTTTATATATATATATATATATATATATATATAATGTAATTATACACTGTATTTTAGTATCGTGACTTACATCTAAACTGTGTTGGGTGCCAGCGATCTGCATGATGTAGGCGTCTTTTCAAGATACGCACGGCTCAGACTAGGGGGGGACATCAAATTATCCCCGTTAAAACATCGGGTCCGAAAAACTGCCGTTTATCGGACTTTTTTCCCCGATGTTTCACCGATATTTATTTATTTTTTCTTTAGGCTATCCTGTTAAATCGCGTGTAAAAAAAAAAAATCTTTCACCCGAAAACACAAAGGTTTCACTGAACCTGTGTGTTTTCGGGAGAAAACAGCCCCGTTTTCGGACCAAAACGGGGCAGTTCCCGGGGATTTTGCTTCGCCTGCCGGAGGCAGGTGAAACATAATCCCTGACAAGCCGGCGCCTGCCGCGGCTTATCGGGGCTAATTAGATAGCCCCCGGCGGGACAATTAGCCCCGGTAAAAAACCGGGGCTTATTGGATATCCCCCTAGGACGCAACTCTGGCCACATGCCCACTAGAAGATTGCATGCGTTATCCTTATTACTGCCCAGTTGCCGTTCAGAATCCGCACCAGATGCGCCAGACTCTGCATAAGTTGGGTCCTATAGTTTTAATGTAAGAGCACAGTATGGGGCAGTGGTGCTACTGCCTTCATACACGCTCTGCAGTGGCGTGCCAGCTGTAATCTGACATTTCACATTTGGTGCTGGCACTGTTACATCCGGTGGGGAGACTTTCTCCGGTGCCCAAGAAGTAAGAAACTGGAATGTGTGTTTTGGGTTTATTGGTCCTGTAAATTGGAGCAAACATCGTAATATGTTCATGTGACTGTTCTCCATTAACGTCATTCCAAATCTCATTCACCTCCTGCTGTTCCTGAGTGGAAGCTGCCTCCGCAGCAACTCTCCATATCACTTACACCGATATCTGCCGGGGATCAGACTGCATTTGGCACAGTTCTCCTGAATGTTAGGCAGTAACCGTGGCACTGTCATGGCCGTGTGAGCACCAGCTATAGAGTGACTGGTGTTTGTCTAATGCACTGCTTGATGAGATGAATAGGTGGAGGGGTAATGTAGCATTGGCCGGACCCATCACATCTATGTTAGATCTGTAGAGCGTATTAAATTGGGCCTGTCAGATGGTTTAATGCCTTTTATATTTGGTTTAATATACTCTGTTGGTGTTGTACGGTTGGCGGCCTAAACTGTGTACCGTTAATCAGGGGTTCAGTATATTCGGGCTCCGGTCTGGATGTTAACATTGTGGCTTTACCTTTACACTAACTCCAGCAGTTACATATTGACAATGTCGGTGTTTCATCCGTGTCAACATTCTGAATGTCTGCCTTCTGTCGCTGCATCCCCGAGTGTGTGGCTAGTGTGTGCGTCCCCGCGCTGCTCTATGGTTACAGCGACTGGTGGAATACAGCAGGGACAAGGAGAGCGTCTCTGATAGAACCTAAAGTGTTTCACAAAACGTGGGCCCTGGCTCCTGAGTGTGAAGTGCAACTTCCCAGCAAAGGTATATTCGTGACACTTAAGTGGGCGAGTTCTGTACGCTTATTCATTTACACCTGCAACTGCTGATCATTCACCAACAATCTCACCTTTCATGCTGCGGTCTCTGTTTGTAACAGTTTGTAGTTAGTTGCCCCCCCCCCCCCAAAATAAATAAATAAATAAATATTTATTTTGTTTTAATATTTCGAAGTACCGTATAGCAACATACTCCTGTGGCTTGTCATTTCAAGCTCAGATTTTGGGGTCTATTTACTAAGCCTTGGATGGAGATAAAGTACCAGCCAATCAGCTCCTAACTGCCATGTCACAGGCTGGGTTTAAAAAATGACAGCTAGGAGCTGATTGGTTGGGACTTTATCTCCTAGTTACATAGTTAGTGAGGCTTAGTAAATAGACCCTTTAATGCATTCTCTTCAAATTTACACAATTTGTCCTTAAATCTCTTGCTCTCCTTGTAACAGAAGCTATACAATTTGAGTGAAGGAGCATACAGGTTACATATGATTATATATAAAACTGGTAATATAGAGGCACAATCTGGCGAGGTGACCTCTGAAAAGCCATCACTCGGAGATAAGTGTCGAGGCTGGAGAAGTATAGCACTTCAGCCTCGGTGCCCTGGTACCAGCTGTACACTGCACCGGTCTCACTGGCCCCTCAGTAGCTACTGTGATATCGGCTGCGCTACAGGTGTTGGTGACTGCAGTAGGCCATCCTACACACCGGTCCGCAATCTCCTACAGAAAAGATTCTCTATAGGAAGGGTTGCCATGAAGAAGCCTTGGCTGCTAGTCAATGGAGCAGGAATGGGGCAGGGTGTTCTGGGGTTTAGCAGGACAAAATGGGAACTTTGTGACCCTAATTAAACATCACATTGAGACTTATCTAAAAATAATACAGTCTGTGATAGGTGGCAAAGGAGGATCTGGGAATTACTGAAGAGAAAGTATATAGCATTTTCATTTATGGTTTACATCATTTTGACAGGGAAGTCTGGAGGTGATTTATCACTTTGATTAGATTTGCTGTAAAATCTGAGTCTCCCATATCCGAAGTGTTCGGGAACAGAAGTATTTTGGATGTAGGATTGTTCCATATTTTGGAATATTGGCTTACCATAATGAGAGATCTTGGGGATGGGGCACGGAATGCATCTATATGTCCTACACACAGCCTGAAGGTCATTTTATACAAGATTTTTAATAATTTTGTGCATGAAACAAAAGTTTGCCTACATTGAACCACAGAAAGCAAATGTCACTATCTAAGTCGAGCTCAGAATGTTCGCATTTTGTATATTGGGTTTTTGGATACGGGAGACCCAACCTGTAGTAGTTGGCACAGGCTCCTGTGATTGGTCTCTTAGACGGCCTGAATGCAGACGATTAGCGAGGGTGGTTCAGGAAGTATTGTAACAAGACCTCTCGTGTGTAATGTTCTCTACTGCATTCTTATTTCCCGCCAGAGCAGGTAGGCCACTACTTCCCCCGTCCGGCCATTAGACTGCGCCTCGTATCAGTCATACTGTCCCAATGGGATGCCGGCGCACTGGATACCAAATGTCAGTATACCGACATCGGCATCCTGTGCGCCAGAAAGCCGGCAGGGGGCGAGCGCAACAAAGCTTCTTGCGAGCTCGGTGGCGAGCTTGCTCGCCCCCAGGTCCTATTCTCCCTCTGGGTGTCGTGGATGCGCACAGAGGGGGAATCACCTACTTTGCCGGTATACCGGCGGCATTATAGGACCCCTGTCGGGATCCCGGTGTTGGTATTGAGACAGGCGGGATTCTGACAGGTGGTATTTTAACCGCATACAGTCCCAACATCCGATGTTTCTGCACATCAGCAGGTAAAATTCATTGCCAACTTGTGGAGGTGTACGGTGATAACGTCCTGTCACGGGAACAGGTTTGGTACACTGCCTTTGATTATGGCAGCACAGACGTTCAAGATGAGCAGCGGTCGACTAAGCACGCCCACCACAGGCAGCGCACCAAACCTGTTTCCATGACATGACGTTATCACCGTACACCTCCACAAGTTGTAGATGAATGTCAGCTGCCGACGTGCCCTTTAGGCGCAGATATCTGATGACACTACGTTCCTCAGTGTGTGACCATGTTTCTGCCAGCCCCGCCATCTTACACCTGATGTTGGGACGTATGACTGATATGAGGGGCTTCATGAGCGGTCTACCTGCTCAGGCCTGGCGGGAAATTAGAGTGGAATAGAGAACATTACACATGTGAGTATCTATCTATCTATCTATCTATCTATCTATCTATCTAGTATGTAGCAACAGTTCATTATAGACATATTACCCTATTAAAACTAAAGTGTTGGAATTGTGCCGCTATACTACTCTGTAAAGAGCATCTGCAAAGTGTTTATGGCTTTACACCCTGTCTGAAGCTGCGGCTTGCCTTTCACCTGGATATATTCCTGCCGCTGCAGTGTGGTATTTCCTCACCTGACAATACGTAGGTGTGTGTGCATACATACTTCTCACTAGTCATTATGAAATGCTTTCTTACCTCAGTGTAGTTCAGAGCTGGGGGTACAGCACCTACTTGTCAGATCTCCCATACGTTATAGCAATCTGTGCTAAGCCTTCAGCCTAAAGCCTACCCTCGGAACGGGTGTGGTTAATAGGGTCGACCACACTTTGGTCGACCACTATTGGTCAACAGTAACTAAGTCGACACCCAAAATAGGTCGACATGACAAAAGGTCAACATGAGGTTTTTTTAAAACAATTAGTGTTGTTTTTTTCGTAGAGTGACCAGGAACCCCAATTAGTGCACCGTGTCATTGTTCAAAAAATGAAGGAAAAAAAATTGTGAAAAACTCATGTTGAGCTTTTTTCATGTTGACCTAGTGACCATGTCGACCTAATGCATTCACCAATAATGGTCGGCCTAATGACTGTTGACGTAGATACCATATACCCCTTGGAACATCCTATATGAAGGAGGCTTCCACCTGCCAATCACGGATTCATATGACCGCCTCTTACAGGACTAGGCTTGCACGTTTTTATTACCAGTTATTATTTATTACCAGTTATGTATATAGCCCACACATATTCCGCATCGCTTTACAGAGAGAATATTTAGCCATTCACACCAGCTTACAATATATATTCCCTGCCACATGTACTGTACACACACACACATTCACACTAGGGTTAATTTTGTTGGGAGCCAATTAACCTACCAGTATATTTTTGGATTGTGGGAGGAAACCGGAGTACCCGGAGGAAACTCACGCAAGTACGGGGAGACTATACAAACTCCACACAGTTAGGGGCATGGTGGAAATTGCACCCATGACTTCAGTGCTGTGAGGCAGTAATGCTAACCATTACACCATCCGTACTGCCCACTTAAGTTGACTTGGTTGTATTTGATTTTACAGTGTACAAAATAAAGCTCTAGTCGTGCGGAGTCATTGGGGGAGATTCAAATGTTTGAAAAGTCAGTTGGGAGTCTGTTCTTTCCTATCTAATAGACAGGAAAAAACAGACACCCAACCGACTTTTCAAACATTTGAATTCCAACCATTGAGTTACGTCGTCACAACACAGATGCATATAACTCCGAGATAAAGTCCCAGGGCAGCATGAACAATCAGGTCTGTCTGATGAAATAAAGACCTAGCTGAAAGGAACAGCGGCAAGCTACAGAAATCATGAATGGGAGCAAAAGTAGCAAGATGGCGCAATAACCCAGTACATTAAAGCAATCTCAAGGTGTAGATCCCTTTATGTTGTACTCCATGCTGGTATTATCTCTTGCTGGGCTCTGCACCAGTGTGTGCAACTTTTATAATGTGTGTTACATTACTTGTTTGCATGTTTTATTGCTCTATTACACAGGACTATTTATTATTGAGCTATTGGCCAGATTATTGCATTCCCAGGCTGTGGAGCACTCTGTAAAATCAGCAGGAATGTTGGGAACAGGAAGATAACATGTTTCCCAACATTTATATGTTTGCAGATTATTGTATTGCCCAAGCGTAGCGCCTGACCAGTCCTCCAGGGGGCAGCACAAAGCTTAGCACCGTGTTTGCTGTGTACTGTACTCTCTGGACTTCCTGCTTTCCTTAGTATTGCTGTATTATAAGATACAGTCATTATTAGTATTGCGTTGTGTGGTTGCAGACAGTCCTCCCGGCATCAGGCAGTTCCTGGTGAATGGATGAGTTCCCCTGATCATTGGATCCGCCCATGAATGTCTGTCATTAATGTGTGGGTGGCGGGCACACTGTATTATGCTGAAGAAACCATCCCTGTTGCGATGAGCGTTTGTGAGGACTCTGATGCCAGGCTCTGTATCTGCTGTGACAGATGTGCTGATGCCATCCCACTGCCTCTGCCACTTTCATTTACACAGGCCTCCTAAGTGACAGCTCGGAAAGATCTCCAGTGTTTCTCTGTAGTGCCCGGCCTGTGATGCTGGCGTCATGATGGGCAGGGACAGCTGCCCAGTGTTTGGCCTCTGTTGCCTGCTGCATTCCTGTAGTGTCAGATCAGGGAGAGAATTTCTACATACAGTAGGAGCCGTCCCAGCCGTGTCCTAAAGGGTATGGGTCATTAGGTGGACCACACTTGGGTCGGCAGTCATTAGGTCGATCACTATTGGCTGACATGCATTAGGTCAACGTGCTTATTAGGTCGACATGGTAAAAGGTCGACATGAGTTTTGTTACCTTTTTTTGGTGTCGTTTTCTTCGTAAAGTGACTGGGAACCCCAATTAGTGCACCGCGTCCCCTTGCATGTTGAGCGAAGGGCAAGGTGCCTCGCTCTGCTGCGCTTGGCACAGGTTACTATTCCCAATCGTAGTCCACGTGGATCGTAAAGTATGAAAAGGTTCAAAAAATAAAAAAAAATTGAAAAACTCATGTCGACCTTGTTCATGTCGACCTAATGACCGTATCCCATCCTAAATCCGTGTCCATGCTTTGTGTTGTCCCTCTGGCTTTTCTAGCCTTACGGAGTCCGTTTAACCTGTCTAGTGCCCGGCCACGTCGCAGCACACGGATCATTTCCTGTGTGTTTTATTAAGTTACTGAAATGTAATAAGTGTTCTGTTTCTTCCCTCTATTCTGATCGTTTACTGTAGCGGTGTATGTAGGTGGAAGCTATTGTTACATAGGCATAATCTATATGCTAAAGTTTAATGGTAACCTTATAGATTCTATAAGGTTACCGTTAAACTTTAGCAGTGGCATGATGTGATTTCAATGCGATCCTTTATAATCTTGTATATCCATACTGTTGGCATTGCTGTGCCACCTGACTGTGCTGTAGTGTCCGTTATACATTGTGTTATTGTGACGTCTGCTACATTGTAGCATTTAATGCTTTGTGGCCTGGAATCGTCAGGGTTGGTCTTGTGTATTTGTACAAAATCTCAGCACAGGAGAACCGTCAGCCGTAGCCTGGGGCAGAGGACACAATTATCCCATGATAACACATTATTATAGTAGGCAGGCATTGTACGGTGATATTACATCCTGTAACCGTCTCTCAGCTCTCAGCTGCTTGTATAGGCAGGTGAGGCCGGGGACACGGTTACACAGACCTGTTATATTCAGGGTCTTTCCTCGGCTCTGCCCGTTATCGTGTAAAGACAAATGGTCACCCTACCCGTGCTCCCATGGATTAGGGAATTGCCACACCGTCTCCCTGTCTGTTATCTGTGTGCAGTATCTGTAGGCTGTATCCAGCATGGTTTTACATTCTGTGCAGCGGACTGCTGGGCTGCTGTCATGTGCAGGTATAACGTCAGGCGTCAGTGACACCCCCATAGTGTTGTAGAGGTGTTCCTGGGGTGTACATAATACCTATATGCATGTTCCCTTCATACCGCTGAGCCATGTGCAAGGTCCTAGTGACGTAACTTCACTAGCCAACGGTTTAGTGTCCCAGAGTATTATCTATAGTTACACCCCCCCCCATGCTCTCCCTCAATTAACCTCTACTAAAAGTTGTGTTCACCCTCTTAATCAGACACTCATTTAGGATGAACCTTTAATGCAAGGAAAAGCATTTAATTACTCGCATTGATTGTCAAATGTGCTTATTCTGCGCTTCTCCCCGGTTCGCAGAAAAATCTATATAGGGAAACTATGATCTGTTTTCCTAATGTGTGGTTTTCTTTGTTGTTTTGCATTTTGATAAACTTCTATTACAGTGTTGGCATCCTACTTTAATAGAAGCTCAGGATAAAATGGATAGCATGGCATTGTTTAGCGATCTTACTTTGTATTAATTGGCATCCTCTTTGTATTACAGCAGTCCCTGTGCCACCGTAATCTCCCACACCCAGAGCCTCCACAATCAATAATAGTCTATCTTAATGAATCACGTAGGAAATCCGCATTATGATATAATCCTGCCAGGTATTTCTGTCTGCCAAGCTTGGCAGCGCTGTAATGCTCGCTGCTGTAATACAAAGGCCTGCTGAAAACCACTTCCTCGCTGCTGTGTGTCTATCTGTAGTATTGTGTAACCAATTAAGCTAACTGGAGCCGTCCCAGAAGAGGCTTCCTCCTGGCTTTGCCACTGGGTGGCACAGAACCCTGGTAATACCACTCTGCCCAACCCTTTCTGTACAGAGACTATCTAGGTGTTACAAAATATGCTTCACAGCCAAATTGTATAAAGCCACTGCTGTACGTACTACTGGATTGTTTTGTATTTCTCTTACGTCCTAGAGGATGCTGGGGACTCCGTAAGGACCATGGGGTATAGACGGGCTCCGCAGGAGATAGGGCACCTAAAAAGAACTTTGACTATGGGTGTGCACTGGCTCCTCCCTCTATGCCCCTCCTCCAGACCTCCGTTAGATCTTGTGCCCAGAGGAGAATGGGTGCACTGCAGAGAGCTCTCCAGAGTTTTCTGTTGAAGAATTTTGTTAGGTTTTTTATTTTCAGGGAGTCCTGTTGGCAACAGGCTCCCTGCATCGTGGGACCGAGGAGAGAGAAGCAGAGCTGGCTTGTCAAGTTGGGCACTGCTTCTAAGGCTACTGGACACCATCAGCTCCAGAGGGAGTCGGAACACAGGTCTCACCTGGGGTTCGTCCCGGAGCCGCGCCGCTGTCCTCCTCACAGATGCCGAAGATAGAAGCCGGATAGAGAAGGCAGAAGACATCTTAGGCGGCAGAAGACATCAGATCTTCATGAGGTAAGGCGCGCAGCGGTAAGCTGCGCGCCATTGCTCCCAGTCTCACACACACAGAGCAGCACTGAATGGTGCAGGGCGCAGGGGGGGGCGCCCTGGGCAGCAGTAAACCTCACATTTTGGCCAAATACAGTTTGATTAGGCTGCGGAGGCAGTAAATCTATGATCCCCCCCCGCCATTTTATTGAAAAATCACTGGGACCGAAGCCCGCCGCCGGGTGGGCGGGGCTTGATCCTCAGCACTAACCAGCGCCATTTTCTCCACAGAAGCTGCATGAGGAAAACGCTGGCTCCCTGGTCTCTCCCCTGCTGAACTTCACAGGCTTGAAAAAGAGGAGGGGGGCACATTAGCGACGCAGTGAGTGGGAATTGGCATATTATAAATAAAAAAGCGCTATCTGGACATATTTTTTCCAGTGTTATTAAGCGCTGGTGTGTGCTGGCATACTCTCTCTGTCTCTCCTTAGGACCTGGTTGGGGTTTTGTCCCCTTATAGGTTAATCCCTGTGTGTGGGGGGTGTCGGGACGTGTGTGTCGACATGTCTGAGGCGGAAGGCTTCTCCAAGGAGCAGGTGGAGCAAATGAGTGGTGTGTCCCCATCGGTTGTGCCAACTCCAGATTGGATGGACATGTGGCATATGTTGAATGCAAGTGTGGCATCTTTACATCAAAGGCTTGATGAGGCTGATTTAGGGGGGACATCAGGGGGTCAATACTCGGATTGGACCGACTCACAGGGCCCGTCGGGGTCTCAAAAGCGTCCCTTAACACAAGACACTACTACCGACACGGATTCTGATTCCAGTGTCGACTAGGACGAAGTAAAATTGCACCCTAGGGTGACTAAAACCATTCAGGGTATGATTGTGGCAATAAGGGATGTGTTGCATATTGTGGATGAACCCTCGGTCCCCGACACAAGGGTACACATGTTTAAGGAAAAGAAACAGATTATTAACTTTCCCACATCTCATGAATTAAATGAATTCTTTGGAAAAGCTTGGGAGACTCCGGATAAGAGACCGCAGATCCCGAAAAGAATTTATATGGCATACCTCTTCCCTAAGCAGGACAGGGAAATTTGGGAATCACCCCCCACTGTGGACAAGGCCCTGACGCGCTTGTCCAAGAAAGTGGCGCTACCGTCTCCTGACACAGCAGCCCTTAAGGACCCTGCAGATGGCAGGCAAGAAACTACCTTAAAGTGTATTTATTCTCATACGGGGGCTGTGCTACGACCGACAATTGCGTCGGCATGGGTGTGTAGCGCAATTGCAGCTTGGACAGATGAGCTGACAGTTCAATTTGATAATATGGATAAGGATACTATATTCTTAACTCTAGCCCATATTAAAGACGCAGTCTTATTTATGAGGGATGCTCAAAAGGACATTGGATTGCTAGCTTCTAGGGCCAATGCCATGTCTGTCTCAGCGAGAAGATCCTTATGGACTCGCCAATGGACTGGTGATGCGGATTCCAAAAAACATATGGAAGTACTACCCTATAAGGGTGATGTATTGTTTGGGGATGGGCTGACGGACCTGGTTTCCACAGCTACAGCAGGTAAATCTAATTTTTTACCATATATTCCCCAACAGCAAAAGAAAGTAACACCCTATCAGATGTAGTCCTTTCGGTCGCACAAGTCCAAAAGAGGTCGGGGATCCTCTTTCCTCGCCAGAGGTAAGGGCAGAGGCAAGAAAGCACCTGCTTCGGCAGGTGCCCAGGAACAAAAGTCCTCCCCGGCTACTCCAAAACCCACAGCATGACGCTGGGGCTCCCCTGAGGGAGTCCGCACCGGTGGGGGCACGTCTTCGACTTTTCAGTCAGGCCTGGGTCAGTTCGGACCTGAATCCCTGGGTGTTGGAAATAGTTTCCCAGGGTTACAAATTGGAATTCGAGGAGGTGCCCCCGCGCCGATTTTTCAAATCGGCCCTACCAGCTTCCACATCGGAAAGGGATATAGTGTTAGCTGCAATTCAACGCTGTGTATACAGCAAGTGATAATCAAGGTTCCCCTGCACCAGCAGGGAAGAGGTTACTACTCAACCCTATTTGTGGTCCCGAAACCGGACGGTTCGGTCAGACCTATTTTGAATCTGAAATCCCTAAACCTGTACATAAAAAGATTCAAAGTCAAAATGGAATCTCTCAGAGCGATAATAGCCAACATGGAGGAGGGGGAGTTTATGGTGTCTCTGGACATAAAGGATGCGTACCTTCATGTCCCCATATATGCCCCCCATCAGGAATACCTGAGATTCGCTGTAGAGGATTGTCATTACCAATTTCACACGTTGCCGTTTGGACTCTCCACGGCCCCGAGGATTTTCACCAAGATAATGGCGGAAATGATGGTGGTCCTGCGCAAGCATGGAGTCACAATTATCCCATACTTGGACGATCTCCTGATAAAAGCGAGATCAAGGGAGAAATTGCTGAGCAGTGTGGCGCTCTCTCTGAGCGTGCTCCAGCAACACGGTTGGATTTTAAATCTACCAAAGTCACAGTTGATTCCGACAACTCGACTACCGTTCCTAGGTATGATACTGGATACGGGACAAATGAAGGTCTTCCTCCCAATAGAGAGAGCCCAAGACATCCAGAACATGGTCAGAGACCTGCTAAAACCGAAGAGGGTGTCAGTTCACCAATGCACTCGAGTTCTGGGGAAAATGGTGGCGGCCTACGAGGCCATTCCCTTCGGAAGGTTCCATGCAAGGACTTTTCAATGGGACCTTCTGGACAAGTGGTCCGGGTCCCATCTGCACTTACATCGGAAAATAACTCTGTCCCCAGGGACCAGAGTGTCCCTCCTGTGGTGGTTGCAAAGTGCTCACCTCCTAGAGGGTCGCAGGTTCGGAATTCAGGATTGGATCCTGGTTACCACGGACGCGAGCCTTCGAGGATGGGGAGCGGTCACACAGGGAAAAAATTTTCAGGGTCTTTGGTCAGACCAGGAGTCCTGTCTACATATCAATGTGTTGGAACTCAGGGCCATTTACAACGGCCTTCGACAAGCGGAGAGTTTTCTTCGAAACCTACCGGTTCTGATTCAATCAGACAATGTCACAGCAGTGGCTCATGTGAACCGCCAAGGCGGGACAAGAAGCAGAGTCGCAATGGCAGAAGCCACAAGGATCCTTCGCTTGGCGGAAAATCATGTAAGCGCTCTGTCAGCTGTCTTCATTCCGGGAGTGGACAACTGGGAAGCAGACTTCCTCAGCAGACACGATCTCCATCCAGGAGAGTGGGGACTTCATCAAGAAGTCTTTGCAGACGTAACACGTCTTTGGGGAACTCCTCAAATAGACATGATGGCGTCACGCCTCAACAAAAAACTACGGAGGTATTGCGCCAGGTCTCGGGACCCACAGGTAGTAGCAGTAGACGCTCTGGTAACACCGTGGGTGTTCAAATCGGTCTACGTGTTTCCTCCTCTTCCTCTCATCACAAAGGTGTTGAGGATCATAAGACGAAGAAGAGTACGAACGATAGTCGTTGTCCCAGACTGGCCTCGAAGGGCCTGGTACTCGGATCTACAAGATATGCTCACAGGAGATCCCTGGCCTCTTCCTCTGAGGGAAGACCTGTTGCAGCAGGGGCCCTGTGTATTTCAAGACTTACCGCGGTTATGTTTGACGGCATGGCGGTTGAACGCCGAATCCTAGCGAAAAAGGGTATTCCGGAAGAGGTCATCCCTACTTTAATAAAGGCTAGTAAGGAGGTGACGATAAAACATTATCACCGTATCTGGCGAAAGTATGTGTCTTGGTGTGAGACCAAGAATGCACCTACGGAAGATTTTCATCTGGGTCGTCTTCTCCACTTCCTACAGACAGGAGTGGATATGGGCCTGAAATTAGGCTCTGTTAAGGTACAGATTTCGGCCCTCTCGATTTTCTTTCAAAAGGAATTGGCTTCTCTTCCAGAAGTCCAGACGTTTGTAAAGGGAGTGCTGCACATCCAGCCCCCTTTTGTGCCTCCAGTGGCACCATGGGACCTGAACGTGGTGTTGCAGTTCCTAAAATCACACTGGTTTGAACCGCTTAACAAGGTTGAGTTGAAATTTCTTACCTGGAAGGTGGTCATGTTGTTGGCCTTATCATCGGCAAGGCGAGTGTCAGAATTGGCGGCTTTGTCACACAAGAGCCCCTACTTGATTTTTCATGTGGATCGAGCTGAATTGAGGACACGTCCGCAATTTTTGCCTAAAGTGGTTTCTTCATTCCATATGAATCAACCTATTGTGGTGCCTGTGGCTACAAGTGACCTGGAGGATTCCAGATCCCTGGACGTAGTCAGGGCCTTAAAAATTTATGTAGCCAGGACGGCTAGAATTAGGAAAACAGAGGCTCTGTTTCTCCTGTATGCGGCCAATAAGATTGGCGCTCCTGCTTCGAAGCAGACTATTGCTCGCTGGATCTGTAATACGATTCAGCAGGCTCACTCTACGGCTGGATTGCCGGTACCAAATTCGGTTAAGGCCCATTCCACTAGGAAGGTGGGCTCTACTTGGGCGGCTGCCCGAGGCGTCTCGGCATTACAACTTTGCCGAGCGGCGACTTGGTCGGGGTCAAACACTTTTGCTAAATTCTACAAGTTTGATACCCTGGCTGATGAGGACCTAGCGTTTGCTCAGTCGGTGCTGCAGAGTCATACGCACTCTCCCAGCCGATTGGATGCTTTGGTATAAACCCCATGGTCCTTACGCAGTCCCCAGCATCCTCTAGGACGTAAGAGAAAATAAGATTTTAAACCTACCGGTAAATCTATTTCTCCTAGTCCGTAGAGGATGCTGGGCGCCCGTCCCAGTGCGTAAACTCTGCAAGACTTGTATATAGTTATTGCTTACATAGGGGTTATGTTACAGTTGTCAAAGTCAGAAAAATATCATGATGCACACTGCCATATTTGCACCTCATGCGTGTCCCCGCTGCGCGTACATGCGCTCTCCCGTGCGTACGCATACCCGCTGTTATGTGCACCCGCAGGCGCACGGTATGCGCATTTACGGTAGAGTTTATGTGCGCCTAGCGTGCGACTCAATCGTTACATATTTTTACCATATAATGTATTTTGTAGATTATGGTCCCTTTGATAGAATCTGAAAGTTTAGTTAATGTAGCATGTTCATAGACAAAGAGATCCCTCTTTGTTTGATACGAAGGGTCAGACAAGGGTTATACAGTGGTGTTTAGTATCCATCGGAAGAGTATTTAATTAGCAATATTCCGGTGTTGGTTTGAAGCGGATTAATCGCTCGTGCGAATAGTTATGGACATAAGAAGTTTATGGACTTTTACTATTATTTGCACTTTATTATCCATGCGGCGGGGAAACCTAGTTTCCCACCCACCTGAGCAGTTTGAAATAGTCACAGCCCACCTGTATGAATCAACCTATGACCTTTTGTTATAATGCGGAGACGAATTCCTGTGTCCAATGAACAATAAGAATATAGGGACCATTGTACTGTATTGTGTGTAGGGTATAAAAAGACAAGCCGATCTGATCCAGCTCCCATTCTACTATTCTCTTCAACGGTTCTCATCACTGATAATCGGGAGCTGGATATCCAGAGGCGCATACGATTGTTTCCCTTGTGCGTAAGTTCTCCGCAATCATATTGCCTTTATTGTTATTGTGAGCCATATCTCTCTCTCTCTCTCTCCTCTCCTCTTTCTCTCTCGTTTCTCTTAAGTGTTCTTGTACGGTTATTGTATTTTAAGTGTAGTTATCTGGTTAGGTAGTCTATGTTATAGTGGTAGTGTATGACTTGTATTGTATTATTCTTTTGCAAATAGAACGTTCACATAAGGTGTTAGAACCTCAGCAGGGTGTCTGTGTCTCTCTAGCTGGTACAAAGGGTTTCTGAATTCTAAATCGCTCTAACAGCATTTACATTAACAAGGTTAAGCAGCGTTATATCGCTGCAGTATTTCAGTAGTAAAGTTTTACAATACAAACTCAATCATAGTGTGTTGCATACAAGGGTTACAGTGTAAGCATAATCTGTGTTTAAAGTTTATAAAGGTTACTGTCTGTGTGTATGCTCACTGTGGGTATTCCGTACACCCAGCACAGCGTGTGTACTTTATTTGCGTACCACGTGCGAGGTCTTCATACGCAAATAGCGTACGGAGTGCGTAGCATGTGCACATGGTTTAGCAGCCATTACGGCTACACGGTATTAATATATAGCTAATGTTAAAAGGTAGATATTTGACTCTATCACAGTTGACATCGGTCTTGGACTGTTACTGTCGTTTGTTCATACTGTTAACTGGTTATGTATGTTCCAGGTTACATGGTATGATTGGTGTGGGCTGGTATGAATCTTGCCCTTGGATTGCTAAATCCTGCCTTGTATTGTCCATCTCCTCTGGGCACAGTTCTCTAACTGAGGTCTGGAGGAGGGGCATATAGGGAGGAGCCAGTGCACACCCATAGTCAAAGTTCTTTTTAGGTGCCCTATCTCCTGCGGAGCCCGTCTATACCCCATGGTCCTTACGGAGTCCCCAGCATCCTCTACGGACTAGGAGAAATAGATTTACCGGTAGGTTTAAAATCTTGTTTTCTCTAACGTCCTAGTGGATGCTGGGGACTCCGTCAGGACCATGGGGAATAGCGGCTCCGCAGGAGACAGGGCACAAAAGCAAGCTTTTAGGATCACATGGTGTGTACTGGCTCCTCCCCCTATGACCCTCCTCCAAGCCTCAGTTAGGTTTTTGTGCCCGGCCGAGAAGGGTGCAATCTAGGTGGCTCTCTTAAAGAGTTACTTAGAAAAAGTTTTTAGGTTCTTTATTTTCAGTGGGTCCTGCTGGCAACAGGCTCACTGCATCGAGGGACTTAGGGGAGAGATTTTCAACTCACCTGCGTGCAGGATGGATTGGATTCTTAGGCTACTGGACATCGCTCCAGAGGGAGTCGGAACACAGGGCTCGCCCTGGGGTTCGTCCCGGAGCCGCGCCGCCGACCCCCCTTGCAGACGCTGAAGATGAAGAGGTCCGGAACCAGGCGGCAGAAGACTCTCAGTCTTCATCAGGTAGCGCACAGCACTGCAGCTGTGCGCCATTGTTGTCAGCACACTTCACACAGCGGTCACGGAGGGTGCAGGGCGCTGGGGGGGGGGCGCCCTGGGCAGCAATGTATAATACCTGTATGGCGAAAAATACATCACATATAGCCCTTGAGGCTATATGGATGTATTTAACCCCTGCCAGATATCTAAAACTCCGGAGAAGAAGCCCGCCGAAAAGGGGGCGGGGCCTATTCTCCTCAGCACACAGCGCCATTTTCCCTCACAGAAAGGCTGGTGGGAAGGCTCCCATGCTCTCCCCTGCACTGCACTACAGAAACAGGGTTAAAACAGAGAGGGGGGGCACTGATTTGGCGATATGTATATATATTAAAATGCTATAAGGGAGGAACACTTATATAAAGGTTGTCCCTGGATAATTATAGCGTTTTGGTGTGTGCTGGCAAACTCTCCCTCTGTCTCCCCAAAGGGCTAGTGGGTCCTGTCCTCTATCAGAGCATTCCCTATGTGTGTGCTGTATGTCGGTACGTGTGTGTCGACATGTATGAGGAAAATATTGGTGAGGAGGCGGAGCAAATTGCCTGTAATGGTGATGTCACTCTCTAGGGAGTCGACACCGGAATGGATGGCTTATTTATGGAAATTACGTGACAATGTCAACACGCTGCAAGCCGGTTGACGACATGAGAGGGCCGGCGAACAAATTAGTATCTGTCCAGGCGTCTCAAACACCGTCAGGGGCTGTAAAATGCCCATTTACCTCAGTCGGTCGACACAGACCCAGACACGGACACTGATTTCAGTGTCGACGGTGAAGAAACAAACGTATTTTCTTTTAGGGCCACACGTTAAGGGCAATGAAGGAGGTGTTACATATTTCTGATACTCCAAGTACCACAAAAAAGGGTATTATATGTGAGGTGAAAAAACTACCTGTAGTTTTTCCTGAATCAGATAAATTAAATGAAGTGTGTGATGATGCGTGGGTTTCCCCCGATAGAAAATTATTGGCGGTATACCTTTTCCTGCCAGAAGTTAAGGCGCGGTGGGAAACACCCCTCAGGGTGGATAAGGCGCTCACACGCTTATCAGAACAAGTGGCGGTACCATCTACGGATAGGGCCGTACTTAAGGAGCCAGCTGATAGGAGGCTGAAAAATATCCTAAAAAGTATACACACACATGCTGGTGTTATACTGCGACCAGCGATCGCCTCAGCCTGGATGTGCAGAGCTGAGGTGGCTTGGTCGGATTCCCTGACTAAAAATATTGATACCTTTGACAGGGACAGTATTTTATTGACTATAGAGCATTTAAAGGATGCATTTCTATATATGCGAGATGCGCAGAGGGATATTTGCACTCTGGCATCAAGAGTAAATGCGATGTCCATATCTGCAAGAAGATGTTTATGGACACGACAGTGGTCAGGTGATGCAGATTCCAAACGGCACAAAGATGTATTGCCGTATAAAGGGGAGGAGTTATTTGGGGTCGGTCCATGGGACCTGGTGGCCAGGGCAACTGCTGGAAAATCCACCGTTTTTTACCCTAAGTCACATCTCTGCAGAAAAAGACACCGTCTTTTCAGCCTCAGTCCTTTCGTCCCTATAAGAGTCATATCTGCCCAGGGATAGAGGAAAGGGAAGAAGACTGCAGCAGGCAGCCCATTCCCAGGAACAGAAGCCCTCCACCGCTTCTACCAAGTTCTCAGCATGACGCTGGGACCGTACAGGACCCCTGGATCCTACAAGTAGTATCCAAGGGGTACAGATTGGAATGTCGAGAGGTTTCCCCCCTCGCAGGTTCCTGTAGTCTGCTGTACCAATGTCTCCCTCCGACAGGGAGGCAGTATTGAAAACAATTCACAAGCTGTATTCCCAGCAGGTGATAATAAAATTACCCCTCCGACAACAAGGAAAGGGGTATTACTCCACACTATATAGTGGTACTGAAGGCTAGGTGAGACCTATTCTAAATCTGAAAAATTTGAACACTTACAAGGGTTCAAATCCAGATGGAGTCACTCAGAGCAGTGATAGCAAAGAACAAGGGGACTATATGGTGTCCCGGGACATCAGGGATGCTTACCTCCATGTCCCAAAATTTGCCTTTTCTCACCAAGGGTACCTCAGGTTCGTGGTACAGAACTGTCACTATCAGTTTCAAGACGATGCCGTTGGATTGTCCAAGGCACCCCGGGTCCTTACCAAGGTAATGACCGAAAGGAGGATTCGTCTTCAAAGAAAATGGACGACCTCCTGATAAGAACAAGGTCCAGAGAACAGTTGGAGGTCGGAGTAGCACTATCTCAAGTAGTTCTACGACAGCACGGGTGGATTCGAAATATTCCAAAACCGTAGTTGTTCCGACGACACGTCTGCTGGTCCTAGGGATGATTCTGGACACAGTCCAGGAAAAGGTGTTTCTCCCAGAGGAGAAAGCCAGGGAGTTATCCGAGCTAATCGGGATCCTCCTAAAACCAGGAAAAGTGTCAGTGCATCATTGCACAAGAGTCCTGGTAAAAATGGTGGCTTATTACGAAGCGCTTCCATTCGGCAGATTTCACGCAAGAACTCTTCAGTGGGATCTGCTGGACAAATGGTCCGGATCGCATCTTCAGATGCATCAGCGGATAACCCTATATCCAAGGACAAGGGTGTCTCTCCTGTGGTGATTACAGAGTGCTCATCTTCTAGAGGGCCGCAGATTCGGCATTCAGGATTGGATGCTCGTGACCACGGAGGCCAGCCTGAGAGGCTGGGGAGCAGTCACACAAGGAGTGTGATCAAGTCTGGAGAATTCTCTCCACATAAATATACTGGAGCTAAGAGCAAATTTATAATGCTCTAAGCTTAGCAAGACCTCTGCTTCAAGGTCAGCCGGTATTGATCCAGTGGGATAACATCACGGCAGTCGCCCACGTAAACAGAAAGGGCGGCACAAGAAGCAGGAGGGCAGTGGCAAAACTGCAAGGATTTTTCGCTAGGTGGAAAATCATGTGATAGCACTGTCAGCAGTGTTCATTCCGGGAGTGGACGACTGGGAAGCAGACTTCCTCAGCAGGCACGACCTCCACCCGGGAGAGTGGGAACTTCATCGGGAAGTTTTCCGCATGATTGTGAACCGTTGGGAAAGACCAAAGGTGGACATGATGGCGTCCCGCCCAAACAAAAAATGGGACAGGTATTGCGCCAGGTCACGAGACCTTCAGGCGATAGCTGTGGACGTCCTGGTAACACCGTGGGTGTAACAGTCGGTGTATGTGTTCCCTCCTCTGCTTCTCATAACCAAGGTATTGAGAATTATAAGACATAGAGGAGTAAGAACTATACTCGTGGCTCCGGATTGGCCAAGAGGGACTTGGTAACCGGAACTTCAAGAGATGCTCACAGAGGACTAATGGCCTCGGGAGCTAAGAAGGGATTTGCTTTCAGCAAGTACCATGTCTGTTCCAAGAGGAACCGTGGCATCGGCCTTTAAGAAAGGACCTGCTCCAGCAGGGACCTTGTCTGTTCCAAGACTTACCGCGACTGCGTTTGACGGCATGGTGGTTTGAACGCCGGATCCTAAGGGAAAAGGCATTCCGGAAGAGGTCATACCTACCCTGGTCAAAGCCAGGAAGGAGGTGACCGCACAACGTTATCACCACATGTGGTAAAAATATGTTGCGTGGGTGAGGCCAGGAAGGCCCCACGAAAAAATTTCAACTAGGTCGATTTCTGCACTTCCTGCAAACAGGAGTGTCTATGAGCCTCAAATTGGGGTCCATTAAGGTTCAAGTTTCGGCCCTATAGATTTTCTTCCAGAAAGAATTGGCTTCAGTTCCTGAAGTCCAGACGTTTGTCAAGGGAGTATTGCATATACAGCCCTTGTGTGCCTCCAGTGGCACCGTGGGATCTCAACGTAGTGTTGGGATTCCTCAAATCATATTGGTTTGAACCACTCAAATCTGTGGATTTGAAATATCTCACATGGAAAGTGACCATGCTGTTGGCCCTGGCCTCGGCCAGGCGATTGTCAAAATTGTCAAAAAAGCCCATATTTGATTTTCCATTCGGGACAGGGCAGAACTGCGGACTCGTCCCCAGTTTCTTCCTAAGGTGGTGTCAGCGTTTCACCTGAAACAACCTATTGTGGTGCCTGCGGCTACTAGGGACTTGGAGGACTCCAAGTTGCTAGACGTTGTCAGGGCCCTGAAAATATATATATATATATATATATAATTCCAGGACGGCTGGAGTCAGAAAGTCTGACTTGCTGTTTATATTGTAGGCACCCAAAAAGCTGGGTGCTCCTGCTTCTAAGCAGACTATTGCTCGTTGGATTTGTAGTACAATTCAGCTTGCACATTCTGTGGCAGGCCTGCCACAGCCAAAATCTGTAAATGCCCATTCCACAAGGAAGGTGGGCTCATCTTGGGCGGCTGCCCGAGGGGTCTCGGCTTTACAACTTTGCCGAGCTGCAACTTGGTCAGGGGCAAACACGTTTGCTAAATTCTACAAATTTGATACCCTGGCTGAGGAGGACCTGGAGTTCTCTCATTCGGTGCTGCAGAGTCATCCGCACTCTCCCGCCCGTTTGGGAGCTTTGGTATAATCCCCATGGTCCTGACTGAGTCCCCAGCATCCACTAGGACGTTAGAGAAAATAAGATTTTACTTACCGATAAATCTATTTCTCATAGTCCGTAGTGGATGCTGGGCGCCCATCCCAAGTGCGGATTGTCTGCATTACTTGTACATAGTTATTGTTACAAAAAAATCGGGTTATTGTTGTGAGCCATCTTTTTTAGAGGCTACTTCATTGTTATCATACTGTTAACTGGGTTCAAATCACAAGTTGTACGGTGTGATTGGTGTGGCTGGTATGAGTCTTACCCGGGATTCAAGATCCTTCCTTATTGTGTACGCTCGTCCGGGCACAGTACCTAACTGAGGCTTGGAGGAGGGTCATAGGGGGAGGAGCCAGTACACACCATGTGATCCTAAAAGCTTGCTTTTGTGCCCTGTCTCCTGCGGAGCCGCTATTCCCCATGGTCCTGACGGAGTCCCCAGCATCCACTACGGACTATGAGAAATAGATTTATCGGTAAGTAAAATCTTATTTTTTTGTTCCGTGCGCAGTGGTCTTTTAGTTTTGGGTATGTAACAAACCAACAACACCCATTATATGCAATGAGGCTCTTGTACAGAGCTAACCGTGTAATAGGTGTAAAATGCTTTTCTGATGTCACAGCTGAGATAAGTAGCAGTTTTGAAAAAGGCAGAGAATCTCTGTAGGTGGTTTTTACATTTTATTTAGTGCAAACAAAGCAAGACATATACAGTATGTAACCACTGCTGAACATGCAGGGGGAGATGTATCAAAGCTTGAAGACAGATAAATTACCAACCAATCAGTTCCTAACTGTTATAGGCCCTACACACTGGGCGATTTGACTGCAAGATATGATGGAGATAACGTTCATATCGTGCAGTGTGGAGGCACCAGCGATGAACGATGCGCGGCCCCGCGCTCGTTCATCGCTGGTGCCCCGTCGGCTGTGCATGCAGGCCAATATGGACGATCTCGTCCATATTTGCCTGCAGTTCTGTGGAGCGGTGCGACGGGGGGAGTGAAGTAACTCCACTCCCCCGTCACTGCCCCACCCCCCCACCGCCGGGTCGGCCGTATCCGCCGTCGGGCAGCTCGGCGGCGGATCTTTAAATGTGTAGGGCCCATTAGTTTGCAGGCTGTTTGCCAACCAATCTGCTCCTAACATTTTTTTTCAATCTATCTCTATCCAAGCTTTGATACATATGCCCCACAGTCCTATTACAGAAACAGCTCGGAACTGCTGTTGGCTTTGGGAAATTGCCCCCAAATTTCCTCGGCTCTAAATCATACATGCCTGCTGACCTGGAAGTTGCGGAGACTCACAATTTTCCGGGTAGTTCCCCACATCCCTAGAATAGCAGGCAGGCCGCCCGCGTTCTAGTGAAAGCAGGCAGGGTGGAACGATAATCGCCATCAATCACACTTCTATTTTTGAAAGCATTTTTACTTTGCAGCATTTTTTTCACACCTGCCTAAAACTTTTGCACAGCACTGTACATCTGCCATTCACGAAAATAGTCAAACAGTAGCAAAATGGTATCTGGACTCCAGGTTGACACCCATTAGGTCAACACCCAGTGGTCGACAGTGGCTAGGTCGACATGAACAAGGTCGACTTGCAAAAAGGTCAACATGAGTTTTTGTTTTTTTAAATCTTTTTTTGTAACTTTTTCATACTTTACTATCCACGTGGAGTACGATTGGGAACGGTAACCTGTGCCAAGGGCAGCGGTAGCGGAGCCAGGCACCTTGCCTGTTCGCTCGTCATGCGAGTGGACACTGTGCACTAATTGGGGTTCCCGGTCACTTTACGAAGAAAGCGACACCCAAAAAAAACGAAAACTTATGTCGACATTTGTTCATGTCGACCTAACGGCCATGGCAACCTATTTCTAGATTCGACCTAGCCACTGTCAACCAATAGGTGTTGACCTAGACACTGTAGACCCTGAGTCCCATACCCAGCAAAATACAGGAGTCTGAGTTGAAAGTCTTGTTGTTCTGACTCCACAGCGCAGAGCAACTGAAGCTCAGCCAGCTCCTGTGTCTAATTCAGTAAGGATTCAGCAGAATTTGCTATCCTTTGGAACGCATGCTGACCGCCGCCTCCCCCCGTTGATGAAGCGTCAATCGCGATCGCCTCGCAACTTCTGCTTCATTGTAAAAATTATTGATTCCTCTGCCGGTGCAGCTCAGCTGCGTCCGCAGGAAACCCGGCGCCAACCCACCCATCACGGCGGTTGCTTGTGACATCATGCAGCTGCTGCGATCACCCCCCCCCCCCCGTTCGGCTGCGTCCGCAACGCTCCGTCTCCTCCCTGCGTGTGTTACATCCGTAGGGGAAAGTTTCATATGTAACAATTGCAGCAAATGTGTGTCGTCGTACCCCCGGTTCTGTAAGTGGTGTCTGCGGTTGGCATAAACCGCACGCGCATTAGTTGAATACAGGCAACTTCCATCCAAGATTTAAGAAAACGCAGCCTGTGAGATGCGAACGCATTTGATATGTGATGCGTAACCAGCTGCATAATACAAACGGCGTAAGGATTGTTCTGTGTGTCAACCACTGGGGTAATGGGCGATGCGGACAGTCGGCTTGCAGAGATGTTATAATACCGATATAATCTCATTCCATTACACAGCTGTTGGAGGGAACGCTTGGACATCAGGTCGGTGTGAGGGACATCGGAACAGCTGCTACTTTTACTTCTCTTCTTTTCCCTTCCGGTTTGGGGACTAGTTTCCAGATAAGAGCATTCCCCTCTGCCGCCAGTATTACTGAGGGTACAGAGAAGATGCATGTGTTATATACACAGGACATGCAGTGCATTCTATAGCAATGTGCACCTAAAGTCTGATGTATTGGACTGGGGTCACTATAGTCTCCTGTGCATTGTGTGAAGCCACAGGCCCTATATGTACCTTACTCTGTGGTGACTGTTTGCTCTGTTCTGTCTCTGACGACGACGGTCCGTATAAGGGAGGGGAGATAGGGGGCGGCATTAGAGGAGGTTCTGCTATTTCTCGGTCTCTGGAAAGCACCTAATTTCCCTCACTGTTGGTGACGACCGTTTCTTTCTACAGTGCTCTAATTCTGTGAGACTACATTGTAAATAACTTTAGATTTGGTGTCTCCTTTCTGCATTGAGTCCTTCTGTTCCAGGGCTGAGGGGCCTGGCTGTGCAGAGGATGTTAGGCAGGATCAGAAGCAGAAATGGTGTTTTAGAAAAATTGGGTTTCTGGTTGAAAGTGGAGTTTGTGTGTGTGTACATCGGCGGCCATGTTCCAACGACATTCTGAACAAGCGTAGGGTCACTCACGTGCTCGATGGTGCAACCTTTTCGTGCAAAGTGGAGGGTTGCAGGTGCAGCCAGGGGGCCATCTCTGTACAAGATCCATTAGCTGCGGCATTAGCGTAAATTCGCAGTCGCACTGTGTACAAAGACGTAGTCGCCGCTAAAGCAGCGTGTGTTGTGTATGGTGCATGGGTGTTTGTGCGGTGTCTTTTATGGCGTGCGGTGTTTGAATTTTATGGTGTGCGGATGTGTTCGGCTTGGCAATAAGATATATATACTGACCAGCGCAAGTGTAGCAGCTGCCATCAAGTGGGGCACCCACGGAAGCCATCACACCGTGCTCCGCAACTGCGTACTCTGACGCTACCATGGTGCAGATGCGGGGAACATTGACTCCCTGAGTGCATTCATGGTGCGCGGGTAGGCTGTGAGCTGCGACTCTGGTGCCATGTTCTATGCGTACAAGATGGCAGTCGCACTCAGAGACGTCCCCGAAAAAAATCACAACACGCCTGCATTTTTGCAGACCCTTCCCCGTTACCTCCCCAAACGGCCTCTTCTTGTCAATTACTCAGTGACTGATGCCTCACTGCGAGTGGCTCCGCAAAGGTACCTTGGTACGTGTGCACTGCGGCCACGACACATGCACAGTCTACCAATAATCTCCATTGCAACACCATCGATATTGCAACCGCATCTATGAATACAAATTTATTTTCATCAGCAAAAAGAGAGCGAATGTGACATTGTAGAAAGAACACACCACATGCAGTGTAACAGCAAATCGTAGGATAAAACAAAAGCATTAAAAGTAACACCAGTAAAACACAGAACTAAGGGCCTAATTCAGCATGGAACGCTGCTGCGGCAGCGTTCGCATGCCGATGCACTGTGCAGTGTACGCACGCACAGAAGCTGCACTGCACGTGCGCACATTGTGAGATGCGACAGCGTCCCACATCTGCGAACGCTTGTGGCTGATTGACAGGCAGAGGCGTTCGTGGGGCGGGAGGGGTCATCACGACGACATTTAAGGGGCGTCACGACAGCGTTGGGATCTATGTGTGGGATCTGCTGTCAGGAATGCTAGAGACAAGGGGATTTCCTTGCTAAGCCCCACCCCCTTTTATTTAAGTAGCTATGTTTTAGAATATGCAAAATGTAATAGTAAAAATGAACCCGTGGCCCACACAGGGCCCCTGGGGCTCCTCTCCTCCTCAGACTGTTTAGCAGGGCTCCTCACAGTGACTGCAGAAAGCACTTGGTTATTATGTCTCATCTTATGAAACTCCTGATTTGTTTTGTACGCAGCCATTTATTGCGCAATTGTAGATACCTTTTATTGCAGCAAATAGTGTTTTGCTTTGTATTTGGAAAGGGGAGCTGGCCTTAGATGTGAGCTCAGGACAGGCAGCTGGTGTACGTGTCTCAGCAGACAATAACCAAACATGTGCACAAAATAAACCTCTGCTGTACATCCAGTGTCCTGTGTGACCTCCTTGCGCAGCCTTCATATAGGTAACGAGGATCATGTCCAGAGGACGGCTCCTGTTACCTTCTGAAAACATCTCTGTGCATTCTGCAGCTATTTCTCGGTTAGGATCTCTAGTCAGATCAGCTTACTCTGTGTGGGAAGCTGCAAAAGCAATTGGCTGGCTTTCAAGGAGCTGTCTGCACCGGATTCAATAGCAAATACAGCGTTCCATCAGCTTCATGTGACTCCCCGAGACTGCTCACCTGCCAGAACATGGGTGGAGCTTACCACTCAGCTGCCAGAAGGTGGGCGGAACTATGTCCCTGCCACTGGTCTATGATGTGGGTGGGGCTTGTCCTCTTGAAATATGAAGCCCCATCCATCTTGTTTCTCGCACCGCCTGCGCATCTCTAAAAAGATGGTAGGAAAATGTACTCTGATAAAGGATACAGCTGCTTTCGTACAGACCCATAATTCTGCTGGGCATTGTACCTACAAATGACCTTACGCACAATAATAATACATGTAGCACAAGTCTGAGTTGCACAGGTACAATGAGAAGTAACAGAATCAGAATAACACTTGCTGGGTCATGACTAGGTATTTGTAGACCTCATACCAAACCATTTGTAAGGGTCGCTATGTACTACCCAGAGAAAATCTATATAACTCATTACTGTGACAGGGAAGGTTGCCCCTCTCAGCCAGGGCTGTTTCTTGGGGCAGGCGAGCAGTGCAACTGCACTGGGCGCCCGCAGCGGCACTAACTGTGGCTCCCTGCTGCCCCCTCCTATTTCTCCCCGAGTAACCCGCTTGGGGGCGGAGTTTCACGGAATGACGCGTTTGCGTCGTTACGTCAAGACGCAACCCTGTCACTCCGCGAAACTCGCCTGTATATAACTCATTACTGTGACAGGGAAGGTGGCCCCACTCAGTTCTGGGCCCCATAGCAGCTGCACTGCCTGCACCTATGGTAGCTACACTCTTGCACACATGCATAAAGCCTAATGTTTATAAGGGTAGACTGGAGCAGACAAGAAACATAAGGTAGGGAGGACCCTGCTGATGAGAGCTCGCAGCACCTTATTCAGGTCCGGTCGCACTAATGTTAAAAGCAGAATGTACCGATGTTTGGTACATGGCGCATGTGCAGTACGGGTCCTGCGCTGTCAGACGTAGTGAGGCTGCAGATGTCGGTTGAATGACAGTATGCCGCCATTTGGTGGCGCCGATGGTATACGTTTGTGTATCCGCTCTGTTTTGTGGGAGTGCCGAGACCAGAGTATATATCCTGGTCTCAGTGACGGAGCTGCAGCAGCCAGTCTGCGTAACCTCATGGGTCACTAAGTCGGCCAATGGTGTTGCAGGTGATCTGATGCCGCGTCCTCGGCATCTACTTATACCGTATCTTACCATCGCAATGCACCCTCCAACCACCTGTGACTCACCCCCTCTGTAAGTAATGGGGGGGGGTGAGAGGTCACAGGGGTTAATGGGACGCTGTCTTACATGTCGCTGCTTGTAGGAGAATGTAATGTGGCTCAGTTTGACAGATCGTGTAATGAGTAACCCATAAGAAGTGGTCATTGGAGCTGTCCCCTGATAGAATGACTGATGTAGTACCTGTCACTCGAGAGTGAACATTTCTATGTGAATATTTTATTAACTTGCAATTACACCCCATGACAGCGTCCCATAAAATGACGTTCAATGATGCTGCAAACAAAGGTCATAAGCAGTTATCATACAGCACAGATTGATACATATGGAGATAAGAATGTACACTGCTCGGGGGTACTTAAAAATAAAGACAGCAATGGCGGAAGTCTCCAGCATCACCCCGGCGCATGCGCTGTCGCGCTTGGAGGACGCCGGGCAGTCCTGAAAATGTGGCGCCAAACACCGCCTCCATTTCCCAGCCTGCTGGCAGCGTGACTGTGATGTAATCACGCTGGCGCGGAGAGGACCCTGGGGGCTTGCTGGGCATGTTGTATAGGTCACTGTCACCGCCGCGTCTTGTTTTCTTCTTGCTGGTGGGGGGCAGGCAGGAGTCAGGACTCAGCATTGTGAATTCTATGGAACTGAATATATGTATTTATAACTAACAAAAACAAACTTACCTGGCGAGGACGGATGGGTGGGTGGGGCAGGGGGTACTCATAAATTAAAAGTGGCACGGGAGAGAAAAAAGGTTGGGAACCGCTGAGATAGATCACCAAAAGGTTAGATTTGTTAAATTGTATGAAATAACGAGTATAATTAAGTTTATGCCCTTGTGCAAGGAGGGGAGAAGCATAAGATGACCCTTTATAGATGGTGCATGGTGTAACCGTGGCAGTCTGTGGTGTCTCTGTACAATATAACATTGTTAGTGGTCAGCTAGTCGTCTGTCTTCACACATGCAAAGAGTGACCGTTTTCAAACGAGATTTAATGTAATAAAAAGAACACAGCCACCTATAGTACAGTGTGGGTGGTTGCGTATAAATGTAATTGCTAGCTCTTGCAGTCTGGCAGCGAATGTGATAACATGGGGTGTCCGGCTCCTTGTGTGCCCTGTGAATACTGGAAGGGCCTGTGCCAGGAGGGGCTTAATAGTGCTAAACTGCCCATTCACGCGTTTCGTCACATTAACTTCCTCAGGGATTGTTGTGGTTGCATGACTGACATTAATTGACCAGCTAATATACAATAGAAAGATGTACAAGGATCATTAGACGGAGCGGAGTTGGTGGACTTGGTGCATATTTAGAAAGGCATATATGTGATTTTGAATAGGCCCATTGACAGCAGCAGCGTATCTAGGGGTTCATGCACCCCTGGCAAAAGGAAGGACATGCTCAGCTGCGTTTCATCATGCTGTATTTCTGGGCAACAACATCATGGAGTCTCGCACAAAAAGGCAAGGCTGGTGTAACTTGCGGAGAGCCTTCCATGGCCTCAGGCTGGACAGGCCCCCTAGACTAAAGCCGGACAGCGGGGCCCCTCCCGTGTGCCATCCCGACCAACTGGATGTACAGATCCCTAAGATGTTCACTGTGAGGCTGTGAAGCCTTGCTCTATTACACTGCCGCTGTCACATGAAGCCCTGTCTGGGCCGCATAGACGGCGTAATGGTTACCATTACTGCCTCACAGCACTGATGGATTCAATTTCCACCATGGCCCTAACAGTGTGGAGTTTGTATATTCTCCCCTTGCTTGTGTGAGTTTCATCCAGGTACTCCAGTTTCCTCCCACAATCCAAAAATATACTGGTAGGTTAATTGGCTTCTGTCAAAAACAGAACTTATCCGCCGTCCCATTCTGTTATTTGCAATAGCCAAAGTGGACAGATTCCACAAGATCAGCTCATCCATCTCCTGACACACACTGTACTGCCGCACCTTTATCGTGAAGCACGGGCAGCATTTTCATATTTTGGTGCTTTAGTGCATTTGGCTTAGTCCTCCCTTATGTATATATCATACATGTACACTGGAAGGGTTATATACCCCTGAGATGTTGTAGAGTTTTCCCGCAATGGTTAATATGTTGGTGACTTTATCTTGAACTGAAACCGTTTCCTTCATCACGTATTCAGCAGCTAGTATATGCTGGGCAGCGTTGGATCTCCGGTTTGTGAGGCCAGGAACCTCTAGCAACAGTTTCTGCCTCTCTTGTGTATGTATTGTTTGCTATCTGCTTCAGCTTTGGCTCTGTGTCAGGGGTGTGTGACTACTCTGCAGCTACTATTCTGTTGCGTGTAGTAATTGCTGTTGCGATCCGCCTGCTCTGCTGTAGTCAGCGAGGTGCAGCGGGTTTTAACCCTCTCTTTACTGCGTTGATCCCCGCTGTCAGAGCCAGCGTTTAGGCCCAGTCGGTGCAGTAAAGTTGCTAGCATTTTCTGCTTCTCAGAAGAAGAAAGGCTGGTGTGCTGGATCACCCCTTGGGATGGGGGGAAGGAATGCAGCGCATGCTGAAACACCATTTCCTCTCCCTGACATTCCACAGCAAACGTCTTGGCAGCCGGCCAGTTGGGGCAATGAGGTCTTTGCTGCAGGATTGTGACCGGCTGCGAGAATATAGTAATGAATGTGACTTTCAGCCCAGCCTGTGGAACTTCTTACAGGCTTTTTGTGTTTCGTTCCTCCCTGCAAGCACACTAAAAGAATACCGTCCTCTCCCAGTGCCGTTACTGCGGCTCTTAGGGACCCATCTGATGGGGGTCACCGTGACGTGGTGGATGGGCTTGCATTTTTGGCCAAAGTACTTCATGTATTTGCCATGCTAATTGTAGAGTTTATACTAAATTGTTTTGACTATCAATGTTCTTAGTGATTAGTGTGCACCTGCATTTTCTTTTTCCTGTATAGCACTACAAGTCTCATGCTAGCACCTCGTACTATGTGTTCTTTAGTTACTCCAGCCGACATGACAAAGGAGATGGAGCCACTGGCTCGCCCCGGGTGATGTTAAGCATTTAAACATTTATCTCCTCTTCTGCTTTGTCTGGCACAGATTAAATCTCCTTTTCAGCTATATTTGTTACTGTGGGCTTTATTGTAGTTCTGTATTTGTTGTAAGTACAGATGTGTCCTCCTACACTATTGCACCAGTGGTGGCAAATAGCCCCTCTCATGTGCTGATTCCAATTTGTACGCATTGCCGATATTTACGCAACTGAGCGATTGTCAGAACACTGCGTATGCACTGCGCACGATCCAAGGTACCTTTACTATGCCGCTCGCATTGAGGATGTATTCCCAGGTTGATTGACAGTCAGAGACCGTTTGGTGGAGGTAGCGGGGAGTGGTAGTAACAGTGTAGGCATGCCACGGACGACATCTGCAGGAGCGCACGCAGAAAACCTGGCCCAAGCGTCGCAGCTCTCGCGGACATTCTGCGAGACCATAGACTCACTCTGGGTCGGTGTGCCTCGGATTTGCATCGATGCTGTGAATGTGTACGCAATTGCTGAGATTTTGCAATGGTTCCGGTAGACGTCTCTATTTATTTTTGCTTCACTTGCGTTGTTTCTGTGGTCCCGTACCCTGATAAATCTCAGCTGCGCATGTTTTAGTGCACAAGCGAGATCAGGGCCTGGGTGACTTGGCCTCGTCAAGCGTCTTTCTTGCCCCAAATGTGCATAAACAGAACTGTAAGCAACAAAATGACTTTGGTAGATTGCACTGATCAGTTTGATGTGACATTTGTACATCTTATTGTGACTATACTGATTTGATTTTGCATACGCTGTGATTTCTGTACACTTAAACTTTCAGCCCAGCGCCTCTAGTACACGGAGTGGTATTTTGCTGCATCTGCAAAGTGAATAAGACCCAAAATGTTAAGAAAATTATATAGTATGGAACTCTTTTCGGAAGCATCTCGGTCACATTGGGTGCCTTTGGGCAGATGCATTAAGCCTGGAGAAGGCATAAGGAAGTGATAAACCAGTGATAAGTGCAAGGTGATAAACGCACCAGCCAATCAGCTCAAATATGTAAATTAACAATTAGGAGCTGATTGGTTGGTGCGTTTATCACCTTGCACTTATTACTGATTTTTCTCTGACGTCCTAGTGGATGCTGGGAACTCCGTAAGGACCATGGGGAATAGCGGGCTCCGAAGGAGGCTGGGCACTCTAGAAAGATTTATGACTACCTGGTGTGCACTGGCTCCTCCCACCATGACCCTCCTCCAAGCCTCAGTTAGATTTTGTGCCCGGCCGAGGTTGGATGCACACTAGGGGCTCTCCTGAGCCCTTAGAAAGAAAGTATAGATTTAGGTTTTTTTATTTTCAGTGAGACCTGCTGGCAACAGGCTCACTGCATCGAGGGACTAAGGGGAGAAGAAGCGAACTCGCCTGCTTGCAGCCGGATTGGGCTTCTTAGGCTACTGGACACCATTAGCTCCAGAGGGATCGACCGCAGGCCCAGTCCTTGGTGTTCGGTCCCGGAGCCGCGCCGCCGTCCCCCTTACAGAGCCAAGGGGGGGGGGGGGGGGGGGGGGGGGGCGGCGGCGCCCTGAGAAGCAATTATAACACCTTGGCTGGCAAAAATACCACAATATATAGCCCTAGAGGCTATATATGTGGAAAATACCCCTGCCAGAATCCAGAAAAAAGCGGGAGAATAGGCCGCGGGAAAAGGGGCGGAGCTATCTCCTGCAGCACACTGGCGCCATTTCTCCTTCACAGATCCGCTGGAAGGAAGCTCCCTGGCTCTCCCCTGCAGTCTACACTACAGAAAAGGGTAAAAAAAGAGAGGGGGGGCACTAAATTTAGGCGCTGTATAAATTATATAGAAAAAGCAGCTATAGGGGACATAACTCAGTTAGTCCCTGCATTATATAGCGCTCTGGTGTGTGCTGGCATACTCTCACTCTGTCCCCCCAAAGGGCTTTTGTGGGTCCTGTCCTCTGTTGGAGCATTCCTTGTGTGTGTGCGGTGTGTCGGTACGGCTGTGTCGACATGTTTGATGAGGATAATGATGTGGAGACGGAGCAGATGCCTTTAGAAGGGATGTCACCCACTGAGGGGCAGACACCTGAGTGGTTGAGCTTATGGAAAGAAATGAGTGCACGTATAGACTCCTTACATAAGAAATTTGACGACATGCCAAATGTGGGACAGCCGACTTCTCAGCTCGTGCCTGTCCAGGCGTCGCACAGGTCATCGGGGGCTCTAAAACGCCCGCTACCTCAGACCGCAGACCCAGATGTCGACACTGATACTGACACCAGTGTCGACGACGATGAGTCTAATCTGATGCCCAATAAGGCCATTCACTGCATGATTGAGGCAATGAAAGAGGTGTTACACATTTCTGATATAAATACAGGTACCACTAAAAAGGGTATTATGTTTGGGGAGAAAAAACTACCCGTAGTTTTTCCCCCATCAGATGAATTAAATGAAGTGTGTGAAGAAGCGTGGGCTTTCCCTGATAAAAAATTGGTAATTCCTAAGAAGGTACTAATGGCGTTCCCTTTCCCGCCAGAGGATAGGTCACGTTGGGAAACACCTCCTAGGGTGGATAAAGCGCTCACACGTTTGTCTAAAAAGGTGGCACTACCGTCTCCGGATACGGCCGCCCTCAAGGAACCTGCTGATAGAAAGCAGGAGGCGATCCTGAAGTCTGTATATACACACTCAGGCATTATACTTAGGCCAGCTATTGCGTCAGCTTGGATGTGCAGTGCTGCCGCTGCGTGGTCAGATAAACTGTCAGAAAATATTGACACATTAGACAGAGACACGATCCTGTTAACCATAGACCATATAAAAGACTCAGTCTTATATATGAGAGATGCACAGAGGGAAATCTGCCGACTGGCATCTAAAGTTAGTGCATTGTCCATTTCTGCTAGGAGAGGCTTATGGACTCGCCAGTGGACAGGAGATGCAGATTCTAAAAGGCACATGGAAGTGTTGCCATATAAAGGTGAGGAATTATTTGGGGATGGTCTCTCGGACCTAGTTTCCACAGCAACGTCTGGGAAGTCAGCATTTTTACCCCATGTCCCCTCACAGCCTAAGAAGGCGCCGTTTTATCAGGTTCAGTCCTTTCGGACCCAGAAAAACAGGCGTGGAAAAGGCGGGTCTTTTCTATCCAGAGGCAGAGGTAGGGGAAAAAGGCTGCAACAAACAGCAGGTTCCCAGGAGCAAAAGTCCTCCCCCGCTTCTTCTGCCAAGTCCGCCGCATGACGGTGGGGCTCCACGGGCGGAGCCTGGTACGGTGGGGGGCCGCCTCAAAAATTTCAGCGATCAGTGGGCTCGCTCACAGGTGGATCCCTGGATCCTTCAAATAGTATCTCAGGGGTACAAACTGGAATTCGAGGCGTCTCCACCCCACCGGTTCCTAAAATCTGCCTTGCCGATTGCTCCCTCAGACAGGGAGGCGGTGCTAGCGGCAATTCACAAGCTGTATTCCCAGCAGGTGATAATCAAGGTACCCCTACTTCAACAAGGCCGGGGTTACTATTCCACACTATTTGTGGTACCGAAGCCGGACGGTTCGGTGAGACCCATTTTAAATTTGAAATCCTTGAACACATACATAAAAAAAATTCAAGTTCAAGATGGAATTGCTCAGGGCGGTTATTGCGAGCCTGGAAGAGGGGGATTACATGGTATCCCTGGACATCAAGGATGCTTACTTGCATGTCCCCATTTACCATCCTCACCAGGAGTACCTCAGATTTGTGGTACAGGATTGCCATTACCAATTCCAGACGCTGCCGTTTGGACTGTCCACGGCACCGAGGGTATTTACCAAGGTGATGGCGGAAATGATGATACTCCTTCGAAAAAAGGGAGTTTTAATTATCCCGTACTTGGACGATCTCCTAATAAAAGCGAGGTCCAAGGAACAGTTGTTGGTGGGAGTAGCACTATCTCAGGAGGTGCTGCACCAGCACGGCTGGATTCTAAATATACCGAAGTCACAGCTGGTTCCGACGACATGGCTACTGTTCCTGGGTATGATTCTGGATACAGTCCAGAAAAAAGTGTTTCTCCCGGAGGAGAAAGCTAGGGAGTTGTCCTCTCTAGTCAGAGACCTCCTAAAACCAAAACAGGTATCAATGCATCGCTGCACGCGGGTCCTGGGAAAGATGGTGGCTTCTTACGAAGCAATTCCCTTCGGCAGGTTCCATGCCAGAATCTTTCAGTGGGACCTGTTGGACCAGTGGTCCGGATCGCATCTTCCGATGCATCGCTTGATAACCCTGTCTCCAAGAACCAGGGTGTCTCTACTGTGGTGGCTGCAGAGTGCCCATCTTCTAGAGGGCCGCAGGTTCGGCATACAGGACTGGGTCCTGGTGACCACGGATGCCAGCCTTCGAGGCTGGGGGGCAGTCACACAGGGAAGAAACTTCCAAGGACTATGGTCGAGTCAGGAGACTTCCCTTCACATAAATATTCTGGAACTAAGGGCCATATACAATGCCCTAAGTCAAGCAAAATCCCTGCTCCTACACCAGCCGGTGCTGATCCAGTCAGACAACATCACGGCAGTCGCCCATGTAAATCGACAGGGCGGCACAAGAAGCAGGATGGCGATGGCAGAAGCTACAAGAATCCTCCGATGGGCGGAGAATCATGTACTAGCACTGTCAGCAGTGTTCATTCCGGGAGTGGACAACTGGGAAGCAGACTTCCTCAGCAGACACGACCTCCACCCGGGAGAGTGGGGACTTCATCCAGAAGTCTTCCAGATGCTGGTAAACCGTTGGGAAAAACCACAGGTGGACATGATGGCGTCCCGCCTCAACAAAAAGTTAAAAAGATATTGCGCCAGGTCAAGGGACCCTCAGGCGGTAGCTGTGGACGCTCTAGTGACACCGTGGGTGTACCAGTCGGTTTATGTTTTCCCTCCTCTGCCTCTCATACCAAAGGTACTGAGAATAATAAGAAAGCGAGGAGTAAACACAATTCTCGTGGTTCCGGATTGGCCAAGATGAGCGTGGTACCCGGAACTTCAAGAGATGCTCTCAGAGGACCCGTGGCCTCTGCCGCTCAGACAGGACCTGCTACAGCAGGGGCCCTGTCTGTTCCAAGACTTACCGCGGTTGCGTTTGACTGCATGGCGGTTGAACACCGGATCCTAAAGGAAAATGGTATTCCGGAAGAAGTCATTCCTACGCTTATTAAGGCCAGGAAAGCTGTTACGGCAAAGCATTATCACCGCATATGGCGGAAATATGTTGCATGGTGCGAGGCCAAAAAGGCCCCAACAGAGGAATTTCAACTAGGTCGATTTCTGCATTTCCTGCAAGCAGGAGTGAATATGGGCCTAAAACTAGGCTCCATTAAAGTACAGATCTCGGCTCTGTCGATTTTCTTTCAAAAAGAACTAGCTTCAGTACCTGAAGTTCAGACATTTGTGAAAGGAGTGCTGCATATTCAGCCCCCATTTGTGCCTCCTGTGGCACCTTGGGATCTCAACGTGATGTTGAGTTTCTTAAAATCACATTGGTTTGAGCCACTAAAAACCGTGGATCTGAAGTATCTCACGTGGAAAGTGGTCATTTATTGGCCTTGGCTTCAGCCAGACGAGTGTCAGAATTGGCGGCTTTATCATGTAAAAGCCCTTATCTGATTTTCCATATGGATAGGGCAGAATTGAGGACTCGTCCCCAATTTCTCCCTAAGGTGGTATCAGCGTTTCACCTGAACCAGCCTATTGTGGTGCCTGCGGCTACTAAGGATTTGGAGGACTCCAAGTTGCTAGACGTTGTCAGGGCCCTGAAAATATATGTTTCCAGGACGGCTGGAGTCAGAAAATCTGACTCGCTGTTTATCCTGTATGCACCCAACAAGCTGGGTGCTCCTGCTTCTAAGCAGTCTATTGCTCGCTGGATTTGTAGTACAATTCAGCTTGCACATTCTGTGGCAGGCCTGCCACAGCCAAAATCTGTGAATGCCCATTCCACAAGGAAGGTGGGCTCATCTTGGGCGGCTGCCCGAGGGGTCTCGGCTTTACAACTTTGCCGAGCAGCTACTTGGTCAGGGGCAAACACGTTTGCAAAATTCTACAAATTTGATACCCTGGCTGAGGAGGACCTGGAGTTCTCTCATTCGGTGCTGCAGAGTCATCCGCACTCTTCCGCTCGTTTGGGAGCTTTGGTATAATCCCCATGGTCCTTACGGAGTTCCCAGCATCCACTAGGACGTCAGAGAAAATAAGAATTTACTCACCGGTAATTCTATTTCTCGTAGTCCGTAGTGGATGCTGGGCGCCCATCCCAAGTGCGGATTGTCTGCAATACTTGTAAATAGTTATTGTTAACTAAAGGGTTATTGTTGAGCCATCTGTTGAGAGGCTCAGTTGTTTTCATACTGTCAAACTGGATATAGTATCACGAGTTGTACGGTGTGATTGGTGTGGCTGGTAAGAATCTTACCCGGGATTCTAAATCCTTCCTTATTATGTCAGCTCGTCCGGGCACAGTGTCCTAACTGAGGCTTGGAGGAGGGTCATGGTGGGAGGAGCCAGTGCACACCAGGTAGTCCTAAATCTTTCTAGAGTGCCCAGCCTCCTTCGGAGCCCGCTATTCCCCATGGTCCTTACGGAGTTCCCAGCATCCACTACGGACTACGAGAAATAGAATTACCGGTGAGTAAATTCTTATTATCACTTCCTTAGACGGTCTCTAGGCTTAATACACCTGCCCGCTTGTGCCTTATGGTGTATAGATACTATTTGTACAAGGACACATCTGTATAAGGCTTAACCACTTAATTGATCATTTCTCTTACGTCCTAGAGGATGCTGGGGACTCCGTAAGGACCATGGGGTATAGACGGGCTCCACAGGAGACATGGGCACTTTAAGACCTTTAATGGGCGTGAACTGGCTCCTCCCTCTATGCCCTTCCTCCAGACTCCAGTTAGATCCTGTGCCCAGAGGAGACTGGTCACACACTAGGGGAGCTCTACCGAGTTTCTCTAGAAAATAGACTTTTGTTAGGTTTTTTTATGTTCAGGGAGCACTGCTGGCAACAGGCTCCCTGCATCGTGGGACTGAGGAGAGAGAAGCAGTCCCACTTTCCTGGACTGATGGGCTCTGCTTCTTAGGCTATTGGACACCATTAGCTCCAGAGGGTCTGAACACTGGTGTCCTCTAGCTGTTCGTTCCCGGAGCCGCGTCGCAGTCCTCCTCACAGAGCCGGAAGATACAAGCCGGGTGAGTATAGGAAGAAAAGAAGACTTCGCAGGCGGCAGAAGACATCAGAGCTTCGGAAGGTACCGCACAGCGGTCGCGCTGCGCGCCTTTGCTCCCGCACACACACGAGGCACTGCAAGGGTGCAGGACGCAGGGGGGGCGCCCTGGGCAGCAAAGATTACCTCATAAAAACGACTGGCAAGCTATATACACTGCGATGCAGGGTATTTAAAACCCCCGCCAGTATAAATTTTAGCGGGACCGAAGCCCGCCATCGAGGGGGCGGGGCTTCGTCCCTCAGCTCTAACCAGCGCCATTTTTCTCCACAGCTTGGCTGCAGAGACGCTGCTCCCAGACCCTACCCTGATATCTACAAGTAACCGGGTGCAAAACGAGGGGGGGCACAATATTTGGTGCTGATTTGATATATATATAATATATATATATATAATTATAAAACGCGCTATACAGGTCTGGGTATTGTTATATTTCAGACTGTGGCGGTGTTGGGTGTGAGCTGGCAAACTTCCTCTCTGTCTCTCCAAAGGACCTCCTTGTGGGTCTGTCCCCTATAATTCAGTGTGTGTGGGGGTGTCAGTATGTGTGTGTCGACATGTCTGAGGTGGAAGGCTATTCGAGGGAGGAAGAGGAGCAAAATGTGATAGTGACTGCGTTGGCACCACCAACTGCTGATTGGATAGACATGTGGAATGTTTTGAATGCAAGTGTGGCTTTATTGCATAAAAGATTGGACAAAGCTGAGTCTCAGAACCAAGCATGGAGTCAATCCATGGATATTGCTGTGTCTCAGAACCCATCAGGGTCACAGAAACGTCCCTTTACCCAGATAGCAGACACTGATACCGACACGGATTCCGACTCCAGTGTCGACTATGATGAGGTGAGATTACACCCACGGGTGGCCAAGAGTATTCAGTACATGATTGTAGCAATAAGGGATGTATTACATATCACAGAGGACCCTTCTGTCCCTGACACAAAGGTGGCCCTACCGTCCCCGGATGCGGCGACACTAAAGGATCCTGCAGACCGCAAGCAGGAAACCACTTTAAAATAAATTTCTCTTACGTCCTAGAGGATGCTGGGGACTCCGTAAGGACCATTGGGTATAGACGGGCTCCGCAGGAGACATGGGCACTATAAAGAAATTTTAGTATGGGTGTGCACTGGCTCCTCCCTCTATGCCCCTCCTCCAGACCTCAGTTAGATCTTGTGCCCAGAGGGGATAGGGTGCATTACAGGGAGCTCTCCTGAGTTTCTCTGTGTAAAGAATTTTATTAGGTTTTCTCTGACGTCCTAGTGGATGCTGGGGACTCCGTAAGGACCATGGGGAATAGCGGCTCCGCAGGAGACTGGGCACAGCTAAGAAAGATTTAGGACTACCTGGTGTGCACTGGCTCCTCCCACTATGACCCTCCTCCAGACTTCAGTTAGAATCCTGTGCCCGGCTGAGCTGGATGCACACTAGGGGCTCTCCTGAGCTCCTAGAGAGAAAGTATATTTTAGGTTTTTTATTTTACAGTGAGATCTGCTGGCAACAGACTCACTGCAGCGAGGGACTAAGGGGAGAAGAAGCGAACCTACCTAACTGGTGGTAGCTTGGGCTTCTTAGGCTACTGGACACCATTAGCTCCAGAGGGATCGACCGCATGGAACCGGCCATTGGTGTTCGGTCCCGGAGCCGCGCCGCCGGCCCCCTTACAGAGCCAGAAGCAAGAAGAATCCGGAAAATCGGCGGCAGAAGACATCAGTCTTCACCAAGGTAGCGCACAGCACTGCAGCTGTGCGCCATTGCTCCTCATACACACTTCACACTCCGGTCACTGAGGGTGCAGGGCGCTGGGGGGGGGCGCCCTGAGAAGCAATAAATACACCTTGGCTGGCAAATATATCACAATATATAGCCCCAGAGGCTATATATGTGATAAATACCCCTGCCAGAATCCATAAAAAAGCGGGAGAAAAGTCTGCCGGAAAAGGGGCGGAGCTATCTCCCTCAGCACACTGGCGCCATTTCTCCCTCACAGCTCCGCTGGAAGGAAGCTCCCTGGCTCTCCCCTGCAGTCTACACTACAGAAAAGAGTAAAAAAGAGAGGGGGGGGGGGCACTAAATTTAGGCGCAATATACATATAGCAGCTATAAGGGGATATAATTTAGTTAATCCCTGATTTATATAGCGCTCTGGTGTGTGCTGGCATACTCTCTCTCTGTCTCCCCAAAGGGCTTTGTGGGGTCCTGTCTTCTGTCAGAGCATTCCCTGTGTGTGTGCGGTGTGTCGGTACGGCTGTGTCGACATGTTTGATGAGGAGACTTATGTGGAGGAGGAGCAGGTGCCTATAAATGTGTTGTCACCCCTTGCGGGGCAGACACCGGAGTGGATGGACTTGTGGAAGGAATTACGCGAAAGTGTCGACTCCTTACATAAAAAATTTGACGACATGCCTAATGCGAGGCAGCCGGCTTCTCTGCCCGTGCCTGCCCAGACGTCTCAAAAGTCATCAGGAGCTCTAAAACGCCCGCTAACTCAGATGGCAGACACAGATTTCGACACGGATACTGATACCAGTGTCGACGACGAAGAGACTAATGTAATGTCCAATAGGGCCACTCGTTATATGATTGAGGCAATGAAAAATGTTTTACACATTTCTGAGGTGACCCCAGGATACGGCCGCCCTAAAGGAACCTGCTGACAGAAAGCAGGAGGCTCTCCAAAAAGCTATATATACACACACTGGTATTATACTGAGACCAGCTATTGCCTCAGCATGGATGTGCAGTGCTGCAGCTGCATGGTCAGACTCCCTGTCAGAAAACATTGACACCCTAGACAGGGACACTTTATTGCTAAACGTAGAGCATATTAAAGACGCTGTCTTTTACATAAGAGATGCACAGAGGGATATTTGCCGGCTGGCATCAAAAATAAGTGCACTGTCCATTTGTGCCAGGAGAGGGTTATGGACCCGGCAGTGGACAGGTGATGCAGATTCTAAAAGGCACATGGAAGTTTTGCCTTATAAGGGTGAGGAGTTGTTCGGGGATGGTCTTTCAGACTTAGTGTCCACAGCAACAGCTGGGAAGTCAGCATTTTTGCCACATGTCCCCTCACAACCAAAGAGAGCACCGTATTATCAGGTGCAGTCCTTTCGCCCCCAAAAGAGCAGACGGGGTAGAGGCGCGTCCTTTCTGCCCAGAGGCAGAGGTAGGGGAAAAAAGCTGCAGCATACAGCCAGTTCCCAGGAACAAAAGTCCTCCCCCGCTTCTTCTGCTAAGTCCGCCGCATGACGCTGGGGCTCAGCAGGCGGAGCCAGGCACGGTGGGGGGCCGTCTCAAAAACTTCAGCAATCAGTGGGCTCGCTCACAGGTAGATCCCTGGATCCTTCAAGTGGTATCTCAGGGGTACAGGCTGGAATTCGAGACATCCCCCCCCCCGCCGTTTCCTCAAATCTGCCTTACCAACGACTCCTTCAGAAAGGGAGGCTGTGATAGAGGCAATTCACAAGCTGTATTCCCAGCAGGTGATAGTCAAGGTGCCCCTACTTCAACAAGGACGGGGTTACTATTCCACAATGTTTGTGGTACCGAAACCGGACGGTTCGGTGAGACCCATTTTAAATTTGAAATCCTTGAACACATATTTAAGAAAATTCAAGTTCAAGATGGAATCGCTCAGGGCGGTTATTGCAAGCCTGGAAGAGGGAGATTACATGGTATCTCTGGACATCAAGGATGCTTACCTGCATGTCCCCATTTACCATCCTCACCAGGAGTACCTCAGATTTGTGGTACAGGATTGTCATTACCAATTCCAGACGTTGCCGTTCGGCCTGTCCACGGCACCGAGGGTATTTACCAAAGTAATGGCCGAAATGATGATACTCCTTCGGAAAAAGGGAGTTTTAATTATCCCATACTTGGACGATCTCCTGATAAAGGCGAGGTCCAGAGAGCAGTTGTTGGTCAGCGTAGCATTATCTCAGGAGGTGCTACACCAGCACGGTTGGATTCTGAATATTCCAAAGTCTCAGCTGGTTCCGGCGACACGTCTACTGTTCCTGGGGATGATTCTGGACACAGTCCAGAAAAAAGTGTTTCTCCCAGAGGAGAAAGCCAAGGAGCTGTCGTCTCTAGTGAGAGGCCTCCTGAAACCAAAACAGGTGTCGGTGCATCATTGCACGCGAGTCCTGGGAAAGATGGTAGCTTCCTACGAAGCGATTCCATTCGGCAGGTTCCATGCCAGAACCTTTCAGTGGGACCTGTTGGACCAATGGTCCGGATCGCATCTTCAAATGCATCGGTTGATAACCCTGTCTCCAAGGACCAGGGTGTCTCTGCTGTGGTGGCTGCAGAGTGCTCATCTCAGAGAGGGCTGCAGATTCGGCATACAGGACTGGGTCCTGGTGACCACGGATGCCAGCCTTCGGGGCTGGGGTGCAGTCACACGGGGAAGAAACTTCCAAGGACTTTGGTCAAGTCAGGAGACTTCCCTACACATAAATGTTCTGGAACTGAGGGCCATTTACAATGCCCTAAGTCAAGCAAAGCCCCTGCTTCAAAACCAGCCGGTTCTGATCCAGTCAGACAACATCACGGCTGTCGCCCATGTAAATCGACAGGGCGGCACAAGAAGCAGGACGGCGATGGCAGAAGCCACAAGGATTCTCCGATGGGCGGAAAATCACGTGTTAGCACTGTCAGCAGTGTTCATTCCGGGAGTGGACAACTGGGAAGCAGACTTCCTCAGCAGGCAGGACCTCCACCCGGGAGAGAGGGCACTTCATCCAGAAGTCTTCCAACTGATTGTAAACCGTTGGGAAAAGCCACAGGTGGACATGATGGCGTCCCGCTTAAACAAAAAGCTAGAAAAATTTTGCGCCAGGTCAAGAGACCCTCAGGCGATAGCTGTGGACGCTCTAGTGACACCGTGTGTGTACCGGTCGGTTTATGTGTTCCCTCCTCTTCCTCTCATACCCAAGGTACTGAGGATAATAAAGAAAAAAGGAGTAAGAACTATTCTCATTGTTCCAGATAGGCCAAGAAGGTCTTGGTACCCGGAACTTCAAGAATTAATCTCAGAGGACCCATGGCCTCTGCCGCTCAGACAGGACCTGCTGCTGCAGGGGCCCTGTCTGTTCCAAGACTTACCGCGGCTGCGTTTGACGGCATGGCGGTTGAACACCGGATCCTAAAAGAAAAGGGTATTCCGGAGGAAGTCATTCCTACGCTTATTAAAGCTAGAAAAGATGTAACCGTACAACATTATCACCGCATATGGCGAAAATATGTTGCGTGGTGTGAGGCCAGGAAGGCCCCAACGGAGGAATTCCAACTAGGTCGATTTCTGCACTTCCTACAGTCAGGGGTGACTATGGGCCTAAAACTGGGTTCCATTAAGGTCCAGATTTCGGCTCTGTCGATTTTCTTCCAAAAAGAACTGACTTCACTGCCTGAAGTTCAGACATTTGTCAAGGGAGTGCTGCATATTCAGCCTCCTTTTGTGCCTCCAGTGGCACCGTGGGACCTCAACGTGGTGTTGGGTTTCCTAAAGTCACATTGGTTTGAGCCACTCAAAACCGTGGATTTAAAATATCTCACGTGGAAAGTGGTCATGCTTTTGGCCTTGGCTTCGGCAAGGCGTGTGTCAGAATTGGCGGCTTTGTCATGTAAAAGCCCCTATTTGATTTTTCATATGGATAGGGCAGAATTGAGGACTCGTCCCCAGTTTCTTCCTAAGGTGGTATCGGCTTTTCACTTGAACCAACCTATCGTGGTGCCTGCGGCTACTAGGGACTTGGAGGACTCCAAGTTACTGGACGTAGTCAGGGCCTTGAAAATTTATGTTTCCAGGACGGCTGGAGTCAGGAAGACTGACTCGCTATTTATCCTGTATGCACCAAACAAGATGGGTGCTCCTGCTTCAAAGCAGACTATTGCTCGCTGGATTTGTAGCACAATTCAGCTTGCGCATTCTGTGGCTGGCCTGCCGCAGCCTAAATCTGTAAAAGCCCATTCCACGAGGAAAGTGGGCTCTTCTTGGGCGGCTGCCCGAGGTGTCTCGGCTTTACAACTTTGCCGAGCTGCTACTTGGTCAGGGGCAAACACGTTTGCAAAATTCTACAAATTTGATACCCTGGCTGCGGAGGACCTTGAGTTCTCTCATTCGGTGCTGCAGAGTCATCCGCACTCTCCCGCCCGTTTGGGAGCTTTGGTATAATCCCCATGGTCCTTACGGAGTCCCCAGCATCCACTAGGACGTCAGAGAAAATAAGATTTTACTCACCGGTAAATCTATTTCTCGTAGTCCGTAGTGGATGCTGGGCGCCCGTCCCAAGTGCGGACTGTCTGCAATACTTGTATATAGTTATTGTTAACTACAAGGGTTATTGTTGAGCCATCTTTTGAGAGGCTCTGTTGTGTTCATACTGTTAACTGGGTATATTATCACGAGTTATACGGTGTGGCTGGTGTGAGTCTTACCCGGGATTCAAAATCCTTCCTTATTGTGTCAGCTCTTCCGGGCACAGTATCCTTACTGAAGTCTGGAGGAGGGTCATAGTGGGAGGAGCCAGTGCACACCAGGTAGTCCTAAATCTTTCTTAGCTGTGCCCAGTCTCCTGCGGAGCCGCTATTCCCCATGGTCCTTACGGAGTCCCCAGCATCCACTACGGACTGCGAGAAATAGATTTACCGGTGAGTAAAATCTTATTTTTTATTTTCAGGGAGCACTGCTGGCAACAGGCTCCCTGCATCGTGGGACTGAGGTGAGAGAAGCAGACCTACTTAAATGATAGGCTCTGCTTCTTAGGCTACTGGACACCATTAGCTCCTGAGGGAGTCGGAACACAGGTCTCACCCTGGAGTTCGTCCCGGAGCCGCACCGCCGTCCTCGCAGAGCCGGAAGATAGAAACCGGGTGAGTATGAGCAGAAAAGAAGACTTCAAGGCGGCAGAAGACTTAAGATCTTCACTGAGGTAAGCGCGCAGCGGTAACGCTGCGTGCCATTGCTCACACACAAAACCCACACAGAGCAGGCGCAGGGGGGGGTGCCCTGGGCAGCAATAAACCTCATGGATGGCATAATACAGTTTTAGACTGCGGAGGCAGCAAATAAAATAACCCCCGCCATTTTTTTTTTTAAATCAGAGCAGACCGAAGCCCGCCGCTGGAGGGGGCGGAGCTTGATCCCTCAGCACTAACCAGCGCCATTTTCTCCACAGAAGCTGCAGAGAACGCTGGCTCCCCGGACTCTCCCCTGCTTAACGAGCTCAGAGGGCTGAAAAAGAGGAGGGGGGCACAATTACAGGCGCAGTGAGTGGGAAAATCAGTGTTCTGATATAAAAGCGCTGTCTGGGTTTATTCCAGTGTCAGTTTGGCGCTGGGTGTGTGCTGGTATACTCTCTCTCTGTCTCTCCAAAGGGCCTCATTAGGGAATTGCCCCCTTATAGTTATATCCCGGTGTGTGTGGGGTGTCGGTACGTGCGTGTCGACATGTTTGAAGCGGAAGGCTCGTCCAAGGAGGAGGTGGAGCAGATGAGTGGTGAGTCCCCGTCGGTGGTGCCGACTCAGGATTGGATGGATATGTGGCATATGTTAAATGCAAGTGTAGCATCCTTACATAAGAGACTGGACAAAGCAGAGTCCAGGGAGACAACAGGGGGTCAATCCACGGATTGGACTGACTCACAGGGCCCTTCGGGGTCTCAAAAGCGTCCCTTGCCACAAATAGTAGACACGGATACCGACACGGACTCTGACTCCAGTGTCGACTATGATGAAGCAAGATTGCACCCTAGGGTGACAAAAAGTATTCAATGTATGATTATTGCAATAAAGGATGTTTTGCATATCACTGATGAACCCTCTGTTCCCGACACGAGGGTACACATGTTTAAGGGAAAGAAGCAGGTAGTAAACTTTCGCCCATCTCATGAACTTAACGAGTTATGTGAAAAAGCTTGGGAAACTCCAGATAAGAGACTGCAGATTCCCAAAAGGGTTCTTATGGCGTAACCTTTCCCTACACAGGATAGGGTACGTTGGGAATCCTCTTCTAGCGTGGACAAGGCTTTAACACGCCTGTCCAAGAAGGTGGCTCTGCAGTCTCCTGACACGGCGGCCCTCAAGGATCCTGCGGACCGCAAGCAGGAGACTACATTAAAGTCTATTTATACACATACTGGTGCTTTGCTCAGACCGGCGATTGCGTCGGCATGGGTATATAGCGCAGTGGCAGCTTGGACAGATACCCTGTCAACTGACCTTGATACCCTGGATAGGGATACCATTTTGTTAACTTTAGCCCATATTAAGGACGCAGTCTTATATATGAGAGACGCTCAAAGAGACATTGGATTGCCGGGTTCCAGAGCCAATGCCATGGCTATTTCTGCCAGACGATCCTTATTGACCCGCCAGTGGACGGGTGATGCGGACTCAAAAAAGCATATGAAGGTTTTACCTTACAAAGGTGACGTGTTGTTTGGGGAGGGACTCACGGACCTGGTTTCCACAGCTACCGCGGGTAAATCTACCTTTTTTACCTTTTGTTCCCCAACAGCAAAAGAAAACTCCACAATATCAGATGCAGTCCTTTCGGTCGCATAAGTCCAGAAGAGGTCGGGGCTCCTCTTTCCTCGCCAGAGGTAAGGGTAGAGGTCAGAAAACACCTACTTCGGCTAGTTCCCAGGAGCAGAAGTCCTCCCCGGTTTCCACTAAGTCCACCGCATGACGCCGGGGCTCCCCTACGGGACTCCGCACCGGTGAGGGCATGCCTTCGACTCTTCAGCCACGTCTGGGTTCGGTCAGACGTGGATCCTTGGGCGAGGGAAATTGTTTACCAGGGCTACAAGCTGGAATTCGTAGAGGTGCCCCCGCGCTGGTTTTTCAAATCGGCCTTACCAGCTTCTTCTCCAGAGAGGGAAGTAGTGTTATCTTCAATTCAAACGCTGTGTCAACAGCAAGTGATCGTCAGGGTTCCCCTGAGCCAACAGGGAAAAGGATATTATATGACCCTGTTTGTGGTCCCGAAGCCGGATGGTTCGGTCACACCCATTTTAAATCTAAAATCCCTAAACCTGTACTTGAAAAGATTCAAGTTCAAGATGGAATCGCTCCGAGCTGTAATATCCAGCCTGGAAGGGGGGGATTTTATGGTGTCACTAGACATAAAGGATGCTTACCTTCATGTCCCCATATATCCCTCTCATCAGGAGTACCTGAGATTCGCTGTACAGGACTGTAATTACCAGTTTCAGAAAATGATGGTGATCCTGCGAAGGCAGGGAGTCACAATTATCCCATACTTGGACGATCTCCTGATAAAGGCGAGATCAATTGCTGAAGAACGTGTCTCTTTCCCTGAGAGTGCTCCAACAACATGATTGTATTCTCAATCTGCCAAAGTCGCAATTGGTTCCAACAACTCGACTATCGTCCCTAGGCATGATACTGGACACAGAACGAAAGAAGGTTTTTCTCCCGTTGGAAAAAGCCTAGGACCTCCAGAACATGGTCAGAAACCTGCTAAAGCCTAAAAGAGTGTCCATTCATCAATGCACTCGAGTTCTGGGAAAAATGGTGGCCTCATACGAGGCCATCCCCTTCGGCAGGTTTCATGCGAGGACGTTTCAATGGGACCTGCTGGACAAGTGGTCCGGGTCCCATCTACAAATGCGTCAAAAGAGAACCCTGTCCCCCAGGGCCAGGGTGTCTCTTCTATGGTGGCTGCAAAGTGCTCACCTTCTAGAGGGTCGCAGGTTCGGCATTCAGGACTGGGTTCTGGTGACCACGGACGCGAGCCTCCGAGGATGGGGAGCAGTCACCCAAGGAAGGATTTTTCAGGGACTATGGTCAAGCCAGGAGTCCTGTCTGCACATAAACGTGCTGGAATTGAGGGCCATATACAACGGCCTTCGACAAGCGGAGGGTCTTCTTCGCAACCTACCGGTTCTGATTCAATCGGACAATGTCACAGCCGTGGCTCATGTGAACCGCCAAGGCGGGACAAGAAGCAGGGTCGCAATGGCGGAAGCCTCCAGGATTCTTCGCTGGGCGGAAGACAGCGCTCTGTCAGCTGTCTTCATTCCGGGAGTGGACAACTGGGAAGCGGACTTCCTCAGCAGACACGATCTCCATCCAGGAGAGTGGGGACTTCATCAAGAAGTCTTTGCAGAGATAACTGGTCTCTGGGGAATTCCTCAAATAGACATGATGGCGTCGCGCCTCAACAAAAAGCTTCGGAGGTACTGTGCCAGGTCCCGGGACCCTCAGGCAGTAGCAGTAGACGCTCTGGTGACACCATGGGTGTTTCAGTCGGTCTATGTGTTTCCTCCTCTTCCCCTCATCGCAAAAGTTTTGAGCATAATAAGACAAAAAAAGTACAGTCAATACTGTTCCAGACTGGCCTCGAAGGGCCTGGTACTCAGATCTTCAGGAAATGCTCACATAAGATCCTTGGCCCCTTCCTCTCAGGGAGGACCTGTTGCAGCGGGGCCCTGCGTATTCCAAGACTTACCGCGATTACGTTTTTTACGGCATGGCGGTTGAACGCCGAATCCTAGCTGGGAAAGGTATTCCGGAGGAGGTCATACCTACTCTGATAAAGGCTAGGAAGGAGGTGACGGCGAAACATTATCGCCGTATCTGGAGGAAATATGTCTCTTGGTGTGAAACCAAGAATGCTCCTATGGAAGATTTCCATCTGGGCCGTTTTCTCCACTTCCTACAGACAGGAGTGGATATGGGCCTAAAGTTAGGCTCTGTTAAGGTACAGATTTCGGCCCTATCTATATTCTTTCAGAAGGAATTGGCTTCTCTACCAGAAGTCCAGACTTTTGTAAAGGGAGTCCTGCACATCCAGCCTCCTTTTGTGCCCCCAGTGGCACCGTGGGACCTTAACGTGGTGTTAAGTTTCCTGAAATCTCACTGGTTTGAGCCCTTTCAAACGGTTGAATTAAAATTTCTCATGTGGAAGGTGGTCATGTTATTGGCCTTGGCATCTGCAAGGCGGGTGTCCTAATTGGCGGCCTTGTCTCACAAGACCCCCTACTTGATTTTTCATGTGGATAGAGCGGAATTCAGGACTCGTCCTCAATTTCTACCTAAGGTGGTGTCTTCATTTCATATGAACAAACCTATCGTTGTGATTGTGGCTACGAATGACTTGGAGGACTCCAAGTCCTTGGATGTAGTCAGGGCCTTCATAATATATGTAGCCAAAACGGCTAGGGTTAGGAAAACGGAGGCTCTGTTTGTCCTGTAAGCGGCCAACAAGATTGGCGCGCCTGCTTCAAAGCAGACTATTGCTTGCTGGATCTGTAACACGATTCAGCAGGCTTATTCTACGGCTGGATTGCCGGTTCCAAATTCGGTAAAGGCCCATTCCACTAGGAAGGTGGGCTCTTCTTGAGCGGCTGCCCGAGGCGTCTCGGCATTACAACTTTGCCGAGCAGCTATTTGGTCGGGTTCAAACACTTTTGCAAAATTCTACAAGTTTGATACCCTGGCTGACGAGGACCTCGCATTTGCTCAGTCGGTGCTGCAGAGTCATCCGCACTCTCCCGCCCGATCTGGAGCTTTGGTATAAACCCCATGGCCCTTACGGAGTCCCCAGCATCCTCTAGGACGTAAGAAAAAATAAGATTTTAAACCTACCGGTAAATCTTTTTCTCCTAGTCCGTAGAGGATGCTGGGCGCCCGTCCCAGTGCGGACTGGATCTGCAAGACTTGTATATAGTTATTGCTTACATAAGGGTTATGTTACAGTTGAAATCGGTTTTTGACTGATGCTGTTCTTTGTTCATACTGGTAGGTAACTGGTTACGTGTATTCCAGGTTATATGGTATGATTGGTGTGGGCTGGTATGAATCTTGCCCTTAGATTAACAAAATCCTTTCCTCGTATTGTCCATCTCCTCTAGGCACAGTTCTCTTACTGAGGTCTGGAGGAGGGGCATAGAGGGAGGAGCCAGTGCACACCCATACTAAAAGTTCTTTATAGCGCCCATGTCTCCCGCGGAGCCCGTCTATACCCCATGGTCCTTACAGAGTCCCCAGCATCCTCTACGGACTAGGAGAAAAAGATTTACCGGTAGGTTTAAAATCTTATTTTATGCGACTACGGGAGCACTCCTCAGACTGGCAGTTGCGTCGGCATGGGTAAGTCGCGCTATTGCTGCTTGGGCAGATAACTTGTCATCTGACATGGACACCCTCTACAGGGATACTGTTCTGTTAACTTTGGGTCACATAAAAGACGCAGCGTTATACATAAGGGAGGCTGCGAGGGATATTGGCCTCTTAGGATCAAGGGCCAATGCAATGGCAATTTCAGCTAGGAGGTCGCTATGGACCCGTCAATGGACTGGTGATGCTGACTCCAAGAGACTTATGGAGGCTCTGCCTTACAAAGGTGAAGTGTTGTTTGGGGATGGCCTTGCGGACCTGGTTTCCACAGCTACCGCGGGTAAGGCTTCTTTTTAGCCCTTTGTTCCCCCACAGCAAAAGAAAACGCCTCAGTACCAGATGCAGTCCTTTCGGTCTCATAAATTCAGAAAGGGGCGTGGATCGTCTTTCCTCGCCCGAGGTAGAGGAAGAGGGAAAAGAACACCAGCTACGGCTAGTTCCTAGGAGCAAAAATCCTCTCCGGCTTCTGCCAAATCCACCGCATGATGCTGGGGCTCCCCTGCGGGAGTCCGCACCGGTGGGGGCACGTCTTCGGCTCTTCAGCCAGGTCTGGGTTCAGTCGGACCTGGATCCTTGGGTGCTAGGAATTGTGACCCAAGGGTACAAACTGGAGTTCGAAGACGTGCCTCCACACCGATTTTTCAAATCGGCCTTACCAGCTTCTCTCCCAGAGAGAACAGTAGTTGCAGCGGCAATACAAAAGCTGTGTCAACAGCAAGTGATTATCATGGTTCCCCGGTTACAACAGGGGAAGGGGTTTTATTCAACTCTATTCGTGGTCCCGAAGCCGGACGGCTCGGTCAGACCGATTCTAAACATAAAATCCCTAAACCTGTATTTGAGGAGATTCAAATTCAAGATGGAATCTCTCCGAGCGGTGATCTCCAGTCTGGACGGGGGGGGGGAGTTACTGGACATAAAGGATGCATATACCTTCATGTCCCCCATATGCCCTCTTCATCAGGAATTCCTGAGATTCGCTGTGCAGGATAGTCATTACCAATTTCAGACGTTGCCGTTTGGGCTTCCACGGCCCCGAGAATTTTCACCAAGGTAATGGCAGAAATGATTGTGCTCCTGCGCAAGCAGGGTGTCACAATTATCCCGTGCTTGGACGATCTCCTGATAAAAGCGAGCTCAAGAGAACAATTACTGAAAAATGTGGAGCTCTCTCTGAAGGTGCTACGACAACATGGCTAGCTTCTAAATTTGCAAAAGTCGCAGTTGGTTCCGACAACTCGGCTGTCGTTCTTGGGCATGATTCTGGATACAGAAAAACAGAGTGTTTTTCTTCCAGTGGAAAAAGCTCAGGAAATCCAGAACATGGTCAAGGCTCTGCTAAAACCAAAAAGAGTATCGATTCATCAATGCACTCGAGTGTTGGGAAAGATGGTGGCGGCCGCCTACGAGGCCATTCCGTTTGGCAGGTTTCATGCAAGAGCTTTTCAGTGGGACCTACTGAACAAGTGGTCAGGGTCCCATCTCCAAATGCATCGGTTGATATGCCTGTCCCCCAGGGCCAGGATCTCTCTCCTGTGGTGGCTCCAGGGGGCTCACCTTCTAGAGCGTCGCAGGTTCGGAATTCAGGATTGGGTTCTCGTGACCGCGGACGCGAGCCTCCGAGAATGGGGAGCGGTCACACAGGGAATAAACTTTCAAGGAATATGGTCAAGCCAGGAGGCTTGTCTGCACATAAATGTGCTGGAATAAAGGGCCATATACAACGGCCTGAGGCAGGCGGAGCACCTTCTTCGCAACCTACCGGTTCTGATCCGTCACAGCCGTGGCGCATGTAAACCGACAAGGCGGAACAAAGAGCAGAGCAGCTATGGCAGAGGCCACCGGGATTCTTTGCTGGGCGGAAAATCACGTGAGCGCCCTGTCAGCAGTATTCATTCCGGGAGTGGACAACTGGGAAGCAGACTTCCTCAGCAGACACGATCTCCATCCAGGAGAGTGGGGACTTCATCAAGAGGTCTTTGCAGAAGTGACAAGTTGCTGGGAACTCCCGCAAATAAACATGATGGCATCACGCCTCAACAAGAAGCTTCGGACGTATTGTTCAAGGTCAAGGGACCCTCAGGCGATAGCGGTGGACGCGCTGGTAACACCATGGGTGTATCAGGCGGTGTATGTGTTCCCTCCGCTTCCACTCATCTCAAAAATATTGAGAATCATAAGAAGAACAAAGGTTCAGACGATACTCATTGTTCCAGATTGGCCTCGAAGGGCCTGGTATCCAGATCTTCAGGAAATGCTCACGGAAGATCCTTGGCCTCTTCCTCTCAGAGAGGACCTGTTACAACAGGAGCCGTGTGTGTTCTAGAACTTACCGCGATTACGTTTGACGGCATGGCGGTTGAACACCAGATCCTACCTGGGAAAGGTATTCCAGGGGAAGTCATCCCTACTCTACTTAAAGCTAGGAAGGAGGTAACGGCGAAGCACTATCACCGTATCTGGAGGAAGTATGTGTCTTGGTGTGTATCCAAGAATGCTCCTACGGAGGATTTCCAGCTGGGTCGTTTTCTCCATTTTCTACAGACAGGAGTGGATATGGGCCTGAAGTTAGGCTCCATTAAGGTGCAGATTTTGGCCTTATCAATATTCTTTCAGAAGGAATTGGCTTCTTTACCAGAAGTGCAGACTTTTGTGAAGGGAGTACTACACATCCAACCTCCTTTTGTGCCCCCAGTGGCACCGTGGGACCTTAACGTGGTGGTACAGTTCCTTAAATCACATTGGTTTGAACCTCTTCAAACTGTTGACTTGAAATTTCTCACTTGGAAAGTGGTCATGTTGTTGGCCTTGGCTTCGGCAAATCGGGTGTCAGAATTGGCGGCTTTGTCTCACAAGAGCCCCTATCTGATTTTCCATGTAGATAGAGCGGAATTGAGAACTCGTCCTCAATTTCTACCCAAGGTGGTTTCGTCGTTTCACATGAACCAACCTATTGTGGTGCCGGTGGCTACGGATGTCTTGGAGGATTCCAAGTCCCTTGATGTGGTCAGGGCTTTAAAAATCTATGTAGCCAGAAGCCAGGCTCGTATTAGGACAACAGAGGCACTGTTTGTCCTGTATGCGGCCAACAAGATTGGTGCGCCTGCTTCCAAGCAGACTATTGCACGCTGAATCTGTAACACGATTCAGCAGGCTCATTTTACGGCTGCATTGCCGTTACCAAAATCGGTAAAGGCCCATTCCACTAGGAAGGTGGGCTCTTCTTGGGCGGCTGCCTGAGGCGTCTCTGCATTACAACTTTGCCGAGCAGCTATTTGGTCGGGTTCAAACACTTTTGCAAAATTCTACAAGTTTGATACCCTGGCTGATGAGGACCTCATGTTTGCTCAATCGGTGCTGCAGAGTCATCCGCACTCTCCCACCCGGTCTGGAGCTTTGGTATAAACCCCATGGTCCTTACGGAGTCCCCAGTATCCTCTAGGACGTAAGAGAAAATAAGATTTTAAACCTACCGGTAAATCTTTTTCTCCTAGTCCGTAGAGGATGCTGGGTGTCCGTCCCAGTGCGGACTGAAATCTGCAATAATTGTACATAGTTATTGATAAGATTACACACAGGTTGTGTTACTGTTGAAATCAGGCTGTTGCTGTTTTCTGTTGTTGTTCATACTGTTAACTGGTTTACTTATATACCATGTTGTATGGTGTGTTTGTGGTGTGAAGCTGGTATGTGTCTCACCCTTGATTACCAAAATCCTTTTCCTCTAAATGTCTGTCTCCTCAGGGCACAGTTCCTATAACTGGAGTCTGGAGGAGGGGCATAGAGGGAGGAGCCAGTTCACGCCCATTAAAGGTCTTAAAGTGCCCATGTCTCCTGCGGAGCCCGTCTATACCCCATGGTCCTTACGGAGTCCCCAGCATCCTCTACGGACTAGGAGAAAAAGATTTACCGGTAGGTTTAAAATTTTATTTTTTATTTCCCCACAAAACCACTCAGAAATTGCTGGGTTTGTTTTTTTTTGTTACTTTAATAAAGGTTTTAAATAGTACAGGTTGAGTATCCCATATCCAAATATTCCGAAATACGGACTTTTTTGAGTGAGACTGAGATAGTGAAACCTTTGTTTTTTTGATGGCTCAATGTACACAAACTTTGTTTAATACACAAAGTTATAAAAAATATTGTATTAAAAGACCTTCAGGCTGTGTGTATAAGGTGTATATGAAACATAAATGAATTGTGTGAATGTACACACACTTTGTTTAATGCACAAATTTATAAAAAATATTGGCTAAAATGACCTTCAGGCTGTGTGTATAAGGTGTATATGTAACATAAATGTATTCTGTGCTTAGATTTAGGTCCCATCACCATGATATCTCATTATCAAGCATTTTGGATATGGGATACTCAACCTGTATTTGTAACAAAATAATAAAATATTTTATTTAAAAAAAAATACATCTAGGGGGTGTTTTGCAATACCAATCCTACCCAGTGTCCACAGGCTCCGATTATAAAATAACTTCCCAAACCCTGGTTGGCAACAGACCCCCCCCCCCCCCCCCCTTCCCCCCCAGTGGTCATCAATTGTAATAATAGTACCCCCAATAACCCCTTATTAGCATATAAAAATTCCTTGATTTGTAAACACAGGGGTAGCGCGTCGCATGTGATGTGACCTGCCCAGGTGACGTACTCCTGGCTTCGGTCGCATTGCATGCACCCAAGTCAGGCAAGTTGTTAATATTATGTTGCCGAATTTATTACCAGACCAGTACCTAATGTCCCGTTATAAAGTTAGATGTCATCAGCCAGACACTCGCTATCGGGAAGAAAGTACTGCGCCTCATCCATAGCTTTTAAAGGAGGAGTCCAACTTTTTCTTTACCGCACACATGCACTCAGCAAAAGTTAGTGGAGCCACCCCCGGCAGTGCTGGAAAAGATGCCCCAACCAGTGGTCCGTTGCATCCTGCCTACTTTACTAAATAGGCCCCTATGTGCAGCTTTTCTGTGTTCAGTGGGAAACATTCCAAAAATGAATGCAACTTCTAAGAACATCTATATGCTGTGCTATTCCTGGCACCTTCCGCTATTAATGGTCTTTATAAAGACGTTTTATTAGAGGAAACAAATATCTTTCCTGCTTCCAATCCTCCTTCATCCACTGGTTTCCTGCGACCACTAGAATAGTGCCAGACCTCAATCTATTCTCTCACTATCCTGTGGTTGAGCTTCGGGTCCATTGGTCTACCATAGTAGGGGGTCCAATCCCAAGCCTTTTATTCAATCCTGGGTTGAAGATTTTAAAATTAAAGTCTACATTGTTTTAAACACACACACACACACACACACACACACTCACTCTCAGCCCACAGAACTACTCACCATTCTCTGGAAGTGCGGACAGGCAGGCGGTGGTCAGCAAGGTGCGGTCAGATGGCGTCAGACTGTGCAGCGTGACCTCTGACTTCACGTCATGCTGCACAGTGCACACAGCATGGGGCAGTGGGAGTGGGGAGGAGGGAGCTGGGCAGCGTCTAAGTCTCCTGAGGGCGCTCAACGCTGCCTGGCATTGAAAATAAAAGGGGGCTTTCTAATCCCGCAATACCCGAGATTGAATCCTGGCCAATTGTAGGCCTAAATCCCAGGGATCCCGCCAATCCTGATCCCGGGATTGGCCACCCTAGTCCATAGTAAGTGGCCTGCAGGGAACTAGGTGACCGCAGAAGTGTGACCACACATACCCAGAAGTAAGCGGTACCCGGTGCCGCGGTAGGACCCTGGTGCAGAAAGCTCATCCAGGTGCCAGTACATGATCCTGGTGGTAGTAGCAGCTGCCCCCTTGTAATAATGCAGCGGGAGGAGACGGTAACAGGTAGTTACTGACATCTGTCCCTAGCAGTGTGTACATCTGCTAGGCTGTAGTATTAGTGACCTTCCCACAGTGTGCACTGACCGCTAAGGTCACCTGGTCACACAATGACATTGGATAAAAAAGAAGTACAGTTACAGTGCTGCCTTGGTGTGAGCGAATATTGGCATTGTGGCCATCTCCCTGCAGTATGACCTAAGGAAGCCGGGGATCATGTGCGCCCATTGTCAGGTCCTGGAAGTAAATACATTGGCTACCTGGCACCTAGTAGGGATCAGAGGGATCCGGTCTGAAGATCGACAATGTTTAGGTCGACCACTATAGGTCGACAGTCACTAGGTCGACATGGATGTAAGGTCGACAGGGTTTCTAGGTCGACACGTTTTTTTTGTTTTTTGTTTTCATACTTAACGATCCACGTGGACTACGATTGGAACGGTAAAGTGTGCCGAGCGAAGCGGTAGCGGAGCAAAGGCACCATGCCCGAAGCATGACGAGCGAAGCGAGCCATGCGAGGGGACGCGGTGCACTAATTTGGGATCCCGGTCACTTTACGAAGAAAACGACACCAAAAAAAAAAAAAAAAAACCTCATGTCGACCTTTAGACCTGTCGACCTAGCACATGTCGACCTAGAAGCCCTGTCGCCCTTCCATCCATGTCGACCTAGTGACTGTCGACCTATAGTGGTCGAACTAAACCTTGTCGACCTAGATACTGTCGATAAAACGAACCACACCCAGATCAGATACACTGTAGAGTTACTTCCCTGTAGTAAAACACTTCCGTTTCTCTATCATCCATAGGGGACACTGGGGTGCAGTTAATGTGGGCACTTTGAGTCCGAGAAAAAGGATTTGCCTGGTAAGTACCAAAATCCCATTTTCTCCTTGCTCCTGTGTTGTGATATGGGCATATACAGCCAGGTAAGGCTCTGATGAGGATAGTGAGCTGTATTGACAGTCAGTAATTACCATCCTCTACAGATGCAAGTACTGGTAACCATATACAGAGAATCCAGTGCAGAATAATTTATCACACATGCTCTCAGGCCCATGTCTCAGCAGCACTTCATCACCTGGCAGCAGCCTATAATGTGATTTCCCAGCCTCCCCCCCCCCCCACGGCTGGAATGCCACCGCTCTCACTGCTGCGTGGAAATCTGCAGATAACCTCACACTGCAGGCCACATGAACCTCTGCAAGGGCTCCTCACCAGGCATCCCCTAATCACTCGCCTTCCTTCCTGCTTCCGCATTAGCGCTTTGTTTGTTTGAATCCAGTTGGAAATAAAAATAAAGCAAAGCCTCAGTGCCAAAGACCTTTAGTGGAACATGGTAATTATGAGCAATTAAGGTTTCATATATATTTATGTATGTACTGTGCCAACACCCTGTTATTTTCTCAGGGCAGGAGCTGGTCTCTAAGGCAATGATGCCACCTAGTGGCAGAGTAGCATTAGTGCCACTTGGGTCATCAGTGCCTGAAATTACTGTAGTTCAACAACTATTTGTTTTCTTCTCTCATGATGTAGAGCAGGGTTAGGTAATCTGCTGCTCTCCAGCCATGGCAGAACTACTAGTTCCAGCATGTGCAGGTGGCCCAGGCCTGCTTTAGAGCCTAGGCCTCAATTTCATTTGCTTAGCTTAATGTTTGTCTCTGCATTTTACATAACCAGTAACGGGAATTCATCCTCTTCCATACATTTAATGACTGTGGGTTTGTGGACCAAATTTCCCTGTTGATGGGAGTTGTTTTCATCCTACTGTAAGACCAAACCCCCTTCTTATAATGCTCCTTGAGTGGGGTAGATAAGAAATGTAACTTTGAGACCTCATCTCCGTTGAAGACAGAACGCTACCCCAAACGCTACCCCAAACTTAGCTCACATTATATAGACCCCGGAATAGTCCCTGTTAGTCGACATGCCGACTGACGTGCTCAGAAGCGGCCGAGATCCCGGCGTCGGTATAGTGACCTGTGGTCTCCCGTCCGCCAATCACATAACTACATCCCGTCTACTCTATAGGGTACTTAGGCACCTCATGTCTCCAATATTCCTTTTTAATAATTGGTCCTCCCCATCTCTTCTTTTTTTATTTTTTTTATTTCTGCTTCCACATGTTACTTGTTTGTTCCCCACTTATGCTTCCTCTATCTCTTGTCTGCGCCACTCTTATTGGTTCTCTCATGTACGTTTCCACATTTATCTATTCTGTAGCTCTCACGACTGTTCTATGCAGCCACATTCCTTGAGCTGTTCCGGTGAATGTTACAAGATGATTTTTTTATTGCATACAGCTTTATTATCAAGTAGTGTTGTTAGATAATATATACAAGGGCACGGTCTCCTTGTTATCGGTGAATGATTAAGGGCGGTAATTCAGACCTGATCGCTAGGCTGCGTTTTCGTACAGCACACGATCAGATCTAAACTGCGTTTGCACTGCAATGCGCAGGCGCGACACACGGGTACAAAGAGGATCGCCGCTCAGCGATGGGTTTGTGCGAAGCATCCATTCGCACGGGCGTTCGCAAGGAGGTTGACAGGAAGAGGGCGTTTGTGGGTGGCAAGTGACCGTTTTTTGGGAGTGTTTGGAAAAACGCAGGCATTTCCAAGCGTTTGCAGGGAGGGTTCCTGACGTCCGTTCCGGACCCGGACAGGCTGATGTGATCGCAGCGGCTGAGTAAGTCCTGGGCTGTGCAGAGACTGCACAAGATCTGTTTGTACAGCTCTGCTACACATGCGTTCACACACTTGCAAAGCTAAAATACACTCCCCCTGTAGGCGGCGACTATCTGATCGCAGCAGTGCAAAAATCGCTTGCTAGCGATCAGGTGTGAATTAGCCCCTAAGTTCAGCCAAGGTCCCTGCTCTATCTGTGTCCCAGCTCCTCACATGTCCTAGTTATTTACTAAGTACACTCCTTCTGAAACGGTAACTGTTGCTGTTTGCCAGGATGACGCTCCTGCACCTATGTGTTACCAGGTACCCAGGGTCAGTGCACAGGCAGCAACTGTCTCTAACCGAAGACCGGAACCGTTCCGCTCAGATGGGACTTCCAAAAACAAACCAAAGGCCAGCATGATAATGATAGCATAGGGAGCTTTGGTTGAAGTGCCTGTGCTTTTCCATCTATTATTTAATGTACAGTAACAATAAACCTTAAACAGCAATAAACTTATTTATGTAGCATCGAAATTGAAATATGAAATATCTTGTGTAGACTGAGCAGATGTTAAAGGGACATTCTGGCAATTTATAATTTATTATAAAGATAGATATATATATATATATATATATATATATATATATATATATATATGTGTGTATTTTGTTTTTATTATCTACGAGTACTTTGTTATTTTTGTTGCTAGGTAAATACCCTTATGCTGTGCTCTAACACTGTAGACCTGACGCCCTGCCCTCATTGGCTGGTCTGTCGCTGAGCTGCAGAATGGGTCTCTTGCCATCTAGTGGTGTCTGTGCCAGGTTAGTCAGCGGGGTCAGTGACCAGCACGAGACCTGACTGCTGTGGAAGACTCTCTTAGAGGGTCTGTAGTGCTGCATACAGTGAGTGGGGGAACATGATCCTTTTATGCTTGTATCATTGGAAGCAGGGAACCCTTCGTAGCATAAACCTCATTACAGAACGGCGTCCGTAGTTACTTCACAAATAAAACCGGTTTGGTCAGTGACTGGAGTAAGCCACAAAGGCCAAACCGTCACATTTCAGTCCTCTGCTTGTGACTTCAAGGGGATTACTTAAAACACCACAATGTGTTTTGCTATAAAAGCATTGCCTTTTTATATTTCGACTTTACAAATGCTGGGATTTGGTGGCTTTAACAAGCCACCGCTTGGTAAATAAACCCCCCAAGCATGATACAAAGATGCAGTGGACCAGCGCCACCTAGAGACTGTAGCTAGTGATTACAGTTAGATCTGATATGAGAATTTCCTTTACTGCCTGGGTCAGCGTCACCCCGCCATTCCATTATAGCTCTGGTAAAAAATAAATGACTATAACTTGTAATCATGTCATACATTGGAGCTGGCACTGTCCTGCATTGGTCTACATGTTTGCGTCCTTTAACTATTTGTTTTATTCTTGTTTTTTTCCAGTTTCCCAATGCAACATCAGCCTGAAAAAGCAGCGGAACAGAAGCATCTTCAGCTCGTTGTTCTGCTGTTTTCGGAGCTACAATGCGGAGCCTCCATCCTCCAATAACAACACCAACACCCTGCCTCCGCTGGTGGAGGAGAATGGTGGCATACAAAAGGTATTGGCCTCAGGATTATATCTTAAATAGAAAAGAGCCCCAAACGGTTACGCTTGCCCTGTCTCTTGCCTGGAGCACGCAGTGGGTGAAGCCTCCGTGTAAAGGGTTGGCGTGTAGATAGTGGTCTCCTCAAGATCAGCTGCTTCAATGGAGACGCCTGTTTGTACCCAGCGAGAGAGTGTGCACAAATGCTGCTTTGTCCTCACCAAACAGATGGCGTCCCTTGCCTTCTAAATGTATATTATGCCACCATTTATCATTTCCCCTTGTATTGGTTCTTTGGGAGACAATTGATGAATGAATATCTGTGTATTCCTGATTTATGTATTTATATTTGTGTGTCTAGCCCTTATAAAATGGTATAGAGCTGCTGTTTCCCATAGCAACCATTTATGTTGTAAAGTTTCTAGTACTGTTAGGAAAATGAAAGTGGACATCTGACTCGCATGTACGCAGTTCTGATTTTATCGCATCTAAGCTATTATTGACGGTCTGCACATGCAACTGAGACGCACTGCGCATGTGTCGCGACTGTGGTCACGGGATTTATTTGCAGAGTGAATGACAGTCGGTGACTGGGAGAGGTAATGGGGAGTGGCGGCAGAAGGAGTGACGTTACCTTTTTGGGGCAAGTTTGAGCCTGCAACTGCGATCCCGTGCTCATCGCCAAAATCTCCGGCACATTACTTCCTGCGGCAAAATCTGTACTCAGCAGCTGTGATCTGCAAGACCGCAAGTGAGCGTCTCGATACTTATCCAGACGGCTGCAACGTTTGCATATTTTTGTACAGCCGCTGCGAATGCCTTTGCGTACGTTTCTGAATCAGGCCCTTAGTTTAGTCGCTGTGAGCAAAATGTATACAAGGAAATAGAAGATAAAGGCCCACCACCACCCTCCTGTGGGCTGTGTAACAGCGGCATTGTGTAGATTTCCGTCACATTTCATTTAGATAGTATAATATTCCCTGGCAGCAATAACCTCCAGAGTAACAGTATGATTTACAGAAGCTCCTATGTGCAGCCACGGGTTCTCCCTGGAGGCTGGCAGCTTTCACATGCGGTGGGTTGTATGGTAAACAGGCTGCTATTGTAAGTGGCACGATATCACCCAAATTCCGGGGGGGGGGGGGGGGGGGGGTCGTCTGCCCCGCAAGCCAGGTCCTGCCCTCCCACAAACATGCGAAAGCATCTCACAACAGCGATGCTTTCTCATGTTTAGAGTCGGCTGCTGCTTGCGCAGTCTAGCTACCCACCATGTTTTGGGTCACAGCGGGTGCATGTGATGTCACACAGACGCAGCAGCCCCCCCAACGCCGCTGTGACGCCCCACGAACGCCTCTGCCTATCAGTGAGGCAGAGGCGTTCGCAGGTGTGAGATGCCGTCGCACAGGTCATCAGCATGCGTTCCATGCTGAATTAGGCCCTATGAATGGTGGATTAAAAATGAAATATTTATATATACATGCAGACACACTTATTGTGCAGCGCTTGCACCTACTAGGTGGCGGCCAGTCGTATTTACATAACACACACCCCACCTCCGTGTCCGTCCTTCCTTTATTTTTCATTTTTCCTATTTCTGTAGAGCTCTCATTTAGTAACTCTTATTTCTTTGCTTTTTTCTCTCATAGGGTGATCAGACGCAAGTCATTACCATTCCCAGTGTATGTATTTTATTTTACCCTTATTTCTGTCTAAGTTTGTTTTTGTTTTTTTCGTTTTTTGCATTCTCATTTGTTCTGTTTCCTCAATTCTCTACCACAAACAATGTGTAATTGTATTTAGAAGTGATTATTTGTTGCATAGTTTAGTGTATCTTGTGTATTTTGTGTTTGCATTTTCTTTCTAGGTCCATGGAAGCCTGACTGGCATTGTGGGGATTTCTTCATTTTAGGGACAAGTCATTTGGAATGTAGTAATTACATAGTAATAATAGCAGGTGCTCAGGGAATGGTGCCGGTAAGAGGAATGAGCTACAGTGACTGGCAAGTGAGGAGCAGCGGAGAACCTAGGAAACGCCAGGGCATTACAGCGGAGAACCTAGGAAATGCCAGGGAATTACAGCGGAGAACCTAGGAAATGCCAGGGCATTACAGCGGAGAACCTAGGAAATGCCAGGGCATTACAGCGGAGAACCTAGGAAATGCCAGGGCATTACAGCGGAGAACCTAGGAAATGCCAGGGCATTACAGCGGAGAACCTAGGAAATGCCAGGGCATTACAGCGGAGAACCTAGGAAATGCCAGGGCATTACAGCGGAGAACCTAGGAAATGCCAGGGCATTACAGCGGAGAACCTAGGAAATGCCAGGGCATTACAGCGGAGAACCTAGGAAATGCCAGGGCATTACAGCGGAGAACCTAGGAAACGCCAGGGCATTACAGCGGAGGACCTAGGAAACGCCAGGGCATTACAGCGGAGAACCTAGGAAACGCCAGGGCATTACAGCGGAGAACCTAGGAAACGCCAGGGCATTACAGCGGAGGACCTAGGAAACGCCAGGGCATTACAGCGGAGAACCTAGTAAATGCCAGGGCATTACAGCGGAGAACCTAGGAAATGCCAGGGCATTACAGCGGAGAACCTAGGAAATGCCAGGGCATTACAGCGGAGAACCTAGGAAATGCCAGGGCATTACAGCGGAGGACCTAGGAAGTGCCAGGGCATTACAGCGGAGGACCTAGGAAACGCCAGGGCATTACAGCGGAGAACCTAGGAAACGCCAGGGCATTACAGCGGAGAACCTAGGAAACGCCAGGGCATTACAGCGGAGAACCTAGGAAACGCCAGGGCATTACAGCGGAGAACCTAGGAAACGCCAGGGCATTACAGCGGAGAACCTAGGAAACACCAGGGCATTACAGCGGAGAACCTAGGAAACACCAGGGCATTACAGCGGAGGACCTAGGAAATGCCAGGGCATTACAGCGGAGGACCTAGGAAATGCCAGGGAATTACAGCGGAGAACCTAGGAAACGCCAGGGCATTACAGCGGAGAACCTAGGAAACGCCAGGGCATTACAGCGGAGAACCTAGGAAACGCCAGGGAATTACAGCTGAGAACCTGCATTTGCTGATTATGTCAAATGAATATCATGATTGAATAGTTTAGGTATGATTCCATCTTCTACACTCCTGCAGAACATTGCACCCAAATACCTGCTGGTAATTCCATCTTCTACACTCCTGCAGAACATTGCACCCAAATACCTGCTGGTAATTCCATCTTCTACACTCCTGCAGAACATTGCACCCAAATACCTGCTGGTAATTCCATCTTCTACACTCCTGCAGAACTTTGCACCCAAATACCTGCTGGTAATTCCATCTTTGCACCCAAATACCTGCTGGTAATTCCATCTTCTACACTCCTGCAGAACATTGCACCCAAATACCTGCTGGTAATTCCATCTTCTACACTCCTGCAGAACTTTGCACCCAAATACCTGCTGGTAATTCCATCTTTGCACCCAAATACCTGCTGGTAATTCCATCTTCTACACTCCTGCAGAACATTGCACCCAAATACCTGCTGGTAATTCCATCTTCTACACTCCTGCAGAACTTTGCACCCAAATACCTGCTGGTAATTCCATCTTTGCACCCAAATACCTGCTGGTAATTCCATCTTCTACACTCCTGCAGAACATTGCACCCAAATACCTGCTGGTAATTCCATCTTCTACACTCCTGCAGAACTTTGCACCCAAATACCTGCTGGTAATTCCATCTTCTACACTCCTGCAGAACATTGCACCCAAATACCTGCTGGTAATTCCATCTTCTACACTCCTGCAGAACATTGCACCCAAATACCTGCTGGTAATTCCATCTTCTACACTCCTGCAGAACATTGCACCCAAATACCTGCTGGTAATTCCATCTTCTACACTCCTGCAGAACATTGCACCCAAATACCTGCTGGTAATTCCATCTTCTACACTCCTGCAGAACATTGCACCCAAATACCTGCTGGTGAATATATACTTGTCTAGGTTTATTGTAAATGAGAGCTGCAGATTATCACTACTGATTGCACTGAAATAGTAATTAGCAAATTGGTTATTAAGAATTATAGCATTGCTATAGGCATAAGGCATCTGCTTTTATATTATATTTCTCTGACGTCCTAGTGGATGCTGGGGACTCCGTAAGGACCATGGGGAATAGCGGCTCCGCAGGAGACTGGGCACAAAAGTAAAGCTTTAGAACTACCTGGTGTGCACTGGCTCCTCCCCCTATGACCCTCCTCCAAGCCTCAGTTAGATTTTTGTGCCCGAACGAGAAGGGTGCACACTAGGTGGCTCTCCTGAGCTGCTTAGTGAAAAGTTTAGTTTTAGGTTTTTTATGTTCAGTGAGACCTGCTGGCAACAGGCTCACTGCATCGAGGGACTAAGGAGAGAAGAAGCGAACTCACCTGCGTGCAGAGTGGATTGGGCTTCTTAGGCTACTGGACATTAGCTCCAGAGGGACCGATCACAGGCCCAGCCATGGATAGGTCCCAGAGCCGCGCCGCCGGCCCCCTTACAGAGCCAGAAGACAGAAGAGGTCCGGAAAATCGGCGGCAGAAGACGTCCTGTCTTCAACAAGGTAGCGCACAGCACTGCAGCTGTGCGCCATTGCTCTCAGCACACTTCACACTCCGGTCACTGAGGGTGCAGGGCGCTGGGGGGGGCGCCCTGAGACGCAATAAAAACACCTTGGATGGCAAAAAATGCATCACATATAGCTCCTGGGCTATATGGATGAATTTAACCCCTGCCAGAATACACAGAAAAACGGGAGATAGGCTCCGCCCCCTTCTCGGCGGCCTTATCTCCTCAGCACACTGGCGCCATTTTACCTCACAGCTCCGTTGGAGGGAAGCTCCCTGGCTCTCCCCTGCAGTCACTACACTACAGAAAGGGTTAAAAAAGAGAGGGGGGCACTAATTACGCGCAGTATTAAAATACAGCAGCTATAAGGGGAAAAACACTTATATAAGGTTATCCCTGTATATATATATATATATATATATATATAGCGCTCTGGTGTGTGCTGGCAAACTCTCCCTCTGTCTCCCCAAAGGGCTAGTGGGGTCCTGTCCTCTATCAGAGCATTCCCTGTGTGTGTGCTGTGTGTCGGTACGTTTGTGTCGACATGTATGAGGAGAAAAATGATGTGGAGACGGAGCAGATTGCCTGTAATAGTGATGTCACCCCCTAGGGGGTCGACACCTGAGTGGATGAACTGTTGGAAGGAATTACGTGACAGTGTCAGCTCTGTATAAAAGACAGTGGTTGACATGAGACAGCCGGCTACTCAGCTTGTGCCTGTCCAGACGTCTCATAGGCCGTCAGGGGCTCTAAAGTGCCCGTTACCTCAGATGGCAGATATAGACGCCGACACGGATACTGACTCCAGTGTCGACGGTGAAGAGACAAATGTGACTTCCAGTAGGGCCACACGTTACATGATTGAGGCAATGAAAAATGTTTTACACATTTCTGATAATACGAGTACCACCAAAAAGGGGTATTATGTTCGGTGAGGAAAAACTACCTGTAGTTTTCCTGAATCTGAGAAATTAAATGAGGTGTGTGATGATGCGTGGGTTTCCCCTGATAACAACTGATAATTTCTAAAATGTTATTGGCATTATATCCTTTCCCGCCAGAGGTTAGGGTGCGTTGGGAAACACCCCCTAGGGTGGATAAAGCGCTCACACGCTTGTAAGAACAAGGGCTCTACCCTCTCCTGAGATGGCCGCCCTTAAGGATCCTGCTGATAGAAAGCAGGAGGGTATCCTAAAATGTATTTACACACATACTGGTGTTATACTGCGACCAGCAATCGCCTCAGCCTGGATGTGCAGTGCTGGGTTGGCGTGGTCGGATTCCCTGACTGAAAATATTGATACCCTAGATAGGGACAGTATATTATTGCCTATAGAGCATTTAAAAGATGCATTTCTATATATGCGTGATGCACAGCGGAATATTTGCCGACTGGCATCAAGTATAAGTGCGTTGTCCATTTCTGCCAGTAGAGGGTTATGGACACGACAGTGGTCAGGTGATGCGGATTCCAAACGGCATTTGGAAGTATTGCCTTATTAAAGGGAGGAGTTATTTGGGGTCGGTCTTTCAGACCTGGTGGCCACGGCAACAGCTGGGAAATCCACGTTTGTACCCCAGGTCGCCTCTCAACATAAGAAGACGCCGTATTATCAGGCGCAGTCCTTTCGTGGGCAAGCGGGCAAAAGGTTCCTCATTTCTGCCCCGTGACAGAGGGAGAGAAAAAAGGCTGCAGAAATCAGCCAGTTCCCAGGAACAGAAGCCCTCTCCCGCCTCTGCCAAGCCCTCAGTATGACGCTGGGGCTTTACAAGCAGAATCAGGCACGGTGGGGGCCCGTCTCAATGAATTTCAGCGCGCAGTGGGCTCACTCGCAATTAGACCCCTGGATCCTTCAGGTGATATCTCAGGGGTACAAATTGGAATTCGAGACGTCTCCCCCTCGCCGTTTCCTAAAGTCGGCTTTACCGATGTCTCCCTCTGACAGGGAGGCAGTTTTGGAAGCCATTCACAAGCTGTATTCCCAGCAGGTGATAATCAAGGTACCCCTCCTGCAACAGGGAACGGGGTATTATTCCACACTGTTGTGGTACCGAAGCCGGACGGCTCGGTGAGACCGATTCTAAATCTAAAATCTTGAACACTTACATACGGAGGTTCAAATTCAAGATTGAGTCACTCAGAGCAGTGATTGCGAACCTGGAAGAAGGGGACTACATGATGTCTCGGGACATCAAGGATGCTTACCTTCACGTCCCAATTTACCCTTCTCACCAAGGGTACCTCAGGTTTGTGGTACAGAACTGTCACTATCAGTTTCATACGCTGCCGTATGGATGGTCTACGGCACCCCGGGTCTTTACCAAGGTAATGGCCGAAATGATGATACTCTTTCGAAGGAAGGGAATTTTAGTTATCCCTTACTTGGACGATTCCCTGATAAGGGTAAGATCCAGGGAACAGTTGGAGGTCGGTGTAGCACTATCTCAGGTAGTGTTGCGGCAGCACGATTGGATTCTCAATATTCCAAAATCGCAGCTGATTCCGACGACTCGTCTTCTGTTCCTAGGGATGATCCTGGACACACTCCAGAAAAAGGGGTTTCTCCCGGAGGAGAAAGTCAGGGAGTTATCCGAGCTAGTCGGGAACCTCCTATAACCGAGCCAAGTCTCAGTACATCAATGAAAGGGTTCTGGGAAAAATGGTGGCTTCCTACGAAGCAATCCCATTCGGCAGATTCCACGCAAGAACTTTCCAGTGGGACCTGCTGGACAAATGGTCCGGGTCGCATCTTCAGATGCATCAGCGGATAACCCTGTCACCAAGCACAAGGGTGTCTCTCCTGTGGTGGTTGCAGAGTGCTCATCTTCTAGAGGGCCGCAGATTCGACATTCAGGACTGGGTCCTGGTGACCACGGATGCCAGCCTGCGAGACTGGGGAGCAGTCACACAGGGAAGGAATTTCCAGAGCTTATGGTCAAGCCTGGAGACATCACTTCACATAAATATCCTGAAGCTAAGGACCATTTACAATGCTCTAAGCTCAGCAAGACCTCTGCTTCAAGGTCACCCGGAGTTGATCCATTCAGACAACATCACGGCAGTCACCCACGTAAACAGACAGGGTGACGCAATAAGCAGGAGGGCAAGGCAGAAGCTGCAAGGATTCTTCGCTGGGCGGAAAATCATGGGATAGCACTGTCAGCAGTATTCATTCCGGGAGTGGACAACTGGGAAGCAGACTTCCTCAGCAGACACGACCCCCACCCGGGAGAGTGGGGACTTCACCCAGAAGTCTTCCACATGTTTATAAAGCTCGACAAGTATTGCGCCAGGTCAAGGGACCCTCAGGCAATAGCTGTAGACGCTCTGGTAACACAGTGGGTGTACCAGTCAGTGTATGTGTTCCCTCCTCTGCCTCTCATACCCAAGGTACTGAGAATTATAAGATGGAGAGGAGTAAGCACTATATTCGTGGCTCCGGATTGGCCAAGAAGGACTTGGTAACCGGAACTTCAAGAGATGCTCACGGAGGATCCGTGGCCTCTACCTCTAAGAAGGGACCTGCTCCAGCAAGGACCCTGTCTGTTCCAAGACTTACCGCGGCTGCGTTTGACGGCATGGCGGTTGAACGCCGGATCCTGAAGGAGAAAGGCATTCCGGATGAAGTCATTCCTATCCTGATCAAAGCCAGGAAAGATATAACCGCAAAACATTATCACCGCATTTGGCGAAAATATGTTGCGTGGTGCGAGGCCAGTAAGGCCCCGACGGAGGAATTTTCAACTAGGTCGATTCCTACATTTCCTGCAAACAGGAGTGTCTATGGGCCTGAAATGGGGGTCCATTAAGGTTCAAATTTCGGCCCTGTCAATTTTCTTCCAAAAAAGAACTAGCTTCAGTCCCTGAAGTTCAGACGTTTGTGAAAGGGGTACTGTATATACAGCCTCCTTTTGTGCCTCCAGTGGCACCTTGGGATCTAAATGTAGTTTTTGGGTTCCAAAAGTCACATTGGTTTGAACCACTTAAATATGTGGAGTTAAAATATCTCACATGGAAAGTGGTCATGCTGTTGGCCCTGGCCTGGGCCAGGTGCGTGTCAGAATTGGCGGCTTTATCCTGTAAAAGCCCTCATCTGATTTTCCATTCGGACAGGGCGGAATTGAGGACTTGTCCTCAGTTTCTCCCTAAGGTGGTTTTCAGCGTTTCACCTGAATCAACCTATTGTGGTGCCTGCGGCTACTAGGGACTTGGAGGACTCCAAGTTGCTAGACGTTGTCAGGGCCCCGGAAATATAGGTTTCCAGGACGGCTGGAGTCAGAAAATCTGACTCGTTGTTTATTCTGTATGCACCCAACAAGCTGGGTGCTCCTGCTTCTAAGCAGACTATTGCTCATTGGATTTGTAGTACAATTCAGCTTGCACATTCTGTGGCAGGCCTGCCACAGCCAAAATCTGTAAAAGCCCATTCCACAAGGAAGGTGGGCTCATCTTGGGCGGCTGCCCGAGGGGTCTCTGCTTTACAACTTTGCCGAGCAGCTACTTGGTCAGGAGCAAATACGTTTGTAAAATTCTACAAATTTGATACCCTGGCTGAGGAGGACCTGGAGTTCTCTCAATTGCTGCTGCAGAGTCATCCGCACTCTCCTGCCCGTTTGGGAGCTTTGGTATAATCCCCATGGTCCTTACGGAGTCCCCAGCATCCACTAGGACGTCAGAGAAAATAAGAATTTACTTACCGATAATTCTATTTCTCGTAGTCCGTAGTGGATGCTGGGCGCCCATCCCAAGTGCGGATTGTCTGCAATACTGGTACATAATTATTGTTACCAAAAAATCGGGTTATTGCTGTAGTGAGCCATCTTTTCTAGAGGCTCCTCTGTTATCATGCTGTTAACTGGGTTTAGATCACAAGTTATATGGTGTGATTGGTGTGGCTGGTATGAGTCTTACCCGGGATTCAAAATCCTTCCTTATTGTGTACGCTCGTCCGGGCACAGTATCCTAACTGAGGCTTGGAGGAGGGTCATAGGGGGAGGAGCCAGTGCACACCAGGTAGTTCTAAAGCTTTACTTTTGTGCCCAGTCTCCTGCGGAGCCGCTATTCCCCATGGTCCTTACGGAGTCCCCAGCATCCACTACGGACTACGAGAAATAGAATTATCGGTAAGTAAATTATTATTTACTTATGCACATGATGGGTTGCTATTGATAAATTGGAATGTTATCTCCTGAGTATAGGCATGAGGGCATGACTGTTAAATCTCAGTTGGTTGGTTTGTTCGCTTGTTTTTTTAAGAGTGTTTTATTACTAGTCTTTGCTGGGGGAGGGTTCATTGGAGTTTGGGTGCAATCAGTGTATTCACATGCTTGGTCCATTACTTAAAGAACATCAGGAAGGCTTAGGCCGTAGGCTTGTGGGCCATTACTTCAAAGGACATTATTCAAAGGATAACTACAAATTTAAAAATAATTTCGACGTAAAACCGAAGGAAAACAGAAGGACAACAACCTATCCATAATCTGGACCACTAAAGGACAGCTTTCAAACAAATGTGAGTCCAGTTCCTCTTCACATCAAACTACTCCAGCCTGAGTAACCCATACTTAGAACTTAAATCTGTGTTAGGAACGCTGCTAGACCTTTCCACTTCATCCGCAACTACTCAAATCTATGTCTATAGCTTACCAAAACCATCTGAATTCTCACCTGTACCAATGTTATCTGTCTTTTTACACTATGAAAAGACATCCCCAAACTGCTCACTACAGCTCTCTCTTATGCAAACTCATGTATGTTTTTTGATGTAATAATTGGCTAGTAATTGGCATTGCATGTGTGGGGAAGTTGCACAGTGAAACATAGTTTATTATTGCATGCTCTCTGGTGTTTACCTCCTTTGATCATTTGGTCATTGTGGTCAGGTGCACTATATCTGTACATTTAGGGAGGTGTATTCATGGTGTAAAGGAAACAGTGTGATTCCTGATTAGTAAAATATATATATATATATATATATATATATATATATATATATATATATATATATATATATATATATGTATATATATATATGTATCTATTTATCTATCTATCAAACACTGAGCAACATCCCCAAACAGGTAATTTCAACTTTAAACTTGTCATTTATTTTGTACAGTCTGGACATGGCTACTAATAACAAATGCACAGACAAAAATCTTAAAGCTATGTGTGCAAATGCTAGGAGCTTAGGAGACAAGATTCCAGAGCTAATTGCGATAATGACAAGGGATAACCTGGATTTTGTGGCAATTACAGAGTCATGGTGCAATGAAAATCATGACTGGGATATAGCTATACCAGGATACAATTTATTTAGGAAGGAAAGAATAGGAGGAGGGGTAGCAATGTATGTGAAAAAAAGCATAAATGCTACTTTAATACAAAATATTGAAGACAAAACTGAGGCCCTTTGAGTCACCATAGAAACCGGGGAGAAGGATGTTATTCGCATTGGGGTGATCTATAGACCACCAGGCCAGGGGCAGGATTTGGACAGAAACCTATTGTTGGACATCACTAAAATGGCTTTAAAGGGAGAAGTCATAATCATGGGAGACTTTAATTTACCTGATGTAAATTGGGAGGGGTCTTTTGCAAATTCAGCTACAAGTGGCAAATTTCTACATTCCTTACAGGGAGCATCTCTCAAGCAATTGGTGACGGAGCCCACTCGCAAAGATTCAATATTAGATTTAATTCTTACAAATGGTGATAGGATATCCGACATATATGTGGGTGAGCACCTGGGATCCAGTGATCATCAAGCAGTATGGTTTAGTATAAAGACAGGATCCAACTCCTGTCACACAAAAACAAAGGTGTTGGATTTTAGAAATGCTGACTTTGCAAAAATGGGGAGATGTTTAAGTGATTCATTGGCGGACTGGTGGAACTTGGAAGGAGTGCAGGAGAGGTGGGAAAAACTGAAAAGTGCAATACGAAGTGCAACTGATCTTTGTATCAAAAGGGTTAGGAAAAGCACCAGGAAAAGGAAGCCAGTGTGGTTCACAAAAGAAGTATCAACTAGTGTGAAAGCAAAAAAGATGGCTTTTAGGAAATACAAACAGACTCAAAATAATAATGACAAAGAGGTGTATCTTGACAGATGGAAGGATGCTAAGAAAGTGATCAGACGTGCAAAGGCAGAAGCTGAGGAAAAAATGGCCCAGTCAGTAGATAAAGGGGGCAAAACTTTTTTTAAGTATATAAGTGAAAGGAGAAAATCAAATGGAGGAATAATAAGACTTAAGACAGAGAGTGAGAATTTGGTGGAGGGAGACAAGGCAATAGCAGATCACCTAAATAATTATTTTTGCTCAGTATTTACTACAGAAGAAGGGATGGGGCCACAGTTAAGTTGCAAGGACATTCATAAAAATAAGGTAGATGAAAGTACAGTTACAGAGGAGAAGGTCCTAACAGAACTTTCACAACTAAAAGTGGATAAATTAATGGGACCAGATTGGATACACCCAAGGATACTCAAAGAACTAAAAGATGTGCTGGTTACACCGTTAACAGAATTATTTAACCAGTCACTAAATACAGGTGCCATTCCAGAGGACTGGAAAAGCGCAAATGTAGTTCCACTGCACAAAAGTGGAAGCAAGGAAGAAGCAAGTAACTACAGACCAGTAAGCCTTACATCAGTAGTGGGAAAAGTAATGGAAAAACTATTAAAAGAAAGAGTTGTGGAATATCTTAAATCAAACCACTTACAGGATCCAAAACAGCATGGATTTACTGGTGGTAGATCATGCCAAACAAATCTTATTGACTTTTTTGACTCTGTGACGAAAATAATAGATCAAGGGGGAGCTGTAGATGTAGCATATCTAGACTTTAGTAAGGCAATTGACACTGTCCCACATCGCAGACTGCTAAATAAACTTGAAAGCGTGGGGGTGGATTATAAAACAGTTAAATGGATAAGAACCTGGTTGCAGGATAGGAAACAGACAGTTATAGTTAATGGAGTGCAATCTATGGAGGGAAATGTTACCAGTGGAGTACCCCAGGGATCTGTACTTGGTCCAGTTCTCTTTAATATCTTTGTTGGTGACATTGCAGATGGTATTGAAGGGAAGGTATGCCTTTTTGCAGATGATACAAAGATATGCAACAGGGTAGACACACCGGGAGGGGTCAAACAAATGATTAATGACCTAGGTAGGCTTGAGAAATGGTCAAGAACGTGGCAACTACAGTTTAATGCTAAAAAATGCAAAATCATGTACTTGGGTCTCAAAAACCCAAAGGCTAAGTATAGTATCAAGGGTACTATAATGGAAACTACTGAGGAGGAAAGGGATTTAGGAGTCACTATTTCAAGTGACTTGAAGGCAGGCAAGCAATGCAACAAAGCAATGAGAAAGGCAAGTCAGATGCTTGGTTGCATAGGGAGAGAAATCAGTAGCAGGAAAAAAAAAGTGATAATGCCACTGTTAGGGCATTGGTACGGCCCCATCTGGAATACGGTGTCCAGTTCTGGAGACCATATCTCCAGAAGGATATAAATATAGTAGAGAGTGTACAAAGAAGGGCAACTAAAATGGTGCATGGCCTACATCACAAAACGTACCCGGAAAGGCTAAAAGATCTTAACATGTATAGTTTGGAGGAGAGAAGGGAAAAGGGAGACATGATAGAAACTTTCAAATATATCAAGGGTCTTAACAAAGTTCAGGAGGGAAACATTCTTCAAAGGAAGAGAAGTATTAGAACTCGAGGACATACACTGAGACTGGAGGGGGGGAGGTTCAGGGGAAATTTAAGGAAAAATTACTTCACAGAAAGGGTAGTGGATAAGTGGAATAGTCTCCCATCAGAGGTGGTAGAGGCTAAGACTGTAGAGCAATTTAAACATGCTTGTGATAGGCATATGAATATCCTTACAAAGAATTAAGGTTCAAAAAGGGTTGAGATTACCTAAAGGATAAAAAAAAGGGCAGACTAGATGGGCAAAGTGGTTCTTATCTGCCGTCAAATTCTATGTTTCTATGATTCGTGGAACTGCACATCCCAGCAAGTTGTACTGCATTTGCTGATTATGTCAAATGAATATCATGATTGAATAGTTTAGGTATATTGAAAAAGCAAGGTTTTTTTGTATGTTTTTCTCTGTGTAAAGATATAGTTGGCTGCTTTATTGGTATGTAATGTCTGTTTTTCTAAGCTAATTTATGGCCTTAGCTTAAAGGGGGATTGTATTGGGTGGAGTTTGCAATCATTGCATTCACATGGATATTGTTCCTATTTAATGTCTAGTATACGGCTGGATAGCCATCGGCTGGTAGTGCTTCCATAGAAGTGCTGACATAAAAGTGTTATTATAAAAATAGCGTTATACCTGCGTTAAACCGAAGGAAAACAGAAGGGAAACATCAACACACCAACACTACCACAAATGGTCTGCCTTAATGCCTCAAAAGTATGTAATTCATCTTATGCATATCATCTGATTTTACAAACCTATGAAAAGGCATCCCAAATATGCTCACTACAGTTCTCTCTTATGCAAACGTATGTATGTTTCTTGATGTAATGATTTCTTGTAAATGTCATTGAATGTGTGGGGAAGTTGCTCGGTGAAACAGTTTATTATTGCATATTGACTGGTGTTTACCTCCTTTGAACATTTACCCATTGTGGTCAGGTGTACTATATCTTTATATTTAGTAAGGTGTAGTCATAGTGTAAAGGACAGAGTATGATTACTGATTAGTAAAAGAAAACAAAACAAATACTGAGCAACATCCCCAAACAGGTAATTTCAACTTTAAACTTGTCATTTATTTTGTACGCTCTGGACATGGCTACTAATAACAAATGCACAGACAAAATTCTTAAAGCTATGTCTGCAAATGCTAGGAGCTTAGGAGACAAAATTCCAGAGCTAATTGCGATAATGACCAGGGATAACCTGGATTTTGTGGCAATTACAGAGTCTTGGTGCAATGAGAATCATGACTGGGACTTAGCTATACCAGGATACAATTTATTTAGGAAGGATAGAATAGGAAGAATAGGAGGAGGGGTAGCAATGTATATGAAAAAAAGCATAAATGCTACTTTAATACAAAATATTGAAGCCAAAACTGAGGCCCTTTGGGTCACCATAGAAACTGGGAAGGACATTATTCGCATTGGGGTGATCTATAGACCACCAGGCCAGGGGCAGGATTTGGACAGGAACCTATTGCTGGACATCTCTAAAATGGCTTTAAAGGGAGAAGTCATAATCATGGGAGACTTTAATTTACCTGATGTAAATTGGGAAGGGTCTTTTGCAAGTTCAGCTACAAGTGGCAAATTTCTACATTCCTTACAGGGAGCATCTCTCAAGCAATTGGTGAGGGAGCCCACTCGCAAAGACTCAATATTAGATCTAATTCTTACAAATGGTGATAGGATATCTGATATATATGTGGGTGAGCACCTGGGATCCAGTGATCATCAAGCAGTATGGTTTAGTATAAAGACAGGATCCAACTCCTGTCACACAAAAACAAAGGTGTTGGATTTTAGAAATGCTGACTTTGCAAAAATGGGGAGATGTTTAAGTGATTCATTGGCAGACTGGAGGAACTTGGAAGGAGTGCAGGAGAGGTGGAAAAAACTGAAAAGTGCAATACTAAGTGCGACAGACCTTTTGTATCAAAATAGTTAGGAAAAGCACCAGGAAACGGAAGCCAGTGTGGTTCACAAAAGAAGTATCAACTAGTGTGAAAGCAAAAAAGATGGCTTTTAGGAAATACAAACAGACTCAAAATAATAACGACAAAGAGGTGTATCTGGACAGACGGAAGGATGCTAAGAAAGTGATCAGACGTACAAAGGCAGAAGCTCAGGAGAAAATGGCCCAGTCAGTAGATAAAGGGGGCAAAACTTTTTTTAAGTATATAAGTGAAAGGAGAAAATCAAATGGAGGAATAATAAGACTAAAGACAGAGAGTGAGCATTTGGTGGAGGGAGACAAGGCAATAGCAGATCACCTAAATAATAATTTTTGCTCAGTATTTACTACAGAAGAAGGGATGGGGCCACAGTTAAGTTGCAAGGACATTCATAAAAATAAGGTAGATGAAAATACATTTACAGAGGGGAAGGTCCTAACAGAACTTTCAAAACTAAAAGTGGATAAATCAATGGGACCAGATTGGATACACCCAAGGATACTCAAAGAGCTAAAAGATGTGCTGGTTACACCTTTAACAGAATTATTTAACCAGTCACTAAATACAGGTGCTATTCCAGAGGACTGGAAAAGAGCAAATGTAGTTCCACTGCACAAAAGTGGAAGCAAGGAAGAAGAAAGTAACTACAGACCAGTAAGCCTTACATCAGTAGTAGGGAAAGTAATGGAAAAACTATTAAAAGAAAGAGTAGTGGAATATCTTAAATCAAACCACTTACAGGATCCAAAACAGCATGGATTTACTGGTGGGAGATCATGCCAAACAAATCTTATTGACTTTTTTGACTCTGTGATGAAAATAATAGATCAAGGGGGAGCTGTAGATGTAGCATATCTAGACTTTAGTAAGGCATTTGACACTGTCCCACATCGCAGACTGCTAAATAAACTTGAAAGCCTGGGGGTGGATTATAAATCGGTTAAATGGATAAGAACCTGGTTGCAGGATAGGAAACAGACAGTCGTAGTTAATGGAGTGCAATCTATGGAGGGAAATGTTACCAGTGGAGTACCCCAGGGATCTGTACTTGGTCCAGTTCTCTTTAATATCTTTGTTGGTGACATTGCAGATGGTATTGAAGGGAAGATATGCCTTTTTGCAGATGATACAAAGATATGCAACAGGGTAGACACACCGGGAGGGGTCAAACAAATGATTAATGACCTAGGTAGGCTTGAGAAATGGTCAAGAACGTGGCAACTACAGTTTAATGCTAAAAAATGCAAAATCATGTACTTGGGTCTCAAAAACCCAAAGGCTAAGTATAGTATCAAGGGTACTATAATGGAAACTACTGAGGAGGAAAGAGATTTAGGAGTCATTATTTCAAGTGACTTGAAGGCAGGAAAGCAATGCAACAAAGCAATGAGAAAGGCAAGTCAGATGCTTGGTTGCATAGGGAGAGGAATCAGTAGCAGGGAAAAAAGAAGTGATAATGCCACTGTATAGGTCATTGGTACGGCTCCATCTGGAATACTGTGTCCAGTTCTGGAGACCCTATCTCCAGAAGGATATAAATACATTAGAGAGTGTACAAAGAAGGGCAACTAAAATGGTGCATGGCCTACATCACACAACTTACCCGGAAAGGCTAAAAGATCTTAACATGTATAGTTTGGAGGAGAGAAGGGAAAGGGGGGACATGATAGAAACTTTCAAATATATCAAGGGTCTTAACAAAGTTCAGGAGGGAGACATTCTTCAAAGGAAAAGAAGTATTAGAACTCGAGGGCATACATTGAGACTGGAGGGGGGGAGGTTCAGGGGAAATTTAAGGAAAAATTACTTCACAGAAAGGGTAGTGGATGTGTGGAATAGCCTCCCATCAGAGGTGGTAGAGGCTAAGACTGTAGGGCAATTTAAACATGCTTGGGACAGGCATATGAATATCCTTACAAAGAATTAAGGTTAAAAAAGGGTTGAGATTGCCTAAAGGATAAAATAAAAAAGGGGCAGACTAGATGGGCCAAGTGGTTCTTATCTGCCGTCAAATTCTATGTTTCAGTGGGGCAGATGTATTAACCTGGAGAAGGCATAAGGAAGTGATAAACCAGTGATCTGTGCAAGGTGATAAAGGCAGCAGCCAATCAGCTCCAATGTGTAGATTAACAGTTAGGATCTGATTGGCTGCTGCCTTTATCACCTTGCACATATCACTGGTTTATCACTTCCTTATGCCTTCTCCAGGTTAATACATCTGCCCCTATGTAACCTAGGAAACGGCAGGGAATTACAGCGGATAACCTAGGAAACGCCAGGGCATTACAAGTGTATTAATGTTGTCTCTTAGCTTATTTTGTATATCCTAAAGGGAGTTTGATTAATTTCCCTCTAAGGAAATGCTAGGAAGTTCCCCAGCATCTTGTCTATCTTCTCCACATACAAAGGGGTCTATTCATGAAGCAGTGGAGAAGTGAGCCTGTGGAGAAGTTGCCCATGGCAACCAATCAGCTGCTCCGTACAATTGTATAGTATGCAAATAATAAAATATTATAAATATATTATAAATGTTACTTCAATGCTCATTGGTTGCCATGGGCAACTTCTCCACTGGCTCACTTCTCCACACTTTTCACTGCTTCATGAATATACTCCAAAGTATGGCCGGGATGTAATGAAGTACGAGTTCAGCGGCCGTGCGGGTTGTCGGCCAAACGCAGATGTTTTTTTTTAAAGGGTCAATCATGTACAAGGCTAAACTATGCAATGTGCATGATTTCCCCTTTAAAAACAAATGTCCGCGTTCGACCGGCATCCCGCATGGCCGCCGAACTCTGACTTACATCCCGGCCTATGTAGCAAAAGCCAATTTAAATAATAGAGGAATGATCCAGACACCCCAACCTGCATCACAATGAAGCACGTGGATGGGCGTTCACCCACATATCTTGTGTCTCCAGGTTTATCAGCGGCAGGAATAATTGAAGGGTCTGAAGGTGCTTATGATATGAGAAAAAGGAATATTCAGCTATTAAAAAAAAAAAAACCTAAATAAATAAATCCTAATACTTATTGCAGCTATAGTTAAAGTATAGATTAAAAAAAAAAAAGTGTTTTATAGTTCTCAGATAAACATGATACTTTATGGCTGATCCAATCAAATGGTTTAAAGGAGGTCATGTGTTCAGTAAATCATGGGATTCCTCACGTCTAGAGTTCTTTGTTGGTGTGACTAAACTACAGGATTACAGAAGTGTAATAATGCCTGATCTACGCCTCGATAATAATGCATCACAGTGGGATTAGAACATCGGTTCTGTGGGATTATATATTATAATCTATGCATCAATAATAGTGCATCACTGTAGAATTACACAGGTCACAGCCTGGGGTCAACATCATGAGCAATGGTTGCGATGTTCCCTGCAAACGGCCATGCTGGCCTTCGCAGGGGGCCTTGTGCGGCCAAGATTGGCCTCGCCACTCCCAGGAAATGAGACGACAAGCCCCCATTTCCAGCAACGCTGGATGTCCCCGCCCCCCAAACGCAGCTTGCAGAGGGCTGCCTGCGATCACTCCGGAACCGTTCTGCACACGGCCATTATCCCCGATAATCAGGAAATTGCGCATGGGATCACAATAGAGATCAGTACTATATTAGCCCCTAAAGGGCCCCATACACTAGAACGATAATGCCCAATTTCATCTGATTTCGACCTTTCAGGCTGATAAATTGGATGAAAAGTGGCAAATCGGATGCGTTTTACATCCGATCCGATGCGCGGTCCCGTGAGCATCGGATCGGAGCCCCTAGGTCGTTAGCGCTGCACTCGTGATATGTCGGATCCCGCAGGCATGGCTGGGATCGCATAAGATACATTGTATGCAAAAGGACCGCATACGATGTATCCTATGCGATCCTGCCGGGCAGTTCAAGGGAAATCGTATGCGACATGAGGGTCCGACATGTCGCTGTAGTGTATGGGGCACTTAAGAATGAATTGTACACACATGTAATCGCCAATGAGAGCTTTAGCTGATTACTCCCAAATTTAGCATTCGAGTCCCTCTTGGTGTGTACTAAAAGGAGCAAAATTACTTCTTCAAATTGCCGTATATCAAAGACAAAGCTCCATAAGAGATATATAACGTAACTGCTGTTCTTGTACTAAACCAATATGATCACCAGGCTCTCTGCCATTACTCTTGTAGAATTCCTGTGCAGACCTGCAGTGTGGGGATTGGTGGATTCATATAAGGGGCGGAGCCATTGACTCTGTAACTTGGTTGGCCGCATGTAGACTAGAGATGAGCGGGTTCGGTTTCTCTGAATCCGAACCCGCCTGAACTTCATGTTTTTTTTCACGGGTCCGAGCGACTCGGATCTTCCCGCCTTGCTCGGTTAACCCGAGCGCGCCCGAACGTCATCATGACGCTGTCGGATTCTCGCGAGGCTCGGATTCTATCGCGAGACTCGGATTCTATATAAGGAGCCGCGCGTCGCCGCCATTTTCACACGTGCATTGAGATTGATAGGGAGAGGACGTGGCTGGCGTCCTCTCCATTTAGATTATAAGAGAGAGAGATTTACTGGAGCTTAGGACTAGGAGGAGTACTGTAGAAGTGTAGAGAGTGCAGAGAGTTTACTAGTGAGTGACCACCAGACAGTGCAGTTTATTTAATATATCCGTTCTCTGCCTGAAAAAAGCGATACACACAGTGACTCAGTCACATACCATATCTGTGTGCACTGCTCAGGCTCAGCCCAGTGTGCTGCATCATCTATATATATTATATATCTGTCTGACTGCTCAGCTCACACAGCTTATAATTGTGGGGGAGACTGGGGAGCACTGCAGTGCCAGTTATAGGTTATAGCAGGAGCCAGGAGTACATAATATTATATAGTGAGTGACCACCAGACAGTGCAGTTTATTTAATATATCCGTTCTCTGCCTGAAAAAAGCGATACACACAGTGACTCAGTCACATACCATATCTGTGTGCACTGCTCAGGCTCAGCCCAGTGTGCTGCATCATCTATATATATTATATATCTGTCTGACTGCTCAGCTCACACAGCTTATAATTGTAGGGGAGACTGGGGAGCACTGCAGTGCCAGTTATAGGTTATAGCAGGAGCCAGGAGTACATAATATTATATTAAAATTAAACAGTGCACACTTTTGCTGCAGGAGTGCCACTGCCAGTGTGACTGACCAGTGACCTGACCACCAGTATAGTTAGTAGTATACTTATATTGTGATTGCCTGAAAAAGTTAAACACTCGTCGTGTGACTTCACTTGTGTGTTGTTGTTTTTTTTATTCTATAAAAATAAAACTCATTCTGCTGACAGACAGTGTCCAGCAGGTCCGTCATTATATAATATATAATATATACCTGTCCGGCTGCAGTAGTGATATATATATATTTTTTATATAATTTATCATCCAGTCGCAGCAGACACAGTACGGTAGTTCACGGCTGTGGCTACCTCTGTGTCTGCACTCGGCAGGCAGTCCGTCCATAATTGTATACCACCTAACCGTGGTTTTTTTTTCTTCTTTATACATACATACTACTACGACATCTCTTTATCAACCAGTCTATATTAGCAGCAGACACAGTACAGTACGGTAGTTCACGGCTGTGGCTACCTCTGTGTCTGCACTCGGCAGGCAGTCCGTCCATAATTGTATACCACCTAACCGTGGTTTTTTTTTCTTTCTTCTTTATACATACATACTACTACGACATCTCTTTATCAACCAGTCTATATTATTAGCAGCAGACACAGTACAGTACGGTAGTTCACGGCTGTGGCTACCTCTGTGTCTGCACTCGGCAGGCAGTCCGTCCATAATTGTATACCACCTAACCGTGGTTTTTTTTTCTTTCTTCTTTATACATACATAGTTACATAGACATCTCTTTATCAACCAGTCTATATTAGCAGCAGACACAGTACAGTACGGTAGTTCACGGCTGTGGCTACCTCTGTGTCTGCACTCGGCAGGCAGTCCATAATTGTATACTAGTATCCATCTCCATTGTTTACCTGAGGTGCCTTTTAGTTGTGCCTATTAAAATATGGAGAACAAAAATGTTGAGGTTCCAAAATTAGGGAAAGATCAAGATCCACTTCCACCTCGTGCTGAAGCTGCTGCCACTAGTCATGGCCGAGACGATGAAATGCCAGCAACGTCGTCTGCCAAGGCCGATGCCCAATGTCATAGTACAGAGCATGTCAAATCCAAAACACCAAATATCAGTAAAAAAAGGACTCCAAAACCTAAAATAAAATTGTCGGAGGAGAAGCGTAAACTTGCCAATATGCCATTTACCACACGGAGTGGCAAGGAACGGCTGAGGCCCTGGCCTATGTTCATGGCTAGTGGTTCAGCTTCACATGAGGATGGAAGCACTCAGCCTCTCGCTAGAAAACTGAAAAGACTCAAGCTGGCAAAAGCACCGCAAAGAACTGTGCGTTCTTCGAAATCCCAAATCCACAAGGAGAGTCCAATTGTGTCGGTTGCGATGCCTGACCTTCCCAACACTGGACGTGAAGAGCATGCGCCTTCCACCATTTGCACGCCCCCTGCAAGTGCTGGAAGGAGCACCCGCAGTCCAGTTCCTGATAGTCAGATTGAAGATGAAGATGTTGAAGTACACCAGGATGAGGAGGATATGGGTGTTGCTGGCGCTGGGGAGGAAATTGACCAGGAGGATTCTGATGGTGAGGTGGTTTGTTTAAGTCAGGCACCCGGGGAGACACCTGTTGTCCGTGGGAGGAATATGGCCGTTGACATGCCTGGTGAAAATACCAAAAAAATCAGCTCTTCAGTGTGGAGGTATTTCAACAGAAAAGCGGACAACAGGTGTCAAGCCGTGTGTTGCCTTTGTCAAGCTGTAATAAGTAGGGGTAAGGACGTTAACCACCTCGGAACATCCTCCCTTATACGTCACCTGCAGCGCATTCATAATAAGTCAGTGACAAGTTCAAAAACTTTGGGCGACAGCGGAAGCAGTCCACTGACCAGTAAATCCCTTCCTCTTGTAACCAAGCTCACGCAAACCACCCCACCAACTCCCTCAGTGTCAATTTCCTCCTTCCCCAGGAATGCCAATAGTCCTGCAGGCCATGTCACTGGCAATTCTGACGAGTCCTCTCCTGCCTGGGATTCCTCCGATGCATCCTTGCGTGTAACGCCTACTGCTGCTGGCGCTGCTGTTGTTGCTGCTGGGAGTCGATGGTCATCCCAGAGGGGAAGTCGTAAGCCCACTTGTACTACTTCCAGTAAGCAATTGACTGTCCAACAGTCCTTTGCGAGGAAGATGAAATATCACAGCAGTCATCCTGCTGCAAAGCGGATAACTGAGGCCTTGACAACTATGTTGGTGTTAGACGTGCGTCCGGTATCCGCCGTTAGTTCACAGGGAACTAGACAATTTATTGAGGCAGTGTGCCCCCGTTACCAAATACCATCTAGGTTCCACTTCTCTAGGCAGGCGATACCGAGAATGTACACGGACGTCAGAAAAAGACTCACCAGTGTCCTAAAAAATGCAGTTGTACCCAATGTCCACTTAACCACGGACATGTGGACAAGTGGAGCAGGGCAGGGTCAGGACTATATGACTGTGACAGCCCACTGGGTAGATGTATGGACTCCCGCCGCAAGAACAGCAGCGGCGGCACCAGTAGCAGCATCTCGCAAACGCCAACTCTTTCCTAGGCAGGCTACGCTTTGTATCACCGCTTTCCAGAATACGCACACAGCTGAAAACCTCTTACGGCAACTGAGGAAGATCATCGCGGAATGGCTTACCCCAATTGGACTCTCCTGTGGATTTGTGGCATCGGACAACGCCAGCAATATTGTGTGTGCATTAAATATGGGCAAATTCCAGCACGTCCCATGTTTTGCACATACCTTGAATTTGGTGGTGCAGAATTTTTTAAAAAACGACAGGGGCGTGCAAGAGATGCTGTCGGTGGCCAGAAGAATTGCGGGACACTTTCGGCGTACAGGCACCACGTACAGAAGACTGGAGCACCACCAAAAACTACTGAACCTGCCCTGCCATCATCTGAAGCAAGAAGTGGTAACGAGGTGGAATTCAACCCTCTATATGCTTCAGAGGTTGGAGGAGCAGCAAAAGGCCATTCAAGCCTATACAATTGAGCACGATATAGTAGGTGGAATGCACCTGTCTCAAGCGCAGTGGAGAATGATTTCAACGTTGTGCAAGGTTCTGATGCCCTTTGAACTTGCCACACGTGAAGTCAGTTCAGACACTGCCAGCCTGAGTCAGGTCATTCCCCTCATCAGGCTTTTGCAGAAGAAGCTGGAGACATTGAAGGAGGAGCTAACACGGAGCGATTCCGCTAGGCATGTGGGACTTGTGGATGGAGCCCTTAATTCGCTTAACAAGGATTCACGGGTGGTCAATCTGTTGAAATCAGAGCACTACATTTTGGCCACCGTGCTCGATCCTAGATTTAAAGCCTACCTTGGATCTCTCTTTCCGGCAGACACAAGTCTGCTGGGGTTGAAAGACCTGCTGGTGACAAAATTGTCAAGTCAAGCGGAACGCGACCTGTCAACATCTCCTCCTTCACATTCTCCCGCAACTGGGGGTGCGAGGAAAAGGCTCAGAATTCCGAGCCCACCCGCTGGCGGTGATGCAGGGCAGTCTGGAGCGACTGCTGATGCTGACATCTGGTCCGGACTGAAGGACCTGACAACGATTACGGACATGTCGTCTACTGTCACTGCATATGATTCTCTCAACATTGATAGAATGGTGGAGGATTATATGAGTGACCGCATCCAAGTAGGCACGTCACACAGTCCGTACTTATACTGGCAGGAAAAAGAGGCAATTTGGAGGCCCTTGCACAAACTGGCTTTATTCTACCTAAGTTGCCCTCCCACAAGTGTGTACTCCGAAAGAGTGTTTAGTGCCGCCGCTCACCTTGTCAGCAATCGGCGTACGAGGTTACATCCAGAAAATGTGGAGAAGATGATGTTCATTAAAATGAATTATAATCAATTCCTCCGCGGAGACATTGACCAGCAGCAATTGCCTCCACAAAGTACACAGGGAGCTGAGATGGTGGATTCCAGTGGGGACGAATTGATAATCTGTGAGGAGGGGGATGTACACGGTGATATATCGGAGGGTGATGATGAGGTGGACATCTTGCCTCTGTAGAGCCAGTTTGTGCAAGGAGAGATTAATTGCTTCTTTTTTGGGGGGGGTCCAAACCAACCCGTCATATCAGTCACAGTCGTGTGGCAGACCCTGTCACTGAAATGATGGGTTGGTTAAAGTGTGCATGTCCTGTTTTGTTTATACAACATAAGGGTGGGTGGGAGGGCCCAAGGACAATTCCATCTTGCACCTCTTTTTTCTTTTCTTTTTCTTTGCATCATGTGCTGATTGGGGAGGGTTTTTTGGAAGGGACATCCTGCGTGACACTGCAGTGCCACTCCTAAATGGGCCCGGTGTTTGTGTCGGCCACTAGGGTCGCTAATCTTACTCACACAGTCAGCTACCTCATTGCGCCTCTTTTTTTCTTTGCGTCATGTGCTGTTTGGGGAGGGTTTTTTGGAAGGGACATCCTGCGTGACACTGCAGTGCCACTCCTAGATGGGCCCGGTGTTTGTGTCGGCCACTAGGGTCGCTAATCTTACTCACACAGCTACCTCATTGCGCCTCTTTTTTTCTTTGCGTCATGTGCTGTTTGGGGAGGGTTTTTTGGAAGGGCCATCCTGCGTGACACTGCAGTGCCACTCCTAGATGGGCCCGGTGTTTGTGTCGGCCACTAGGGTCGCTAATCTTACTCACACAGCTACCTCATTGCGCCTCTTTTTTTCTTTGCGTCATGTGCTGTTTGGGGAGGGTTTTTTGGAAGGGACATCCTGCGTGACACTGCAGTGCCACTCCTAGATGGGCCCGGTGTTTGTGTCGGCCACTAGGGTCGCTTATCTTACTCACACAGCGACCTCGGTGCAAATTTTAGGACTAAAAATAATATTGTGAGGTGTGAGGTATTCAGAATAGACTGAAAATGAGTGTAAATTATGGTTTTTGAGGTTAATAATACTTTGGGATCAAAATGACCCCCAAATTCTATGATTTAAGCTGTTTTTTAGTGTTTTTTGAAAAAAACACCCGAATCCAAAACACACCCGAATCCGACAAAAAAAATTCGGTGAGGTTTTGCCAAAACGCGTTCGAACCCAAAACACGGCCGCGGAACCGAACCCAAAACCAAAACCCGAAAAATTTCAGGCGCTCATCTCTAATGTAGACCTGTATATGGTCTCATTGGGACACTGTTCTAAAGATGTGGGGTCGCTGACCCCGTTGCTCTAATTCAGTGGATATGCCATCATTTAGATATCGGGGTGGCAATTCTCCTTTTTTAAGGGGATAGAGTGAAAGATATCTTGTATAACAACACTTATGTTATAAGAAATGAGTCCCCTCCTTAGACGCATTTACCTTTCTATGGAACTTGCCTTGTACCTCATTCAGCTTGGATCGCTATTGAGACAGAAATTGTGATTTTCTTACTTCTGCTTCTGCTAAAAATCACGTGAAGAGCCGCCCAGAAAGGAAAAAGATGCCCACCGATGCAGTCGCAAAATTGCGTATTAAGTTGCATAACTGCGATGTACACGCAGAAATCAAGCACCATCGACCATTGCGGATGACCCAGGGCTACTCAGAATGCTGTCGCACCGGGCGCCATTTTTACCCTTTAAGGGGTCTATTTGTGAAGCAGAGATAAGAATGGAGTAGTGAGCCTGTGGAGAAGTTACCGTGTCAACCAATCAGCTGCTCTGTATAATTTTATAGTATGCAACTTATAAATGTTACTTCAATTCTGATTGGTTGCCATGGGCACCTTCATGAATAGACTCCTTAGTCCCCCCGTCCAAAACGATATTGCTTGTCTAGAAGTGGCAGCAGCCGCCAATGGCTGGTGCTTTAGGCAACCACGCCGAACAGGCAACTGCTGCTGGCACATCGGGCAAGGTAGGGAAAGATGCGGCTACTGCAGGCACGTGCTGGGTAGTGTATGGGGGCACAGAAGCTGTGAGACGACTCATGCGGATTAGTGGGTACATCCTGGCTACTGTGGTAAGTCTTTCGCCAAATCCAGCCCTAACATTGGTGCATTATATTTGTGCGTTATGCCACAAGTGTGTTTTGGTTTTTTCCCTCCTATTTCTTTTTTTTGGTTCCATCTATTTATTTTGATAAACACGTTGGTGGCTCTTACGTTTTGCTGATAGCTCCTAACGCTTGTAAAATAATTTCTGACTTACAATCACCTTTTGACTGGGGTGTAAAAAAAAAAAAAATCCTAGTTAAATAATTATGTAGGTTAACGATCTATCCCTTAAGATCAAGACTTAATACTCCTAACCAGTAGTTGGGATCCGGACACAGTACAGAAAGGTGATGTGTTTCCGCAAAGGGGAAAATCCTCATAAAGCCGTGCTAGCAATCTGTCCGCTCCCAGGGATAATACACACAGTTATGTATTATGGGGGTCATTCCGAGTTCATCGTTCGCTAGCAGTTTTTAGCAGCTGTGCAAACGCTATGCCGCCGCCCTCTGGGAGTGTATCTTAGCTTAGCAGAAGTGCGAACGAAAGGATTGCAGAGCGGCTACAAATTGTGTCGTTTCAGAGTAGCTCAATACTTAGCGCTTGCGATCACTTCAGACTATTCAGTTCCGGATTTGACGCCACAAACACGCCCAGCGTTTGCCCAGCCACGCCTGCGTTTTCCTGGCACGCCTGCGTTTTTCCCGCACACTCCCTGAAAACTGTCAGTTGCCACCCAGAAACGCCCACTTCCTGTTAATCACTCTGCGGCAAGCAGTACGACTGAAATGCATCGCTAGACCCTGTATAACACTACATCGTTCGTTGTGCTCGTACGCATTGCGCCGCACTGCCGTTTTTAGCTTGATCGCTGCACTGCGAACAAATGCAGCTAGCGATCAACTCAGAATGACCCCCAATATGTAGCCTTGTAGTTTGTGCTAGAAAGGGGTCTACAGCCTGCCTTGTGTCTGCACGTGCAACAGGTGCGTTACGCGTTTCACTGCGCTTTCACACCATTTCCCATCTGAAGATGCATGTTACACACAGCAAGCAGCGTAAGGGTTATAACAGGGTTTTACGTGTTATCGGCAGAATTTAAGCAATAGTGTATACAGTGCCCATATCGGATACATTATATTATGGGCGACAGTCAAACGCAGCACTTTAAGTGCTCATTAATAGCAGTTGAAATTATTAAAATGAGTATTTCCATATAAGTAAGTTCCGGTGTGCGGCGCCCATGTGACTCTTAGTACTCACCAGTCTGTTACTCTTACCACACTATGGGGAGATTTATCAAATCTAAGTCTTAGATTAGAATGACCGGCAGTCATAGCAATTTTTCTTCTCCCCGGATCTTCACAGATGTTTGGTACACATGACGCGATTTAATGCACAACGGAACGATCTCTCGTTCCATTCTTCATTAATATGCATTGGCGCACACGATATCGTATGACCGCGCAGCACGGCCAATCTCATATGTCGTCCATGGGAACGCGCAATTGAGGGCATACAGAAGAAGATGTAGATGATTTATCGTTCCAATGCGACAAATCGGCCCGATATCGTCCTAGTGTGTACCCGGCATTTGGGAGCAATGATTTACCAGCCAATCAGCTCCTGTAACTGTCATCCCTGCAGGCTGTGCCAGAATAACTGACAGTTGGAAGCTGAATGGTTGGTACTTTATCTCTCTCTCCAGCTTATTGCTCTCCAAGACTTGATAAATCTCCTCCTATAACATCCTGATGGCTGTAGATGTTGCAGAGTGGCATTATGTACTTGCGCTAAAGCTGGGTACACACTAGGCAAAATGTCGTCTGTTCAGGTGGATCGGGCCAACGTATCGGGCAGATCGTCTAGTGCAGGGCTTGACAAATTTCTCTAAAAACTAGGAGCCAGGATGAAAGTGTAGTAGCCAAACCACCGTCCCCCCGAAAGGTATAACTGAACCCCCCGCCCCCCCCCCCACCAGGTCACTTTACTGAGCAGCCTCTCCCCACCCCCACGGCCACACAACTAAGGGGTACCCCCAGGCCAACCAGCTCTCCGCAGCCACACAGGTGTGTAGCTACCCTATATGCGAACAACGATCTCCCCCTGCCCCCCCCCCCCCCCCCCCCCTTCCCCCTCTCCCCGGCCACATTGATGAGCAGCTAACTGGTGTGTACCAGCAATTGCAGGCTCCGGTGATCTGCTGCATGGGACGATCCTGGCAACAACCAGAAGCAGGGGAATGCGGCCATGAACAATATATTGCACGATATATCATTCAGTGTGTACGGCACGGCCAGTATATCATTGTTTTAGTCATGCTGGCGGCTGCGTACACACTTCGCTTAGTGTGTACCCGGCTTAAAGGTAGACATGCATTTTGTGGTACTGCATAAGGTAATGGTCCCATTGTGATAATACATGGGACCATTACCATAGTAAGAAAATAAATGTCTCCTGTGTCTGAATAGCTTTGGTTGAGTTGATGTGCTAGGTATTTAATTCCAGCTTGTTGAACAGTAACCCAACCATATATTATTAACCTGGCTGTTATGTATCTCCCAGCCATCCTGCTCAGCAGTGGTGATCACCTTAATTATATCCTTTTGTCCGACCGACCGCGTCACACTGAAGGTCACCTTGGGTCAAAAAAGTGTAGAAGTCTCCCCTATGCATGGTGCTTGCGGCCATTTGTAGCCCATGCACGTATATTCTGCCTATTCACAAGGGATTAGTGACTTTACCGAGGCACAAGTCACTAAAGGGGGCAGTAAGTGACATTCTTTTAGATTTGGATCACATGGGAACATTTAAAAGGCAAATAACCCAATCTTACATGTCCTATCTCCTAGTCCATGACTAAGTTGAAGAAAATACTTGAAATAACTGGGATTGTATATGCTGAAATCTGTATTCAAGGATGAGAACCAGAAGTGTTACCATTTTTAATTAGCTTCCTGGTCATTGGGGAGAAAACCACTTTGCCCTCGTTTTATCATCAACCAATCGGCCTTTTGTACAATTACAGAGATCGTATAATGTTGTACTTCTGTTGTCCTTTCTTTCCTAACAGCCACCTACAAAATACCTCCTTCCAGAGCTGAAAGCGTGCGACTATGAGAAGAAATGTGTGGTCATAGACCTGGATGAGACCTTAGTGCACAGTTCATTTAAGGTACCCTTTCTGCCCCATGGGTATTGCGCTTCCATCCCCATACAGCGTGAAGCCTTTTTGTCTTTTTTTTCATTTTCTCTTTGTAATTGTTTCATACTATAGTGCTTATTATGTGACATTTATAAATGCCTTTACTGCAATAAGCCCAGGTTATCTTTCCTCCCTGTGGGTTGAAACATTGCCTGGGAACCACATAAAGACATTTTTATCATTTGTTCATTACTGAGGTATAAATATGAGATGTATAAAGCAGTGAAGAAGTTACTAAGAGCAACCAACCTCTCCCTATAATTTCATACTTGATAAATGCTACCTCAGTATTGATTGGTTGCTGTTGGAAATTTCACTCTTTTCACTGTTTGCTACATCTCCCCCTAATTGTCTAGAGGGCCTACCCAAAGTTGGACCCATACCTCCAAACCCCTCTCCATAGATTGGTGCAGTATGATTGTGGCATTGCACCTCTGACCTACTGTGTGTGCTTACCAAGCCCCGCCCACTTTACGCTTACCAACAAATAGAAACATCAGGTGCACTGAAGACTCTTTTCTGCTATTAACATTCTAACGCTCTGATTGGCTGCAGGTTGTCCTAACCCTGCCCTCTACTGCTACTCGCACCTGTGTAGCCAGTTTTGAAGAATGCACCTGTGTAGCCAGGTGGTCTGACTCTTGCCAAATGTACCATCCATCTTTGAAAGAATGGCTTTGGGGATAGTTTCGGCTAATCTCACTTACCTACATGTGTCAGTCTGTAAATGACATCTGGACAACCAAATCCATTCAAACAAATTGCACCAATCCAGTGGTTTGGGTTATGCCCACAGAATAATGGCACGTCCACTAACTCCATTATCTGCCTGTGAAAATGGGCAATTGTTTTAGAGCATGGGCTTGTCCTAATTTATCAAAATTCAAAATGACCAAACTAACAGGCCAAAGTCGCCGCTGTATGTGTGGAGACTTGGAGCATACACTGTCCCCAGACGCTCTAATCTCTGAACATATGGGGTGTCTCGGACCTTTATTTCATAGTCTTTCTATGTGTCTGGTCATGGTATTTTAACGACCGTTGTTTGTGCCCTGTAAGTGCCACCATCTCACTGATGGAAGAATGCATCGGACATATTTTAATGTTAATATTTTATTTTTCCCTCTAGCCAATTAACAATGCCGATTTTATTGTCCCGGTGGAAATAGATGGAACAATACACCAGGTAGGTGAATAAAACTGCCTTTTGTTCAGTGTAGTATGCATTAAAGGGGGTTTTGTACCGTAGTTAGTGTTTATATTCTCCACTCACTAATGAGATTTAGAAATGATTACGTGTTCTGTAACCTTCATGGTGAAATACGGCACCTATGGTTTGAGCTGCATTAATTGGCAATTGTCTTTTTTTACTGTGAAAGTAGGTGAAAGGCTCTGAGTGAATGATGTCATGTGGGCATGCGGCGGGTACGCAGTGTGGGCATGCGGCGGGTACGCAGTGTGGGCATGCGGCGGGTACGCAGTGTGGGCATGTGGCGGGCACGCAGTGTGGGCATGCGGCGGGTACGCAGTGTGGGCATGCGGTGGGTACGCAGTGTGGGCATGCGGCGGGTACGCAGTGTGGGCATGCGGCGGGTACGCAGTGTGGGCATGTGGCGGGTACGCAGTGTGGGCATGTGGCGGGTACATCAGCATTTGGTCTGTCTGCTTCTCTTAGTAGTTTGCTCTCAGATTCAGCAACGTTGGGTTCACTTGCTTTCATTCGGTGGCCCGTTTGTCCATGCTGATTATTAGCGGAATTATATAATGGTGAATGAGGAAAGCTGCAGCACATTCTAAGTACTATGAAATGTAATAATCACTGGGGGTGAACATATTAATGTACACTGTAATGTGAATTGGAGGCCTACGGGTGACCATAGACACAATCCTAAGTCACTGTGCGCAGTGCATCCTGTCCTTGGAGATTGTAAAGCACAAACAAAAGTCCCAGTGTGTATGAGCCCTATTTCACAGATGTTTTATCTTCTTATGCTTAATAGACAATTGCAGATTTGAGTAGTAGGGAAGGGTTTGTGGAATTTCCAACATATTTGTTTCCAAACTAACCTTAACCCTCCATCAGGCGCACCTCTGGGTTCAGGCGGAGTGCACCTGACAGGCTCCTGTTAGAAAATCATCATTAGCACCTAATTAACTCAACTCTAATGCTCTTAAAGTGATCAGTGACCTTCTTTAGGACGTACAAAGAGAGAAATCGTAGGTTTTACAGGCCATTTCAGCAGAAAATCTGAAGCACAAAAGAGAAAACATGAGTATAAGTTTGGGGGCAGTGTGCCTGAGAGGCCGCCCTGGACAAACCTACATATTGCCGCAAAATATCCACAACCTTTGTCATTTTCATTCATAAAATAAACAATTAATAGATGAAAATAAAAGGAAAAACAAATCTTCAAAAGTGGGAGGAGTTTGGGCGCAGTGTGCCTGAGAGGCCAGGAGGGTCACTACTGCACTCCACGCAGGCGGCGGGAAAACTAACCAGGGGGGTTTCCAACAGCACCTAGAGATAGTATGGCACTAGGAGGGACAGGCCCCTGCGCCCCCTTCCCCCCCGGGGCGGAGAGGGGAGTGAGAACAGCTTTGTGATGCCTGTCAGGCCAGCTGCACCTGACTGGGGGTTAATAAACCATTTCTAACCAAGCTTTGGAAAAGTTTAAACAAGTTTCCACTTTGGAATAAAACGTGAGTGATTTTTCGCTGCCGCTGTGATCAGGAGACGCTCGCTCCGATTTCTCATCAGAGTATTTGCTGGAATTCGGATGCCTCTAGCTGGGATCTGTTTAGACCACGTTACATGAAATGTCTGTGTAAGGTGCCGAATGAGGTGACAAGATCCGGTTGTCATTTATCCATGATTACTGGTCTAACCCCTCGTGGCCAATCCAGCAGCGTCCTGTGGACCTCTCCATTCCCCCCCGTTATTTAATTGAAACTCGCCCAAAGAGAGTGACTAAATAATGTGTGCTGTATATATAAAATGGGAATGGATGGATTTGCTTTGTTGGATCGCTATTAGTAACAGTGACTGGTTGTAGAGGTACAATACTGAATATTCAGTCATATTGTATGAAGCTGTAACGCAGTGTGCACTTTAATGATTATACAGATCACGTAAATGTCAATTGTTTCTGTGTTTTGTTCTTGTTCCCTTGGAAAGCAGAAGTGAACCCGGGGTCTTTATCTGGAATGGGCTACAGCCCAGTTCAAGTAATCCAGGATAGGCTGTTCCCACTCTGCCTGGCCTATCCCCGATTACTTGCATTGGGAAGCAGCCGTGTACTGCGTACTACAGCAGAATGACAGGAACACTGTGTCCGGATCTGTGATACTTCTATCACTTGTTAAGGGTTGCACAGAAACAACAAGCTATGCTCGCGTGTGCTCCATCTGGCCGTGCTCCTCTTGGTTGCAACATCTCACCTAACCTGAGACCCAACGCCGCCGTCTCTGCTATCACTAAGCGTGCTTCCTCCTTTCTTATTTCCTGGTGGTCTTCACTCCCCACCCACTGTGACGGACCCTGCCTTACCTTCCCACTTCTTCTCCCACCTGCTACATCTCTAATTGCTCCTACTTGGCTCTTCATCATCAGCCTCCTTTACCTCAGCCTCATCTCACCTCCTGCTTTCTAGAAGCAGGAGGGGAGAAGACATAACTTAATACTTAGACAGTTACTCATGTACCCAATTGATACCCATATAAGTGTACCAAAAAAAAAAAAAACACAATTACTTTTCCTAACGTTTGAATTCTGTACCTCCAGCGCGTTTGCTATCTGGGCGGTGGTCACTTCTCTGTGGCCACCCCAGCGACTGGGTGATCACCTTCCATGGGAACAGAATTCCCGTATACCACTAGAGGACTGGACGGGATGGGGATATTGACAGCTGCCCTGAATGCGGAATACCTTTTAGTTGCTTTTCATCCTCCTCCATAGTAGCTTTAAATGTCACACCCCGCCCAGCCCCCCAGTAGTGAATTCGGGATTTTCCCCAGGCTTGTGACTGTCCTGTGTGCCCAGGGACTGGAGAGTCTTTGTGGGGGTGACCAATATGGCATCTATCTCAGCCAGAAGGTGTAACCTACAATGGGCACTAGGGGGAGCAACGTGATCCTTATCCCACCACCTTAATCTCTGGTCTATTGGTTTGTGAGCATTTACAGCCAGAGGTGTCCTGTAATCAGCAGCTGTGCTATTATAGTTACTGTACCCTCTCTTTATGCCGCCATCATAACCTGGCGTTCTAAAGAGGGTGCCTTTCTAATGCACAGTACATGTGAGGCTACTAATAGTGACGGGGACATTATATAGCCGGTGTTATAACTGCAGCGACATTTACTACATTATGATAGAGACATTAGTGCTACGACTCACTGATCGTCTTTTTCAGGTGTACGTATTAAAGAGACCACATGTAGACGAGTTCCTCCAGAAGATGGGAGAACTGTTCGAGTGCGTCCTGTTCACAGCCAGCTTGGCGAAGGTGAGTGCCCGGTCAGACGTAGGCACGCGTAATCTACATTTATTTGTTTTTCCCTGTCTTGTTTTTGAGGGTGTGACTTGTTTTCCAGAAATTGTCTTACGGTTTCTCCCTTTTCTTCCTTGCTTCTTTGTCTACCAGTGTGTCTTTGTGCTTTCTGCTAGTATGTGGGGTAAGTGTTCCATGGTGACGGCAACTCAACATATGGGCTTTGCTCATTATGTAGCCTCCATACACAGCTTATGAAGCCTGTATGTAGATACTACAAGTTACCATGGTGAATAGCGGCACACCACCCCCGCTGCTCGCCTCTTCCTGCCGCGCACGTGGGTCACTATTTACTGTACCAGAGTTGCAGCGGGAAGAGGAGTGAAGTGAGCCGGGAACTGTCGGTTGCTGGCGGTAGACTGGTCGCATGTTAAAGAGATGTCCATAGGACTGTTTGAAGTTATACCGTCGTTAGTTTATTAGTTGCTTTGATTAGCTGAACATTGCAGAAAGGTCTTGTCGCATTGTACCCATGCGGCAGTACAAGGGCACCTGGGATATAGGTCTCTAACTGTGGTATGTGAAATTAGGCTAAGGAAAAATTAGCGGAGGCAGCCATTTTGAGAACTGAACAAATGTCCATGACGTCTGGCCTATACATTCGCTAGGAATTAATGACCTCATAGAGGCAGGAGGCCCTAAGTGCCTCAGTGGTGGGACTAGTTCCTATTGGACTGATGGGCTGTATTTCTGTGTATATTGGTATAGCCCGAAATATGGGGCGGAGTAAATTTCTGTCACCATCTAGTTGCCATCATGCCCTCTCTATGGGGTATATTTACTAAAGTGCGGGTTTATAGAAGTGGAGATTGTCCATAGCAACCAATCCGATTCTACTTATTTATCTAGCACCTTCTAGAACACAGGTTCTCAAACTCGGTCCTCAGGACCCCACACAGTGCATGTTTTGCAGGTCTCCTCACAGATCACAAGTGAAATAATTAGCTCCACCTGTGGATCTTTAAAAATGTGTCAGTGAGTACTGTGCACTGGCTGGGTAAGCTGCAAAACATGCACTGTGTGGGGTCCTGAGGACCGAGTTTGAGAACCACTGTTCTAGAAGATATCAGCTAGAATCTGAGTGGTTGCTATGGGCAACAGCTCCACTTATATAAACCCGCACTTTATATACATCAGACTGATCACTTATTGCTGTTACATTACCTCCTGCATCCACTAGAAAGCCTAAGAGCTTCCTCAGTCACCAGCTGTGAACACTAAACTGTGTCCGGCGATGCTGAGCTAGTGTCGGACCAGCAGTGTTATAATTGTTTTTATCAACTTCAGCTAATGTCCACTTTCTCCTTCCAGCCACAGCTGTGTTTTCTATAAACCTCTTATCAAACTTCTGTTTTAAGTATGCCGACCCAGTGGCCGACTTGCTGGATCGTTGGGGCGTATTCCAGACGCGGCTCTTCCGAGAATCTTGTGTGTTCCATAGAGGAAATTATGTGAAAGATCTGAGTCGTCTAGGAAGGGAGCTGAGTAAAATCATTATAGTGGACAACTCGCCGGCATCTTATATCTTCCACCCAGAGAATGCGGTGAGTGTGTTCCTGCAAGGGGAGGGGGGGTGAATTAGCCCGGGCGTGGGGGTGGGCTGTGCCGGGCAGGTGTGCCTGATTTCCCAGGAATGTGCATTTTCGGATTAAAGAGATCACACCACAAAGGTTGTTACATTGAAAGTAAAGAACCCAGGGTAGTTTTGTGGCACAGAAATCAGTTGATCTGTGTAGTTATGTGTTCTGTACACGGCCAGTGATAAAGCTGCAATCAGCTTCTTCATCTGTCCTCCTATCACTGCTGTGTTTGTGGATAACAATCCGCTAATTTCCCCAGTGGTTTCCTCAATTTACCTTTGAAACAAAACGCAGCTCCAGAAACACATATCAAGGACAAACCCTGCTGTATCTGAGAGGACATCTCAGTCAGCCGAATCCAAATATAAATGACACCGGCCAAAGCCGTTCTGTCATATTCCCACTTTCCAAATATTAATGACACCGGCCTTAGCCGTTCTGTCATATTCCCACTCTCCAAATATTAATGACACCGGCCAAAGCCGTTCTGTCATATTCCCACTCTCCAAATATTAATGACACCGGCCAAAGCCGTTCTGTTATATTCCCACTTTCCAAATATTAATGACACCGGCCAAAGCCGTTCTGTCATATTCCCACTCTCCAAATATTAATGACACCGGCCAAAGCCGTTCTGTGATATTCCCACTCTCCAAATATTAATGACTCTGTGATATTCCCATTCTCCAAATATAAATGACACCGGCCAAAGCCGTTCTGTCATATTCCCACTTTCCAAATATTAATGACACCGGCCTGAGCCGTTCTGTCATATTCCCACTCTCCAAATATTAATGACACCGCCCAGAGCCGTTCTGTCATATTCCCACTCTCCAAATATTAATGACACCGGCCTGAGCCGTTCTGTCATATTCCCACTTTCCAAATATTAATGACACCGGCCTGAGCCGTTCTGTTATATTCCCACTTTCCAAATATTAATGACACCGACCAAAGCCGTTCTGTCCTATTCCCACTTTCCAAATATTAATGACACCGGCCTGAGCCGTTCTGTCATATTCCCACTTTCCAAATATTAATGACACCGGCCAAAGCCGTTCTGTCATATTCCCACTCTCCAAATATTAATGACACCGGCCAAAGCCGTTCTGTCATATTCCCACTCTCCAAATATTAATGACACCGGCCAAAGCCGTTCTGTTATATTCCCACTCTCCAAATATTAATGACACCGGCCAAAGCCGTTCTGTTATATTCCCACTCTCCAAATATTAATGACACCGGCCTGAGCCGTTCTGTCATTTTCCCACTCTCCACATGGCTACTAAGCAGCACGGTTCTACTTAGCGCACACAGAGGCAGGATATCACTCCCTTATATGGCTCTGCTCCTGGTTACACTAGGTGGGGGGAGCAGTTAATAAGAATGATGTCTTTAATGTATCATCCATTGTGTAATAATTGGAATGTATTGTTCCTATCCGTTAAAACGTAAAAGTATAATTCATTAATTTTTTTATTTGAGTTCTGCTTTTCCTGATCGATGTGTCTCTTCGCAGGTCCCAGTGCAGTCTTGGTTCGACGACATGTCCGATACGGAATTGCTCGACCTGATTCCCTTCTTCGAAGGACTGAGCAAAGAGGAGAACGTTTACAATATGCTCCAGAAGCTCTGTAACAGGTAGCCCTGAAAGTGCGCCCTCCGGTGGGACAGCTGGACTTTGCAGCATCTACCCGCGCATTTGGCTTTTTCCACAGTTGATACGAAACAGGAAAGATCAAGCTTCGCAGAAGACTCTTCTTTTGCCCAAATGGTAATGCTGTTTTTTATCCCCGGCATCTGAGCCCCATATCTCTGCTTATAGAGATCAAGCGGAATATCTGAGGTCAATTTTTCAGCATCTGATGGGTTAACGAACAATGGACAAAGAAATAAAGTAAACAAAAGTATTTTTAAAGAGAGCTTTTCACTAATTTTCATAAGATTCATAAGAACTTTTCAGGCTTTTATAAAGGAAAATAACACACCAAATGAATCCTATATACTAAGGATGTAAAGACACGCTTGATATTGCTGGCAACGTCTTTCGGCTCCCCCTCTATACCCCACTCGCCCCACACTATGCAGAAATTGCCCCCTTTGCTTCCAGCAGTTGACCTGCCTGAGGCGGTTCCCCTTACAGAATGAAGTGCCTTCCAAGTCTTTGATTTTAAGAGGAAAAAAACAAACAAAAACATTTTCTACTCAAATACAATTTACATACCTGCTGTCTTTTTACCGTTTAACAGAAGCGAAGAAAACTTTCTAAAGTACACTTGCTACTAATCATGGACTTTGCATGCTGCAACGCCACCTAATCCACATTTCCCACTTTTCATATCCGCAGTTCCAGGCCGTTAAACCCCAGCCGCTCCTTTTTAGTTGCGTTCTCATTTACGCTACAGTTTGGACATGTCGGTTGTATATTTTTAATCAGTTTTGTGTATATTTCTTTTTCCAGCGTCTAGACTGTAATATACATTTGTTTGGGGTGTTTTGTTTTTTTTTTTTGTTTTTTTATTCACAGCTCCCAGTTTTCAGTTAAAATTTCTTATTTAGAGAGGGAAGGGTCAGCGGAACCTTCAGTTGCCATTATGTCAGGAAGTGGTCTTGGAAACGTTGGGGAAATCTATTTATTGATCACTACAGATTTGATTTTTTTTTTTTTTTCTTCAATTTGGAAATAAGCTGGATGCTTTTGTGTTGTAAAAGGTTTTATTTAACTGCTGCTATTGTACAGTCTCCAACCACCGGCTGTCGAAACTGTTCTTCGCCACTGTGCCTAGGCTCCGAGTGCTTGCTGCAAACTCGGGCAGTACACAGAGTATCTCAGTAGCCGTGCCCCCCCTCCCCAACCACCATCATCCTCTGTACTGCAGACTTTTGTACTACGACTTCTACACAGTGTGTATTTTGTATCTCAGGAATACACATCTACCCGTCCGCAAAGTTGTCACTGCTAAACCGTCAGACAGGACTCATCGGTGTTTAACGCAGGTTTTGGAATTTTTAAAAAAATCACATGGGTTTCATTTTTGCCATGGACATAACGTTAAGCCAACGGTTGGTGATCTGTGGTTCTCCAGTTGTAGCCCCGAAGGGTCTCGGCGAGTCTTGCTCCGCACGGCACGCGGAGAGCCCTAGGTTCGCTTCCCACTGGCTTAATCTTATTGTGCATAAGGTCCATCACGTAATGGTTTTGGGGGAAGTTACTTGATTTTGTTAATTTTTGTTTTCGTTATCCCACTAGATCATTATTTTCCAAGTTACGTTTTGTGAAGTTTATCGTTTTTGTTTTTCTAGCTATTTTCCGCCACAGTACTGTTCTCGGTTTGCAGCGTTTTATCAGTAAAAAGTCGTGTAATCAGTATCATGATGTTTGTAATAAAACCTGATGGTGCGTACATAATTTTAAACCAGAAAAGAAAAATGCTTGTCGTTTCTGTAACACCTTTTCTTTCTGTAAATAAAATGAGAGATTTGGGGGTGGGTTGGGTGTTTATGTAACTGGCTCCGAGATTACGGATGCTAAATTGAAAGCGGCGAACACGACGACAGCCTGCCGGTTCCGTAATCTTGGAACCCCTACCCCCCTTTGGTATTTGTTTCCTATTGATTCAGCTTTCACTGAAGAGGCAGGAAATAGAGGAGTTCCGTTTCACATGTGATGTAATCTGTTTACTTGTTTCCTTTTTTTAAAGATATGTAACCACCCTTTTGTTTATTTAAAATAAGTTTATGATTGTGAGTAATTGGGCCTCATTCACATAGTCAAGTGTCCGCCGATCCCTGTAAAACACTGTTGATGCAGAGTCATCAAACCATGTAGGTGAATGGAAGCGTACAGACAAGGTTTCAGTGTAGTGGCCATTGTTTAGCGCTCATTAGCATTCAATGTTTTGGGAACATTCTCTCGGCGAAGAAAAACCATTATACGTTGTCCTTACCTTACAACTAACGTTTCCCAATGCCTGGGAGAGTGAGCTCTTCGTCTTGGTTTTCGTGCTTACTTTTTGGTGAGTTGTAGGGTAAGAGCTGATCAAAACCCAGGATCCACAGATATCACACCTGGTGCCTAGATGTGACTGACCTGAATCCAACATTATTTTGTCCACAACTATTTTAAGTTCCATGGAGTGTATTTACTAAGGGGCGGGTTTAACCTTGAAATTTAAAGCAGCGCTAGCATACAGTACAAAGCCCGGCGTGTTTTACATCTAATATTAGTGCCACTTTAAATTTTGAACTCAAGCTCATCTCTTAGCATACCTCCCAACATTGGCAGGCTGGAAACCAGGATCCCCACACACCGTAGGCTGCATGCGGCCAAAAGGGTTGGGTGGCCCCGAGTGGACCCCCTTGTTCGTCATTCTGGGGCATGCCCAGAACTCGCTGGGCTGCCCCCAGGCACTGTTCACCCGCTGTTCTGCTATGCAGAGCAGTGGTAACAGTACTGCTTCCCAACTTTCTCCCTCCGTGGCACACTGCGGCCCATTAGTGAGACAGTCCCATAAAAAAGGGACTGCCCCACCAAATTGGGACAGTTGGGAGGTATGTCTTAGTACTTTGCCCCAAAATGTCTGTGCACCTAGGAAAGTTTTGTAACAAACCATAAAGACACATAGTTTTGGGTTGTTGTTTTTTTTAAACACACTGTTGGGTTTTTTTTTATTACGCTGTGACTTATTAAAAAAAAAAAGGCTATTGTACTAAAAAATAGCATGTTTTTATTTAATATGTTTAATGCCAGTGACTTGCCCAGTGCTAATGTTTAACTCCTCCTTTTTTTGTGTGTGTTTTTTTTCCTGAAAAGTGCTTTTTATTTTCCACTTTGTATTACTATTCAGATTTATTTAATTATAATAAGTAATAAGTAGGACACTGGGAGTCTTGTTGAAGGAGACAATTTAATAGCAGATCATCTTAATGATTATTTTTGCTCAGTATTTACTACTGAAAGAGAGGGGAAGGGGCCACAGTTAAGTTGCAGGGATATTCAGGAAAATGAAACCAGTACATTTACAGAGGAGAAGGTCCTAACAGAACTCTCAAAGCTGAAAGTGGACAAATCTATGGGGCCAGATGGGATACATCCAAGGATACTAAAAGAACTTAAAGAGGTGCTGGTAGCACCATTGACAGAATTATTCAACCAGTCATTAGCTACAGGAGTAATTCCAGGGGACTGGAAAAGAGCAAACGTAGTCCCACTGCACAAAAGTGGAAGCAAGGAAGAGGCAAACAACTACAGACCAGTGAGTCTTACATCAGTAGTAGGGAAATTGATGGAAACACTCTTAAAAGAAAGAGTTGTAGATTATCTCAAATCCGGCAATTTACTGGATCCCAAACAGCATGGATTCACTGGGGGAGATCATGTCAAACAAATCTTATTGACTTTTTTGATTGTGTGACTAAAGTGATGGATAAAGGTGGAGCCATGGATATAGCTTATCTAGACTTTAGTAAGGCTTTTGACACAGTTCCACATCGCAGACTGCTAAATAAACTTGAAAGTTTGGGATTGGATATTAGGATTATTGAATGGATAAGATCTTGGTTGAAGGATAGAAAACAGAGAGTTGTGGTAAATGGAGTGCATTCACAGGAGGGAAATGTTACCAGTGGAGTACCCCAGGGATCTGTACTTGGACCAGTGCTTTTTAATATCTTTATTGGTGACATTGCAAATGGCATTAAAGGGAAAGTATGCCTTTTTGCAGATGACACAAAGGTATGCAACAGGGTAGACACACCAGGTGGGGTAAAACAAATGATTGAGGATCTAGGTAGACTAGAGGAATGGTCAAGAGTCTGGCAATTACAGTTTAATGCCAAAAAATGCAAAATCATGCACTTGGGTCTCAAAAATCCTAAAGCTAAATACAGTATTAATGGCACTATACTGGAAACTACTGAGGAGGAAAGGGATCTAGGAGTCACTATTTCAGATGACATAAAAGCAGGTAAGCAATGTAACAAGGCAATGAGGGGGAAATTTGCGGAAAAATTATTTCACAGAAAGGGTAGTGGACAAGTGGAATAGCCTCCCGTCAGAGGTGGTAGAGGCTAAGACAGTAGAGCAATTTAAACATGCATGGGATAGACATAAGGATATCCTTACAAAGAAATAAGGATCAAATAAGGTTAGAGATAAAAATAATATTAAAAAAAAAAAAGGGGCAGACTAGATGGGCCAAGTGGTTCTTATCTGCCGACAAATTCTATGTTTCTATGCTTAACATTAACTTGTTCTTATTTTCAATTTCATCTATTTCTGAGTGTACTTTGTATTAATATGTTTATGGGGAAATTCAATTTGAGGAGAAGAAACATCGGGAGCGGGGGAAAAAAGGAATTTTTTTCGTGATTTATCCCGATGTTTCTCCAATTTTTTTTTTTTTTTATCGGGCAATCCAAATTGGCCACCCAAAAAGGAAAAAAAAAATTCTCCCGAAAAAAAAACGCTCTAGATTTGACGTGATTACAAATTAAATCTAGAATATTTTATTTTAAGAAGTGATTTTCTTGCAATACAGGGGAACTCACTAGCGCAGGTCCTATCTGTGAGTTTCTATGTACTGTATGCAATGTTCTGATGAAACAAGTGACACACTGCTGTCCTATGCCTTGATCTATGTAGTGTTTCTGCCCCGCAAGCACAGACTGAATACATACGTTTTACCGGATGACGGGATCCACATAAATTAAGGAACGGATGCCATCATTATTAGCAGCCCTATGGTGATTCTGGTTGTTTTTAATTAAATTCTAATACATTGTGTGTATTTTTTATATTATTAAATAATTTGTTTGTTTTTTTCACCTTCAGTCCATTCATCTCCACGTGCTTTAATCTGCTCTACTGCATTATATTTTAATTCATACATACACCATCATTTATTGCAAAGCGCTGCTACCTTGTTTGTTGTATATTGTATCTGTGGTTAACAGGGTCCAGTCCTGAATTCCGAACCTCCGACCCTCGACGAGATGAGAAATCTGTAGCCACTCCAGAAAGGAGATCCTGGCTTTTGGTGACAGATGAATCCTCTGGTGTATGTGAAGATGCGATCTTGACCATTTGTCCAACAGATCGAGCTGGAAGGGTCTAGCGTGAAACCTTCCGTATTGAAGCGCCTCGTAAGAGGCCACCATTTTCCCCAGAAGATGAATGCATAGATGCACTGATATCTGGGTTAGCTTCAGGACATTCCGAACCATCGACTGGATTACCAATGCCTTTTCCAGCGGAAGGAACACTTTCTGCGACTCCGTGTCCAGTATCATTCCCAGGAATGGGAGCTTCCATGTTGGCCCTAGGTGAGATTTCGGAAGGTTCAGAATCCACCCGTGATCCTGGAGAAGTTTGGTTGAGAGACCAATGCTGTCCAGCAACCTCTCCCTGGACTGCGCCTTTATCAGAAGATCATCCAGGTACGGAATTATGTTCACTCCCTGCTTGCAGAGTTTAAATATCATCTATGTCATCACTTTGGTGAACACCCTCAGTGCCGTGGAAAGACCAAATGGCAGGGCCTGGAACTGGTAGTGACAGTCCTGCAGTGCAAACCGTAGATAAGCCTGTTGAGGCGGCCAGATCGGAATGTGAAGGTACGTATCCTTGATATACTTAGACACTAGGAATTCCACTTCCTTCAGACCTGAGATCACCGCTCTGAGTCTCCATCTTTAACTTGAACACTCTTTAGAACGGGTTCAAGGACTTGAGGTGCAGAATTGGTCGTACCGAACCATCCGGTTTCGGTACTACAAACAAGTTGGAATAGTACCCCTTGTTGTGCAGATGAGGTGGAACTGGGACAATGACTTGAGTCTGTACCAGTTTTTGGATGGCCTGTTGTAAAGTTATACTTGCCTCCTGTGAAGCTGGTAAGCCTGATTTGAGGAATCTGTGAGGTGGGAGCTCTTGGAACTCCAGTCTGTATCCCTGGGAAATAAGATCTATGACCCAGGGATCCCAGCATGAACTTGGACAGATGTGACTAAACAATTTTAGTCGGGCTCCCACCTGACAGTCCTCCAGACATTGCGGTACACCGTCATGCTGAAGGCTTTGAGGAAGCAGAGCCTGAGCTCTGTTCCTGAGCACCTGCATTTGCTGGTTTACGTGGTTAACATCTTGCGCCTCTGGAGGCCGTAGTAGCACCTCTGGATTTTCCTTTAATCTTGGCTGTCCGAATGGACTGTAAATTTGAAGCTGAATAAGCTTTCCTGGCTGGGGGAGCTGCGGAATGAAGATATGTAGACTTACCCGCAGTAGCTTTGGAGATCCATTTGTCTATTTCGTCTCCAAACAAGGCCACTCCTGTGAATGGTAGGCCTTCCACGCCTTTCCTGGAGTCCGCAGTCCACTGGCGTAGCCACAAGCCCCTGCATGCTGACACTGCCATAGCGGTGGTGCGTGCATTAAGCAAGCCAATCTCTTTTATGTCTTCCACTATAAAGTTCGCAGAGTCCTGTATATGCTGCAGGGGTAAAACTACATCCCCCTATGAATGCCAAATTGATTTCTCACAAATATTTAAAATGCCCGCTGTAATATATATTGTAAATGCCTGCACATCTTATTACCAAATCCCATAAATTTGCGCTGTACATCGCACAACACTGCATCCCATAAGAGAAAACAATACACCCACACATTATCTGAGTTCCAAAGCTCATTGATGTATATATTTGTTGTTAAAAGGATATGGATTCAATATATATTACAAAGTACAGTATACCTATAGTTTCATGAATACAACTCACACAGTAAACAGTTAGAACATAGTTAAAACACAGTTACATATAGTTACAGTTAAATGCCAGCGATACAATTACCAGATCTTTCTCACATAAGTTTGTCCCTCCATATGACTCTCTTTCCTCTGTAAAATCATGCAAGACCTCCATCTCTGTCTGAGTCCAAAAAGCAAGTAAGTCTGAGCCCACCAGAGACAGGAACTACCTTCCTGTGTGACTAGTTCCTGGGGGAGGGGTCTCTCTCTCTCTCCTTCATGATTGAGTCATTATTCTCTTTGTATATGCTGATCAGGTTCAGCCCTGAAGACTGCCAAAGGGGCTGACCTGAGTTCTCTGTCCACTGTATCATTCATTGTTCTAACAAAGTGATTTTAGCTTTTATACATTCAATCTTAAGTTTCTCTAACGTCCTAAGTGGATGCTGGGGACTCCGTAAGGACCATGGGGAATAGCAGCTCCGCAGGAGACTGGGCACATCTAAAGAAAGCTTTAGGACTATCTGGTGTGCACTGGCTCCTCCCCCTATGACCCTCCTCCAAGCCTCAGTTAGATCTCTGTGCCCGAACGAGAAGGGTGCACACTAGGGGCTCTCCTGAGCTTCTTAGTGAAAGTTTTAGTTTAGGTTTTTTATTTTCAGTGAGACCTGCTGGCAACAGGCTCACTGCATCGAGGGACTAAGGGGAGAAGAAGCGAACTCACCTGCGTGCAGAGTGGATTGGACTTCTTAGGCTACTGGACATTAGCTCCAGAGGGACGATCACAGGCCCAGCTTGGATGGGTCCCAGAGCCGCGCCGCCGGCCCCCTTACAGAGCCAGAAGGCAGAAGAGGTCCGGAAAATCGGCGGCAGAAGACATCCTGTCTTCAACAAGGTAGCGCACAGCACTGCAGCTGTGCGCCATTGCTCTCAGCACACTTCACACTCCGGTCACTGAGGGTGCAGGGCGCTGGGGGGGGGCGCCCTGAGACGCAATAATAAACACCTTGGATGGCAAAAAAATGCATCACATATAGCTCCTGGGCTATATGGATGCATTTAACCCCTGCCAAAATACATAAAAAAACGGGAGATAAGGCAGCCGATAAAGGGGCGGAGCCTATCTCCTCAGCACACTGGCGCCATTTTCCCTCACAGCTCCGTTTGAGGGAAGCTCCCTGGCTCTCCCCTGCAGTCACTACACTACAGAAAGGGTTAAAAAAGAGAGGGGGGCACAAATTAGGCGCAGTATTAACTATACAGCAGCTATAAGGGGAAAAACACTTATATAAGGTTATCCCTGTATATATATATATATATATATAGCGCTCTGGTGTGTGCTGGCAAACTCTCCCTCTGTCTCCCCAAAGGGCTAGTGGGGTCCTGTCCTCTATCAGAGCATTCCCTGTGTGTGTGCTGTATGTCGGTACTTTTGTGTCGACATGTACGAGGAGAAAAATGATGTGGAGACGGAGCAGATTGCCTGTAATAGTGATGTCACACCCTTGGGGGTCGACACCTGAGTGGATGAACTGTTGGAAGAAATTACGTGACAGTGTCAGCTCTGTATAAAAGACAGTGGTTGACATGAGACAGCCGGCTACTCAGCTTGTGCCTGTCCAGACGTCTCATAGGCCGTCAGGGGCTATAAAGCGCCCGTTACCTCAGATGGCAGATATAGACGCCGACACGGATACTGACTCCAGTCTCGACGGTGAAGAGACAAATGTGACTTCCAGTAGGGCCACACGTTACATGATTGAGGCAATGAAAAATGTTTTACACATTTCTGATAATACAAGTACCACCAAAAAGGGGTATTATGTTCGGTGAGGAAAAACTACCTGTAGTTTTCCTGAATCTGAGAAATTAAATGAGGTGTGTGATGATGCGTGGGTTTCCCCCGATAACAACTGATAATTTCTAAAATGTTATTGGCATTATATCCTTTCCCGCCAGAGGTTAGGGTGCGTTGGGAAACACCCCCTAGGGTGGATAAAGCGCTCACACGCTTGTAAGGGCTCTATCCTCTCCTGAGATGGCCGCCCTTAAGGATCCTGCTGATAGAAAGCAGGAGGGTATCCTAAAATGTATTTACACACATACTGGTGTTATACTGCGACCAGCAATCGCCTCAGCCTGGATGTGCAGTGCTGGGTTGGCGTGGTCGGATTCCCTGACTGAAAATATTGATACCCTAGATAGGGACAGTATATTTTTGCCTATAGAGCATTTGAAAGATGCATTTCTATATATGCGTGATGCACAGCGGAATATTTGCCGACTGGCATCAAGTCTAAGTGCGTTGTCCATTTCTACCAGTAGAGGGTTATGGACACGTCAGTGGTCAGGTGATGCGTATTCCAAACGGCATTTGGAAGTATTGCCTTATTAAGGGGAGGAGTTATTTGGGGTCGGTCTTTCAGACCTGGTGGCCACGGCAACAGCTGGGAAATCCACGTTTGTACCCCAGGTCGCCTCTCAACATGAGAAGACGCCGTATTATCAGGCGCAGTCTTTTCGTGGATAAGCGGCCAAAAGGTTCCTCATTTCTGCCCCGTGACAGAGGGAGAGGAAAAAGGCTGCAGAAATCAGCCAGTTCCCAGGAACAGAAACCCTCTCCCGCCTCTGCCAAGCCCTCAGTATACGCTGGGGCTTTACAAGCAGAATCAGGCACGGTGGGGGGCCCGTCTCAATGAATTTCAGCGCGCAGTGGGCTCACTCGCAAGTAGACCCCTGGATCCTTCAGGTGATATCTCAGGGGTACAAATTAGAATTCGAGACGCCTCCCCCTCGCCGTTTCCTAAAGTCGGCTTTACCGATGTCTCCTTCTGACAGGGAGACCGTTTTGGAAGCCATTCACAAGCTGTATTCCCAGCAGGTGATAATCAAGATACCCCTCCTGCAACAGGGAACGGGGTATTATTCCACACTGTTGTGGTACCGAAGCCGGACGGCTCGGTGAGACCGATTCTAAATCTAAAATCTTTGAACACTTACATACAGAGGTTCAAATTCAAGATTGAGTCACTCAGAGCAGTGATTGCGAACCTGGAAGAAGGGGACTACATGATGTCTCGGGACATCAAGGATGCTTACCTTCATGTTAAAATTTACCCTTCTCACCAAGGGAACCTCAGGTTTATGGTACAGAACTGTCACTATCAGTTCAGACGCTGCCGTATGGATGGTCCACGGCACCCCGGGTCTTTACCAAGGTAATGGCCGAAATGATGATATTCCTTCAAAGGAAGGGAATTTTAGTTATCCCTTACTTGGACAATTCCCTGATAAGGGTAAGATCCAGGGAACAGTTGGAGGTCGGTGTAGCACTATCTCAGGTAGTGTTGCTGCAGCACGGTTGGATTCTCAATATTCCAAAATCGCAGCTGGTTCCGACGACTTGTCTTCTGTTCCTAGGGATGATCCTGGACACAGTCCAGAAAAAGGTGTTTCTCCCGGGGGAGAAAGCCAGGGAGTTATCCGAGCTAGTCAGGAACCTCCTAAAACCGAGCCAAGTCTCAGTGCATCAATGCACAAGGGTTCTGGGTAAAATGGTGGCTTCCTACGAAGCAATCCCATTCGGCAGATCCCACGCAAGAACTTTCCAGTGGGACCTGCTGGACAAATGGTCCGGGTCGCATCTTCAGATGCATCAGCGGATAACCCTGTCACCAAGGACAAGGGTGTCCCTCCTGTGGTGGTTGCAGAGTGCTCATCTTCTAGAGGGCCGCAGATTCGGCATTCAGGACTGGGTCCTGGTAACCACGGATGCCAGCCTGCGAGGCTGGGGAGCAGTCACACAGGGAAGGAATATCCAGGACTATGGTCAAGCCTGGAGACATCACTTCATAAATATCCTGAAGCTAAGGGACATTTACAATGCTCTAAGCTTAGCAAGACCTCTGCTTCAAGGTCAGCCGGTGTTGATCCAGTCGGACAACATCACGGCAGTCACCCACATAAACAGGGTGGCACAAGAAGCAGGAGGGCAATGGCAGAAGCTGCAAGGATTCTTCGCTGGGCGGAAAATCATGTGATAGCACTGTCAGCAGTATTCATTCCGGAAGTGGACAACTGGGAAGCAGACTTCCTCAGCACGACCTCCACCCGGGAGAGTGGGGACTTCACCCAGAAGTCTTCCACATGATTATAAACCGTTGGAAAAAACTCGACAGGTATTGCGCCAGGTCCAGGGACCCTCAGGCAATAGCTGTAGACGCTCTGGTATGTGTTCCCTCCTCTGCCTCTCATACCCAAGGTACTGAGATTGATAAGATGGAGAGGAGTAAGCACTATATTCGTGGCTCCGGATTGGCCAAGAAGGATTTGGTAACCGGAACTTCAAGAGATGCTCACGGAGGATCCGTGGCCTCTACCTCTAAGAAGGGACCTGCTCCAGCAAGGACCCTGTCTGTTCCAAGATTTACCGCGGCTGCGTTTGACGGCATGGCGGTTGAACGCCGGATCCTGAAGGAAAAAAGGCATTCCGGATGAAGTCATCCCTATCCTGATCAAAGCCAGGAAGGATGTTACCGCAAAAACATTATCACCGCAATTGGCGAAAATATGTTGCGTGGTGCGAGGCCAGTAAGGCCCGACTGTTGATATTCAACTGGGTCGATTCCTACATTTCCTGCAAACAGGAGTGTCTATGGGCCTGAAATTGGGGTCCATTAAGGTTCAAATTTCGGCCCTGTAAATTTTCTTCCAAAAAGAGCTAGCTTCAGTCCCTGAAGTTCAGACGTTTGTAAAAGGGGTACTGCATATACAGCCTCCTTTTGTGCCTCCAGTGGCACTTTGGGATCTCAATGTAGTTTTGGGTTCCAAAAGTCACATTGGTTTGAACCACTTAAATCTGTGGAGTTAAAATATCTCACATGGAAAGTGGTCATGCTGTTGGCCCTGGCCTGGGCCAAGCGCGTGTCAGAATTGGCGGCTTTATCCTGAAAAAGCCCTTATCTGATGTTCCATTCGGACAGGGCGGAATTGAGGACTCGTCCTCCGTTTCTCCCTAAGGTGGTTTTCAGTGTTTCACCTGAACCAACCTATTTGTGGTGCCTGCGGCTACTAGGGACTTGGAGGACTCCAAGTTGCTAGACGTTGTCAGGGCCCTGAAAATATATGTTTCCAGGAGGGCTGGAGTCAGGAAATCTGACTCGCTGTTTATCCTGTATGCACCCAACAAGCTGGGTGCTCCTGCTTCTATGCAGACTATTGCTCGTTGGATTTGTAGTACAATTCAGCTTGCACATTCTGTGGCAGGCCTGCCACAGCCAAAAATCTGTAAATGCCCACTCCACAAGGAAGGTGGGCTCATCTTGGGCGGCTGCCCGAGGGGTCTCGGCATTACAACTTTGCCGAGCAGCTACTTGGTCAGGAGCAAATACGTTTGTAAAATTCTACAAAATTGATATCCTGGCTGAGGAGGACCTGGAGTTCTCTCATTTGGTGCTGCAGAGTCATCCGCACTCTCCTGCCCGTTTGGGAGCTTTGGTATAATCCCCATGGTCCTTACGGAGTCCCCAGCATCCACTTAGGACGTTAGAGAAAATAAGAATTTACTTACCGATAATTCTATTTCTCATAGTCCGTAGTGGATGCTGGGCGCCCATCCCAAGTGCGGATTGTCTGCAATACTTGTACATAGTTATTGTTACAAAAATCTGGTTATTATTGTTGTGAGCCATCTTTCAGAGGCTCCTCTGTTATCATGCTGTTAACTGGGTTCAGATCACAGGTTATACGGTGTGATTGGTGTGGCTGGTATGAGTCTTACCCGGGATTCAAAATCCTTCCTTATTGTGTACGCTCGTCCGGGCACAGTATCCTAACTGAGGCTTGGAGGAGGGTCATAGGGGGAGGAGCCAGTGCACACCAGATAGTCCTAAAGCTTTCTTTAGATGTGCCCAGTCTCCTGCGGAGCCGCTATTCCCCATGGTCCTTACGGAGTCCCCAGCATCCACTACGGACTATGAGAAATAGAATTATCGGTAAGTAAATTCTTATTATCCGCTGCAATGTCCTACAACTTAATAACAAGTATCAAATTAATCTACACACCAATCTGCTTGTTTTAAAAGTAAACATGACAGGTGTATCTGGTTCCGTTCAAATAATACACATTCATGACATTAATTCATTAGGTGATTTTAAATCACCATGATGTCTGGCGCTTGATATTATTATAATTATGTACTGTATGAAATAAGTGTCGAATCAATCTCTGTGGCATGTCCGTGTAAATGCGTGTTACCATATATTGCTGTGCTCGCTGCGCATATTTGCAAGTATAGCGACTTAAATGTGTGTAGTTTGTATGTTCTCTTTATGTAATATTTTTGACTTTGACAGTCCACCCCTCGGCAGTAAACAATAACTGCCATCAATTATTAACATAAGAAAAAAATATTTCATACCATTATCGGTGACCTAGACACAAGTATGTATGCATTTCGCAAATCAGACATTTGACTATATTTGGGGAAGACAGGGAGGAGGACGAGACATCCTCTATATGCACTCGGCGGTCACGGGACCACTGGTTGGGTGTGGGACAACATTCAACCTATAAAGTATGCTGGGACAGTGCTTTGGCCTAGAATGTCTGATTTGCGGCAAACATTTCACACATACATGTACCTACGTCTTTGTACACGGATGTTTGGATTCTATTGAGGTTCTGCTGGGTAGGTGAAAAAGACACAAACAAATCGTGACAGTGACATATAAAATTTTCGTGATCTACATATTCCTATCATTTTCTGAACATTGTTTCCATTTCTGGAACGTATGCTAGGTCTGTTTAATCATTGAACAAGGGTTATAAGTAGTGTCCTTCCTTAATAACATAAACCTTCGGTGTTCGGGGAGAGCCACTCATAAACCTTTCTTCCACATATGTTAGTGAGCTCTTTATCGGCAGTGTGTGAATAGCCATTGTCTGACTGTTCCTGATTACCTCTGAACTCCATAACTACTAGGCCTTTGATTTTCTCTGACTTTAACAAACTGATCGGCTAATCCTGGGATCCTATAAGGAGATCACTCCTTCCTACAGAACCAGTTCCAGTCCCACACTCGACTCCTCATAAAAAAAACCTCGCAAAAATAGAATATCCTGAAAGAAAATGTTTGTCAGCGAGAAAAAAGAAATAGAACAAAACAGCTCTTGTTCATAACAAATCAGTTACAATGACTGGTCTTTCTGCAGTCCTTTAGTACGCTCAGGTAGTGTCCAACAGTGCAGTCTCTCAGTCTTCACGGAACAGAGTCTCTGGTGATACTTTTGCGATCTCTTTGCCTAGCTCTTTGAATACACAGTTCACTTGGAACACACAGTTCACTTCAAACACACAGTTCACAAACTCGATGAATGTGAGCAATAAACTACTTTGTCACGAGTTCTCTCCGGGTCAGCGACCTTCTTGCAGTGGGACAAGTGGACCCAAGTCTCTCTTTCGGCGACCTTTAGTGCTGTCAACAAATCTTGGTATGTTCCTTCCCACTCAGAGGCGGAACTACCGGCAGTGCACTGCACTGGGGCCCGCCTCTGTCCAGGGGCCCAAGCATGTAATGAGTCAAACTGACTCATTACATGCCGCTGTGCGCTGCGGGCAACCGCTGCCCGCAGCGCACAGCTGCCCGGCGAAGAGAGGAGAGGAGAGGAGCAGCGGTACTACAGACGGGGGAAGGAGGAGGAGGGAGGCTGAGGAGGGAGCCGCAGCAGCGCTTTGTTACTGGTGGAGGCGCTGCTGCTGCTGCCCCTCTGCTTCCCTATAGGCTGTCTTCCGAGAACAGCCTATAGGGAAGCAGAGGGGCAGCAGCAGCGCCTCCACCAGTAACACAGCGCTGCTGCGGCTCCCTTCTCAGCCTCCCTCCTCCTCCTTCTCTCCAGCCCGGGAATCGTCTCTGACGCTGCACCGAGGAGCCTGAGCCAGCGGAGAGGGTAAGTATAATTCTTTCCTTCCTTCCTTCCTTCCTTCCTTCTTTCTTGTGCCTGCCTGCCGCACTGTGTAAAAATGGGGGACTACCTGCCGCACTGTGTAAAAAGGGGGGACTGCCTGCCGCAATGTGTAAAAAGGGGGGACTACCTGCCGCACTGTGTAAAAAGGGGGGACTGCCTGCCGCAATGTGTAAAAAGGGGGGACTGCCTGCAGCAATGTGTAAAAAGGGGGGACTGCCTGCAGCAATGTGTAAAAAGGGGGGATTGCCTGCCGCACTGTGTAAAAATGGGGGACTACCTGCCGCACTGTGTAAAAAGGGGGGACTGCCTGCCGCAATGTGTAAAAAGGGGGGACTGCCTGCCGCAATGTGTAAAAAGGGGGGGACTGCCTGCAGCAATGTGTAAAAAGGGGGGACTGCCTGCAGCAATGTGTAAAAAGGGGGGACTGCCTGCCGCAATGTGTAAAAAGGGGGGACTGCCTGCCGCAATGTGTAAAAAGGGGGGACTGCCTGCCGCAATGTGTAAAAAGGGGGAATCAGCCTGCCGCAATGTGTAAAAATGGGGGACTGCCTGCCGCTATGTGTAAAAAGGGGTAATCTGCCCGACGCAATGTGTAAAAAGGAATCTGCCTGCCGTAATGTGTAAAAAAGGGGGACTGCCTGACGCTATGTGTAAAACAGGGGGACTGCCTGACGCTATGTGTAAAAATGGGGAATCTGCCTGCTGCTATGTGTAAAAATGGGGAATCTGCCTGCCGTAATGTGTAAAAATGGGGACGCTGTCTGCCGTAATGTGTAACAAGGGCACGCGGTCTGCCGTAATGTGTAACAAGGGCACGCTGTCTGCCGTAATGTGTAAAAAGGGCACGCTGTCTGCCGCTATGTGTAACAAGGGCACGCTGTCTGCCGTAATGTGTAAAAAGGGCACGCGGTCTGCCATAATGTGTAACAAGGGCACGCGGTCTGCCGTTATGTGTAAAAAGGGCACGCTGTCTGCTGTAATGTGTAAAAAGAGGAATCTGTTCGCTGTAAGGTGTAAAAGGGTCTCTACCTGGTGTAGTGGTGCTACTGTGTGGCGTAATTTGAATAATGGAGACTACTGTGTTGGTATTATTTTGTGGCCACACCCCTTCCCCACGAAGCCACGCCACTATGTATTTTTGCGCGCGCCTACGGCGCGCACTGCCCCTGGGGTGGACTTGGATGGGGGGGCCAAAGCATTTTGTCGCACCTGGGCCCACCGCTTGCTTGTTCCGCCACTGTTCCCACTTGTCTATTAGGCAACCTGAGCGAAAGAACAATCACACAGTCTCTTGGTTCATAATAAAGACAGCATTTGGCATACCAGCAATCAACAGTTTCAAGTTCTTTTGTCAAGTTCTCAAATGCTGGCTAATCTCAATAAGGTACTGTACTGTCACCTCATTGGTGTATTTCTGATCATTGTGCGGATCAATCATGACATGAGGTTGTCTTCCAAAAACAACCAAAAAGACACAAATACCAAAACAAAAACGAATTTAGAAGAGGGTGATTCGTTGAGTGAAGATTTGGGAGTGGTTCAGAAGCTACATAATACTAGTGGCAGTATCTATTATGACAATAGTACAATTTCAAGCTTTGCTAAACCTTTAGGGATACCATTATCTGCACACAAATTTCTGCGCAATTTTTCTTTGCGGTAAACACAGCAGCATCCGTGGCGGCAGGAAATGCCTCTACCCAGTTTGAGAAAACATCAGTGCACACCAATACATAACAATAATTCCTAAAGGGTGTTAACTGTATGAAGTTGATTTGTATTTCCTGAAAAGATCCGTCTGCAGGAGGGATATGGGATGGCTCTGTTGGTATTGCTTTACCAATATTCTTCCTCAAGCAAGTAAGACAGGTCATTGCTCTCTTACCTGCATGAGAATAGAATCCTGGCGCACACCAGTAGGCTCTCATCAGCCTGTATCTATCCTCTTTGCCTAGATGAGTCAGACCATGTGCCACCTCAGCTAGACTTGGAAGGTATGCTCTGGGGGCTACTGGCGTACCGTGTCCACCTGCCCACAGTCCTGAGGACTCCTGGCCATACCCCTTTGTCCTCCAGACTGCCTCTTCCTGCAGGGAACACAAATTTTTGTATCTTAATTTAACTATCGTGTGTTTGCAATGTAGAGTACCATGAGCATAACTCAAAAAGAAAAGAAAAAAGAAAAAAAAACATCTCTAGAGGAGAGAAAGTAGAAGAAAATGAAAAAGAAAATGTCAGGTTTGCCATTCACCAACAGGCATATCAGTGTCTATACAAAATTTCCCTTCACCAGTATTCCCATTCTCCACCCTTTGTGCATGACAAGGCACACTGCAGTAATACTGGTGTCATCGTGCTGTTGAGATATACTGGGTTTGGGCAGAACTCTGAAGGACCTAGGCATGTGGAGTTTGAACCGTACTTGGGTCCATGTATTGTACCACCCCGTGTGAACGCAAAAGATGAAGAGGAAAACTGTAGAGAAACAGAATAGAGGTTGGTGACAGATGAGTTTGTAGAGGTGAAGAAGATTTTATAAAGATTTGACAACTGGATTGGGCACTACGGGGAAGTGATTCTCTACTTGGTCTACTCCCCTTAAAAAAACATTTGTGTGTCTTATCTCTACTGGGACTATCCCAGCCATCAACCCAGTGTCCTGTCCATCCTAAGTTCATAGGGAACCTGGTATCTGTGAGTTAATTTCCTCTACCTGTGATGGACATGCATCTAGAACAGCGAAATGTAACATTAGTAAGTTGCATTTATTCTGTTCTTCCCATTAGCCGAATCTGTGTTTTCTATATGGCTTATGATTCTTTACTATATGTCCCTTGGTCCCGTCTATGTGTTTAATAATGTGGCTTGTGTTTTCTGTCTAGGGGATCTATATCGAATGTGTCCTACTACTCCTACAATCTCTGGCAAAATGCCCTTCCTTCCTACAAGTGTAACATATTATTGACCATTTGGGATCTGGGGTTTGGACTGATGGGTCTTTCTTGTATGTGCCAGTATACTTACCGTCCTCAACCTCTCCACCTGTTGTTCTCTGCGCCTAACACTATTCTTGTGATGTTCAATAGCACACTATCTAAGATTAGCTACTGTGACCTTCCCAATTTTGCAAAGAGGTATGCACCCTGACACTCTGCCTTATTGAGCCCGTCCATTTGCACAGAGACAGCCACCTCCCATTTGCCGAATTATTAGTGTTTACCAGTCGTCTTATCCAGATGGAGAGTTTTCCATTACTGCAAGAGACAAAAACAAAAAAAAGTTTAACAAGCTTCTGGTCATGCGAAGTATTCATTCAATCCTTCTCATCCCGTATTAAGGGTCTGTACATGGTCCATCAAACATTTCTGAGCTCATCTTTACTAGGGGCATTACTAGGAACGAATTCTTCTTATATGGTAACTGAAAGAAATACCCTGGGGTTACATTGTCTCTGCCCGCTTTCCTGCTGGCAAATACTAATGTGCGGACAGGTTTTTCTCCATTTCTGACGTTACTTTCTTGATTTTTTTGTTTTGTTTAATTTTTGGATTTTACTATATATGTACACGAATGATACCATACTTACCTGTTTCACTGGTCTCAGCCACTTACCCCACAGGCTACTGCTCTTCTTTTACCGGTTGGATACTCCTCTGGGTGCATGAGAAATGGCTTAAAACGATCAGGTCACCTTCTCCTCCTAAATAAAACTTCAACATTTATTAGTATATATATAGGTTACAGTCATATTTTTCATATTTTTTTATTATTTTCTATAGTTTGTACGCTGGCCGTAACTGCTTCCACATCTACATAAGGCGGTGTACTTGCATTCTCTTTTTTTTTTTTCCTCTTCCTACTTATTTATTGTTGCTACAAGTTCAAACAGTACTTATATTTCCATTCTTGTCTTATATGACTTTGGTTAAACATACCACCTGCAATACCTTTGGATCAAACTCACCAAACCCTCTTGCTGTCACAGGTTTAAACAATTTGTATGTCTGACCCTTTGTTTTCAGGATTTTATCAGACATATTCTTATCCTTAAATTCTGCAATACCTCTGGTTCAAAACTGCCTACCTTAGGGAATGGTTCCCGATCTCCCGCAATCATACGTTCCCATTCATTGCATAAAACTTCTGTGTGTGGTCCATGCTTCTCACACATTATGAACCTCGCTGACCCCCTGGGCCGCGGTATGTCAACCTGAACCCTGGTTGAACGTCCCTTACTTGAGCAACTGGCCCCCATATTTTGCAGGTATTGCCCTTTCGGCTAATCCCACAAAAAAACGAAATACTCAATATAAGGCAACGGTGAAAGTTCTCCGAGCGCTCTTCACCCGCTCACCGCCCACGTTGGCCAGTACTACCATACACTGTTGATAGCGAAGGCAATGTACCCAACTTAGGGCCCCTATGTAACCTCTATTTACTGGAAGTTTCTGGGAATAACTTACCCTTTCCAGTAAATATAGGCCGTTGGAGATTTCCTGAGAGAGGCCAGCGAAAACTCCCTAAACCTTTATTATACACAAATCACGCTTGCGTATGCTATATACAGCGCTAATGATACCGCGATTTTACGCAAAGCTCGTAAAAAGGTTATCACGTTGCGCTAAATATTTCGCCCACGAACGCGCGGTCCAATCGCACAGCGTATAGGTACTTGTTACTTATCCGCCGTACGACCACTGGAATCGAATCACAAGCTGCGAAACCTCAGCCGGAGCGTATAAAAAAAAACTAAATGGGTAAACCTTCGCTAACCCCTGGGCCGCGGTACTCTAACACAATTGCCTACCTTGCTCCTTTGTACATAAATCTATATTAACATGAGTCAGCTGCCTCACGCCACCAAGTCTCCACTCACTTGATGTACCACTCGACAGGATCCCGAATTCCCTGGGTCCACTACGTTCTTCGTTACGTTCGCTCACTCACGTTCGCTCACTCAAATACACTTTAGTTTTTTTTCTGTACAGAAAATTATCTTTCATTCAGATAAACAGCTTTACTCCCAGAGGCAATACAGTAAAAAAGGTTTTATTTAAACTAAATCTTGGAAACCGAGCAATTTGTGCTAATGTAGCGTGACTACTGTCCCGCCCCTAAACTAAACAATGCTATTGTGTAATTTGTACTTAGCGGTCGTACCCTTACGCACGTTGTGTAAACACGTGACCGTGCGTATGTCTTTACGTTGCGTACGCAGTACCGTACTTTGTCCGAGACACGTGTACAAAAACCGTACGTTCGCAATAGTACAAATCCCACACTTCTATAAATGTAAGCGATATTACCTATAATCGCTCACTTAACACAACACAGTTTCTTTCTGTATAAACCTTTTTAACTAGGCCAGACTGTGTTTGTGTTTTACGTTTACTTCCTTAAATATTTATTTTAGTTTTAACTATATAGCAACAAATATCTCCGGTTTCACACAGATCTATAATGACTCTAGCAATAATCAATAATTTAAATGATATGATTCAGATTGGATAGCCATCTTGCAGAACATACTTTGATATAAACACCCACATAATTATAATAATATTGTATATATGTATCATTCACTGGTCTCCTCTGAAACTCATTTACCCATTTAGTGCTTCTAATTTTCATATCAAAGCTGTGTGCTTTTGACTGCCTGTTTAAGAGGTTGTTCACTGCTAAGAAAAAGCAGTTACACAGGTTAATTAACATTTCAATGGCTATCTTATAGCAAGCGTAGTTACCTAAATCCTACAGGTAAAAGAAAAAAAGAAAAAAAACTTTGTTTTTTTATCTGTGTGTACTTCTTACATCAAGTATTCATCTCACTATTAACTTTCACTAAGCCCCATTGAAACTATTTGTAATTGACTATGGCATGGGTTAAATAAATGCATTGGTAACTCATAAATTGTGTTTCATGTGACAAAGGAAAGCTGATTATTCTTTCGCAGACTGAAAATCAGCTATTTAGAAAAATGACCTCAAAATGGCCGCTGCTCCTCCCCCTTCCACATCCATGAGGGTTACACAAAATGGTGGACAGGCCATGTGGTTAGTCCAAAATGGAGGACAGACCATGCGGCTTCCTTTGTCACAAAGAAATCACACACCATGCAAGCACCTGAAGTTATTTTAGGCCTGAGTTAAAAAAAAACACTATATCAAGGCTATTGCAGCAACTTTTAAATGTACTTTTAACCCTACTTAACAGATACGCAATCCAATCTGAATCAAACACAATATGACTTATTTGAACCTTGTTTTGCAACAATAAAAATACATTTTAGCATCTTAAATATTATGAGAAACGCATTGTCCCTTAAATTTCATATTAGCATCTTACTAATAACACAACACAATACACGTGGATGTGATTCGTCAGCATTTTGCGATGCGTCCATCATTAGCCGGTCGATCACAGCCGCGTTTGTAATGTACAGTGCATCATTAATAACGTGATATCCCGTGAGAGCCCCCATCTATGAATGCCATATTGATTTCTCACAAATATTTAAAATGCCCGCTGTAATATATATTGTAAATGTCTGCACATCTTATTACCAAATCCCATAAATTTGCGCTGTACATCGCACAACAGTGCATCCCATAAGAGAAAACAATACACCCACACATTATCTGAGTTCCAAAGCTCATTGATGTATATATTTGTTGTTAAAAGGATATGGATTCAATATATATTACAAAGTACAGTATACCTATAGTTTCATGAATACAACTCACACAGTAAACAGTTAGAACATAGTTAAAACACAGTTACATATAGTTACAGTTAAATGCCAGCGATACAATTACCAGATCTTTCTCATATAAGTTTGTCCCTCCATATGACTCTCTCTTTCCTCTGTAAAATCATGCAAGACCTCCATCTCTGTCTGAGTCCAAAAAGCAAGTAAGTCTGAGCCCACCAGAGACAGGAACTACCTTCCTGTGTGACTAGTTCCTGGGGGAGGGGTCTCTTTCTCCTTCATGATTGAGTCACTATTCTCTTTGTATATGCTGATCAGGTTCAGCCCTGAAGACTGCCAAAGGGGCTGTCCTGAGTTCTCTGTCCACTGTATCATTCATTGTTCTAACAAAGTGATTTTAGCTTTTATACATTCAATCATAATTATCGGCTGCAATGTCCTACAACTTAATAACAAGTATCAAATTAATCTACACACCAATCTGCTTGTTTTAAAAGTAAACATGACAGGTGTATCTGGTTCCGTTCAAATAATCCACATTCATGACATTAATTCATTAGGTGATTTTAAATCACCATGATGTCTGGCGCTTGATATTATTATAATTATGTACTGTATGAAATAAGTGTCGAATCCATCTCTGTGGCATGTCCGTGTAAATGCGTGTTACCATATATTGCTGTGCTCGCTGCGCATATTTGCAAGTATAGCGACTTAAATGTGTGTAGTTTGTATGTTCTCTTTATGTAATATTTTTGACTTTGACACCCCCTAGACAAGGAATCTAACCCCTCAGTTAGGTTACGTCAAAGTCGAAAAATATTGTAATACACACACCACGTACTAACCACACACACATGCCCGCTGCGCATGCACTTGTTCCGCCGTGCGTGCACATATCCGCAATTTGCGTATGATCGCTCCCGCGGTCCTGCGCGTGGTATGCGTAATTATGGCGGAGTTTGTGAGCGCATAGAGGGTTATCAAAACATTACATATTTAACCCAAATAGTGCACATTGTACACATAGCCCCCCCCCCCCCCCCCCCGCACCACATCAGCAAATATCAACAGTTTAAATGATTCCAGGACTAAGGGATTCGCCTTTGCATGATAGGAAGGGTCAGACTAAGGTTATAAGGTGATGTCTAGTATCCAGCTGTAGGGTATTTTAAGGGTAACATTCCGGTGTTGGTTAGAGGAAGATCGCATGTTCCTGCGTATAGTTATGTGCAGAAGTAGAATATAGAGATAAACTGTATTTACTGTATATGTATGCGGCAGGAATCCAGAGGAGACCACCCACAAGAGCAGTTGGGAAAGACATCGCCCACCTTTTCAAATCAACCTATGACCTCTCCTGTAATGTAAAGATGCATCTCTGTGTCCAATAGACAAAGGGATTACAGTAACCATTGTATTGTTTATGGAAGTAGTGTATAAAAAGCCTGTTGCTGCCTGGCCAGTCAGAAGACTCTGAACGCTATCTACCTGATGAGTGGAGGACCGGTCCAGGTTGCGCAAGCGAATATTCTCACGTATGTACATTGACTGTAGCCATTTTACTCTGTTGTATTTTGTAGTGTATAAATTGTACTGTTATCCCCTTTCAGACATATACGCTGAGGTTTCGGAACCCAGTGTTTAACTACAAATTGGTGTTGTGTCCTCTTTTCCCTGCTAGGGGTTAAAGCGTATTATATTACCTAACTGTATAAGGTTTAAGAGTGTATTGATAAGGTGTGTACGCACTGCGGGTACTTTATACCGTCAGCACTGCGTAAGGTTTAAGGTGTAACATCATTGCAGTGCTTTGCTGCATAAGGTTTAGAGTGTAATAATATCATTGCATTGCATTACTAAAAAGGTTTAACGTTTATCAAGAGTGTGTGTGCGCACTGTGTGTACTTTGTACCCCCAGCGCGGCGTCTGTACGCTAAGTCCGTACGCGGTACGGGACTCTGTACGCAAATAGCATACAAAGTACGTAGCGTGTGTATTAATTCTAGCGGCCGCAGCGGCTCCATGGTAAAAGTGTATTTAGAGGTATAGCTTTATGGTTTAAGATAATATCGACATTATCAATTGGATACTCGTCCGGGATTTCCTCATACCCACAGCCTAGAAGGTAAAAGCAGACTTTATCAGCAAAGGGCGGACAGGTATCCCACGTAAGCCTACTCCTGGTTGGTGGATACACTGGTAAATCCTATCTCATTGCTGATAAGATGGCGTCTGCTCTGCATGGTTTGTAGGGATGCTGGTGGGATCCGTAAGGTAAATACACAAAGCTATTTTAAAAGTCTGTGAATTTCTATTTTGGCGCCAAATGCGCACACAACACAAGCATACACTTGTACTTTGTATACCTGCTCGCATTGTTGCCATAAGTATTGATTATTAGATTCATTTTGACCTGTGCTGAGAAATTTGTTGCTATTTAGTTAAAACATAGACTAAATATTAAGGAAGTAAATGTAAAACACAAATACAGTCTGGCCTAGTTAAACAGGTTTATACAGAAAGATACTGTGTTGTGTTAAGTAAACGATTATAGGTAATATCGCTTACATTTATAGAAGTGTGGGATTTGTACTATTGCGGACGTACGGTTTTTGTACACGTGTCTCGGACAAAGTACGGGACTGCGTACGCAACGTAAAGACGTACGCACGGTCGCGTGTTTACGCAACGTGCGTAAGGGTACGGCCGCTAAGTACAAATTACACAATAGCATTGTTTAGTTTAGAAGCGGGACGGTAGCCACGCTACAATAGCACAAATTGCTCAGTTTCCAAGATTTAGTTTAAATAAAACATTTTTTACTGTATTACCTCTGGTACTAAGGCTGTTTATCTGAATGAAAGTTAATTTTCTGTACAGAAAAACCAAAGTGTATTTGAGTGAACGAGCGTGAGTGTGCAAACATAATAAAGGTTTTGTGGACCCAGGGAATTCGGGATCCCGTAGGAGACCACACCAGGTGAGTGGAGACTTGGTGGCGTGAGAATAAGCTGGCTCACGTTAATATAAATTGAAGTACAAAGGAGCAAGGTAGCAGATACCGCAGGCCAGAAGGTCAGCGAAGGTTTAGAGTACCGCAGACCAAAGGTCAGCGAGGTTTTTGTTTAGATACCGCAGCCCAGGGGGTTAGCGAGGATACCCATATAGGCCTTTTGAATGATACGCTCCGGCTGAGGTTTCGCAGCCTGAAAATTCGATTCCATTGGTTGTACGGCGGGTAACAGTTACCTATACGCTGTGCGATTGGATCGCGCGTTCGTGGGTGCAATACTTAGCGCAACGTGATACCCTTTTTACGAGCTTTGCGTAAAATCACGGGATCATTAGCGCTGGATATAGCATACGCAAGCGTGATTTGTGTATAATAAAGGTTCAGGGAGTTTCGCTGGTCACTCTGGAAATCTCCAACAACCAATATTTACTGGAAAGCGTAAATCACTCCCAGATACTTCCAGTAAATAGAGGTTACATAGGGGCCCTAGGTTGGGTACGTACCTCCGCTGACGACAGTGTTTGGTAGTATTGGCCAACGTGGGCGGTGAGTGGGTGAAAGCACTCGTAGAACTTTCACCGTTGCCTTATATTGAGTATTTTGGTTTTTTGTAGGATTAGCCGGGACGGCAATACCTGCAAAATATGGGGGCCAGTTGCTCAAGTAAGGGACGTTCAACCAGGGTTCAGGTTGACATTCCGCAGCCCAGGGGGTCAGCGATGTTCATAATGTGTGAGAAGCATGGACCACACGCAGAAATTTTGTGCAATGAATGGGAACGTATGACTGCGGAAGATAGGGAACCATTCCCTAAGGTAGGCAGTTTTGAACCAGAGGTATTGCAGAATTTAAGGGTTAGGATATGTCTGATAAAATCCCAAAACAAACTGTTTAAATTTATGGCAGCAAGAGGGTGATATGCAGAGGGAACTAGCTCACGCAGCAGGTTCCAAACCTAGCAGGAAAATGATGACAACCGCACCACCACCACCGTATATTGTAGGGGAGAAAGTGGCTACAGACAATGGCATACTGGTATCTGATAAGAGTATAGTTGATAAATGTACTAATGCTAACCCGTGCAAGTTGTATCCCATTTTAAACTTTCCTCAGGACTGCGAGCAAGAAGATGAGCCCTGCACGATATTGGCACTCTCTCTAGCAGCCACCATACAGAACACTCAGGTGGGCACGGCCCAACCAGTAAGATCAGTTGTAAGGCCCCCTAGCGGAGGGATAAGTGAGGTCGTGTCCACAGGTAAGTACGGTACCATACATTATGCAGAGACAATAGCACCTCAGATTGTGGAGTCAACTCAGAATGATGTAATTGAATTAAATCCTGTCAGGGTGATCGCAGTCCCCAATGGGAAGACTGACGCTCAGGGAATCACTCCCATCAGGAACATTGCTATGCATTGTCCTTGGTCCCGGACAGAATTGAGGACAATTATGTCTGAATTTCCCAATCCCAGAAAGGATCTAGTCGCATGCCAGAGGTTTATTAAAGAATTAGGTAATGCCACCGAACCCACAAACAAAGATTGGCGAACAGTGCTACGGGCTTGTTTACCCTCCAATATTGACCCCGCGAAATTCATTACTGATTGTAAATTAGACACAGAAGTACCTCTCACTGATGAGTACACTCAGGAGAATGTACGACAGATCAATCTGCAATTAGGAGTATATTTCCCTACTGTTGTCAAATGGAATAAAATCTTTTCCATAAGACAAAAAGAAGGTGAAACGGCATCTGAATATTTCCACCGAGCACTGCAGAAAATGGCTAGATACACTGGGGTCGAGGACATTAAGGAAAATGTACATCACAGGGAGGTAGCTGTGACAGTATTAATGGACGGGTTAAAAGAAACGTTGAGAACAAGGGTACAAACCACTCTACCTAACTGGAGAGGTATCTCGGTGGCTGCATTAAGAGAGTCCGCTATCGAGCACGATCGAAACATCATTAAGCAGAGGGAGTCACAGAGGAATAAGCTGATGACAGTAAGTATAAATGCCCTTACAACGAAGCCGCATCAGCCAAAATCCCAGACCCCTGATGGTAAGTTACGTGTAGTGGTATGCTATAACTGTAAGAAGGAAGGACATTATGCACGGAATTGTAGGTATAAGGACACACATAAGGTATACCGACCCCCTAGACCAGGATATGAACCACATTATGATACACGGGATCAGGGATCACATAGGAAAAATTATGAGCCACACGCAGGGGAAACAAGGAGGTATCCACCTAGGAGGGACTGGCAGGTCTCCGAAAATTCTCAGTTACCCCCCTCACATATTGTAGCTGCCAGCGCGCTGCGGGAGGGTCACAATATACAATAGGGGTTAGGCCACACCTGTAGTCTGCAGCCAGTAAAGTTGATTGCTAGCCTTGGTAGTGAACCCAAGGTCACAGTTGATGTAGCTGGTAGATCATTTCCTTTTCTTGTAGATACAGGGGCGGGCAGGTCAGTGTTAAATTGGACGGTAGGTATGAAAACCACGGGTAAAACAATTTCAGCAATGGGAGTAACAGGAATAGTGCAACACTACCCCTTAAGTAGACCAGCGGAGATTACGATAGGGCCTTGGCAGACCAAGCATTCCTTTTTGCTGGCTGCATCGGCTCCGAATAATCTACTTGGGAGAGATTTATTGTGTAAAATGAGGTGTGTAATATATTGTACTCCTGAGGGTGTCTTCTTGGATATACCCGAGAATCACGTTCAGGAAGTTCAGGATATGTTGGACACCCCACAAAGGTTAATGTCACACTCTGCTGTTATAGACAAGTGTCCATCCAAGGTAGAGGCAATGATCTCCCAGATACCGGAATCCCTCTGGACCAAAGATGGACAAGACACTGGATTGATGGCGAATGTAGCTCCTGTAGTAGTGCAAGTAAAAGATGGTAGGATAGCTCCAAAAATCCCTCAGTATCCTCTGAAGCCAGAGGTGGAATTAGGAGTGTACCCAGTCATAGAGCGCTTGCTACAACAGGGCATCCTAGTTAGGACGTCCAGCACTGCCAATAGTCCCATCTTCCCTGTGAAAAAGAGTGGGGGGAGGTGTTACAGACTAGTGCAGGATCTAAGGGGGATAAACAAGATAGTTGAGAGCCAAATCCAGCTGTCATTCTCATGCAAATTCCCCCTACTGCAAAATTTTTCACTGTAATTGACCTCTGTTCTGCTTTCTTTTCTGTCCCTCTGCACCCTGACAGCCAATACCTGTTTGCATTTACATACAGGGGAGTACAGTATACCTAGACTCGCCTACCCCAAGGTTTCATTGACAGCCCAAGTATTTTCTCCCAGGCTTTGCATGACTGTTTACAATCCTTTTAACCTGAGAGCGGATCAGTATTAATAAAGTACGTAGATGACTTACTGCTGTGTTCTGATTCACTCGAATCGTCCTTGAAAGACACGAAACAGCTTCTGTTTCACCTTTCTAATACGGGACACAAGGTTTCAAAGGATAAGTTGCAGTTGTGCCAGACCAAGGTAAAATATTTGGGACATTGCTTGACGCAAGGCCTTAGACACCTTACCGCTGATAGAATACAGGCGATTCGCGACATGACTCTGCCACAAACCCAGCAACAAATCCGCACTTTTCTTGGAATGTGTGGGTACTGCCGAAACTGGATCCCAGGGTTCTCCATACTGGCTTTACCTTTGCAAGAAATGGTCTCCTCGAACAAACCAGATCGGATCTCTCACACAGATGAGTCCGAACTGGCATTTGAGAGACTTAAACAGTGCCTATCACAGGCACCTGCATTAGGCATGCCAGATTATGGGAAACCCTTTGAATTGTATGGTACGGAAAGTGCTGGGTGTGCAGCAGGTGTCCTAACCCAGAGACATGGTGATGCCAGCAGGCCGGTAGCTTACTACAGTGCACAGTTGGACACCGTAGCGCGGTCTCTCCCCACATGCTTGCGAAGTGTTGCAGCGATAGCCTTGCTAGTAAGTAAAAGCGAAGACATAGTGTTAGGACACAACCTGACCATCCATACACCTCATGCAGTGTCAGCCTTACTGAACTCTGCCCAAACCAGACATGTCTCATCTGCGCGGTTTACAAGGTGGGAATTAGCACTAATGGCCCCTGTAAACATCACCATAAAGAGATGCAGTGCACTAAATCCTGCAACTTATCTGCCAAGTGTTACTGGACAGGCACAAAGGGTGGAGGATGAGAATGATGGTGAAGGAGGATTTAGTACAGACACTGACACACATAATTGTATGGAGTATCTGAACCAGACTTTCACTGCAAGACCCGACATTAGTGACAACTCACTGGAAGGCGTAGATTTTACCTTTTACACTGACGGAAGTTGCCACAGACAGACTGACTTGGGAGACTAGTGTACTGGATACGCAGTCGTAGATGACAGAGGTATCATAGAAGCTGAGCCCCTGGGCCCACCGCACTCAGCACAAGTTGCTGAGCTGGTCGCCCTAACCAGAGCGTGTGAATTGGCCAAGGGAAAGTCAGCCAATATATATACAGATTCTAGGTATGCCTTTGGAGTAGTGCATGATTTCGGGGCCCTATGGCACCTCAGAAATTTTATGACGGCAGCTGGCACACCTGTAGCGCATGCATCCCATATAAAAAGGCTTCTAACAGCGATACAAGAACCAGACAGAGTGGCTGTTATCAAGTGCAAAGCCCACACTTACAGTCAAGACCCAGTGTCACTTGGTAACAGCCGGGCAGACGAAGCTGCTAAATCAGCAGCCAGCACCCCCATACAAACAGATATCACATCACTGATGATATTCAACACCGTCAACACACAAAAATTAAGTGAAATGCAAAATTTGTGTTCTCCACAGGAAAAGGCAGTCTGGAGGTCAAAGGGGTATGGCCAGGAGTCCTCAGGACTCTGGACAGATGGACAGGGTAAGCCAGTGGCCCCCAGAGCATATCTTCCAAGCTTAGCTGAGGCGGCACACGGTCTGACTCATCTGGGTAAAGAGGGTATGTGTAAGCTGGTGAGAGCCTACTGGTGTGCGCCAGGATTCTCTTCTCATGCGGGTAAGAGAGCAATGACATGTCTTATTTGCTTGAGGAAGAATATTGGAAAGTCAATACCAACAGAACCATCCCATATCCCGCCGACAGACGGCCCTTTTCAGGTAATACAGATTGATTTCATACAGTTACCACCCTGCAGGAATTTAAAATATGTGTTAGTCTGTATTGATGTGTTTTCCAATTGGGTAGAAGCGTTCCCTGCTGCCACAAATACTGCTACGTTCACTGCAAAGAAAATTGTGCAGGAATTTGTGTGCAGATATGGTATCCCTAGAATAATTGAAAGCGATAGGGGTACCCATTTTACAGGTGAAGTCTTTCAGGTTATGTGTAAACTGATGGGAATTAATAGCAAGCTGCATACTCCGTACCGCCCACAGGCGAGTGCGAAGGTGGAGAGAGTAAACAGCACTATTCAGAATAAGCTGAGTAAAGTGATGGCTGAAACGGGATTGTTGTGGCCAGAATCTTTGCCACTAGTATTGTACAGCATCAGAACCACTCCCAGGTCCCCCCTTAACCTATCACCCTTTGAGATTCTTTTTGGTCGACAACCCCATGTAATGATAGACCCCCAGGATGATTTGAAATGCAATAACGAAGTGACTGTAAAATATTTGGTTAAGATGAGCCAACAGCTGAGGAATCAAAACAAAAATCTAAAGCTGGTGATTCCTGACCTACCAAACAGTAATTGTCATGACATTGAACCTGGGGATTATGTAATGATTCAAAATTTTCTACGCTCAGGTTGCCTCATTGACAAGTGGGAAGGACCGTACCAAGTCTTACTAACCAGCACGACAGCATTAAAGGTTGCCGAAAGAGAGACTTGGGTCCACTCGTCCCACTGTAAGAAGGTCGCTGACCAAGAGAGAACCCGTGACAAAGAGCAGAGTGTAGAGAACATCGTATCACTGGAGTGTCTGTTCCGGGAAGGCTGAGAGTCAGTACTGTTGAAACGGCACCTGAGCGCGGAGAACAACAAGACCAGAGGCGGTTGTCGCACCAGTTTTCTTTTTCCATTTTTTATTATTTTCTCCCACTCCCCTCCTTTCCTCCCCCTTCTTGTTTCCTTTCTCTTCCCTTAACAAGATGGACTTACCCCAAGAGACTGCGTTCCGGGTTTTCCTGTTAACCCTGTTGTTGACCAGAACAGTCTGTTTCGGTGAGAGTACCAGAGAGGTCGAGAAAGGACCTGGAATGGGTTCTGATGGCGAGGATGGATTTGTAGAATTCCAAGAGCAACACATCACTCGAGCAAAGGCGAGTATCAGAAAACGATCTGGTAGTCAGGGAACTAAGAGTCACTGTGAAGGGTTATTGGCTGAGGAGAATTGCATTTGTAAAAATTGTGAGCACATAGTTGAGGATGAGTGCATCCAGAGATGTCAGTCCAGCCTTAATATCAACATGGACCGTCATCCATTGAGTGATTACCACTCATTAGTGGGTAAGGTCTTAAACCAGACAGAATGCTGGGTGTGCTCACAAGTACCTCAAGGTCAGAGCAAGTCAGGATTAGTACCATACCCTTTAGCTATAGATAAGGTACTCGAATTATGGGGTGGGAGACCGGTGGACAAGAAATTTAATATTTCTAGGCCCCCTAGTTTGAAGCTCCACCAGTACCACGTAGATAGATCCTTAGTATGTTTCAACATTTCCAATTTCCGAAAACCAGGAAATTGGGAGGTGACATGGAATAATCAAACCATGGCATTTTCGCACAGAGCTGATAGGATACCCATAGACTCTGAACTTATACGCCAAATAGCCAATAGTGGAAGGTATTTTCGGTATAGGTATACTCAAGGAAGCAAGACCATGTGGGTTCGAGAAGTATCACCAGGGTACTGTGCGCATATCATCCAGCCTTATACTTGTACTGAACAGATGAGAGAACTAGGGATTGGGTTTTTCACTTGGAAAATTTGTAATATGGTAATGTCGTATTCTGTCCCATATGTTCTCCCCGATGATGCCTATTTCATATGTGGGAGGAAGGCATATAAGTGACTTGCCCCAAACTCAGAGGGATTGTGTTACATTGGAAGAGTGTTGCCAGAGGTCATGACCATAACCCATGATAAGATGAAAGACGTTCACCGCAGTGCTCAGGCTCCTTATACTCATACTCACTATGAACACATCGTCAAGAGACACCTCATAGATAGGACAGAGCACGTAGCCTCTGATTTGATCCACGAATCCGCCAGGATTCAATTCCTTCTCGCATTAGACATCACTCGTACTGCCAGAGGAGTTGTAAATTATAGGTATATCCATGCGCTAGCGAACTTGATAGATAATATCACTGAGATGTATGACGACACCTTCAGGTATACAGGAAGGGAGTTGCAAGCTTACAAAACGGAACTGATCCAGCACAGGATGGTCCTTAATTATATCACAGCCGTGACGGGCGGGTACTGTGTCACTTTGGCAACTCAATATGGTGTGAAGTGCTGCACGTATATTACAAACAGCACTGATGACCCAACCGAGATCATCGATCAAAAGATGGACGATATCTTGCAGTTGAAGTAGGAGTTCCGAAGGAGACACAACCTTACCCTGACTGCTGTGAGTAATGAACTGACCGGCTGGGTCTCATGGTTGAACCCACGAAATTGGTTCTCAGGATTAGGAGAGTGGGCTCAAAATGTTATTATGAGTGTAGGAAAGTTTCTCCTCTGTATCCTGGGAGTCGTCATAATTATTGGCTTGATATTTAGGTGTGTTCGAATTCTAACGCGGCGCAAGCACGGCACAAAATTGATGAGTTTAAGGAGCAGGGGCATTGTTACAGCAGCAGATTTAGTTTACGACCCATCCATAGAGACAATGTTATGATAAGACATGATTGCAAATGAATTCCATGGCCCGTTTCTTTCACCCGTTTTTCCTTTGTCTCCCCCTTTGCCCAGATACATCGATCCGGAAAAGACATCGACCATACCCAGGAATGTTTATGAAAATGTTATGTAAATGTATTTTATATGTGTCTTATCTTCATCTCTACAACCTTCAGTTAGTGACACACATAGTCGACAGGTGATATCCACATATATTAGCACTCACATATGTTCCCCCTCCATGTATCATCAACTAAATGTGCACCCCATTTGTTGGAACAAGAAGCCGAAAAGAGCTCGGTAGTGTTTGTTGGCCCACTTACAGACCCTTAATACGGGATAAGAAGGATTTAATGTATACTTCGCAATACCTCGAAGCTTATCTAGAACATATACGGCACGATGATACATGCCCCTCAGACATGAATTCATACATACATACATGCTTTTACTATCCCACTAGCTCATACATTTCCCGCCTACACCTCTCCTCCTATCATCCAATCATCTGTAGATATTGTATTGTATATTTTTCTGTTTAGTGTTTAGATAGTGGCAGTTATTGTTGACTGCCAAAGGGTGGACTGTCAAAGTCGAAAAATATTGTAATACACACACCACGTACTAACCACACACACATGCCCGCTGCGCGTGCACTTGTTCTGCCGTGCGTGCACATATCCGCAATTTGCCTAGGATCCCTCCCGCGGTCCTGCGCATGGTATGCGTATTTACGGCGGAGTTTGTAAGCGCATAGAGGGTTATCAAAACATTACATATTTAACCCAAATAGTGCACATTGTACACATAGCCCCCCCGCACCACATCAGCAAATATCAACAGTTTAAATGATTCCAGGACTAAGGGATTCACCTTTGCATGATAGGAAGGGACAGACTAAGGTTATAAGGTGATGTCTAGTATCCACTGTAGGGTATTTTAAGGGTAACATTCCGGTGTTGGTTAGAGGAAGATCGCATGTTCCTGCGTATAGTTATGTGCAGAAGTAGAATATAGAGATAAACTGTATTTACTGTATATTATGTATGCGGCGGGAATCCAGAGGAGACCACCCACAAGAGCAGTTGGGAAAGACATCGCCCACCTTTTCAAATCAACCTATGACCTCTCCTGTAATGTAAAGATGCATCTCTGTGTCCAATAGACAAAGGGATTACAGTAACCATTGTATTGTTTATGGAAGTAGTGTATAAAAAGCCTGTTGCTGCCTGGCCGGTCAGAAGACTCTGAACGCTATCTACCTGATGAGTGGAGGACTGGTCCAGGTTGCGCAAGCGAATATTCTCACGTATGTACATTGACTGTAGCCATTTTACTCTGTTGTATTTTGTAGTGTATAAATTGTACTGTTATCCCCTTTCAGACATATACGCTGAGGTTTCGGAACCCAGTGTTTAACTACAAATCGGTGTTGTGTCCTCTTTTCCCTGCTAGGGGTTAAAGCGTATTATATTACCTAACTGTATAAGGTTTAAGAGTGTATTGATAAGGTGTGTACGCACTGCGGGTACTTTATACCGTCAGCACTGCGTAAGGTTTAAGGTGTAACATCATTGCAGTGCTTTGCTGCATAAGGTTTAGAGTGTAATAATATCATTGCATTGCATTACTAAAAAGGTTTAAAGTTTATCAAGAGTGTGTGCGCGCGCTGTGTGTACTTTGTACCCCCAGCGCGGCGTCTGTACGCTAAGTCCGTACGCGGTACGGGACTCTGTACGCAAATAGCGTACAAAGTACGTAGCGTGTGTATTAATTCTAGCGGCCGCAGCGGCTCCATGGTAAAAGTGTATTTAGAGGTATAGCTTTATGGTTTAAGATAATATCGACATTATCAGTTACCTGACCATTTAGCAAGGGCTTTTGTGATCCACGCACATGCTATAGTGAGTCTCTGGGCCACCCCAGCAGCTGTGTACAATGATTTGAGTGTAGTCTCAATTTTACGATCAGCCGTATCTTTTAGGGAGGCTGCACCAGGGACAGGCAATACAATTTTCGTGACACCCTAGAGACTGATGCGTCCACTATCTGTGGATTTTCCCATTTTTTCCTATTCTCTAGCGGAAAAGGAAAATATAAGAGAAACCTTTTTAGGGATCTGAAATTTCTTATCAGGATTAACCCACGGTTCTTCAAACGGTATTCAATTCCCTTGACGCAGAAAAAGTGACTGAGGACTTCTTTTTTACTTTAAAATAAGATTCCTCACACTCCTCTGGCACCTTATCAGGAATTTGCAGAACATCTCTGATAGCCTCTATTCCTTATGACAGGGTAGCATCCCCTTCCCCCCTACAAATCCACCTCACCCTCCTCCATGTCTGACCCGTCATAGTCAGACTGCAGGATACGGGCCAGAGATCGTTTTTGCGGACAAATGGGAGGGGATTGAGACGCTAGTTTGGGGACGGAGTCTCTATTCATAAACTCATCCACAGTCTGTCTTCTCTTTCTCATTGCAGGATAGTTTTGTAGAAATATTTGAGATCATCCCCTTAATGGAATTAACCCACTCCGTTCAGCCCCGCTATTCTGGGAAGGTGCATTGCCCTGAGTACCCAGTAGTAAGCCCCCTGGTGAAGAGGAACACTCCACTGTACAAGAAACACACTCTTTGCCTGACATAATGTAAATGTGACAGCACACACAATTAACCCACAAAGAGCCCTTCAGGGAGACACAGAGTTATTCGGAGCCAGCCCCCACTGCGCCCTTATCGCTAATGCCAAGCTTAGCCATGTCGCAGACTAAGTACCCTGATAGGGGACTTAGTACACTAATAATCGCACCCGCCCCTTCCCTGCTATGAACCCCTGGTACCGCTGAGGTTATATGGAGTCTCTAGGGATGAGCTGTGCGTCCCTGTCAGTCAGTGTCTGTGTCCACAGCAGAGAGAAGATGGCACTCAGGAGCTGCTGGATCCGCTCATAGTTAAGCCTCGTCCCTTCAATGGCGCGCAATCTTCCCGCTTTTTTTGTACTGGCTGAGGTAATTTGTGCTTAAAATGGAGACAGAACCGTTTTAAGGCTATGTTTGCCAGTGTGGATACTGTGTACAGTGTCCATTTTAAGCACAAATTACCTCAGCCAGTATAAAAAAAAGCTGGAAGACCGTGCGCCATTGAAGGGGCGGAGCTTCACTCTGAGCGGATCCAGCAGCTCACCAGCGCCATTTTCCCTCTGCAGTGGACACAGACGCTGACTGACAGGGACGTGCAGCTCCTCCAGTGTGACTCCAGATTTCCTCAGCGATAGCAGGGGGAGCGATTATTAGTGCACTAAGGGGGTCATTCCGACCTGATCACACGCTGCCGTTTTTCGCATCGCAGTGATTAGGTCACTACTGCACATGCGTATGCACCGCAATGTGCAGGCGCATCGCACGGGTACAAAGCGGATCGTTGCTGTGTGATGGATTTAACAAAGAATCCATTCGCACAGCCGATCGCAAGTAGATTGACAGGCAGAAGGCGTTTGTGGGTGACAACTGACCGTTTTCAGGGAGTGGTTGGAAAAACGCAGGTGTGTCCAAGAGTTGCAGGGTGGGTGTCTGACGTCAATTCCGGGACCGGACAGGGTAAAGTGATCGCAGTGGCTGAGTAAGTTCAGACCTACTCAGCGACTGCACAAACTGTTTTTGTACTGCTCGGCTGCACAAGCATTCGCACACTTGCACAGCTAAAATACACTCCCCTGTGGGTGGCGACTATGCGTTTGCACGGCTGCAAAAAGTAGCTAACGAGCGATCAACTCAGAATGACCCCCAAAGTCCTCAATCTGGGTACTTAGTCTGCGACCTGGCTAAGCTTGGCATTAGCAATAAGGGCGCGGTGTGCTGGCTCCAAATAAGTCTATGTCTCCCTAGAAGGGCTCTTTGTAGGTTAATTGTGCTTTTAATCTTTGGTGTGTGTGTGTGTGTGTGTGTGTGTGTGTGTGTGTGTGTGTGTGTGTGTGCGTGCGTGCGTGCGTGCGTGCGTGCGTGCGCGCGCGCGCGCGCTGTCACATTTACATTATGTCAGGCAAAGAGTGTGTTTCATGTACGGCAGAGTGTTCCTCTTCCCCAGGGAGTTCACTACTATGTACTCAGTGTAGTGCACCTTCTCCGGCTAGCGGGGCTGACCCAGCTTAGCTGGATTATCTCAAAGGAATGATTTCCAATATTTCTAATAAATTGTTCCGCAATGAGAAAGAGATGCAATACTTAAGACAGTCTGTGGATGAGATTATGGCCTCATTCAGAGTTGTTCGCTCGCTAGCTGCTTTTAGCAGCATTGCACACGCTAGGCCGCCGCCCTCTGGGAGTGTATCTTAGCTTAGCAGAATAGCGAACGAAAGATTAGCAGAACTGCTACTAAATAATTCTTTGCAGTTTCTGAGTAGCTCCAGACCTACTCACAGATTGCGATCAGCTCAGTTCGTTTAGTTCCTGGTTTGACGTCACAAACACGCCCTGCGTTCGGCCAGCCACTCCCCTGTTTCTCCAGACACTCCCGCGTTTTTTCCCTGACATGCCAGCGTTTTTTAGCACACTCCTGGAAAACGCTCAGTTACCACCCAGAAACGCCCCTTTCCTGTCAATCATTCACCGATCAGCAGTGCGACTGAAAAGCGCAGTAGGATCCACAGCAAAACTGCTAAGTTTTTAGTTAAATAACTAAGCGCATGCTCCCTGCGTGCCTTGCGCATGCGCAATTAGCAACAAATCGCAGCATAGCGAAAATCGGCAACGAGCGAACAACTCGGAATGACCCCCTATGAACAGAGACTCAGTCCCCAAACAAGCGTCTCAGTCCCTTGCCATTTGTCCACAGAAGCAAACTTTGGCCCAAATGTGCAGTCTGACTCTGACGGGTCAGACATGGAGGAGGGGGAGGTGGATTCAGAAGGGGGGGTCGCTGCTCTGTCACAGGGAATATAGGCTCTTATAGAAGCTATCAAAGATGTTCTGCAAATTCCTGATAAAGTGGCAGAGGAGTGTGAGGAATCTTATTTTAATGTAAAAAAGAAATCTTCAGTCACTTTTCCTGTGTCAAAGGAATTGAATACCTGTTTAAAGAACCGTGCGTTAATCCTGATAAGAAATTTCAGATCCCTAAAAGGTTTCTCTCATCTTTTCTTCCGGAGGATAGGAAAAAATGGAAAAATCCACCGATAGTGGATGCATCAGTATCCAGGCTGTCACGGAAAATTGTGTTGCCTGTCCCTGGTGCAGCCTCCCTGAAAGACACGGCTGATCGCAAGATTGAGACTAAACTCAAATCTGTCAGGCTCCGGAGCCTTACCTCCGGCGGGTGCTCCCGCGGGTTACCATCCCGCTGGTTAGCGTGGCTGCGGCGGCAGGGAGTTGCTAGCGGTGGGTCCTTCTGGATGGATGTGCGGCTGCCAAGGGCCGGGGGACCAGGGTCTGGAGAGCCCGGCGCTGCGGCGGGGATCGTTGCGGTAAGGTCCTCTAGCGGTGACCCAGTATAGTGTGTCAGAGACAGAAGCTGGCTAAATCTGTGTGTTAACAGCTAAGTATATCTCCTGTGCTAGGGGTAGCCATGTTGGAGACCAGAGTATTACCAATGAAGTTCCCAATCTGTGTCCAGCCCATCCTGCGAGTTCTCCCCTTACAAAAGGGGCCTGGCTCAGAGGGAGATTGCCAGTGCTTCATGTTACCTCCTTGTGAAAGGTTCTCCAGCTCTGTGCTCCCAGGTTACTTCTGGTTCCCCGGTCCTGGTTGCTCTCATCCATCGGTAACCTAAACGCTGCTGCAGTCCTGCTGTCTAAGTCCGTTGCCACTCGTGGAAGCGCTCACGGGGTCCCAGGTCATAGAGGAGCTCCAGGTGCTAACGGCGGTTCCCGCAGAAGTCCTCATTTCTTCAAAGTCCAAGTTCTTCAGCCTCGTCTTTCAATCACAAACCACAGTCCTCTTTTCTTCAAAGTCCAAGTTCTTCAGCCTCGTCTTTCAAATACAAACCACAGTCTTCATTTCTTCAAAGTCCAAGTTCTTCAGCCTCGTCTTTTAATCATAAAACATAGTCTTCAGTTCTTCCTTACCGGAGTTCTTCAGCTTCACTCTTCAAGTCATTTATCCATAGACTCTAATTCTTCCAGTTTCTTCAATTGCTCCAATATTTGTGTACAGCCTGATTATTCATTAAAACTACAGTTATCTTCCTACGAAGTCCTCCTTTTCTTTATGCCCTCCGGACAATGTTAACACTTAGTCTGGCTTCCACCCCATGAGGAGGAATTACATTCAGCCACCTCGTTTACTCTCCTCACAGGTAGCTGTCCCTTCAGCCAAAACTCGGTTGTCGGAACCCCAACTTAAGCCGAGCGTGACAAAATCCTTGTACACAGCTGCTGGGGTGGCCCAGAGACCCATATAGCATGTGCGTGGATCACTAAAGCCATTGCTAGATGGTCAGGTAACCTAATTGAGGGGTTAGATTCCTTATCTAGGGGGGAGATTGTGTTACTCCTGCAACATATACAGACTCTGCGACCTTTATGGTGGAAGCCATAAAAGAAGTGGGTTTGCTTAATGCACGCACCACGGCTATGGCAGTGTCAGCACACAGGGGCTTATGGTTACGCCAGTGGACTGCAGACCTGGATTCCAGGAAAGGCGTGGAAGGCTTACCCTTCACAGTAGAGGCCTTATTTGGAGACGAACTAGACAAATGGATCTCCAAAGCTACTGCGGGTAAGTCTACATATATTCCTTCTGCAGCTCCCCCAACTAGGAAGACCTACTAAGGACCTACTCTACAGTCCGTTTGGACTGCCAAGTTTAAGAGCAAAGCCAGAGGATCCTCTACAGCCAACAGAGGCGCTAGAGGTAAACCATGCAAAGCCTTCAGCATGACGGTGGACCGCAATGCCTAGAAGTCTGTCAGGTGGGAGCCAGACTAAGACATTTCAGTCACATCTGGACAACATCATGCCAGGATCCCTGGGTCATAGATATAATTTCCCAGGTTACAGACTGGAGTTCTGGGAACTCCCACCTCACAGATTCTCCAAATCAGGCTTACCAATTTCACAGGAGGCAAGTATAACCTAACAGGATGCGATTCAAAAACTGGTACAAACGTAGGTCATTGTTCCAGTTCCACCTCATCTCCAAAACAAGGGGTATTATTCCAACTTGTTTGTAGTACCGAAACTGGACGGTTCGGTAAGGCCGATTCTGAATCTAAAAACATTGAACCCGTACTTACGAGTGTTCAAGATGGAGTCTCAGAATGGTGATCTCGGGTCTGGAGGAGGGGGAATTCCTAGTGTCTCTGGATATCAAGGATGCGTACCTTCAAAATACGATCTGGCCACCTCACCAGGCTTATCTGCGGTTTGCACTGCAAGACTGTCACTACCAGTTCCAGGCCCTACATTTTGGTCTCTACACAGCATCGGGGGTGTTCACCAAGGTGATGGCAGAGATGATGTTTCTCCTTCGCAAGCGGGGAGTGAACATAATTCCGTACCTGGACAATCTTCTGATAAAGGCTCCGTCCAGGGAGAGGTTGTTGAACAGCATTGGCCTCACAACTCCTGGATCACGGCTGAATTCTGAATCTTCTGATATCTCACTTAGAGCTAACTCGGAGGCTCCCATTTCTGGGAATGATACTGGACACACAGTCACAGAAAGTTTTTCTTCCATTGGAAAAGGCATTGGTAATCCAATATCCCGGATATCGGTGCACTTATGCATTCGCCTTCTGGGAAAAATGGTGACCTCTTTCAAGGCTCTTCAGTACGGAAGGTTTCATGCACGAGCCTTCCAGCTCGATCTGTTGGACAAATGGTCCGGATCACATCTTCACATGCACCAGAGAATCCATCTCTGGGCCAGGATCTCCTTTCTGTGGTGGCTACAGACTTCTCACCTGATCGAGGGCCGCTGGTTCGAGATTCAAAATTGGATTCTACTAACCACAGACGTAAGCCTCAGAGGTTGGGGAGCAGTCATCCAGGGGGTGCAGTTTCAAGGAAGATGGTCAAGTCAGGAAGACGTCCTTCCAATCAACATTCTGGAACTCAGGGCTATATACAATGCCCTTCTGCAGGGCACATATCTTCTTCAAGATCTGGCCATTCAGGACCAGTCAGACAATGTGATGGCAGTGACGTACATAAACTGACAGGCCGGAACAAAAAGCAGAGCAGCATTGTCAGAAGTGTCAAGAATTCTTCTCTGGGCAGAAAAACACGCTGCGGCGTTGTCAGCGGTCTTCATTCTGGGAGTAGACAATTGGGAAGCAGACTTCCTCAGCAGACACGACATGCACCCGAGGGAGTGGGGCCTTCACCCGGAAGTGTTCAGGTGCTTGACAAGTCGATGGGGATATCCACAGATCAACATGATGGCCTCTCGTCTCAACAAGAAGCTCAAGTGGTATTGTTCCAGGTCGAGGGACCCACAGGCAGTGGCAGTGGACGCTCTGATTACTCCATGGGTATGAATTCAGAAAAAAAGAGAGAATCCGCACAGGTCACAAAGAAGTTATACAATCATGCCAACCAGTTACCTCCCATAATTCCTAATCAAAGAATTGTTTTTTTGAGGGTAATTCTTAGTTTTATTTTTTGTTGGGGGTGCTCCCGGGAATAAATTAGTTATGTACTGCACAAGAAAGAAAAAGTATTCCACATTGGGGCACTCATTTGTAACTGGTTGACTCCATGGGTATATCAGATGGTGTACGTGTTTCCTCCACTTCCTCTGATCCCAAGAATTCTGAAAAGAATAAAAAGTGAAAAGGTTCTAGCAATTCTTATTGCTCCGGACTGGCCGAGAAGGGCCTGGTACGCGGACCTCCTGGAGATGCTCCTCGAAGATCCGTGGCCTCTACTTCTTCGCGAGGATCTTCTGCAACAGGGCCTGTTTGTCTATCAAGAATTACCACGGCTGCGTTTGACAGCATGGAAGTTGAATGGCTGATTCTTGCCAGGAGAGGCATCCCTGACAAAGTCATCCTGATCCAAGCCAGGAAGGGGGTAACGTCTAAACATTACCACCGTATTTGGAAGAAATACGTCTCTTGGTGTGAGAGCAGAAAATATTCTGCGGTGGAATTTCATCTGGGACGTCTCCTGTTTTTTCTGCAGTCGGGTGTGGATGTGAGCCTATGCCTGGGCTCAATAAAAGTCCAGATTTCAGCCTTGTCCATTTTCTTTCAGAAATAACTGGCTTCTCTTCCTGACGTCCAGACGTTCTTGAAAAGTGTTCTGCACATCCAACCTCCCTTTGTGCCTCCTACGGCACCTTGGGGTCTCAATTTTGTGCTGCAGTTCCTTCAATCAGACTGGTTTGAACCGTTACAGGAGGTAGATGTTAAGTATCTTACGTGGAAGACAGTCACACTGTTGGCCTTGGCTTCAGCGAGACGTGTGTCTGAGCTAGGGGCGTTGTCTCACAAGAGCCCCTACTTAATTTTCCATGAGGACAGAGCTGAACACAGAACTCGTCAGCAATTCCTTCCTAAGATGGTGTCCGCGTTTCACATCAACCAACCTATTGTGGTTCCGGCTGTTACGGACACCTCTGCTTCTCCAAAGTCTTTGGATGTTGTGAGTGCTTTGAAGGTGTATGTAAAGAGAACAGCTCATCACAGGAAATCTGACTTGCTGTTCGTTCTCTATGATCCCAATAAGATTGGATGTCCTGCTTCAAAGCAGTCCATTCCACGCTGGATCAGGCTCACTATCCAGCATGCTTATTCCACAGCAGGCTTGCTGGTACCAAAAAAAATTCTGGCCCACTCGACTAGGTCGTGGGTTCTTCTTGGGGTGTCTCGGCTTTACAGCTCTGCCAAACAACTACTTGGTCAGGTTCGAACACGTTTGCTAAGTTTTACAAGATCGATACTTTGGCCTCTGAGGACCTTCAGTTTGGTCAATCAGTTCTGCAGGAACCTCAGCACTCTCCCACCCGGCTTAGGAGCTTTGGTACTTCCCCATGATACTAAATGGAACCCCAGTATCCTCTAGGACATTAGAGAAAATAGGATTTCTCTAACGTCCTAGTGGATGCTGGGGACTCCGTAAGGACCTTGGGGAATTGACGGGCTCCGCAGGAGACTGGGCACTCTAAAGAAAGATTTAGTACTACCTGGTGTGCACTGGCTCCTCCCTCTATGCTCCTCCTCCAGACCTCAGTTAGAATCTGTGCCCGGCCAGAGCTGGGTGCTTTTAGTGAGCTCTCCTGAGCTTGCTAATAAGAAAGTATTTTAGCTAGGTTTTTTTTTTTTTCAGAGAGCTTCTGCTGGCAACAGACTCTCTTCTACGTGGGACTGAGGAGAGAGAAGCAAACCTACTAACTGCGGCTAGGTTGCGCTTCTTAGGCTACTGGACACCATTAGCTCCAGAGGGATCGAACACAGGACCTGACCTTGTCGTCCGTTCCCGGAGCCGCGCCGCCGTCCCCCTCGCAAAGCCAGAAGTCAGAACCCGGCAGAAGCAAGATGACATCGAAATCGCGGCAGAAGACTCCTGTCTTCACATGAGGTAGCGCACAGCACTGCAGCTGTGCGCCATTGCGCACACACTCCGGTCACTGTAAGGTGCAGGGCGCAGGGGGGGGGCGCCCTGGGCACTGTATATATGTACGAGTCCCCGCCATTTTATTACACAGACCCAGGACAGAAGCCCGCCGCTGAGGGGGCGGGGCCTTCTTCCTCAGCACTAACCAGCGCCATTTTCTCTTCACAGCTCCGCTGAGAGGAAGCTGTGAAGAGAGGGGGGGGCACATAAATTTAGGCGCAAGATATCATAAACAGCAGCTACTGGGTAAACACTAAGTTACTGTGTAATCCCTGGGTTATATAGCGCTGGGGTGTGTGCTGGCATACTCTCTCTCTGTCTCCCCAAAAGGCCTTGTGGGGTCCTGTCCTCAATTAGAGCATTCCCTGTGTGTGTGCGGTGTGTCGGTACGTTTGTGTCGACATGTTTGACGAGGACGGTTACGTGGAGGCAGAACAAGTGCGAGTGACTGTGGTGTCGCCGCCGACGGCGCCGACACCTGATTGATTGGATGGATATGTGGAAGGTGTTAAACGATAACGTAAGCTCCTTGCATAAAAGGTTGGATAATCAGTCAGGGTCTCAACCCGTGTCTGATTCTGCAGCTCAGAGGCCGTCAGGGTCTCAAAAGCGACCACTATCCCAGTTGGTTGACACAGATGTCGACACGGATTCTGACTCCAGTGTCGATGACGATGATGCAAAATTGCAGCCTAAAATGGCAAAAGCCATCCGCTACATGATTATAGCAATGAAGGATGTATTGCACATATCGGAGGTAAACCCTGTCCCTGACAAAAAGGTGTATATGTATGGGGAGAAAAAGCAAGAGGTGACTTTTCCCCCTTCACATGAATTAAATGAATTATGTGAAAAAGCGTGGGATTCCCCCGATAACAAAGTGCTGATTTCCAAAAGTTTACTTATGGCGTACCCTCTCCCGCCAACGGACAGGATGCGCTGGGAATCCTCCCCTAGGGTAGATAAGGCTCTGACACGCTTATCTAAGAAGGTGGCCCTGCCGTCACAGGATACGGCCGCCCTAAAGGATCCTGCAGATAGGAAGCAGGAAAGTATCCTGAAGTCTGTTTATGCACACTCAGGTACTATACTGAGGCCGGCAATTGCGTCGGCCTGGATGTGTAGTGCTGTAGCAGCATGGACAGATAATCTGTCTGAGGAAATGGATACCTTAGACAAGGATACCATTTTACTGACCCTGGGGCATATAAAAGACGCTGTCCTATATATGAGGGATGCCCAGAGGGACATTTGCCTACTGGGCTCTAGAATAAATGCAATGTCAATTTCTGCCAGAAGGGTCCTGTGGACTCGGCAATGGACAGGTGATGCCGACTCCAAAAAGCACATGGAGGTGTTACCTTACAAGGTTGAGGAATTGTTTGGGGACGGTCTCTCGGACCTAGTTTCCACAGCTACGGCTGGGAAGTCAAACTTTTTGCCATATATTCCCTCACAGCCTAAGAAAGCACCGTATTACCAAATGCAGTCCTTTCGATCACAGAGAAGCAAGAAGGTCAGAGGTGCATCCTTTCTTGCCAGAGGCAGGGGTAGAGGAAAGAAGCTGCACCATACAGCTAGTTCACAGAAACAGAAGTCCTCCCCGGCTTCCACTAAATCCACCGCATGACGCTGGGGCTCCACAGGTGGAGCCAGGAGCGGTGGGGGCACGTCTCCGAAATTTCAGCCACCAGTGGGTTCGCTCACAGGTGGATCCCTGGGCTATACAGATTGTGTCTCAGGGATACAAGCTGGAATTCGAAGTGATGCCCCCTCGCCGTTACCTCAAATCGGCCCTGCCAGCTTCCCCTATAGAAAGGGAAGTAGTGTTAGCGGCAATTCACAAGTTATATCTCCAGCAGGTGGTGGTGAAGGTTCCCCTCCTTCAACAAGGAAGAGGATACTATTCCACAATGTTTGTGGTACCGAAACCGGACGGTTCGGTCAGACCCATATTGAATTTAAAATCCCTGAACATTTATCTGAAAAGATTCAAGTTCAAAATGGAATCGCTCAGAGCGGTCATTGCAAGCCTGGAAGAGGGGGATTTTATGGTGTCTCTGGACATCAAGGATGCTTACTTGCATGTCCCCATTTATCCACCTCATCAGGAGTACCTCAGATTTGTGGTACAGGACTGTCATTACCAATTCCAGACGTTGCCGTTTGGGCTCTCCACGGCACCGAGAATATTTACCAAGGTAATGGCAGAAATGATGGTGCTCCTTCGAAAGCAAGGAGTCACAATTATCCCATACTTGGATGATCTCCTCATAAAGGCGAGGTCCAGAGAGCAATTGCTAATCAGCGTAGCACACTCTCAGGAGGTGTTGCAACAGCACGGCTGGATTCTGAATATTCCAAAGTCGCAGCTTATTCCTACTACGCGTCTGCCTTTTCTGGGCATGATTCTGGACACGGACCAGAAGAAGGTGTTTCTCCCGGCGGAGAAGGCTCAAGAGCTCGTGACTCTAGTCAGAGACCTCTTAAAACCGAAACAGGTGTCGGTGCATCGCTGCACGCGAGTCCTGGGAAAGATGGTGGCATAATACGAAGCCATTCCCTTCGGCAGGTTCCATGCGAGGATCTTTCAGTGGGATCTGTTGGACAAGTGGTCCGGATCGCATCTTCAGATGCATCGGCTGATCACCCTGTCCCCGAGGGCCAGGGTGTCTCTTCTGTGGTGGCTGCAGAGTGCTCACCTTCTCGAGGGCCGCAGGTTCGGCATACAGGACTGGGTCCTGGTGACCACGGATGCGAGCCTCCGAGGATGGGGGGCAGTCACTCAGGGAAGAAACTTCCAAGGGTTGTGGACAAGTCAGGAGGCTTGTCTGCACATAAATATCCTGGAACTAAGGGCCATATACAACGCCCTGAGTCAAGCGGAGCCTCTGCTTCGCAACCAACCGGTGCTGATTCAGTCAGACAACATCACCGCAGTGGCTCATGTAAACCGCCAGGGCGGCACAAGAAGCAGAGTGGCGATGGCAGAAGCCACCAGGATTCTTTGTTGGGCGGAGAATCACGTGCAAGCACTGTCAGCAGTGTTCATTCCGGGAGTGGACAACTGGGAAGCAGATTTCCTCAGCAGGCACGACCTCCACCCGGGAGAGTGGGGACTTCATCACGAAGTCTTCACTCAGATTACAAATCGATGGGAACTGCCACAGGTGGACATGATGGCGTCCCGTCTCAACAAAAAGCTACAACGGTATTGCGCCAGGTCAAGAGACCCTCAGGCGATAGCTGTGGACGCCCTGGTAACACCGTGGGTGTTCCAGTCGGTCTATGTGTTTCCTCCTCTTCCTCTCATATCCAAGGTGCTGAGAATCGTAAGAAAAAGAGGAATGAGAACAATACTCATTGTTCCAGATTGGCCAAGAAGGACTTGGTACCCGGAACTGCAAGAAATGCTCACAGAGGACCCATGGCCTCTGCCTCTCAGACAGGACCTGTTGCAACAGGGGCCCCCTCTGTTCCAAGACTTACCACGGCTGCGTTTCACGGCATGGCGGTTGAACGCAGGATCCTAGCGGACAAAGGCATTCCGGATGATGTTATTCCTACGCTGATAAAGGCTAGGAAGGACGTGACAGCAAAACACTATCACCGTATATGGCGAAAATATGTTGCCTGGTGTGAGGCCAGGAAGGCCCCTACAGAGGAATTCCAGCTGGGCCGGTTCCTGCACTTCCTACAGTCTGGAGTGACTATGGGCCTGAAGTTGGGGTCCATAAAGGTCCAGATTTTGGCCCTATCCATTTTCTTTCAAAAGGAACTGGCTTCTCTTCCTGAAGTTCAGACGTTTGTTAAGGGAGTGCTGCATATTCAGCCCCCTTTTTTGCCACCAGTGGCACCTTGGGATCTCAACGTGGTGTTGGGTTTCCTGAAATCCCACTGGTTTGAGCCACTTAAGACCGTGGAGCTAAAGTATCTCACGTGGAAGGTGGTCATGTTATTGGCCTTAGCTTCGGCTAGGCGTGTGTCAGAATTGGCGGCTTTGTCTTGTAAAAGCCCCTATCTGGTTTTCCATATGGACAGGGCAGAATTACGGACTCGTCCGCAATTTCTGCCGAAAGTGGTGTCATCTTTTCATTTGAACCAACCTATTGTGGTGCCTGCGGCTACTCGTGACTTGGAGGATTCCAAGTTGCTTGATGTAGTCAGGGCTTTGAAGATATATGTAGCAAGGACGGCTGGAGTCTGGAAGACTGACTCGCTGTTTATCCTGTATGCATCCAACAAGCTGGGTGCTCCTGCTTCAAAGCAAATTACTGCTCGCTGGATCTGTGGCACGATTCAGCAGGCTCATTCTGCGGCTGGATTGCCGCATCCAAAATCAGTGAAAGCCCATTCCACAAGGAAAGTGGGCTCTTCTTGGGCGGCTGCCCGAGGGGTCTCGGCATTACAGCTTTGCCGAGCAGCTACTTGGTCGGGTTCAAACACATTTGCAAAGTTCTACAAGTTTGATACCCTGGCTGAGGAGGACCTTGAGTTTGCACATTCGGTGCTGCAGAGTCATCCGCACTCTCCTGCCCGTTTGGGAGCTTTGGTATAATCCCCATGGTCCTTACGGAGTCCCCAGCATCCACTAGGACGTTAGAGAAAATAAGATTTTACTCACCGGTAAATCTATTTCCCGTAGTCCGTAGTGGATGCTGGGCGCCCGTCCCAAGTGCGGACTTTCTGCAATACGTGTATATAGTTATTGCTTACTAAAGTGTTATGTTATGTGGCATCAGTTGAGTGATGCTTGTTTGTTGTTCATACTGTTAACTGGGTAAGTTTATCTTGAGTTATACGGTGTGATTGGTGTGGCTGGTATAAGTCTTACCCTGGATTCCAAAATCCTTTCCTTGTAATGTCAGCTCTTCCGGGCACAGTTTCCTTAACTGAGGTCTGCAGGAGGGGCATAGAGGGAGGAGCCAGTGCACACCAGGTAGTACTAAATCTTTCTTTAGAGTGCCCAGTCTCCTGCGGAGCCCGTCTATTCCCCATGGTCCCTACGGAGTCCCCAGCATCCACTACGGACTACGAGAAATAGATTTACCGGTGAGTAAAATCTTATTTTTAATTACCTACTGGTAAATCCTTTTCTCGTAGTCCGTAGAGGATACTGGGCGCCTGCTCGGTGCTTCTTTCTTCCTGCAATGTTACTTGGTTAAGTACTGTTGTTTGGTTCATCTGTTGCTGTTCCTGTTTCAAGTTTGGTTAGCTTGGCTTTCCTCTTGTTTGTGTGGGCTGGTTCGGAATCTCACCACTATCCTTATCTATCCTTCTCTCAAAGTATGTCCGTCTCCTCGGGCACAGTTTCCATGACTGAGTCTGGTAGGAGGGGCATAGAGGGAGGAGCCAGTGCACACTATCAAATTCTTAAACTGCCCAAGGCTCCTAGTGGACCCGTCTATACCTATTGGAACTAAATGGATTCCCAGTATCCTCTACGGCAGCCATGTCCAAACTACGGCCCTCCAGCTGTTGTGAAACTACATATTCCAGCATGCACTGACACAGTTTTGCTGTCAGAGAATGCTAAAGCTGTGTCAGGGCATGCTGGGATGTGTAGTTTCTCAACAGCTGGAGGGCCGCAGTTTGGACATGCCTGCTCTACGGACTATGAGAAAAGGATTTACTGGTAGATAATTAAAATCCTATAATTTTAAATACTTACCCCTCCAGAGTCCCGCGCTGATGTCAGCAGCGCTCTGGAATCACTGTGAAAATGGCGCAGTGGCCATTTGCATGGTGTTCTGCGCATGCGCAGTAGTGAAAGCAATGGGAAAATGGCCGCCGCACCATTTTACTGGTTACCTGTGCATGTTCGGTAGAGTCTGGGCGCTCATACTTTCCAGCGCTGCAGGCAGAGAGGAGGGGGCCCGAACAGAGGAGGCAGCACACGGGCCTCCTCCTCTCTTAAGCGCCCCTGGCATCTTCCCCACCTACTTCTTCACTCTCGATAAGGGGTTCCCAACCAAGGTCCTCAAAGCACACCAACAGTCCAGGCTGTAAGGATAGCCATACTTGAACGCAGGAAAATGAATTAGTACCTCAGTTATTTAATTTAACTAACTGTGCTCAAGTATGGATAATCCTAAACCATGGATTGTTAGTGTGCCTTGAGGACCATGGGGAAGATGTATTAAGCCTGGAGAAGTGATAAAGCAGTGATAAGTGGAAGGTGATAACGCACCAGCCAATCAGCTCCTAACTGTAATTTTTCAAAACCGTAATGATTGGCTGGTGCGTTATCACCTTTCGCGTATCACTGCTTTATCACTTCTCCAGGTTAATACATCTGCCCTGGTGAATTTTAAATCAAGAGGACTTCTATTAATATCAAAATGGTAAAAGAGTTGTGAATTTTGACCACTTTTTAAAAAACTTTTATGAATTTGCCAATTGTGAGTCGATCGCTCTCTGACGATTTTGGCAGTGCAGCGATCAGGTAAAAAAATGGCTAAACTGTGCATGCAATTCGCAGGCGCGTCGTACGGGTACAAAGAGCATTGTGCTGTGCAATGCTTCTAGCGACGAATCCATTCGCACAACCGATCGCAAATAGATTGACAGGAAGAGGGCATTTATGGTGTCAACTGACCGTTTTCTGGGAGTGGTAGGGAAAATGCAGGTGTGACCAGGCGTTTGCAGGGCAGATGTCTGACGTCAATTCCGGGACCGGACAGGCTGAAGTGTTCACAAGGGCTGAGTAAGTTTAGACCTACTCAGAAACTGCAAAAAACTTTTTCGTACCGCTCGGCTGCACATGCGATCACACACTTGCAAAGCGAAGACACACTTCCCCCGTGGGCGGCGACTATGCGTTTGCACGGCTGCAAAAAGTAGCTAGCGAGCGATCAACTCTGAATGAGGGCCATAGGGCGTTATTCAGAGTTGTTAGCAATTGGGTTATATTGTTGGGTTATAGTATTTCTCTGCAGGGTAAATACTGGCTGCTTTATTTTTACACTGCAATTTAGATATCAGTTTGAAAACACCCCACCCAAATCTAAGTCTCTCTGCACATGCAGTGGTTTTGCCCATTTGCTAATAACTCTGAATATCCCCCAAACTCATTGTATTGTGGATGCTCTAGTGAGGAGTCTGGTGGTTCTTCAGGTTTTTTTTCTCTCCATTCCTTATTCCCTTGGACTTTATCAATTCAAGAAAGTATAACAACCACTACACTCCAGGAAATTGTAGTGGACAAAATGACTTAAACATTTTATGGGGGCAAGTATACTGTATAACTGTATATTATTTTAAAAAAAAATGGGGGACAGAGAAATACAAATGTTTTTTTCTTAACAGATTTTCCCCAGCTTTGTGGCCCCATAACTATGACCATGGTGATTTGCATTTTACCAATCAAAACTACTGGCAAATTGCAATGAGTTTTAGCTTGGTGCCAAATCACAGTCCATTAAATTACACCCCAGTGACTCCATTCAGTGTAAAACCGGTGTCACAGTAGATGGGATTCTATTTCCACGTTAGCCCGTGTCCACTGAACACCTAGCGGTTAAAATATTGACTCAAATAGTTGGTACACTACTGTATGTTGAGGAATGTTTCTCAGTAGTCGCTTCTCTTGGTTACGAGTTGCATTTAAGAACAGTGCAACACTGGAGTGAGTTAAACTGTAACACAACTATAGTGTGGTATTTTAAAGAATCCATTTTTGAGTGAGGTTGCACTGCCATCTAGTGGTCAAAAAACATACTTACAAACTAATAAAGTAACAGCATAATATACAGGTTGTGTGTCCCTTATCCAAGATTCGAAATCCCCGATTTTTAGGTAATTATATATATATATATATATATATATATATATATATATACTGCTCAAAAAAATAAAGGGAACACTAAAATAACACATCCTAGAGCTGAATGAATGAAATATTCTTATTAAATACTTTGTTCTTTACATAGTTGAATGTGCTGACAACAAAATCACACAAAAATTATCAATGGAAATCAAATTTATTAACCCATGGAGGTCTGGATTTGGAGTCACACTCAAAGTTAAAGTGGAAAAACACACTACAGGCTGATCCAACTTTGATGTAATGTCCTTAAAACAAGTCAAAATGAGGCTCAGTAGTGTGTGTGGCCTCCACGTGCCTGTATGACCTCCCTACAATGCCTGGGCATGCTCCTGATGAGGGGGCGGATGGTCTCCTGAGGGATCTCCTCCCAGACCTGGACTAAAGCATCCGCCAACTCCTGGACAGTCTGTGGTGCAACGTGGTGTTGGTGGATAGAGCGAGACATGATGTCCCGGATGTGCTCAATTGGTTTCAGGTCTGGAGAACGGGCGGGCCAGTCCATAGCATCAATGCCTTCGTCTTTCAGGAACTGCTGACATACTTCAGCCACATGAGGTCTAGCATTGTCTTGCATTAGGAGGAACCCAGGGCCAACCGCATCAGCATATGGTCTCACAAGGGGTCTGAGGATCTCATCTCGGTACCTAATGGCAGTCAGGCTACCTCTGGCGAGCACATGGAGGGCTGTGCGGCCCCCCAAAGAAATGCCACCCCACACCATTACTGACCCACTGCCAAACCGGTCATGCTGGAGGATGTTGCAGGCAGCAGAACATTCTCCTTGGCATCTCCAGACTCTGTCACGTCTGTCACATGTGCTCAGTGAGAACCTGCTTTCATCTGTGAAGAGCACAGGGCCCCAGTGGCAAATATGCCAATCTTGGTGTTCTCTGGCATATGCCAAACGTCCTGCACGGTGTTGGGCTGTAAGCACAACCCCCACCTGTGGACGTCGGGCCCTCATACCACCCTCATGGAGTCTGTTTCTGATCGTTTGAGTAGACACATGCACATTTGTGGCTTGCTGGAGGTCATTTTGCAGGGCTCTGACAGTGCTCCTCCTGTTCCTCCTTGCACAAAGGCGGAGGTAGCGGTCCTGCTGCTGGGTTGTTGCCCTCCTACGGCCTCCTCCATGTCTCCTGATGTACTGGCCTGTCTCCTGGTAGCGCCTCCATGCTCTGGACACTACGCTGACAGACACAGCAAACCTTCTTGCCACAGCTCGCATTGATGTGCCATCCTGGATGAGCTGCACTCCCTGAGCCACTTGTGTGGGTTGTACACTCCATCTCATGCTACCACTAGAGTGAAAGCTCCACCAGCTTTCAAAAGTGACCAAAACATCAGCCAGAAAGCATAGGAGTTGAGAAGTGGTCTGTGGTCACCATCTGCAGAACAACTCCTTCATTGGGGGTGTCTTGCTAATTGCCTATAATTTTCACCTGTTGTCTATTCCATTTGCACAACAGCATGTGAAATTGATTGTCAATCAGTGTTGCTTCCTAAGTGGACAGTTTGATTTCACAGAAGTGTGACTGACTTGGAGTTACATTGTGTTGTTTAAGTGTTCCCTTTATTTTTTTGAGCAGTGTGTATATATATATATAGAGAGAGAGCGAGTGAGAGAGAGAGAGATATTATAAATATACATTATGTATATAATATATATGTCAATCTCAGTAGGGGACCCAAAAATTGGGGATTTTGGATAAGGATATATACAATACAGGGCTAATCCGCCCCGCATGTCAGAGACTGTTTTTTTTTTATACAAATAGCTCCATTTTTTATTGCTTCTAAAATGTGCAATTGCGTTGGGTAAAATGTATTACCATTATTTGTATGGGATATAATAAGTAAATTCTATAGGGTTTTTTTAGCACATACACCTGTCTGCTGACACTATTGTATTAGCGCTGTTTGTTTGCTCATGTATTGTATTACCTTTGGACCAACTATCCATTTTTACACAGCTGCTTATTTAACCAACTTTAATTAAGCACGTGGAAACCCACTTTAAAAAAGTGCGGCTATTCTCTACCTTTAAGAAGTTTATCCCATCAAATGGCGGCAAAAATTTTATTTGCTTACTAAAAAACATAGGCTCAGGCCGGCCCTGGATAGTAACAATGGTGGGGGACGTTTTGCCCCCAGTGGGATGACACAGTATTACACAGCCAAGCTTCCCCAAGGAGCAGGTCAGGTGGAGTTGCGGAGGAGGTTCATTATTACCCCTTAAATACCGCAAACTCGGGTCCGACCCTTTCACACTACACTTTCAACCCGGGTTATTGCAGGGTTGGCTCCTTTTAACTCAACCCGGGTCAGCAATTCAAACACCATGGATGTCATTTTAAATGGACTCTTTTTGGCTCAGAAAGATGAGGTGTCAGAAGGGGACAAAAGGAGAGGGTGGGGACAGCACACAGCAGTGCAGGAGTCGTGGCTGACAGAGCGATGTTTTTATACGCAATTGCATCTTTAACTGTTCCAGTAACTTATCTCCCAACTGTCCCGATTTTTGCAGGATAGTCCCGTTTATTTTTGGAACTGTCCCGCTGTCCCACCCCGGTCTGCAGTGTCCCACGGTGGGGGTGGGGTGGGGGAAGTTGGCAGGCTCCTGTCACTGCTGCTCTGCCAGAGGGAGAGGAGGCATGCCAGCATCTCAGAGAGTGCTGTGCATGCCCCCTCAGTGACGGTACAAGGGGGCGCGACTCACAATTGAGGCTCTGCCACGAGGCCATGCCCCTTTCATATAGGTCACACACCCTTTTTGGGCGCACTTAGCACGCCAAGGTCCCTCTTTGTACTTTGAATAAGTTGGGAGGTATACAATAAGCTGCCTAGCAATCTCTGCCTCACCCCTAATTCTTAATAGCTGTAATGCTCTCTGTTCTCTCCTGTGTAGCAGGACTCAGACTGCTGACATCATCAAGGCACACAAAGAACAGCCAATCAGCACGTTTATATGAATGCAGGGTTGAATAACCCGGGTTGTACACTTTGTTGACCCGGGTCCATCCCGTGTTTAACACTGCTTTTATACCGTGTTGAAATGCAGGGTTACTCGACCCGGGATATTCAAAAGTGGTGCTTTTAGACTGCACCTCAACCTGGGTCTATCCCGGGATATATTTGCGGTGTGAAAGGGGTATCATGAGCATGGGAATTATAGTAACAATGACCTGTACTGCTAGGCCACTCCCCTGCATTGCTAGGCTGCACCCCCTTAAGGCATGCACCATAGAAGAAATAATCCACTGTGGTGTCGGAACCCAGCGGTAAAATCACAATTGGTGTCGTGTCCTCATTGCCCTGCTAAGGTTTAAAGTGTATTATTATTGCATAGCATTGCTGTAGAAGGTTTAAAGTGTATCTCTGGGTGTGTACGCGCTGTGAGTACTTTGTACCGTCAGCGCGGCGTGTGTACGCAAAGTCCGTACACTGTACGGGACTCTGTACGCTAATAGCGTAAAAGGTGCGTAGAGTGTGAATTAAGTATAGCGGCCACAGCGGCTAAAGGTTTAAAGTGTATTTAATGTATGTTTAAGGTATAGCTTTCATTCCTGTTAAGATAATCAGCTTTATCAATTGGGGGCTCTCCGCTCTTCCACATTTTTACTGCTTAACAGGTCACGAGCAGACTTAATCTATCAGCATAAGGGTGGACAGGGATCCTACGTATCCTTTTCTTGGTCGGTGGATGCACTGAAAACCCTACTTAATTGCTGATTAGACGGTGTCTGCTCTGTATGGTTTGTAGGGATGCTGGTAGAACTCGTACGGTAAGCAGGAAAAAAGCTATTTAAAATCTGTGAATTTATTTTTGCCGCAAAATGCGTACACAACAAAAGCGTACACCCATACCCTGTGCATACTCTCCCACATTGTTGCCATAACATTCAGATTACTAGATTCATAATATAAATATTAAGGAAGTAAGTGTAAAACACAAACGCAGTCTGGCCTAGTTATAAAGGTTTATACAGAGAAACTGTGTGGCGTGTTAAGTGAGTGATTATAGTTAATCAACAGTGTATCGTTGTATTGGCCAGCGTGGGCGCGAGCTAGTGGAAGGCGCTCAGGTATACTTCCACCGTCTACTTATATTAAGTATTTTGGTGTTTGTGGGAATTTTTTAAAAGGTATTAGAAGAGACCCACAAATATGGGAGCCAGTTGCTCAAGTAAGAGACATTTAGACAGGGTTCAGGCAGAATTGTGGCCAAAAGGCTCAGCAAGGTTTATCATGTGTGAAAAATATGGTTCACACACAGAAGGTTTAAGCAATGAATGGATATGTATGACCAACAATGATAGGGTACCATTCCCTAGAGTGGGCAGCTTTGAACCAGAGGTATTACAGAACTTAAGGTTAAGGATATGTCTGATAAAATCCAAGAAACAAAGGATTAAACATACAGACTGTTTAAATTTATGGCATATGGAGGGGGATATGCAAAAGGAATTAGCTCGCGCAGCAGGTTCCAAACCTAGCGGGAAAACAATGGCGAAGGCACCACCACCATATATTGTTGGGGAGAAAATGGCTACAGGCAATGATACATTGGTACAGAATAAGAGTGTAATTGCAAAATGTACTAACCCTAACCCTTGCCAGTTGTACCCTGTTTTAAATTTTCCCCAGGACTGCGAACAAGAAGATGAGCCCAGCACTATATCGGTTCTCTCTCTAGCAGCCACCATACAAGACACTCAGGTGGGCACGGCCCAACCAACAAGAGCAGTAGTCAGGCCCCCTAGCGGAGGGATAAGTGAGGTCGTGTCCACAGGTAAGTACGGTACCGCACATTATGCAGAAACCATAGCACCTCACATTGTAGAATCAAACCAGAATGATGTAATTGAATTAAATCCTGTCAGGGTGATTGCAGTCCCCAATGGGAAGACTGACGCTCAGGGAGTCACTCCCATCAGGAACATTGCCACGCATTGTCCCTGGTCCCGGACAGAATTTAGTTCAATTATGTCAGAATTTCCCGATCCCAGAAAGGATCTAGTCGCATGCCAGAGGTTCATTAAAGAGTTAGGTAACGCCACCGAACCCACAAACAAAGATTGGCAAACAGTGCTACGGGTATGTTTACCCTCCAATATTGACCCCGTGAAGTTCATAACTGATTGTAGATTAGACGCAGAAGTACCTATCACTGATGAGTACACTCAGGAGAAGGTACGACAAATCAATCTGCAATTAGGAATATATTTCCCTACTGTTGTCAAATGGAATAAAATCTTTTCCATAAGACAAAAGGAAGGTGAAATGGCATCCGAATATTTCCATCGAGCACTGCAGGAAATGACTAGATACACTGGGATCGAGGACATTAGAGACAATGCACATCATAGGGAGGTAGCTGTTTCAGTATTAATGGACGGGTTGAAGGAGGCACTCAGAACAAGGGTACAGACCTCTCTACCAAACTGGAGAGGTATCTCAGTGGCTGCATTGAGAGAGTCCGCTGTCGAGCATGATAGGAACATCATTAAACACAGGGAGTCACAGGGGGAAAAACTGATGACGGTAAGTATACAGGCCCTTACGGCAAAACCCCATCAGCCGAAAACCCAGACCCCTGTTGTTTGGGACAGACCTAGAACATGTTACATTTGTAGGAAGGAAGGGCATTTTGCCAAAGACTGTAGGAGTGGTAGAGCGCATAACCAAGATAGAACCCTAGACAGAGAATACGAACCACACTACTACTCACATAATTGGGATCAGGGACCACATAGGAGAAGTTACGAGCCACATGCAGGGGAAACAAGGAGGTACCCCCCAAGGAGAGATGGGCAGACCTCCGGAAATTCTCCGCTACCTCCTCCACATATTGTAGCTGCCAACGCGCTGCGGAAGGGTCTCGCCACACAATAGGGGTTGGGCCACACCTGTAGTCTGCAGCCAGTGAAGTTAATTGCTAGCCTTGGTAGTGAACCTGAGGTCACGGTTGATGTAGCTGGTATACCATTACCTTTTCTTGTAGAAACAGGGGCGGCCAGGTCAGTGTTAAATTCAACTGTAGGTATGAAAACCACGGGTAAAACAATTTCGGCAATGGGAGTAACAGGAATAGTGCAACACTACCCTTTGAGTAGACCTGCAGAGATTACGATAGGGCCCTTGCAAACCAAGCATTCTTTTTTGCTGGCTGCAGCGGCTCCGACTAACCTGCTTGGAAGAGATTTATTGTGTAAAATGCGGTGTGTCATATACTGTACTCCTGAGGGTGTCTTCTTGGATATACCTGAGAATCACGTTCAGGAAGTGCAAGATATATTAGACACCCCTCAAAGGCTAATGTCGCATTCTGCTGTTATAGACAAGTGTCCATCAAAGGTAGAGGAAATGATCTCACAAATACCGGGTTCCCTTTGGACCAAAGATGGACAAGACACTGGATTGATGGTGAATGTAGCTCCGGTAGTAGTGCAAGTAAAAGACGGTAGGATAGCTCCAAAAATCCCTCAGTATCCTCTGAAGCCAGAGGTAGAATTAGGAGTGTACCCCGTCATAGAGCTGTTGCTACAACAGGGCATACTAGTCAGGACGTCAAGCACTGCCAATAGTCCCATCTTCCCTGTGAAAAAGAGTGGGGGGAGGGGTTACAGGCTAGTGCAGGATCTAAGGGGGATAAACAAGATAGTTGAGAGCCAATTCCCCGTAGTGCCCAATCCAGCTGTCATCCTCATGCAAATTCCCCCTACTGCAAAATGTTTCACTGTCATTGACCTCTGTTCTGCCTTCTTTTCTGTCCCTCTGCACCCTGACAGCCAATACCTCTTTGCATTAACATACAAGGGAGTACAGTACACCTGGACTGGTCTCCCCCAAGGTTTCATTGACAGCCCAAGTATTTTCTCCCAGGCTTTGCATGACTGTTTACAATCCTTTCAACCTGAGAGCGGATCAGTATTAATACAGTATGTCGATGACTTATTGCTGTGTTCTGATTCACTCGAATCGTCCTTGAAAGACACGAAACAGCTTCCGTTTCATCTTTCCAATACGGGACACAAGCTTTCAAAGGATAAGTTGCAGCTGTGCCAGACCAGGGTAAAATATTTGGGACATTGCTTGACTCAAGGACTTAGACATCTCACCGCTGATAGAATACAGGCGATTCGCGACATGACCCTGCCACAAACCCAGCAACAGATCTGCACTTTCCTTGGAATGTGTGGGTACTGCCGAAACTGGATCCCAGGGTTCTCCATACTGGCTTTACCTTTGCAAGAAATGGTCTCCTCGAACAAACCAGATTGGACCTCGCACACAGATGAGTCCGAATTGGCCTTTGAGAGACTCAAACAGTGCCTATCACAGGCACCTGCATTAGGTATGCCAGATTATGGGAAGCCTTTTGAATTATACGGTACAGAAAGTGCAGGGTGCGCAGCAGGAGTTTTAACCCTGAGACATGGTGATGCCAGCAGGCCGGTAGCTTACTACAGTGCACAGTTGGACACCATAGCGCGGTCTCTCCCCACATGCTTGCGAAGTGTTGCAGCGATAGCTTAGCTAGTAAGTAAAAGCGAAGACGTAGTGTTAGGACACAACCTGACCATCTATACACCTCATGCAGTATCAGCCTTACTGACCTCCGCCCAAACCAGACATGTCTCATCGGCTTGGTTTACAAAGTGGGAATTAGCACTAATGGCCCCTGTAAACATCACCATAAAGAGATGCAGCGCACTAAATCCTGCAACTTATCTACCAAGTGTGCCTGGACAGGCACAAAGGGTGGAGGATGAGAATGATGGTGAAGGAGGATTTAGTACAGATACTGATACGCATGATTGTATGGAATACCTGAATCAGACTTTCACTGCGAGACCTGACATCAGTGACAACCCACTGGAAGGTGTAGACTTTACCTTTTACACTGACAGTAGTTGCCACAGACAGACGGACTTGGGAGACTTGTGTACTGGATACGCAGTTGTAGACGACAGAGGTATCATAGAAGCTGAACCCCTGCGCCCACCGCACTCAGCACAAGTTGCTGAGCTGGTCGCCCTAACCAGAACGTGTGAATTGGCCAAGGGTAAGTCAGCCAATATATATACAGATTCTAGGTATGCCTTTGGAGTGGTGCATGATTTCGGGGCCCTATGGCGCCTCAGAAATTTCATGACGGCAGCTGGCACACCTGTAGCGCATACATCCCACATAAAAAGGCTTCTAACAGCGATACAAGAACCAGACAGAGTGGCTGTTATCAAGTGCAAAGCACACACTTACAACCAAGACCCAATCTCACTTGGTACCAGCCGGGCAGACGAAGCTGCTAAATCAGCAGCCAGCACCCCCATACAAACGAACATCACATCACTGAAGACATTCAACACAATCAACACACAAAAATTAATTGAAATGCAAAATTTGTGTTCTCTCCAGGAAAAGGCGGTCTGAAGGTCAAAGGGGTATGGCCAGGAGTCCTCAGGACTCTGGACAGGTGGACACGGTAAGCCAGTGGCCCCCAGAGCATATCTTCCAAGCTTAGCTGAGGCGGCACACGGTCTGACTCATCTGGGTAAAGAGGGTATGTGTAAGCTGGTGAGAGCCTACTGGTGTGCGCCAGGATTCTCTTCTCATGCGCGTAAGAGAACAATGACATGTCTTACTTGCTTGAGGAAGAATATTGGAAAGTCAATACCAACAGAACCATCCCATATCCCTCCGACAGATGGCCCTTTTCAGGTAATACAAATTTATTTCATACAGTTACCACCCTGCAGGAATTTAAAATATGTGTTAGTCTGTATTGATGTATTTTCCAATTGGGTAGAAGCGTTCCCTGCTGCCACAAATACTGCTGCATTCACTGCAAAGAAAATTGTGCAGGAATTTGTGTGTAGATATGGTATCCCTACGATAGGGGTACCCATTTTACAGGTGAAGTCTTTCAGGTAATGTGCAAACTGATGGGAATTAATAGCAAACTGCATACTCCGTACCGACCACAGGCGAGTGCAAAGGTGGAGAGAATGAACAGCACTATTAAGAACAAGCTGAGCAAAGTGATGGCTGAGACTGGATTGTTGTGGCCAGAAGCTTTGCCACTAGTATTGTACAGCATCAGAACCACTCCCAGGCCCCCCCTTAACCTATCACCCTTTGAGATTCTTTTTGGCCGACAACCTCATGTAATGATAGACCCCCAGGATGATTTGAAATGCAATAACGAAGTGACTGTAAAATATTTGGTAGGATGAGCCAGCAGCTGAGGAATCAAAATAGAAATCTAAAGCTGGTGACTCCTGACCTACCGAACAGTAATTGTCATGACATTGAACCTGGGGATTATGTAATGATTCGAAATTTTCTACGCTCAGGTTGCCTCAGTGACAGATGGGAAGGACCGTACCAAGTCTTGCTAACCAGCACGACAGCATTAAAGGTTGCCGAAAGAGAGACTTGGGTCCACTCGTCCCACTGTAAGAAGGTCGCTGACCCAGAGAGAACCCGTGACAAAGAGCTGAGTGTAGAGAACATCGTATCACTGGAGTGTCTGTTCCGGGAAGGTTGAGAGGTAGTACTGTTGAGACGGCACCTGAGCGCGGAGAACAACAAGACCAGAGGCGATTGTCGCACCAGGTTTTTTTTTCCATCCCCCACTACCCTCCTTCTCTCCTTCTCTTTCTCCCCCTTCTTGTTTCCCTTCTCTTCCCTTAACAAGATGGACTTAACCCAAGAGACTGCGTTCCGGGTTTTCCTGTTAATCCTGTTGTTGGCTAGGACAGTCTGTTTCGGTGAGGGTCCCAGAGAGGTCGAGAAAGGATCTGGAATGGGATCTGATGGCGAGGATGGATTTGTAGAATCTCAAGAGCAACACATCACTCGAGCAAAGGCGAGTATCAGAAAGCGATCTGGTAGTCAGGGAGCTCGGAGGCATTGTGAAGAGTTATTGTCTGAGGAAAATTGCATTTGTAGGAATTGTGAGAACATAGTCGAGGATGGGTGCATCCAGAGATGTCAGTCCAGCCTTAATATCAACATGGACCGTCATCCATTGAGTGATTACCACTCACTAGTGGGTAAGGTCTTAAACCAGACAGAATGCTGGGTGTGCTCACAAGTACCTCAAGGTCAGAGCAAGTCAGGATTAGTACCGTACCCTTTAGCAATAGATGAGGTACTCGAATTATGGGGTGGGAGACCGGTGGACAAGAAATTCAATATTTCTAGGCCCCCTAGTTTGAAGCTCCACCAGTATCATGTAGATAGATCCTTATTATGTTTCAATATTTCCAATTACCGAAAACCAGGAAATTGGAAAGTGACGTGGAATAACCAGACAATGACCTTTTCACACAGAGCTGATAGGATACCCATAGACTCTGAACTTGTACGCCAAATAGCCAACAGTGGAAGGTATTTTCGGTATAGGTATACTCGAGGAAGCAAGACCATGTGAGTTGGAGAAGTATCACCAGGGTACTGTGCTCATATCATCCAGCCTGATATTTGTACTGAGCAGATGGTAGAACTAGGGATTTGGTTTTTCACTTGGAAAGTTTGTAATATGGTAATGTCATATTCTGTCCCCTATGTTCTCCCCGATGATTCCTATTTCATATGTGGGAGGAAGGCGTACAAGTGGCTTGCCCCGAACTCAGAGGGATTGTGTTATGTTGGAAGAGTGTTGCCAGAGGTCATGACCATAACCCATGATAAGATGAAAGATGTTCACCGCAGTGCTCAGGCTCCTTATACTCATACTCACTATGAACACATCGTCAAGAGACACCTCATAGAGAGGACAGAGCACGTAGTCTCTGATTTGATCCACGAATCCACTGGGATTCAATTCCTTCTCGCATTAGACATCACCCGTACTGCCAGAGGAATTATAAATTATAGGTATATCCATGCGCTAGCGAACTTGATAGATAATATCACTGAGATGTATGACGACACCTTCAGGTATACGGGAAGGGAGTTACAAGCTTACAAGACAGAACTGATTCAGCACAGGATGGTCCTTAATTATATCACAGCCGTGACGGGTGGGTACTGTGTTACTCTGGCAACTCAATATGGTGTGAAGTGCTGTACATATATCACGAACAGCACTGACGACCCCACGGAGATCATTGATCAAAAGATGGACGATATCTTGCAGTTGAAGTGGGAGGAAGAGACACAACCTTACCCTGACGGCTGTGGGTAATGAGCTGACCGGCTGGGTCTCATGGTTGAACCCACGAAATTGGTTCTCAGGATTAGGAGAGTGGGCTCAAAATGTTATTATAAGTGTAGGAATGTTTCTCCTTTGTATCCTGGGAGTCGTCATAATTATTGGCTTGATATTTAGGTGTGTTCGAATTCTGATGCAGCGCAAGCACGGCACAAATTTGATGAGTTTAAGGAGCGAGGGTATTGTCATAGCAGCAGATTTATTTTACGATCCATCCATAGAGACAGTGTTATGATAAGGATTGCAAATGAATTCCATGGCCTGTTTCTTTCACCCGTTTTTCCTTTGTCTCCCCCTCTGCCCAGATACACCCATCCGGAAAAGACATCAGCCCTACCCAAGAATGTTTATGTAAATGTTATGTGAATGTATTTTAGATATGTCTTATCTTCATCTCTACAACCTTCAGTTAATGACACACATAGTCGACAGGTGATATCCACATATACTAGCACTCACATATGTTCCCCCTCCATGTATCATCAACTAAATGTGCACCCCATTTGTTGGAACAAGAAGCCGAAAAGAGCTCGGTAGTGTTTGTCGGCCCACTTACAGACCCTTAATACGGGATAAGAAGGATTTAATGTATATTTCGCAATACCTCGAAGCTTATTTAAAACATATACGGCACGATGATACATGCCCCTCAGACATGGATTCATACATAACAATACAAAGAAAAATGCTGCAGGACCTGCAGCGAAACGCGTCAGGTGCCATCCTGATCACCGACTATTGTATTACAAAACAAGTGGCCGGACCATACTGGACGTTCAGATTCAACACATGGTGGATATAACAGGCTTACCAGGGACTCATTCCGCAAGCAAAGTTCCGCATATTGGTGAGGATTGAGACTATGATATCAAGCTCATAACTGAAGAAATTTCCTTTGGGACTTTCTCCCTCCAGCGGTATAAGAAGCGGTAATAACTTCCCATTGGGACTGTGCAATCAGCTCCTAAGCCTTTAAGTCTGCATATACTGTTGTCCAGTTATCACTAAAAAGGAACGGACACTTTTATTTTACTTTCATTAATTTTTTTGGTGATCATACTGATTTTTAATGGTTATTTTATCAGAGTTATAATAAATGTTTTAACCTGTTTTCATACAATCCATCTCATCTTGGTATCAATTGTATTTAGTGCTGCTATTTTCTTTATATTGTTTTGTTGGTTTTAGGTAATAGGATTGACTAATCCTATCTTTTAGCAGCAGCATTAGAGCATCAACCCTTTTTGCGCCCGAGCATTAACCTTGGTTAATTTCTCTTTGATGGATTCATACATACATGATTTTTACTATCCCACTAGGTCATACATTTCCCGCCTACAACTCTCCTCCAACCATCCAATCGTCTGTAGATATTGTATTGATATTTTTCTGTTTAGTGATTAGATAGTGGCAGTTATTGGTGACTGCCAAAGGGTGGACTGTCAAAGTCGAAAAATATTGCAGAACACACAGCACGTACAAACTGCACACACATTCCCACTGCACATGCACTTGTTCTGCCGTGCGTGCACATATCCACAATTTGCGCATGGTCGCTCCCGCGCATCGGCGCGTGGTATGGGTATTTATGGCAGAGTTTATGTACGCATGGAGAGCCATCAAAACACATTACATATTTAATCCAAATAGTGCACAATGTACACATAGTCTCCTTGCACCACATCAGAAAGTTATAGCTGTTTAAATGGTTGCAGAACAAAGGGATTCACCTTTGCAGGATAAGAGGGGACAGACTAAGGTTATAAGGTGGTATTTGGTATCCAGCTGTAGGGTATTTTAAGGGTAACATTCCGGTGTTGGTCTGAGGAAGATCGCATGTTCCTGCGGATCGTTATGTGCAGAAGCAGAATATAGATATAAACTGTATTTACTGTATATTATGTATGCGGCGGGAATCCAGAGGAGACAACCCACAAGAGCAGTTAGGAAAGACATCGCCTACCTTTTCAAATCAACCTATGACCTCTCCTGTACTGTAAAAGTGCATTCCTGTGTCCAATGGACAAAGGGATTACAGTATCCATTGTATTGCTTTTGGAAGAATTGTATAAATAAAGCCTGCTGCAGCCTGGCCACACACAAGACTCACAACGTTATCTATTTGATGACGGAGGACCGGACCGGGAAGCGCACGCGAATATACTCACGTATGTACATTGACTGTAGCCATTATTCTGTTATATATTGTCTTGTATTGTAGTATATAATTTGTATTGTAAACCCCCTTTCAGAAATAATCCACTGTGGTGTCGGAACCCAGCGGTAAAATCACAATTGGTGTCGTGTCCTCATTGCCCTGCTAAGGTTTAAAGTGTATTATTATTGCATAGCATTGCTGTAGAAGGTTTAAAGTGTATCTCTGGGTGTGTACGCGCTGTGAGTACTTTGTACCGTCAGCGCGGCGTGTGTACGCAAAGTCCATACACTGTACGGGACTCTGTACGCTAATAGCGTAAAAGGTGCGTAGAGTGTGAATTAAGTATAGCGGCCGCAGCGGCTAAAGGTTTAAAGTGTATTTAAGGTATGTTTAAGGTATAGCTTTCATTCCTGTAAAGATAATCAGCTTAATCAATAGGAAAAGGGGCGTGGCCACGCCACTGTACCCGTGGCCACGCCCCCTTTTCGAATTTGCATCAATGTTTATGTGTAAATTGTTGGAGGGTGTGTTGCTGCAGATGCAGAGGGACTATTTTGGGGTGTGGGGCTGAAGCTGCAGCTCCATCAGCCCCATTGCTAATCCTGCTCTGTGAAAACACAGCAGGCAAAGGGCAGAGCCTCTCATTGGAAGTAACCTGTGTGGGAGGGCGTTTCTCGCCCAATCAGCTGTGGACTGGGTGTGATAGACCTGCCACTAACCCAATGAGAGCTCCTAGCCACGCCCAGCGTTAGAGACCCAGGCACAGAATCACAGGGCTATTATATAGGAGATGGCACACATACCTTAGTGCCCCAATATTTACACATATGTCACACATTGTTATTGCATTTATACACATGACACACATAATGTCTCTTACACATATGCCGAACACTACTGCATAACCAACCCACCCGCACACAGCACTCACATGGCTGCTAACACTGTGGCCTCTGCTTGGAAACAGATGTGTCCCCATACATCTGGCCTCAATACGCCATGCAGTAGAAGTTGCCTGGAATGAGTCGCTGACAGCTCTAGGCCAGCTCAACTAACGTCAGGTACCTTTTTTTACCAAAAATGTGTCTTATTTACATTGCTATGTGACTAGAATGCACAAGCAGCTTCTGCTGATTAAAATTATATGTGGCAGGTCTATATTCTGTGTGCAGCTGTGGCTGTATCTGCATACGGAATGCTACATTACAGTAATTTTGAGGAAAACAGTGTAACATAGCATTTCTTATGCAGATACAGCCGCAGTCACACACAGAATACAGGCATGCCACATATCATTTTAATCAGCATAAGCTGCTTGTGCCCCTAGGTATTTGCCTAGTTTTCCTATGCCTAGGACCGGCTCCGCACACACACACGCGCACGCACACACAGTACTGTGCAAAAGTTTTAGGCAGGTATGGGAAAAAATGCTGCAAAGTAAGAATGTTTTCAAAAACAGAAGTGTCATTAGTTTCTTTTTGTCAATTAACAAAATGCAAAGTGCATGAAAAGAAGAGAAATCTAAATCAAATCAATATTTGGTGTAAAACACACCAAAGTAAAGGCGCCTAAATGAGCCGGTGATGATATGCTGCCTGCTGCTCTCAGGGGAATAGGGTATTAGCAAACCCTATACAAATGTAAGAAAAAAGAAAAAGAGAGAGCGCAAGCAGACTAGACTATAGTAATTTTAATCTTAAAATATGCACAATCCCAACATGATGAAATTTACCATAAGAATTATATACATAGCATAAAAACAATGAATTCCGTATTAATATAGAATCCACACTGAAATTCTTAAATGTTCCCACAACACTAGTGCACTAGTAATACCCAATTAGCTGATGTAATGATCCTTTATATGGAGCCAACGTATCCTTCAGTTCGTATTTAAAGTGCTCACAACTGATGGGTTTATTAGGGGGATTTCAGATAGCACTCATAAATCAGTTCCGTAGTTAAGAGTAACTTTTCTTTAGCAGATTGCAATTAATAAACTTTGTAGCAAATGCACTGTTACTTTGGATGTTATAATGTCTCTATTCCTTAAACCTCATATAGTCTGAGGATTGTCCGTAACATAAACTATAACATCTTAACACTCAATTATAATAAATAAAGACACGGAGACTTGAATTTGGCAGAAATTGTTAGCTATTTATTTAAGTTAACCATTAACTGTGAATAATTAAACTAAAGTATGGTGGCCAGAAAGAACGGCTAAACAACCCTATCCCATAGATAACTATCTTATAAAAAAGAACTGACGTAAACCTTCCAACAAACAAATAGGTATCCGCTCAACCTCCATCCTGACTACCCACCCGTGAAGGTGATGAGGCTGCCACCCGTGAAGGCGGTCCAGCAGATGTAAAACCAGTCAGCGAAGGAGAGCGCACCTAAAAATCAACAACCAAACGACTTCCAATCCACTCTTTAATCCAACAAATGTTAACTTGCCGTTCTTTCCCGCCAACAGCGAAGTTCTGTTCCACAGAAACTACGCACCGCCACCATACCCCTAAACTACCGAACCAACCACCGAAAACAGATCCTCCAAAAATATAGATAGTCCCTGTCCTGTCAAGTGCACACCATCCGGTCTAAACAAGTAGAAGTGCCGAAACTTGATCCGCTGATGCCAAACCACAGCACCGCCATGGGCCACCACAAACTTAGCCACCGCGGCATTCACCTTCCGGCGAGCCACATCGATCGTCCAACAATCCACCACTCCACGCCAACACAACCGCGGCACCATACAAGACCAGATAAGCCTACAGCCTGGCCAAGCGCCCGAAATCACTTGCAGATCCTGAATAATGGCCAATCGAAGATTCACTGCCTTCCTCCTACCTAGGTCGTTCCCTCCTAAGTGAATCACCAACAGTTTGGGGATGCCAAACCTCCGAACCTGCTCCATAAGCTTTGCTTTCAGGTCATGCCAAAGCATACCACGCACACCTATCCACCGCACATCATCCGAACCGACAAAGCAAGGAGCCCCTTCCGTAGCCAAAAATTTGGCTGCCCAATAAACATAGTAATGGCTAATCACCCACACATCACACACATCCACCCGCCAACCTAAAAGGGGAAAAAACAGATAAACAAATGTGAATATGGGAGATAAAACCAAACCCAGCCCAGAACAGGAACCAACTATCAGAACGAGGATCTGCCAAAAAGAAAAATTTGAATAGAGGACTATAACTTTCCTCTTGAACAAGCTTCAGGCCAATCGAAGCAACAGAAAGACACAACAGGAAAAACAAAATAACAAAAAGGGGGGGGGGGGGGCACAGAATAACTCGGCTGGAGGTGAAACATAAAAACCTGCTGAGGAACTTGTAATTAGATGCCAATTAGCCGAATTGAATAAATTAAGCCAAATCAGTTCGTCAGTTCAGGCAAAAAATCGCGAAGCACTCCAGACCCCCACTGCCAGCAGTGGTGAGTAGCTAGCCATCCGAGTAGGGAGGACAGGGGAGACAAACAATACAGTACGAACACACTGAACTGAAACACACAATGCAGTAACACAAACAACATGTTAGTAGAACAAACTCGCTTACGCAACAACGGGCCGAATGTAACGCTTATAAGCCGCCAACTTCCAGCGGCCCAAAGCCTTAATTTCGTCCACAGCGCGCCCTGCAGATGCTGCGGAAGTGGCGGCCCCGATTCTAAAGAAATGGGAACCAAAGTCCCTAGGCGAGAGGCCCAAACTGGACAGGCAGCGCCGCATCATCCATGTAAATTGGTACTTCGTCAATGGTGACCCGTCGTAATGCAGGAGCCAAGACCCCTCAGACGAGGGCCTGACCTCCGCATACCGACCAGCCAATGCCACCGGACAACAGTCCCCACCACCCGTTGGTGTCAAAGTGAGCCAATGACCTCTACCCATCTGATCAGTTTTGGAGCGGCGCAGCCTGCACAGCACGGACCCCCCACCCACAATAACATCCGCGCGCCGCATAAAGGCCTCGGTTTTCTTAGAAGCCGCAACCAGCTCAGAAACCCTGAATGCACCATGTAACGCCATGGAAAAGGCCAGCTGAAACAGGAGCGTTTCAAAACGGGAGTCCGCCACCCCCGCCACCGACCCTAAGAGGGAAGAAAGCAGGGACGCATCAATAGGGCGTCGGCCATCGGGAGGCACCGGAGCCGAACGCGCCCAACCTCTAAGCGCCCTTCCAGTAGGAAACCCTTCATAAAATCCGGCATACCCTTCAATTTAGAATAAAAGGATATCCCGGCAAGGTACCGAGAAACCACGGCCCTCGATCTCCCCGTTATGAAGAGTTGCCAAACGAAGTCTAGAAACAAGCTCTGACCCCTCTTACCTCTAGGCCCTTGGTCACGGGAAAAGTCTTCCCACTCCTTCCAGGCCCGACGGTATCCAGCGAGAGTGGATGGAGCCAAAGACAGCTCTGCTAGACCTTCCAATCCGCCATGATGACCTGCCAAACATAAGAAGGGCAGGGCAAACCTACCGAATCAGCCTCCGGGGCCAACAAACGGAACCTATCCCACTGCCCCCTGGACAATGCGTCGGCGATCCCATTATCTACCCCGGGGACGTGTTGCGCCCGAAACAGAATATTGCAGCGCAAACAGGTTAGCATGAGCCGTGACAACACTCGGAGTACCCGCAGGGCCTTAGCCCTTTGGTTGTTAACCGCGTGCACGACCCCCAAGTTATCGCAGCGGAAGAGAATACTGCGATCGCGCAGTCGCTCCCCCCAAACCTCCAAGGCCACCATGATGGGAAAGAGCTCCAGCAACAACAGGTCGCCGGTCAGCCCCTCCCTCGACCAAGACTCCGGCCAAGAGGCCGCGCACCAAGCCCCGTCAAGATAACAACCGAACTCCGATGAGCCCGCCGCATCTGTAAACAACTGCAACTCGAAACTGTCAATGAGCGGGGCCATCCAGATCCGCACACCATTGAAATCTGCCAGGAACGAAACCCACATAGCGAGGTCCCGCCTAATCTCTGCCGAGAAACGGACAAAATGGTGCGGCCTGGACACCCCGGCCGTGGACCGTTCCAACTTCCGGCAAAAAACCCTGCCCATGGGGATCACCCGACAGGCAAAGTTCAACCGACCTAAGAGGGATTGCGCCTCCCGCAACGTAACCTTACTTCGTCCCGAGCACTGCGCAATGGACTCCCGCAGCTGCACGACCTTATCCTGAGGCAGCCAGCACGCCCCCGCGACCGTATCGATCTCGATACCTAAAAAGGACAAGCAGGAGAGGGGCCCCTCCGTCTTATCCTCGGCCACCGGGACGCCAAAATGCCTAAGCAATGCACGCAGCGAGAACAGCAGGAAACCACAGCGAGGAGAATGCGCGGGCCCCATGCACAAAAAATCATCCAGGTAATGTGCAATCCCGGTACCTCCGCAAGAAAACTCCACACACCAATGCAAAAAGGTGCTGAACTTTTCGAAAAAGGCACACGAAACGGAACACCCCATCGGCAGACACTTGTCAATGGAGTATTCCCCCCCGACGCGGAAACCCATGAATCGAAACGACTCCGGGTGCAAAGGGAGCAAGCGAAAAGCCGATTCAACATCCAGCTTAGCAATGAGGGCCCCAGGGCCACACTCCTGGACCAAGCCCAGAGCATCCTCAAAGGACTGATACACCACCGAACAATATTCCGGCGAAATGGCATCATTCACCGAGGACCCGGATGGATAAGACAAATGCTGAATGAGCCGAAACTTACCCGGAGCCTTTTTGGGCACCATCCCCACCGGGGAGATAATCAAATCCTCGATAGGCGGCAGCGCAAAGGGGCCCGCCATTCTCCCTAGGCGAACCTCCTGTTCCACTTTACCTCGAAGCACGTCAGGGAAATCCCGGGCAGACTGCAGGTTCCTGACGGCCCAAACTAAAACATCCCCCACCACAGGCAAACGAAAACCAGACGCAAAACCCTCCCGCAGAAATCTTGCGTCGTCTGTGTAAGGGTACCATCCTAACCATTTAGCATGGCCCCCAAACGAACCGGGGTCGGCGCCCTAACTAGCGGCAAGCCCACCCGTTGCTTTTCCGGTTGGGCCAGCGGCCGCCCTGGCACCAGGTCTCCCCCCCGCGGAAGCAATTGGAAGCAGGGTGGGATCCGTTACATCGCAAGCAAAGGTGTCGAAAACGACACCGTTGCCCAAGGGGGCACGTGGCATTGTTGAACGCGAAACACTTCCCCTTCGCCGGCGTCTGCTGCGGAGAACGGGCCACGGTCCAAGGGCGGTGCGGCAGACCCTCAACCGCTGGTCGAAACTGACTCGCCGTTGCGGCCTGCGCCACCGACGCCCCCTTTGCCACCATCTTCACATCCTGTGCTCGCGTGACCCTAAGCCATACCTCCACGTCTTTGCATCCGAAGTCAATGACGTGTAGGCAATCGTGCTTCTGACGGAACTGCTTGTCGTACTGCAGCCACGAATCGTCCTTAGACTGACGCTGCATGTCATGCACGAGGTGAGTATACCTGATGACGTTCATGTGTTCATCAGGGCGATCCTCCAAGTAGCACGCCGCGAAGACACAGAAACCCGCCAACCAGTTGTCATACGAGCGGAAGGCCTCCGCCCCAATACCGCCCTTCGCGAGCGCTTCCTTACCTTCCCTCTTGGTGTCCTCTGTCAACGTAAAAAGGTCGACGTATTCCCCCCGTCTAATCTTCCTCCTGCAACTCTCCCGCAATCCCCGCAAGACTGCTGTGTACTCGCAGCGAACCACGCCCGGCAAATTACGCCTTTTCCTTTCCCGGCGAGAACTGCTACAACTCTTCCGAGACCGCTTATCCCGGTGCCGCGCCTCACGCCGCGCGTACTTGATAGCCCTTTTCCTAGCCTTAGCGGTGCTACTAACCGCAGACTGGCATGACGAAGAAGAGGAAGAAGATCTACTGGACATACTGCCGCATGAGGAAGAAGAGGACCCCAGCGACATAGCAACAGTATCGGCGTCCCACTCACCGGCGGGCCCGCTTCCGGAAGGCGAAACATCGGCTACGACCGGCTCCTCGTCCTGATCGCTATCCGGATCCGCACCTGAAAAAGAAGGGACAACCGCCCCTGGAGCCGAAGACCCCCTGGCGGGAATGAAAGCAGACGCCCCTGCGGGCGAAGGGGTAGCGCCACCCAGCAACGCAGCAGCGGAGCCCAGACTGCGACACGCCTGTAGGAACTGCGCCATGGCGGGGTCAGAAACACCCGGGAGAACGGCCGCGTCGACCGAAGTGGGAACCAAGGAATTGCCACCCGGGGACAAAGTCGACAAAAGCGGCGCGAATGCCGCCGTCATGGCCGATAGTGCCGTCGAAACGGCTGAGGGACCCGGAGCCACAGCCGTAGCTCCAGAGGTCCCCCCAGCCCCCGGGTCTGAAGCAGGGATGGGCCCAACCGCGCCGGTGTGCCGCCCAGGCCGGCCCCGCCGGGGACCGGCACTAGCCGCCCTAAGAACCCCCGTTCCCTCTTGCGGTGCACCGCGAGCCAAAGTGCCGCCCCGGCCCCCCACTGGCCCCGCCCACCGGGAGAACCCGCTGACCTCCGCCTCCAAACATCACCCCCCCCCCCCTCTGGCCCCGTGTCGACACCACCACAGGCCCCCGGGAGCCTCCCCCGCCAGAGCGGGGAGAGCGCCTGGGGAGTCCAGCAGCCCCACGGGCGCCCACGATAAGGGAAGCGCCTGCCCTTCGGGACGGCCCGTGTACGAGCCGCCGTCCGAGGGCCTCACATCAACGGAGGCCATCCCCTCATATTCCGGGGAGCCTCCGGTGACTCTCAGCGGTGGAGGGCGCCGGGAACGCGCGGACGCGCGTCCCCGCGCCGCAGCATCCGGCGGGGAATCCACACAAGCGGGCCCTCCAGCGGGCTCCTTCCGCCGGTTGCCCGCTCCAGACCGCCGCCGCCCTGTCCCTCGCCAGCCGCCGCCGCATCGGAGGGATCCCCCGGCAGCAGCGGCCTAGTCGGCAAAGGAGCGGACGGGCGCGCCCGAGAACGAGCGCCCGCAGCAGCGCCAGCAGGCCCCATCCCGGCCGAGAGCAGCGCGCTCCGGCCAGTTGCATCGGACGCCGGCTCCCGAGCAGGAGCCGAATCAAGGTAGCGGGCAGGGGGGGCAGAGGAGCGGCGGGGACGGGGCATGGCAGGCCACAATATAAACCCAGGTAATGGGGACAGAGGGGGCAGTACGCAGCACAAAGTCACAGCAGCAGCACTCCAATATAAAGGTGGAGAACTACTACTACAAGCAGCACAGCAAGAGACATAAGAGGGGGGAAGAGCACTCACCCTCACCACGACAAAAGCAGAAGAGGCTGACCCAGCCCCTTTCTCAGGTTTAAGAACCCATTCCACCTACCCCCAACATTCATTCCTATTGGCTAACATTAAAACTCCCATAATGCCTTACCGTCCTGCCCCCAGACTAGCTGAGGTTTAACCCACTCCTCTCCTATTCTGTCAATTCGTTCTCCTAAGCAACATGCTATGCCTAGATTCAAAGCACACCGCAGAGGCTCCGTCTGTCACTCTCTCACTGTGACAGCGTATCGGAGCGGTGGGTGCTTACCACTTCCAGAGATGTTCTGGCGGCACTGACAGGTGACCGGGCGCCGCTCGCTCCAACGGCTTTGTCTGTTGCTCTCTCACTGTGACGTGTCAGAGCGGTTACCACTTGCCGCTTCCAAGAGTTCCGGCGGTGCTGAAAATAACCAGATGCCGCCGGCTCCAAGGGGGTTAGCTGACGGCCACGGTCAGCTGCATCAGGAACCAAGCACTTTCTACAGTTCCACAGCCTATCTATTCCACTTCCAATACCGCCAGGCTGTCTGATTGGAGCCACTTGCACTGGTCCCCCCTGCAACACGGGGACCGTGGCCATCAGCTAACCCCCTTGGAGCCAGCGGCGTCTGGTTATTTTTAGCACCGCCGGAACTCCTGGAAGCGGCAAGTGGTAACCGCTCTGACACGTCACAGTGAGAGAGCAACAGACGAAGCCGTTGGAGCGAGCGGCACCCGGTCACCAGTCAGTGCCGCCAGAACATCTCTGGAAGTGGTAAGCACCCACCGCTTCGATACGCTGTCACAGTGAGAGAGTGACAGACGGAGCCTCTACGGTGTGCTTTGAATCTAGGCATAGCATGTTGCTTAAGGAATAGAGACATTATAACATCCAAAGTAACAGTGCATTTGCTACAAAGTTTATTAATTGCAATCTGCTAAAGAAAAGTTACTCTTAACTACGGAACTAATTTATGAGTGCTATCTGAAATCCCCCTAATAGAGCCATCAGTTGTGAGCACTTTAAATACGAACTGAAGGATACGTTGGCTCCATATAAAGGATCATTACATCAGCCAATTGGGTATTACTAGTGCACTAGTGTTGTGGGAACATTTAAGAATTTCAGTGTGGATCCTATATTAATACGGAATTAATTGTTTTTATGCTATGTATATAAGTCTTATGGTAAATTTCATCACGTTGGGATTGTGCATATTTTAAGATTAAAATTACTATAGTCTAGTCTGCTTGCGCTCTCTCTTTTTCTTTTCTTTTTTTCAATATTTGGTGTGACCACCCTTTGCCTTCAAAGCAGCATCAATTCTTATAGGTACACTTGCACAGTTTTTGAAGAAACTCGTCAGGGAGGTTGTTCCAAACATTGTGGAGTTGGAGAACTAACCACAGATCTACTGTGGATATAGGCTTGCTGAAATTCTTCTCTCTCTCCATGTAATCCCCGACAGACTCAATGATGTTGAGATCAGGGTTCTGTGAGGGCCATATCATCACTTCCAGGACTCCTTGTTCTTCTTTATGCTGAAGATAGTTCTTAATGACATTGGATGTATGTTTGGGGTTGTTGTCCTGCTGCAGAATAATTCTGGAGCCAATCAGACGCCTCCCTAATGGTATTGCATAATGGATAAATACCTGCATGTACACGGGTTGGGTACGGAATCCCAGCGGTCAGAATATCAACGCCGGGATCCTGACCATTAGAATGCCGGCAGGGGGGTGAGCACAGCAAAGCCCCTTGCGGGTTCGCTGCGCTCGCCATGCTGCGGGTTTGGCGGCTCGCTGTGCTTGCCACAGGTTCTATTCCCACTCCATGGGTGTTGTGGACACCCAGGAGTGGGAATAGCTGTGGCTGCGCTGCCGGCATTCTGACCGCCGGCATCCTGACTACATCCCATGTACACAATTATAGCACATTTACAACAAATAAATATTTTTTTTTTATTTCTAACCTTAAAAACAAAAACAAAAAATACTTTGATCTCTCATAATCGTCTATGTACTGTACATATAATTTTTGGACATTTTGCCCCGGACAATGCATCTAAGACGCAAAATTTTGGGGATGAAGCGCACAAGCAGCTCCTGCTGTATAAAATAATATGCAGCCTGCCTATATTCTGTGTGTTATAGCAACTGTATCTGTATACGGGGTCAGTATGATTTACCGACGGACACAATACCGACGGCCATTGGTCTACAGTCAAAATACTGACAATCATTCTGCCGACATGTTCAAAATGCCAACATTTGAAAATACTGATATCAGTTTTTTGCTTTTTGTGTGTGTCAGTGTCGACATAGGTTGACATAGACACTCTCTAAGTGAACCGTGTCCCCTCGCATGGGCATTATTATATTTTCTCTCCAGGTCCACTGGGGTGGTAAAGTATGAACAAGTCTGTTTTGGGGCAAAAAATTCTTTAAAACGCATGTCGGCATTTCAAATGTCTGACCATGTCGGCATAATGAATGTTGGTATTTTGACAGTGTCGGTATTTTGACAGTGTCGGTATTGTATCCGTCGGTAAATCAACTGCTACCCCTGCATACAATTACCATTACGTAGGGTTAAAAGAGTACCCGGATGGAAGATAGACCAGTTGGTCGACAGTCAATAGATTGACAGCGTCAAAAGGGCGACAGTTAAATGGTCGACACAGAAAGGTCGACACTTGGACCCTGCGGACCCTGACAGTGGGACGTCTCATAGACTTGCGCATTCAGCCACAGAGTTTGTATTGGCTTTTGCACAAAGTCGCAGCCAGGCGACCGCCAATAGACGTTGCTCATGCGCTTCTGCGTTCACCTCGGAATCAGGGATGTAGACAAGCACATAAGTGTACTTCCCCCTTTCATCAACCACCCAGGGGAATGACATGCCTCCTCCAGTGTGCGCTCCAGCATTGCTGTACCTAATGTGGTGGCAGTGAGGTACCGCCAGTGAGAGGAACCCTGGGGAGCTGTCCTATGTTGGAAGCAGGGAGGGGGAGCAGGACCTTCTTTAAACACATTTTAGTGCCCCATTTGTCACATTATGTCACACTATCCCACACTGTAGTGCCCTCAGTATGTCACCCGGTATCCGGACTCTGGGTCGACACCACTTAGGTGGACACCCATTGAGTTGACACCTATTGGTCAACAGTGACTAGGTCGACACTATAAATAGGTCGACATGACCATCAGGTCGACATGCAAAAAGGTCGACATGGATTAGTCACAATTTTTTTTTTTACTTTTTCATACTTTACGATCCACGTGGACTACAATTGGGAACGGTAACTACGAGGGGACACAATGCACTAATTGGGGTTCCCAGCCACTTTATGAAGAAAACGACACCAAAAAAAACATGAAAAACTCATGTCGACCTTTGTTCATGTTGACCTAATGGCAGTGTCGACCTAATGGGTGTCGACCTAGACACTGTCGACCCTGAGTCCCATACCCATGTCACACTATCCCACACTGTAGTGCCCTCAGTAGGTCACATTATGCCACGCTGTAGAGACCCCAGTAGGTCACATTATGCCACGCTGTAGAGACCCCAGTAGATCACATTATGCCACGCTGTAGAGACCCCAGTAGATCACATTATGCCACGCTGTAGAGACCCCAGTAGATCACATTATGCCACGTTGTAGAGACACCAGTAGGTCACATTATGCCACGCTGTAGAGACCCCAGTAGGTCACATTATGCCACGCAGTAGAGACCCCAGTAGGTCACATTATGCCACGCTGTAGAGACACCAGTAGGTCACATTATGCCACACTGTAGAGACCCCAGTAGGTCACATTATGCCACGCTGTAGAGAGTGGACCCCAGTAGGTCACATTATGCCACGCTGTAGAGACCCCAGTAGGTCACATTATGCCACGCTGTAGAGACACCAGTAGGTCACATATTGCCACGCTGTAGAGAGTGGACCCCAGTAGGTCACATTATGCCACGCTGTAGAGACACCAGTAGGTCACATTATGCCACGCTGTAGAGACCCCAGTAGGTCACATTATGCCACGCTGTAGGGACACCAGTAGGTCACATTATGCCACGCTGTAGAGACCCCAGTAGGTCACATTATGCCACGCTGTAGAGACACCAGTAGGTCACATTATGCCACGCTGTAGAGACCCCAGTAGGTCACATTATGCCACACTGTAGAGACACCAGTAGGTCACATTATGCCACGCTGTAGAGACACCAGTAGGTCACATGCCGGTGGTGCTCAGCAGCTATTACTCACTCACAAAGTGAAGTGGGAATAAGCATAAAGCTAGGGGCAATAAAAATAAAGAAACAAATAATAAATAAATAAATCATTTTAAATTGAAACTAAACACAATAAAGTAATAATAAAATAAAAAAATGTACTACTGTCTCACCGAGTCACAGTGGAAATACAAAACAACTAAAATGAATAGATACAAAAAATTAAATAGTCTTTAAATGAAAGAAGCTCTTCAACCCAACCAAGTAAAGGGCCTAATTCAGACGGAAGCCCTATGTGGAGTGCGACCACGCACCCCGGGAGCCCCAGTGAGATGCTAAAAGCATCCCAGGGCTGCAATCGCCTCTGCCTGATTGCCAGACAAAGGCGGTCGTGGAGCGGGAGGGGACATGCCAACGGCATTAGAACGCTGTTGGCGGGGCACGGTCCGGACAACGCAGGCATGTCTGGAACATTGCAGGGGTGGGCCGCAGTGGCTGCGTGACTTCACACTCAGCCGCTGCGACCCGGGACGTGCAGGAGCTGCGCAGGCAGGGAGATACTCGCTGGGTGCAAAAGCATTGCCGCCGTGCGATGCTTTTGCATCCGTGCAGGGGGGCAGAGCCAGACATGAGGGGTGGACTAGCCCTGTGTTGGGCGTCCCCCCGCATGTCTGAGAAACCGATCAGATCTAAATTACCCCCAAAGGTACAACAGCTTTTCGGCACCCTTAACCGCCTTAGAGACTCTTGACAGTAATCAGGTTTAGGCTGTGGGATGGGACTCCATTCACACTCCACTCAAGATGGTGTACAATGGGCTATAGTGGAAATATTTTGTAGCTACTGGTAATTTTGGACTAAAAGTAATAAAATGTGTACAAGTACTGCCCCTTAACAGGGCCGTAACTAGGTGTGTGCGGAGGGGGCACCACACACAGCGCTGCAGGGTAGGGGGCGCTGTTGGTGGCACTTGTCAATTATCTGTTTTTATTACTTTCACTTGCATCTTCCCCCATTTTTGAAGACCAGCATCTCCTGACCGGCGCTGTCTCCTACCCTGACCCCTTCTGTCACTAATACCTATGAAACATTCATGGACTCAACTTCAGATTTCTTTGTTATTCAGTCGCACTGCCCTTTATTACATTTCAAGATGCTGACATACCCGGGATACAAACCCATTTCCTGTGGCATTGCAGTCAGACAATTTATTCATTGAGCTATCTGCCCTTGCATAGAAAACATACCTTGTACTTTGTGAAAAATGATCAGCATTGCGGCTGAGCATATCTATGTAGTGTGTGCAGGCTCGGACTGGCCCACAGGGGTACAGGGGAAACCACCGGTAGGCCCCACTGCCTGGGGAACCCTCCTCCGCTAGGGATCAGGTTCTAGACTGTGCACTTGAATTATATATTATACATATGTTATCTTATACTGCACAGGATTATGATGTATTCTCTACAGTACATTGCTGTCATTAATCTGGTACATTATCATACCTCCCAACTGTCCCGATTTTCGCGGGACAGTCCCGTTTTTTGGGGACTGTCCCGCTGTCCCACCCGCGGGCCACAGTGTCCTGCGGTGGGGGGGGGGGTTTGTTGGGAGGCTCTGTCAATCGCTGGTCTGCTTAGCAGAGCAGCGGTGAATAGACGCTGTGCGCATGTGCACAGCGTCTATTCAGTGGAGTCAGAGGGAGAGGGAGCATGCCAGCGGCTCACAGAGCGCTGGGCTTGCCCCCTCAGTGATGAAAATGGGGGCGTGGCTCGTGATCGTGGGCCCTCCCACGAAGTCACACCCCCTTTTCATAGGTCACGCCCCTTTTCGGGAGCGCGTGCGGCGAAGCCGCGCGAGTGTCCCGCTCCACAAGATAAGAAAGTTGGGAGGTATGCATTATCATGCATGCATTAGCATTAATTACAATATACATTATCAAGGAGTCCAGACCAGGTACTCTATAATGGTTAGCCAAACCTCTGTGGTGGCTGGCTACACACCCATTTGGAGGCTGGCCACACCTCTAATCATGGACCCCTACCGCTGCAAATCCCCGGTGGGCCCTTCATGCTCCAGTCCGACACTGAGTGTGTGACTGCAGGAGATTGGATGTGTGGCTGCACACTACATAGATCTGCTTAATTGCAATGCTGATTATTTTTTTACAGAGTACCAGTAGCTTCTTATAGTTTTCATAGTTTTTATGCAGGATCAAATAGCTCAATGAGTAGGGTGTTTCATTAGAATTCAATAGGTTATAGGTCTGAATCCTGGCTATGGCAGTATATATTGAAATGTGTTATTAAGTAAAGGGTATTGTAACTGAATAACAATGAGCTCTCAAGTTAAGTGTATGAATGTGGTAAAAAGTGCATTTGTGTCCAAATCCATTTTCTTGCAGTGGTCTAAAAATGTGTGTGTATTTTATATATACAAATATTTCTCTGGGATCAATCTTGTCATGTCCTTTCACCGCGAGGCATGCACCTTATGTTCCTATTGAAAAAAATGGGGGGGGGGAGGGGGGCGCCAATTCTCTCTATGGCACAGGTCACCAAAATGTCTTGTTACGGCTCTGCCCCTTAACAGTTGCTGCCCCTAGGCACATGCCTAATGGGAAATTCACCACTGTCTACCAGACATTCTGATTCTGTATCTTTAATGTGGAAGACCCACACAATCATTGGATTACTAATTATCAGAAACCCCCGTGCCCAGGGTAACAAGGATTCATCTCCACAGAGAACAATTCAACCTCTTTAATGCCGCAAATAATCTGCGATCAGCCAGCACTGAACGCAGGTCAAATGTGACATAACTCGAATACTAAATTGCACCACAAGCGCGCAGCCTAACAGGTACCATAGGGAATGTAGGATTATAAAATAAGCATAATAAGAACTTAGGGGGTAATTCAGACCTGATCGTAGCAGCAAATGTGTTAGCAGTTGGGCAAAACCATGTGCACTGCTGGTGGGGCAGATGTAACATGTGCAGAGAGAGTTAGATTTGGGTGGGTTATTATTTTGTTTCTGTGCAGGGTAAATACTGGCTGCTTTATTTTTACACTGCAATTTAGATTTCAGTCTGAACACACCTCACCCAAATCTAACTCTCTCTGCACATGTTATATCTGCCCCCCCGCAGTGCACATGGGGGGTAATTTCAAGTTGATCGCAGCAGGAACTTTTTTAGCAGTTGGGCAAAACCATGTGCACTGCAGGGGGGACAGATATAACATGTGCAGAGAGAGATAGATTTGGGTGTGGTGAGTTCAATCTGCAATCTAAATTGCAGTGTAAAAATAAAGCAGCCAGTATTTACCCTGCACAGAAACAAAATAACCCACCCAAATCTAACTCTCTCTGCACATGTTATATCTGCCTCCCCTGCAGTGCACATGGTTTTGCCCAACTGCTAAAAAATTTGCTGCTACGATCAGGTCTGAATTACCCCCTTAGTGAACGCAGGCTAAAATCCTCGCCAAAGAATTCTCCTGGCTCAAATAGCGTTCCGTGTCATCGCTCCGACAATGTGTTGTGTGAAGATATATGTATTTTTTAATTTATGTTTCTTAATACAAGATAACAAGTATGTATCATTTAAGCTCTAGGCTCCAGCGATGCAGGGACAACTGACGTTAGACAATAGACGCATACAATTCCAACTTTCCTCGCTGGTCTCACTTTTCACTAAGACTACCCCAGCCCCTGGTTGTCCGGGCGAAACACACACAGGGGCCTTTTTCTTGTGTTCTAATTTAGTGATACGTGATCCAGGCTACGGAAGAGTGGAGTCAGTCTTCTGCCATGAGAACTAACAAGAACAAATGAGACCAGAAAGAAAAAAAAGTTAAAAGAGAATTTAAGCTTCACCCTTTTTTTTTTACAGGTAACTATTTCCTTGTTGCCATAGCTGCAGAAAGGTGCGGTTTACCTGTCCAATGTACGCCTATAAAACTCATGTCTTATCTTTGTACAGAGGCTGTGTGATTGCAGACTCGCCCAATGTAAGTCAACTTTTCTGTTCTCTATTTCATTCTCTCTTTTTTTTCCAAAGCAAATGAATGGATATCTGCCTATGTTTTGCCCATGCATTTATAACGTTAACAGCTGACATACTTATACTCAAGCAATCCTTGCGGTTCTACAGCTTGGAGAAGCACAGGTATCCTGATATATCTGGTGGGTGATATCCGCAGTGTACTGATACCTGAGAATGTATGTACATACAGTAGCTTGTCTGCTATTTTCTGCTGGTTTATATATAGACACCACTGTTGTTCTAAGCGCAGTCTAAATTCAGTTATATACCAGGTGAATCTCTAATAGGAATTTTACAATGTATTATTATTATTGTTGTTGTTGTTTTCCATATTTAAAATGATACAGTCAATAAGTAGACTCCATAAGGTCGACCACGAAAATGTCAACTGTGTCTAAGGTCAACATGAAAATGGTCGACACAAGAAAAGGTCACCACAAGTTTTTGGGGTCAAATTTTGTCAATTTCACGAGGTGACTTGCTCCGCTACCGCTGCGCTTGGTACAGGTTACTATTCCCAATATGTGTCCACGTGAATGGAAAATGAAGCAAAAGCTGGAAAAAAACTGGGGGGAAAACCTGTGTCGACCATTTGTGTGTCGACCACTGTCATGTCAACTTTTTTGACCTGTTGACCTATTGCAAGTCGACTATATGTGGTTGACATATTGACTGTCTATCCATTGACTGGAACCCATGAAAACATGCAGTGACATTCAGTTAATGGTCAAGGGCCTGATTCACAGATGGGCGCAATGTCGACGTTATATGCAGTGTAGCGATATTTTGCTATTGCGCTTATATGTAAGTCGCACAGTCCATGTGCCGCCACGGTCTTGCATTGGCGGGTTGCAGGAGGATATATTTGCAAAGTGAGTGAAAGCATATCTCCCAATATCGACAAAGTGGGAGTCGGGACTTCCCGCGCCCGAAAAGGGGGCATGGCCTCAGGAAAAGGGGACATGGCTTCATGGAGATTCATGGGGATGATGCATTCACAAGCTCCGCCTCCCAATTTCATCACTTAGAGCGGCATGCCTAGAGCTCTGTGAGCTGCTGGCATGCCCCAGCCCTACTGTCTCCAGTAAATAAACGCTGTGCGCACGGTTCTATACCATTGATGGTGGGAAACCATTTGGTTCTCCTCTCCCCATCTATGGCAAAAGTATTTGACATCAGGCATCGCCCATCTATGATTTTGATTCATCAATGGTCGACGGCCTTCTCTACTGCATACAGGTGAATATATTGCACTTCTCCTGGCACGCAGTTCAGTAGCAACATACATCTGAGTTCCATCCATCCTGAATCAGCCAGAGCCATAGCAAGGTACTAATGCACCCTGGACCAGCCCCACCACCCCGCACATGTGACATCATGACATCACAAAGAGGGGGCAGGAACCAGGAAGCCGAGTGTGGGGCTCGTCATAAGGACGCATGAGGGTGGTTTTCCGGGCAGCAGGTTCCCCACCAGCCAAATACAGGTGCCACCAGAGTTGGACTGGACCACGGGGTTACAGGGGACATCTCCAGTGGGCCCCATTGCTGGAGGGCCCCTCCTCTTTCTTTATGGGTCAGGTTCCAGACCGTGCACTTAAATAATACTTTGTAATTCTATCAGTGGGTCAGTTACTCCGCAGACCAGGGCCATGAACGGGCGTGGGTCCTTATCACTACATTCCCCCAGGGGCCCTTCACGCCCTAGTACAACACTGGGTGTCACTAAGGCATGGACAGTGTCTACTCCTTAGCCTTATACCCAGCTCGCACACCCCTAAGTTACAGCCTTGGCGTCAGGCCCGATTTCTTTATAGACCTGCATTCATTACCACACATAGAGGTTGTCTTGCTGTATATAAAATTAAATATCCTTCATAACATCAGAAAGGTGAACTCAGGGAAGACACCTGTAAAATATTATACTGTGAGATTATGGAATAATTGGTTGGCTTTGCACAGATTTTTTGTTTTAAATAAACAAGCACGTCATCATTGAAGCAAAATGTTACAAAAAAAAGTGTTTATTTTAAAATACGAAGTTCAAATAGATTGATCAGTCTACACAAGACATAGGTGGTCATTCCGAGTTGTTCGCTCGTTGCAGATTTTCGCTATGCTGCGATTTGTTGCTAAATGCGCATGCGCATGGTACACACAGCGCATGCGCTAAGTTATTTTACACATAACTTAGTAGATTTGCTGGTGTTCGTGCGGCGCTTTTCAGTCGCACTGCTGATCGGTGAGTGATTGACAGGAAAGGGGCGTTTCTGGGTGGTAACTGAGCGTTTTCCGGGAGTGTGCTAAAAAACGCAGGCGTGTCAGGGAAAAACGCGGGAGTGTCTGGAGAAACGGGGGAGTGGCTGGCCGAACGCAGGGCGTGTTTGTGACGTCAAACCAGGAACTAAACGGACCGAGCTGATCCCAATCTAGGAGTAGATCTGGAGCTACTCAGAAACTGCTAAGAATTTTCTATTCGCAATTCTGCTAATCTTTCGTTCGCTATTCTGCTAAGCTAAGATACACTCCCAGAGGGTGGCGGCCTAGCGTGTGCAATGCTGCTAAAAGCAGATAGCGAGCGAACAACTCAGAATGATCACCATAGTGCTATATAATTGAAACTTTTCCTTGTACTTTAAAAGCTGAGTTTAATAACAATCTATTCACATTCATGATTCATTTCCTCTTGTAGCTCAGTTTTCAGCAGCGTGAAATAGTCCTTTACAATGAGAAATGTATCCTCAGTACACGGAATAGTGAATAGATTGTTTGAAAGTTGCAATATGAGACCGGGATGAAGACCCTGGGAACGTTGCGTGACAGTGACAATATAAGTTGGAAACAAAATGACTAAATATGAACCAAGCAACCAAGAGGATTTTCCTCTAATATGTGTATTTATATATTATACAGTCATTAAGGTATTAAGTGTTTATTCTAAGAGGCTGCTTGTACAGCTGAACTGTAAGAGGGCGATTCTTCTAATAACAAAATGTGTGGTGTTTCGGCTTAACCACACCAAGAAGCAGCGACTTAGTAAATAGACCCCCCAAGTCACTATTCAAAAATAGGAGGAAAAAACAAAAACGTTAAGATATTCAAGTTAATAAGCAGAGTACTAGCTGAATGTTACCATTGCAGCATCAGAGTACCAGCGTTTGTGGGTCAGCACAGTTGGTGTAATGGTTAGCATTAATGCTTCACAGTACTGTGGTATGGGTTTGATTCCCACCATGATCTGAACTGTGTGGAGTTTGTATGTTTTCCCCATACTTGCGTGGGTACAGATCCTTTGCTTTCCTCCCACAATCCAAAAATATACAGGTAGGTTAACTGGCTCCTGACAAAAACTAACCCTATTGTGTGTGTGACTGTGTACCTGGGCAGACTAGATGGGCCAAGTGGTTCTTATCTGCCGTCAGATGCTATGGTTCTATGCATACCACTATTCTCATAATCTCACTGGGGGTAAACTCTGCATTTGGGAAGGGAGATGGTGTTTAATTACTGTGTTTACGGCATACTAGCAGACGGGATGCCAGCTGTTAGTATATCGAAAGCGGTTCCCGTCTGCCGGTATACCGCCATAAGGAGCTTCGCTCGCCACAGGTTCTATTTCCACTCAGTTTGTGGCATGGACCCACCAACCGAGTGGGAATTACGGCGGGGTGGTCGGGATTCAGTCCGTCTGTAAAATGCCAGCTGTCGGGATTCCGGAATCAGTGTCCTGAACGCAGGGATCCCAACAGCCGGCGTTTTGACTGCATCCCCTGTACACAAGGCACCCTAACAACAGTTCCGGTCACTGGTGTAGCTATAATGTGTGCAGTGTGTGCGGTGCACACGGGCCCCTGCGTCCAGAGGGGGCCCACACCGCACACACTGCACCCATTTCTTCTATACTTACCTTTCCTTTCCGGCGTCCATCGGTGACTCCTCTCCCGTAGCCGTCACCGCCTCTGCTAGCGCACTACGCACTAGAGACGCTGGCACACTGTCAGAGTCTACAGAGCGCTATCAACGCTAACAGCAGCGGCGGCCGGCTACGGGAGAGGAGGGGGCCCACACACGGAGTCTGCACACGGGTCCCGTCCTCTCTAGAAACGCCCCTGGTTCCGGTTCTCAGAATATCTATGCCTGTGCACAAATGGTATAATAAAACTAAGGTACTAATTAACTCACCTGCGCTTAAGCATGGCTATCCTTAAAACCTGGACTGTTAGAGTGCCCTCTGGACCAAGTTTGAGAACCACTGGTAAATGTTCTTGAACGCATCTGTGAAAGAATGGGTAATACATTTCACCATGTTCCATTAAAAATTATTTCAGCTATAAAAAAAATGCTTATTTGTCCTTAAAGTAGTTTATTGTATTAGTTTTCAGGCAAATAGGTGTTTTTGTAGCTATTTATCTATTCTTTTCAACCTTGGAGAGAGATAAAGTACCGACCAATCATCGCTTCTCCACGTAATCTCTCTCCAACATTTGATAAAACTACCCTACTTGACATAGTTGCTGATATCCTGGCTGGTGACAGGCAGATGGGAAATCCCGGGTATGATGTAGCCAGGTGGCAGTGCAATGAGTGTTGCCTCTTTATAGCGTCATTGTGCCCCACCCCCTGCATAGACAGCAATTCCCGTCATCTTAAGCCAGAGGGCGGTATGACAGTGATGTGATTCTGCAAGAATCACATCATCAAGCTGTCCAGAACGCCCACGTCACTCGGGAAGTGGCCGACACAAGTGATAACAGCCAGCCTCCGCCAGACTTGCCTACTTTTGCGAGTGTGTATATAACATGTATTATATATTTTATTGTGGTATAAAAACTAAACCACTCAACCTACCTTTCCATCCTAAGCATCAGACGAGGGGGATCTGGTACAAACAATGTCCGTATAATAAAGGGGGTAGATCATGTCAAACAAACCTTTTTGACTTTTTTTGACTGTGTGACTACAGTGATGGATAAAGGTGGAGCCGTGGATATAGCATATCTACACTTTAGTAAGGCTTTTCACACTGTTCCACATCGCAGACTGGTACTGGATACTAAGACGACCGAATGGATAAGATCTTGGTTGCAGGATAGAAAACAGAGAGTTGTGGTAAATGGAGTGCATTCACAGGAGGGAAATGTTACCAGTGGAGTACCCCAGAGATCTGTACTTGGACCAGTGCTTTTTAATATCTTTTTTTGGTGACATTGCAAATGGCATTAAAGGGAAAGTATGCCTTTTTGCAGATGACACAAAGGTTTGCAACAGGGTAGACACACCAGGTGGGGTAAAACAAATGATTGAGGATCTAGGTAGACTAGAGGAAACGTGGCTATTACAGTTTAATACCAAAAAATGCTAAATTATGCACTTGAGTCTCAAAAATCCAAAGGCTAAATATAGTATTAATGGCACTATGTCACGGCCGCGCAGCGGCGGCCGCCGCGCTTACCCATTCGGGTGCGCTGGTCTCCGGGGAGTCCACTTCTCCCGCCGGCTCCTGGCTCCCGGAGTGCAGGAGACGCTGCCGCCGACGGTCCTCAGCTCCGTGGGCACCGCCATGTCCGTCCACGTGGGGGCGATGGGGCTGGTGACGTCAACACCGCCCCTCCGCCAATGAGAAGACAGCGGGAAGTTTAAAAGGAGACAAGTCGCTCCAGTGCTTTCAGCATTCACGAGTGTCTCTCAAGCTCACAGACTCCATTGCTTCCAGCATTCAAGTGTGTCTCTCAGCTTGCAGACTCCAGTGCTACCAGTATACAAGTGTGACTCTCAGCCCGCAGTCTCCAGTGCTACCAGTATACAAGTGTGACTCTCAGCCCGCAGTCTCCAGTGCTTCCGGTTCACAAGTGTGTCTCTCGGCTCACAGACTCCGGTGCTGCCAGCGCTTCTTGTGTGTCTCTCAGCTTGCAGACACCAGGCCACTCGTGTCTTCGTCCAGTGTTCTTCAGCATCGTTCTCCAGTCATCATTCATCTCTTCGTCCAGTGTTCTTCATCATCGTTCACAAGTCATCACTCATCTCTTCGTTCAGTGTTCTTCAGCATCATTTTTAAGTCATCTCTCACCCCTTCGGTCAGTGTTCTTCAGCGTCGCTCTCAAGTCATCACTCATCTCTTCGTTCAGTGTTCTTCAGCATTGTTCTCAAGTCATCATTTACTTCTCCAGCACCATTCTCGAGTCTTCGTTTCATTTCTCATTCAGTGCATCCAGCATTGTTCATGGACTCTGTTCTCTATTAGTCTTGCATGAGGAAGACCTACATCCGACCGTCTCTATTTCGACCCAACTACGGTTCTTCCACCCGACCATCGGAAGAAACCCTGAGTTCTCAACCCTCTCAACCCAGGTCCGTGACAAACTATACTGGAAACTACTGAGGAGGAAAGGGATCTAGGAGTCACTATTTCAGGTGACTTAAAGGCAGGTAAGCAATGTAAGAAAGCAATGAGGAAGGCTAGTCAGATGCTTGGTTACATAGGAAGAGGAATCAGCAGAAAGTAATGATGCCACTGTATAAAGGTCAGTACTGACGGGGAGATTTCCCCAGAGATGTGTGCTGAGCGATCTATCTGACCGCTCAGCACACATTCCCCCCCTACCCCCCCCCCCCCCCCCCGCACGGCACAGTGCGATGTGTGCTGAGCGACGGGAGGGGCGCTCATTTCACCCAGTGGTGAAATGAGCGACCTGCTAGATTGTGCCAATCTAGCATGGGCGATAGCGACATGCGGGACCGCGCATCGCTATCGCTGTAGGAGATACACACGTAGAGATCCGTGCTTAACTTCTAAGCAATCTAGTCAGGTTGCTTAGAATTTAAGCACTGATCTCTCTGTGTGTACCCCCCTTGAGTCATTAGGGTTTGCGGTAACAATATGGTTTAAAAAAAAAAGGGGCAGACTGGATGGGCCAAGTGGTTCCTATCTACGTTTCTATGTAATAACATTATACATTGTGGAGAACATAGGAGGACAATACGATGCAAGGTTAGGAGGAGAAAAAACTTGTAACAAAGGAGGGGACAGTGTAATGGAGAGAAGACAATAGAATAGTGAGGGTGGTAGCCTCAGTCTACGGAGAAGAGAATCTAGAATATTTAAAGGAAAAGGTCAAGAACAACGCAATACTATATTATGCCTTGTAGACACAACAACACTGGAATCCAAACCACGGCTGTGATTGATCTACAGTATATGGGCAAGAATGCTGTGTAGCTCCCAGTCCTGATTGCTGTGTAAGGGAAATGTTACAGATATGTTGTGTGGAGGTGCTTGGGTTCAAGGTGTGTGCAGTGCTACCACTTGTATAAATAAGGGACTGCGCTTATAGAACCATTAAGGGTTTGACATGGTGGAAAAAAACATCAATCAAGACACATATAATATAAAATAAACTATATAAACAATCACTGAACATGTGTTAAAGGGTTCGGTATGTAACACTGCTGGTCTAGATGCCGGCAGTCACATGACCGACAGCGTCATCCCAACAGTAAAGATCCCGAAATTGGAGGGGATAAGTATATTTACCGTCCCCCGTCCCTGTCCCCTAATCATCAGGGAGGGGGAAGCTATGGCTAACCCTATGGAGGTGGCGACTATGGGAAACCCTTGAGGGTGGTGGCTATAGCTAACCCCCCCCCCCCCTTCCCCAGTGCTTAACCCCTCTAGTGCCTAAACCTACCCCGCCCCCCCCCCCCCCCCGGGCTCTGACACTAGCCTGTACCCCAATACTTACCTTCAGGATGTCGGCTGTCGGTGTTCCACCGCCAGTCTCCCGAATGGTGTCGAAATTTCAGCGCCTATCACATGACTGCCGGCATTCCATCCGAAAAGTATTAAAGCAATCTATTGCTAACATAATAACGTGCACAATATATTTAAAAATATGTATGATCGTCTATAGTAATAATAGCTATAAAGGTGAAATGAATTATAAGTAACTATCAATGCTGGCTAAACGTCCACTGTATCAATTGTAAACACCTATAAGGTTAAACTTTCAAACCGGGTCAATATCAATATTATTATTACCATGTCAACATGCTCATGTCAACGTGATGAATGTAGATAGTATGACTGCCGACATTTCATACCCAACCCAGTGATAACAAATGCAAAGAATCTTAACTAGACCCTTTTCATTTATGTCATTAATGTTCATTTGTTGTAAATAGTTTCTAACATTTTTTTTTTCATAAAGAGTAAATGTATTACTGGTGGAATGCAATAGGTTGGTAATGATTTCCAGCTTCTGTCTTGTCCTTCCCACTATCCATACAACATTTTGCCAATGTTCTTTCTGCGCGGCTGACAGCTCTATCATGTAGTATTATTCCTCCTCGCGTCAGTGCAGTGCATGCAGAAACTGTTCCTCCTGACACTTCATCCATGCATTCATTTACTATTGTTCCTAGTCTCCCCACCATTCATCCATGTATTTATCTAGTACTTTACCATGCATTCATCTACTGTTCTTCCAGGCCTCCTAAACTTCATCCATACATTCATCTACCGTTTCTTCTGTCCTCCGAACCATCATCCATGTATTCATCTACCGTTCCTCCTGGCCTCCCAACCTTCATCCATACATTCATCTACCGTTTCTCCTGGCCTCCCAACAATCATCCATGCATTTATCTCTTGTTCCTCCTGGCCTCCAAACAATCATCCATGCATTTATCTACTGTTCCTCCTTGCCTCCCAACAATCATCCATGCATTTATCTACTGTTCCTCCTGGCCACCCAACAATCATCCATGCATTTATCTACTGTTCCTCATGGCCTCCCAACAATCATCCATGCATTTATCTACTGTTCCTCCTGGCCTCCCAACAATCATCCATGCATTTATCTACTGTTCCTCCTGGCCTCCCAACAATCATCCATGCATTTATCTACTGTTCCTCCTGGCCTCCCAACAATCATCCATGCATTTATCTACTGTTCCTCCTGGCCACCCAACAATCATCCAAGCATTTATCTACTGTTCCTCCTGGCCTCCCAATCATCATCCACTCATTTCTCTACTGTTCCTCCTGGCATCCCAACTATCATCCATGCGTTCATCTACTGCTCCTCATAGCTTCCCAACCTCCATCCATGCATTCATCTACTGTTCCTCCTGGCTTCCCAACCATCATCAATGCATTCATTTACTGCTCCTCATAGCCTCTCCAGCATTCATTCATATAGTGATCTATTGTCCAAGACTATGTCTGGTCAGCCCCCCTTTTCTGGAACTCACTACCTCACCAAGTCAGACTATCCCCCAATCTTTTCAGCTTTAAGCTGGCAATAAAAACCACACCTCTTCATTACAGCCTACCATACTTTTTCTGAATTATCCACTGCTCCCTCCCTCTCCTATGCTTCTCCCCAGTTTACTCTGCAAAAGTTCTCCACTCCACTTAACATGTAAGCTCTCATGGACAGGGCTCTCCTTCATGTTTTATCCCTAGCACAATCCTTGGTTCCAGGGCCTCATCTGATTTCTCCTACTCCCTTTCAGGGACACTAAGGAGGTCATTCCAACTTTTTGCTGCCCGTGCGATCAACTATACGCCGCCTATGGGGGAGGGTTTTTTTGCATAGCAAGTCTGCAAACACTTGTGCAGCCCTGCTATGCAAAAAAAGTTTTTGAGTAGAACTAGACTAGGGTAAAAGTTACTTACCCTGTGCGATTATTCCAGCGTTGCAGGTCCCGGAATTGACATCAGACATCCGCCCTCCAAATGCCTGGACATGCCTGCGATCGCCACACCACTCCCAGAAAACGTTCAGTTGACGCCCCGGAACGCCTTCCTCCTGTCAATCTTCTTGCGATCGCGGTAGCGATCGCTTTCTTCGGTCTTCTTGTCATTGCCCAGTGACGGCCATCGCTGGGCAACAATGCGCCTGCGCATTGTGGCCGTCGCGCATGCGCAGTACCGACCCATTTGCACCACTGCGAAAAACAGCAGCGTGCAAATGGGTCAGAATGACCCCCTAAATACATATGCTCACCCCTTGACTTTTACATTTGTTGCCAAGACATAGGAAGTCATCCCATACCTACTTCATTGTTTGTTTGTTAGACTTAGTACTGTACCATAGTAATGACAGTCATGATGCCATTATTATGTCAGGTTATAGTTTTGTATTTTTCCTCTATAGCACTACATAAACTGTTTGGTCCTCCTTGTTCCCCCCACCACTCATCTGTTTATTGATCTACTGCACCTCCTGGACTCCCCACTATTCATCCGTGTATTGATGTACTGTACCTGTCACGATCCGGGTATCTGGACGCCATTTCTTACCCATCAGATGCCTCCTAAGGCTGGCTCAGCGCTCCAGGACCGGATCCCATCTGTTATCCTAATGTTCACATTCCTGCATCCTCTCCTGTCTCTCTGAGACGCTGTCACAGTAACGCCTTATTACATCTGGCATGGCGTCTCCCGCGGCCTCCGCCGCCGTCCCTGAGCTTCTGCATGCAGAGTGTCAGAGTGGCGATTACGTCAGCCGCGGCCTCCGCTGTGTCCGCGTGGTTGGATGTGCACTTGTCAGCCTGGCGTCTCCTGTCTCCAGTGGCCGGCGCCGCCATTACTGTTTTCATTACCACATGGATTACAAACCAAACTTCCCTCCAAGTGTCTGCATGGGCGCAGCCATCTTGGATTCTGTCAGCTGATCATTTCCTCCAATCTGTTGTCAGTATTGTTAATCTGCATAATTGCCTAGCCAATCCCTTCCTTGCTGCAGGTATAAATACACTGTGCCTGAGCAAGGAAGGCGTCAGTGCTTTGGTTGTCAAACCTAGTTCCTGTTTGTCTCTCTCCTGTGATTGTCTTCCAGGTTCCAGCTCCTGTCTCAAGACTTCCACCATAGAGACCCGCACCAGCATTCCACCTGCGGTGTAGCCTGACTCTCCAATCCATTGTGGATTCATCTGTTTCCAGCTACAACATTACCTGCTTCCAGCTCAGCTTCCAGCAGAGTACAGCTTCCCTTAAAGGGCCGGTGTCCTTTCTACACTTTACCACTCTCCACCGGTATTATTATTTCTCCGCTCTCAAGTTCTACATTTCAGTTCATATTTCATCGCTCCCAAGTTCATTTATTATTTAACTGGTTCCAGCCAGTATCCACTCCGTGCTAACAACAGTCTGGTTCCAGCCAGTATCCACAGCAGCTGTTTTATCTTCAGCAACCCAGCTTTTCCTGGAACACCAGCTGGCACAATCCTGGGTTATCTCCATTGCTACAGTCGGGCCTGGTAAGGACTTTCCATCTAGAAGATCATAAGAACTATCTCACACTACCAGTGCCCTGTGGCTCCTGCCATCCTGTAGTACCCAGGAACTGTATTTATTCTTTGCTGACTTTTACGTTTTCTTTTACTGCAGCTGTGTTGCGGAGTTGTCATAATAAACATCATTGACTTTTATCCAAGTTGTCGTGGTCACGCCTTCGGGCAGTTATTATTCATGTTACTTACATGTCCAGGGGTCTGATACAACCTCCCAGGTTCCGGTACATCTCAGCCCCTACAACTGAGGCTGCCTCCCGTCAGCTCAGGCCCTCAGTTGTGACAGTAAGCACTGACCTAATGAATCCAGCCGGAGACCAGGATCAAGCGGCCAGGCCGATGCAAGAACTGGCAGCCCGACTAGAACATCAGGAGGCTGCACAGGGCCACATCATCCGCTGTCTCCAGGATCTCTCTACTCGGCTGGATGGGATTCAGACAACTCTCCGTGGATCAGGCGCGTCTGGTGCGTCAACCACAGTGACTCCAGCTATAACCCCACCCACCTTACCCATTTCTGCTCCACGTCTTCATCTTCCAACGCCAGCAAAATTTGACGGATCTCCAAGATTCTGCAGGGGATTTCTCAACCAGTGTGAGATTCAGTTTGAGCTACAACCTGGCAATTTTCCCAGTGACCGTACAAAAATTGCCTACATTATTTCTCTTCTCAGTGGCTCAGCCCTTGATTGGGCATCACCGTTATGGGAGAGGTCCGACACCCTGCTATCTTCCTACACTGCCTTCGTGTCAACATTCAGGCGCATCTTCGACGAGCCAGGCCGGGTAACCTCAGCTTCATCCGAGATTCTCCGTTTACGCCAGGGGTCACGTACTGTAGGACAATATCTGATACAGTTCCAGATCCTGGCATCCGAACTGGCATGGAACGACGAGGCCCTGTATGCTGCATTCTGGCATGGCTTATCTGAGCGTATTAAAGATGAGTTAGCTACCAGAGACTTACCTTCTAAGTTAGATGAGCTAATCTCACTCTGCACGAAAGTTGATTTACGTTTCAGAGAGAGAGCAACTGAGCGTGGAAGATCATCTGCTCCAAAATCTTCTGCTCCTCCTCCTCGTCAACTGTCACCATCTAAAGATGAGCCCATGCAACTTGGTCGTTCCCGTTTAACTCCTGCTGAGCGCCGAAGACGTCTCTCCGAGTTTCTCTGTCTCTATTGTGCAGCTCCGTCTCACACCATTAATGCCTGTCCCAAACGTCCGGGAAACTCCAAATCCTAGCTCGCCAAGGAGAGGGCCGGCTAGGAGTAATGATCTCCTCTCCATCTCCTCAAGATTGTAATCTCCCAGTCTCGCTTCAAGTTGCTCAACGTTATCGGAACGTCATTGCCCTCCTTGATTCCGGAGCAGCTGGGAACTTTATTACCGAAGCCTATGTTAAACGGTGGTCCCTACCCACCGAGAGACTTCCTTCGTCCATTTCTTTAACTGCCGTGGATGGCAGCAAAATTTTTGATGCAGTCATTTCTTTAAGGACTCTACCAGTTCGTCTGAGAGTGGGAGTTCTTCATTCCGAACTTATTTCTTTTTTAGTGATTCCAAGAGCCACACATCCTGTGGTCCTGGGCCTTCCATGGCTCCGTCTTCACAATCCTACAATTGATTGGACGACTACGCAAATCCTGGCATGGGGTTCCTCCTGTGCTGAGACATGTTTGTTTAAAGTATTGCCTGTCTGTTCTTCCTCCCCCAGGTCGTCTGATGTTCCACCTCCTCCATATCAAGATTTCACGGATGTGTTCAGTAAAGCTTCTGCTGATATCCTTCCTCCTCATAGAGAATGGGACTGTCCGATTGATCTCGTTCCAGGGAAGGTTCCACCTCGAGGCCGAACTTATCTGTTGTCTCTGCCTGAGACGCATTCTATGGAGGAATATATTAAAGAGAACCTAGCAAAGGGGTTCATTCGACCTTCTTCTTCTCCAGCCGGCGCAGGCTTCTTTTTTGTAAAAAAGAAAGATGGTGGTCTGCGGCCGTGCATCGACTACAGAGGTTTGAACGACATTACCATCAAGAACCGTTATCCTTTACCCCTGATTACTGAGCTCTTTGACAGAGTTAGCGGAGCTACCATCTTTACAAAGCTGGACTTGCGAGGTGCATACAATCTCATCCGGATCCGTGAGGGTGACGAGTGGAAGACCGCCTTTAACACCCGTGACGGACATTATGAGTACCTCGTCATGCCCTTCGGATTGAGCAATGCTCCAGCTGTCTTCCAGCATTTTGTCAATGAGATCTTCAGAGACATTCTATACCGTCATGTCGTGGTCTATCTAGACGATATCCTCATTTTTGCCAACGATTTAGAGGAACATCGTTTTTGGGTTAAAGAGGTTCTGTCCCGTCTCCGTGTCAATCATCTCTATTGCAAATTAGAAAAATGCGTCTTTGAAGTCAAGTCCATTCCGTTTCTAGGGTACATTGTGTCCGGTTCCGGACTAGAGATGGATCCTGAGAAACTACAAGCAATCCAAAATTGGCCGGTACCCTTAACCCTCAAAGGGGTCCAGAGGTTCTTAGGGTTCGCCAACTATTACCGAAAGTTTATACGAGACTTTTCCACCATTGTGGCGCCTATTACTGCTTTCACTAAGAAGGGTGCTAACCCGTCCAAGTGGTCTGAAGAAGCCATGCAAGCATTTCATCTTTTAAAACAAAGGTTCATCTCTGCGCCTGTTCTGAAACAGCCTGACATCGACTCTCCTTTCATCTTAGAGGTGGATGCCTCCTCCGTTGGAGTAGGAGCGGTGTTATCTCAGAGGGCTAAAGATGGCCATTTACACCCTTGCAGTTTCTTCTCCCGGAAGTTCTCCCCAGCTGAGCGCAACTATGCCATTGGCGACCAGGAGTTGCTAGCCATCAAGCTCGCTCTAGAAGAGTGGAGGTATCTGTTGGAGGGAGCTTCTCATTCAATCACCATACTTACAGACCACAAGAACCTTTTATACCTGAAGGGCGCACAATGTCTCAACCCTCGTCAGGCCAGATGGGCACTTTTCTTTTCCAGGTTCGACTTTAAACTCCAGTTCTGTCCGGGCTCTCAGAATCGCAAGGCCGATGCCCTTTCCCGCTCATGGGAGCAAGAAAATGAGTCAGAGTCTTCAGACAAGCATCCTATTATAAATCCGTTGGCATTCTCCACGGTAGGGATGGACTCTACGCCCCCATCAGGGAAAAGTTTTGTGAAGCCGATGCTAAGGAAGAAGCTCATGCATTGGGCCCATGCTTCCCGTTTTGCCGGACATACAGGTATCCAAAAAACCCTGGAGTTTATCTCTAGGTCCTATTGGTGGCCAACTCTGAAAAAGGACGTCTTGGAGTTTATTGCATCTTGCCCAAAGTGTGCCCAACATAAAGTATCCCGCCAGTCGCCTGCGGGGCAACTGGTTCCACTATCCGTTCCCCGTCGACCATGGACCCACTTGTCGATGGATTTCATTACAGACTTACCCATGTGCAACAAGTTCAATACCATCTGGGTGGTAGTTGACCGGTTCACCAAGATGGCACACTTCATTCCTCTCACCGGTCTTCCGTCAGCTTCCAAGTTGGCTCAAGTATTCATACAAGAGATCTTCCGACTCCACGGTCTTCCTGAAGAAATTATCTCAGATCGAGGAGTTCAATTCACAGCCAAATTCTGGCGAAGTTTATGTCAAGTCCTCCAAGTCAAGCTAAAGTTTTCCACGGCTTACCATCCTCAGACCAATGGTCAAACCGAGAGGGTGAATCAGGACTTGGAGGCCTTCCTCCGCATCTATGTGTCCTCCTCTCAAGATGACTGGGTTCAATTACTTCCCTGGGCCGAGTTCTGTCATAACAACCAGTATCATTCTTCATCTGCTTCAACACCATTCTTCACTAACTTTGGATTCCACCCTAAAGTTCCTGAGTTCCAACCGCTTCCAGCAACTTCTGTTCCCGCAGTGGATATCACCTTGCATCAGTTTGCCAATATTTGGAAGAGCGTACGATCAGCTCTGCTCAAGGCATCGTTCAGGTACAAGAAGTTTGCGGATAAGAAGCGTCGAGCAGTTCCTGCTCTCAAGGTGGGTGATCGGGTATGGTTATCCACGAAGAATTTGAGGTTAAGAGTTCCCAGTATGAAGTTTGCACCTCGCTATATCGGTCCTTTCAAGATTGAACAAGTCATCAATCCTGTTGCTTACAGATTCCAGTTGCCTCCCTTCTTAAAAATACCCAGGACATTCCATGTTTCCCTGTTGAAACCGCTGATCTTGAATCGGTTTCATTCCTCACTTCCTCCAACTCCGAAAGTCCAAACTCAACGAGGCGTTGAGTATGAAGTGGCCAAGATCCTGGACTCACGTCACCGTTACGGTCAACTACAGTATCTTATTGACTGGAAGGGTTACGGCCCTGAGGAACGTTCATGGACCAATGCTTCTGATGTCCATGCTCCTGCCTTGGTCCGGAGATTCCATTCCAAGTTTCCTCAAAAGCCAAAGAAGTGTCCTGGGGCCACTCCTAAAGGGGGGGGTGCTGTCACGATCCGGGTATCTGGACGCCATTTCTTACCCATCAGATGCCTCCTAAGGCTGGCTCAGCGCTCCAGGACCGGATCCCATCTGTTATCCTAATGTTCACATTCCTGCATCCTCTCCTGTCTCTCTGAGACGCTGTCACAGTAACGCCTTATTACATCTGGCATGGCGTCTCCCGCGGCCTCCGCCGCCGTCCCTGAGCTTCTGCATGCAGAGTGTCAGAGTGGCGATTACGTCAGCCGCGGCCTCCGCTGTGTCCGCGTGGTTGGATGTGCACTTGTCAGCCTGGCGTCTCCTGTCTCCAGTGGCCGGCGCCGCCATTACTGTTTTCATTACCACATGGATTACAAACCAAACTTCCCTCCAAGTGTCTGCATGGGCGCAGCCATCTTGGATTCTGTCAGCTGATCATTTCCTCCAATCTGTCAGTATTGTTAATCTGCATAATTGCCTAGCCAATCCCTTCCTTGCTGCAGGTATAAATACACTGTGCCTGAGCAAGGAAGGCGTCAGTGCTTTGGTTGTCAAACCTAGTTCCTGTTTGTCTCTCTCCTGTGATTGTCTTCCAGGTTCCAGCTCCTGTCTCAAGACTTCCACCATAGAGACCCGCACCAGCATTCCACCTGCGGTGTAGCCTGACTCTCCAATCCATTGTGGATTCATCTGTTTCCAGCTACAACATTACCTGCTTCCAGCTCAGCTTCCAGCAGAGTACAGCTTCCCTTAAAGGGCCGGTGTCCTTTCTACACTTTACCACTCTCCACCGGTATTATTATTTCTCCGCTCTCAAGTTCTACATTTCAGTTCATATTTCATCGCTCCCAAGTTCATTTATTATTTAACTGGTTCCAGCCAGTATCCACTCCGTGCTAACAACAGTCTGGTTCCAGCCAGTATCCACAGCAGCTGTTTTATCTTCAGCAACCCAGCTTTTCCTGGAACACCAGCTGGCACAATCCTGGGTTATCTCCATTGCTACAGTCGGGCCTGGTAAGGAATTTCCATCTAGAAGATCATAAGAACTATCTCACACTACCAGTGCCCTGTGGCTCCTGCCATCCTGTAGTACCCAGGAACTGTATTTATTCTTTGCTGACTTTTACGTTTTCTTTTACTGCAGCTGTGTTGCGGAGTTGTCATAATAAACATCATTGACTTTTATCCAAGTTGTCGTGGTCACGCCTTCGGGCAGTTATTATTCATGTTACTTACATGTCCAGGGGTCTGATACAACCTCCCAGGTTCCGGTACATCTCAGCCCCTACAACTGAGGCTGCCTCCCGTCAGCTCAGGCCCTCAGTTGTGACAGTACCGCCTGGCCTGCCCACCATTCATCCATGTATTGATCTACTGTACCTCCTGACCTCTCCACCATTCCTCCATGTATTGATCTACTGTACCTCCTGGCCTCCCCACCATTCTTTCATGCATTGAGCTACTGTACCTCTTGGCCTCCCCACCATTCCTCTATGTATAAAACTTCTGTACTTTATGACCTTGCCACCATTTATCCATGTATTTACCTACTGTACCTCCTGGCCTCCCCACCATTCATTCATGTATTAACCTACTGTACCTCCTGGCCTCCTCACCATTCATCCATGTATAAAACTTCTGTACTTTATGGCCTTGCCACCATTTATCTATGTATTTACCTACTGTACCTCCTGACCTCCCCACCATTATGCATGTATTGATCTACTGTACCTCCTGGCCTCCCCACCATTCATCCATGTATTGACCTACTATGCCTCCTGGTCTTGCCACCATTCATCCATGCAGTGATCTACTATACTGTAAGGCCTCCCCACTATTTATCGATGTATTTACCTACTGTACCTCCTGGCCTCCCCACCATTCATCCATGTATTGACCTACTGTACCTCTTGGCCTCCTCACCATTCATCCGTGTATAAAACTTCTGTACTTTATGGCCTTGACACCATTTATCCATGTATTTACCTACTGTACCTCCTGACCTCCCCACCATTATCCATGTATTGATCTACTGTACCTCCTGGCCTCCCCACCATTCATCCATGTATAAAACTTCTGTACTTTATGGCCTTGCCACCATTTATCCATGTATTTACCTACTGTACCTCCTGACCTCCCCACCATTATCCATGTATTGATCTACTGTACCTCCTGGCCTCTCCACCATTCATCCATGTATTGACCTACTGTACCTCCTGGTCTTGCCACCATTCATCTATGCAGTGATCTACTATTCTGTAAGGCCTCCCCACTATTCATCCATGTATTGATCTACTGTACCACCTGGCATCCCCACAATTAATCCATGCATTCATCGACTGTTCCTCCTGGCCTGTACACCATTTATCCACATATTCATCATGTTTCTATGGACTCCTGGTAGTACAACCATGTAAATATCTACTATATTATCTATACTATCTACTATATATTATTGGGCACTTGATACTCATTCCCCTCCCCCACCGGTTTCTGATAAGACCGCCCCCTCCAGCTAAATTATTTTTTTTGTGCCTTTTGCAGGCTTGCACATGCAAACGCTCCTAATTTTCTGGACTCCTGGACTGCACATGCATGCACTCCAAAGACTCTCCCTGGACCCTTATGGGGATACAGTCTTTGTTCTGTGTCCAAAGACCAGCGGCAGAATTGGGGAACTGGAAAGCTCTGATGCAGGGGGACTGCTGTGCTGCTCTGAGACAGTGATGCCCCTAAGTACATGCTTCATGTGCCTAGTGGGAAATCCAGCTCTGTACCCAACACTGTCTTACTCACTGTTCCTGAGACATTTAGGGTGGGATTCAATTCTTTTCACCCCTTTCCACACCCGTTCTGTTTCTGCCCTCAGGGACGTTGTATCATTATTTCAGCTCGCTACCCCTGGAGTAGCGAGGCACCCAACCCTTTACACAGCTAAACCTGATTACTCTGGGCGCAATATGCGCGATAACGGAAATCATTTTAGAAAGGAAATTGGGCGTGATATATCATTTGAATCTCACCCTTAGCCTGTATCGAATTGTTTTTTAATAACTTTTTTTTAATTACAGAAGGCCACTGACAACACGCAACGGAAGCCATAATGTCTCTCCATGTGCTGGCCATGTCACTCGTCCTACTTACCTTCTCCTCCAATTTGGCCATGGCTGTTAAGAAGGAAATCCGGGCGCCACAGACGCTGTCAAGAGGTCTTGTAGCTGATATTTTGACTGCATTCATTTTCCCATTAGTAGAACAGTCAGATACTAATTACTAGTTTGTGATTTAAATTATAGACAACAGGAGAGGACTGTTTAGCATCTTCTTTCTTATTTCACCATATTCCATCTGAATGTGTCCTATCACTGTGATAGGAATATAAATGTATAATATAATGTATAGCTCAAAATCATCATCATCATCATCATCATCATCATCATCATCATCACCATAATAATAATAATAATAATAATAATAATAATAATAGTACTTTTCTCCTGTGTTTGGGGTATTGCAAGCCTGGAAATGGTTAAAACATCACTATAAAGCCCATTATCCTGACACTTTATTCCTGTTTTTCTCTTAAAGAGGGAGATGTATCAAGCCTTGGAAAGAGATAAAGTGACTGTGCTAAAGAAATGACAGAAGCTGATTGGTTACTTTGGACAACGTCTCCAATTTATCTCTCTCCCAAGGATTGATACATCTCCCCCGAAGTCTGTCTGGGCTTAGGCTTGTTTCATGCTTTCCTGCCTTTTCTTTCTGTGATCTGGGGAGGACCAGCTGGGACGGACGATGCCATGTGGCACCGTAAATGGTGTCATTGCAGCCCTGCCCCATGACATAATGCTCCATTCTGCAGTATTAAATCGTGGGGCATTGCCATGACGACTTGGTTTACAAGGTGTAAGACGTCTGTGTACTCTTTCAGGAACCTGGGAGACCTCCCCCTAAATATGTGAGTCTCCCGGAGATTCCTAGAGAACCGGCAGCTATGCCCTATTTAGGTCTTACATTAATCCTAAGCATGGGCTGTCTTGGTCACATGTGCTATTCTTGCGTTAGAATGATTTGGGAAATACTCACACCCCACTGATATTTCAAACCTTGCTCTTATTAAATAGTCTAGTCCTGCAATATCAAATCTTCTTTTTGTGTGGTGTGCGCATAAAGAAGTACATTCAGGGAACATTGAATTGTTCACCATCCCTATTGATGGAGCAATTGGTTCCTTCCATTGATGGCAGTAAACTATCGACGGCTTGAACCATCAGTGGGTGGGACAGGTGTGTGCATGTGACTGTGAAGGGCCAACCAGAGAAGGAGGGCAGGGCTAAGAGACGGCCAACAGGAGGGTGGGACTTAGCGATGTGCAAAATAGGATCTTACCTATCGATGGTGGAGAAACGTAGGAACTGACAGCCTGATTCAGAGTTGCACACAATGTCAATGTTGGACGCAGTGGAGCTTATGCTTTATTTGTAGCACTCTTTGGGATGAGGTAATGGAGGGTGAATACAAAAATGCAGGTATGTTGTCTTCTGAGCGTATCCTAGTCAGCCACTGTGAATTTGGACTGGACCCAGGCATCTTCGCTGGGACAAATGCAACTGCATGTACCTGTCCCCCTGAGTCAGACCATTAGGAGAACATCGACCATTGTAAGTAAATCATTAATATTTGCTACCGATGGTCTATGTAAATACTTAGGGTATATTTACTAAAGCTTCTAAAACAGAGAATTGGTGATGTTGCCCATACCAACCAATCAGAAAATTTACTCCTTAAGCCAAATACACACTAGACGAGATTTTGAAAGATCTCGCTCAGAATGGGCGATCTGAGCGAGATCTTTCACAATCTCGTCCAGTGTGTACACTAAATATCGTTAACGATGCGCGCTACCGCACATCGTTAATGACCCCCCCCTCGTCCGAACATGTACGGACGAGGGAGGTCCTCGTCAACGACAGCCATGCTGCAGATGTCCATCGTTCCCCCTGCAGTCCCCCCGGCGTCGCTGCCTGTCCCGGCCGCATCGGCAAGTGTGTATGCACTTGCCAATGCCTAATCCCCCCCCGCCGGGTCCCCGCCGGGTCCCCGCCGCCGCCAATATCGGCGCTGGCGGGGATCGGGTAGTGTGTAGGGCCCTTTAGTGGCTAATTTGCACTCAGCAAGAGACATCCGGTGACCCGCCACACATATAAGTGCATAAGTCAATGTAATAATAAATCGATACTGTAAAACAGTGTTTACTCTTACTGTACATAAATAAAAGACCTTTACTAACATTTCAGCAACATTTAAAACGTAAAACCGGTGTATATCAATTTCAATAGTATATGAAGTCACAATAAATGTAGTGAATAAAGCTACCTAGTAATTGTCTTTTTTTATGGCTTCAAAGGTTGGTTTGTGTCTATTCAATTGAAGTCGGAACTGCCGTCTTGTCGGAAAGACAGCAGTTTCCGACTTTTTTAGGTCAGAAACTGTTCTGACCTATTCAATGAGGCTGCCGTTTTTCTGAAAAGTCAGCAATTCCGACCTGTCAGAAAACACGTGGATTGGCGGAATAGCCGCGGATCCACGTGTTTTGTCAGAATCGCGGCCAAATCCGACAGGTTTTAGCCCCGTTTTCGACAAAGTCAATCCGAAAAGTCGGATTGGCATTTAACGGGAACTAACTGAATACTGCATTGACGGATCCTTTCCGTTGGAAAGGATCCGACAAGCATTGAATACACCCCTATATGTGAAAGTGTTGTACAGTACAGTGACTACTTTGTCACAAATCATACATTTAACAGCATGTTCTCTTCTAGGTTGGGGAGACAGCATTTCCTGGGTTCAGACCTATGAAGAAGGATTGTACAATGCAAAAAAAAGGTATGATAGGTAGATTGTTAGCTCTGGGGACCATTATTTTGGGTCATAAAATACGGATTTGTATTCACAGCTGGATTATGCCATCCTAGCACATCTGCTTAGCTTTTACCACCAGTGTCATATTTAAAAAAGAGAAATTCATTACACAATTTACTTAGCAAACAAACCAAAGCACTATGGGGCCGATTTCATACCATCCGCATCCTCGGTGGATGGCATGTGATAAAATCGACCCAGTCCGCACTGTGATAATTGATTACATCACACGGATGTATCAATTATCGCATGCAGGGACAGATACAACCTTTTTCACATTTTTTTTGTAAAAATAATATTAATATGAGTTGTGATCACATACATGTGTAATCTCATTGCGCCACTAGATGGCGACAAGCTGCTGATTTCCATGGAGAATACTGTAGACTGGGTCCTGAATTTATCTGATTGCACCGCATCATTGATTGCAGCCACCCTTTTCCTTGTGTGCATATCCTTCCGATAATCAAGTTAATGTTAGCGTCTTGATTTGTGACGTTCTCAGAAGTCCCCTTCGCCATAACGCCCTCATTCTCTAATGCCTTCGGGAAGCAAGTAGATTTTTTTTTTTTTACCTATTTTATTAGCTTTAAGTGATACTAAAATAATGTGAACAACGCAGGTGTGTCCAGACCATTTTCGGGCCGGCTGCATGACATCACACACAGCCGCTCTGAGGAAAAAAAATGGCGCCGGACCCCCTGCGCAGGCAGGGACCAACCTCAAATCAATGCATTCGTAATAAAATTGTGAACGCATCACGGGGCGGCGCGTCACACATGCAGATCGGCCTTGTCTTGTGTTGGGCATGTGAGTAGATGGATGCAGATATTGCTGCGGAAGCAAGATCTGTGTCCGTCTCTGAATAACCCCCTTAGTGTCTCAGTCCCATGCTCAAAATGAACGTGTTGCAGTTTGTATGCTGAGCAGACTTCTCAGACAAGAAACTAGGCAAAGCAGAATATCCTGACCTGCAGGATACTGACAGATGTGACTTGCTTGCTGAGTAGCTGTAATCAGGAATGGGGTAACAGGTGAGTAACCCAGCGGCAGCGGACACTGGGATGTTTTGTGACATAATTGTCACGAGCAACATTAAGGTGACTGATAACAGAGAACAGTTTTATTCTTCTATAGGTAACTAAAGGTAATGGGGTTTTGCCCAGAGCATCCAATCAGATTGTAGCTGCCATTTTCCTGGCAAGGTTGAGAAAATGAAAGCAAACTCCTTATTGGCTGCTGTGGGCAGCACCATTTTTTCCACATAGTTTATGCAAAATGTCTCCTATAATAATGAGCGTGAGGAAGAAGTGGTTTTATGGTCTTAACATTTATCATCCTACTACGAACCAGCACAGAACCTAATAATACTTTCTCATATAACGCCTCAGTGATGTCCCTGGTTCCTAGAAAACTGATGAACTCCCTTGACATGAATATGGCTTTAGACCAGGAGCAAAATTTACTAACGTTTGATTTTGGTGTTTCAAGGGATTTGGCATTCGATTTCCATTCGATTTGGATTGAACAGATTTACTAAAGACCCAATTGAATGTCAAGTCATTTCTAAAGCCAAGTTCAACTTACTTCACAATAGAAATCAAATTTCTGAAATACATCAATGTTTTCCCATAGCCCAACAAAAAAATCCCCTAATTTACTAAAATTTGATTTAAAATCTAAATCGAACTCCAAATTGAACCTCACATCCACAACTGTTTACAATGATGTTAGACATTCGATTTTGGCTTTTAAACACCATTCTAATGGTAGGAAATTGATAGTGATGACCTTTTAAGTACCCAAAAGCATGTAGGGCAGTGTGGAAGTAGTAATAATGGATGGCCAAGGTTATGGTATGTTGTGGACCTACCTACAGAATTCAAATCACCACCTGACTGAGATAACCCTGGAGGATCAATCAGAGCACCATCAGCAGCTTTATGAGTTGAATGGTGCACATATTTATACTTATAGACATCATACTTATTCCATGAATGTGCAATACATAGCACCAGAGCACAATATTGGGCAATTCTGCTGGAAATATAGAGACATTTTAAATCATGAGTGTTGTAACTGGCTATCCTGATTCAACCCATGATGCCTATATCCTCAGTTATTCATCCCTGTCTGCAAAATTTTTTGTGGGACAAATGCCAGGGGGATGGTTGTTGTGTTAGATACCAGTATGTAATAATAAAGCAGCTAATAGCAAATGTTACTATACTGTTCTAATTTGTTCCCCTTTCACCAAAAAAGGTAATTTAGGCTATGGCTGTTGCTTTTGGCTTCTGACTCCTTTGTCAAATCCACAAACTCCTGCTGAGCATAAGTATGAAGAGGTACATATAGCCACCCAATCCATGACAGAGTGCATCTTTGTTTTTGTTTTGTTTTTTGTGTTTTTAATTTTTGGAAGGCATAGTATTATGGGGGTCATTCCGAGTTGTTCGCTCGTTGCCAATTATCGCAACGGAGCGATTAAGGCAAAAATGCGCATGCGCATGGTTCGCAGTGCGCATGCGGTTAGTATTTTAACACAAAACTTAGTAGAGTTACTCACGCCCAAACAAAGATTTTTCATCGTTGAAGTGATCGGAGTGTGATTGACAGGAAGTGGGTGTTTCTGGGCGGAAACTGGCCGTTTTCTGGGAGTGTGCGGAAAAACGCAGGGGTGTCAGGGAAAAACGCGGGAGTGTCTGGAGCAACGGGGGAGTGGCTGGCCGAATGCTGGGCGTGTGTGTGATGTCAAACCAGGAACGAAACTGACTGAACTGATTGCTATGTGTGAGTAAGTCTCGAGCTACTCGGAAACTGCTAAGAAATTTCTATTCGCAATTCTGCTAATCTTTCGTTCGCAATTCTGCTAAGCTAAGATACACTCCCAGAGGGCGGCGGCTTAGCGTGTGCAATGCTGCTAAAAGCAGCTAGCGAGCGAACAACTCGGAATCACCCCCTATATCATTTGGCAAAAGTGTTCGATATTGTGCTCTGTTGCCGTCTATTGCATAATCCCGCATTAAATAAACCACTCCCTCCCCAAAAAATTATGCAATAAACAGGGAGCAGGCACATGTTTGTTTGTTTGTTTGTTTGTTTGTTTGTTTGTTTTTTAGCAACAACTTATTTGCATATAAAGTGGCAGGCAGACAGGAAGGCAGATTAGAGCTAAACTTATTGTCAACTATTTCAGTATTCAAAAAAATGTATAATAATCATCACTTAGGTTTTCATTTATAAAACAGTGTAAAGAGCAAGCTTCCCCTTTAATTAGTGTGCATGTGATACATTTGGACCAATAGGAAGCAATGAGGAAGTTCTGTTCGATTTTGCATTCGATTTTGCTGGGGATTTTAATGGGGATTTGAGGTTCGATTTCATAAATTCAACTCAAAATCCCTTCCCGAATTCGATTTGAAAATCGAATGCAAAATCGATTTTTAATAAATAATGGATTTTCCAAAAATTTTAGAAACTCAAAAGGAATCGATTTCAATCGATTTTGAAGATTCATACAGTGGTTTTCAAAATTGGATTTTAGTAAATATACCCTTAGGTCACAAACACCCTCCACAGTGTTTGTATCGCTGGTATATATATATTAGGTATTTTTGTGTAATACATGTATTATGTAATGTCCAGTATAGGGGATGCCGCATGCGTGTACACCCTAACATAACTTCTCTGTGTTCTTCTATTTCAGTAACAAACCTCTGATGGTAATACATCACTTGGAAGACTGTCAGTACTGTCAAGGTATATAACAATATCATACCACTCTACATACATACTGATCAGGAGCAACAATTGTTGTATTGCGCATATTTATCTGTCCTACTATTGTGGGGCTTATTAAGAGTTGGGTGAACAGTACACTAATTGTTCTCATGTGTAAGATTTGCGCAGTGTAAATGCATATTGATAGGTCTATATCTATCGCTTTGTGTATCGTTGACTTGAGCCAGAACGGGAGCTGGCAGGGGTGGGCAAGCATATGATGAGAACTGTAGAGCTGGGTACACACTAGGACGACAGATCGGCCATCCAACTGACCCGTCGACCTGACGATTGGTAAGTGCATACATACTTCGCAACTGACAGCCCGATGAGTTGTGCCTGACATCACAACTGAGCGGGCTTTTACATGTTGAGCCCAGTTGTGATGTCAGTCACCGGCGGACCCTGCTGTAATGGTACTGGTGGTCTGCAGTTCACGTCTGCGCTGCAGGGCCGACGCGCTATGTCTGTGAATGACGTAGTTCACAGACATATCCCTGAAACACACCCGTTGACACACCACGATATATCGGCAGTTCAATTGAACGACCGATATATCGGCCGGTGTGTAGTCAGCTTAAGGGGGGCGCGTGTACCCGGATCCCCACTGGGCCCTTCCAACAAGCCTGGGCCTAGATGATTAGTACCCTCTCAGCTCCCGTTCTCGGTGCCACTGAAAAATTTCTAGCGTAGTGTTCGCAAAGCATGTTAAACATGTCGGCATGATAACTTTAATTATGGGCCTTCTCCCATCAACATTTGGATTGTCGACAGCATAAGTATTAGCAATTTAAGTACATCCCCATTATTAGATGACAACTATTTATATTCATGTAACATCACCCAGATCTCATTTCCCATCAGCACTGAAGAAAGTGTTTGCAGAAAATGAAGAACTTCAAGAATTAGCCAAAGAAAGTTTTATATTGCTCAATCTCATGGTAGGTGGCCGCTCTGTGTTACTCTGCATCAGTAGTGGTATTACTGCGGTTATTATTCTCACACTTTTATCTCTCTGCCACCCCATATTGATCAATATATTTATTATCTTAGCGTGACTTGTTAATTTCATCTTCAGGCGTCTGACTACATTATGTGCAGGCATTAATAATAAGCCATTACTCAGTGTCATTAAATATATACACGGAGACTTATTGGTGGGGAAAAGTGTCAGCATTATTTAAATAACAGGATTTTAATACCTACCGGTAAATCCTTTTCTCCTACTCCGTAGAGGATGCTGGGGTCCACTTATTGACCATGAGGTATAGACGGTTCCGCAGGAGCCATGGGCACTCTTAAGACTTTTCAATGGGTGTGAACTGGCTCCTCCCTCTATGCCTCTCCTCCAGACTTCAGTTATAGGAACTGTGCCCAGGGAGACGGACATTTCGAGGAAAGGATTTACTTTAATACTAGTGCTGAGATACATACCAGCTCACACCTCAACCATGCCGCACACATGGCAATCAACATAACACACGCCAACAGGCAAGAACCAACAAGCTGAAACTAACATAACACAACTTGTGTATAACTAAACTGTAGGTAAAGTACGCACTGGGACGGGCGCCGCCGCCCAGCATCCTCTACGGACTAGAAGAAAAGGATTTACCGGTAGGTATTAACATCCTGTTTTCTCATACGTCCTAGAGGATACTGGGGTCCACTTATTGACCATGGGGTTTATACCAAAGCTCCAGTACAGGCAGGAGAGTGCGGATGACCCTGCAGCACCGATTGACCAAACTTGAGGTCTTCATCGGCCAAGGTATCAAACTTGTAAAATTTTGCAAACGTGTTTGACCCCGACCAAGTAGCTGCTCAGCAAAGTTGTAATGCCAAGACCTCCTGGGCAGCCGCCCAGGATGAGCCCACCTTCCTAGTGGAATGGGCCTTCACCGATTTCGGCAACGGCAATCCAGCCGTAGTATGAGCCTGCTGAATCGTACTTCTGATCCAACGTGCAATAGTCTGCTTGGAAGCAGGACACCCAATCTTGTTGGGAGCATACAGGACAAACAAAGACTCTGTTTTCCCAATTCGAGCTGTTCTAGCGACATAAATATTCAAAGCTCTAACCACATCTAGAGACTTTGACTCAGTGAACGTGTCAGTAACCACTGGCACCACAATAGGTTGGCTTATGTGGAAAGAAGAAACCACCTTTGGAAGAAAATGTTGGCGAGTTCGCAACTCTGCCCTATCTTCATGGAAGATCAGGTAAGGGCTCTTGTGAGACAAGGCCCCCAATTCAGACACCCGCCGTGTGGATGCCAATGCCAAAAGCATCACCACTTTCCAAGTGATAAACTTCAACTCTATCTCTCGTAGAGGCTCAAACCAATCCGATTGAAGGAACTGCAACACCACATTAAGGTCCCATGGTGCCACTGGAGGCACAAATGGAGGCTGGATGTGCAGAACGCCTTTAACGAAGGTCTGAACCTCTGGAAGTGAGGCCAATTGTTTTTGGAAGAACACTGACAAGGCCGAAATCCGGACCTTGATTGACCCCAATCGGAGGCCCGCCTCCACACCAGCCTACAGAAAATGGAGAAAACGTCCCAAGTGAAACTCTTCCGTCGGAGCCTTCTTGGATTCACACCAAGACACATACTTTCTCCAAATACGGTGGTAATGTTTCGACGTTACTCCTTTCCTGGCCTGAATAAGTGTGGGAATTACTTCTTTCGGAATACCCTTACGGGCTAGGATCCGGCGATCAACAGCCATGCCGTCAAACGTAGCCGCGGTAAGTGCTGATACACGCACGGCCCCTGCTGCAGCAGGTCCTCGCGAAGAGGAAGAAGCCGAGGATATTCTATAAGCAACTCCTGAAGATCTGGGTACCAAGCCCTCCTTGGCCAGTCTGGGGCAATGAAGATTGCTCGAACCCTTGTTCTTCAAAGGATCCTGAGAACTTTTGGGATCAGCGGAAGTGGAGGGAAGACATACACTGACTGGAATACCCACTGGGTCACTAGCGCATTCACTGCTATTGCCTGAGGTTTTCTCTACCTGGAACAATATTTCTGAAGCTTCTTGTTGAGACGAGATGCTATCATGTCTACTTGAGGAACTCCCCAAAGACTTGTCACCTCTGCGAAGACTTCTTGGTGGAGGCACCACTCTCCTGGATGGAGATCGGGTCTGCCGAGGAAGTCTGCTTCCCAGTTGTCCACTCCAGGAATGAAAATGGCTGACATAGCTTTTGCATGCCTTTCTGCCCAGAGGAGGATCTTTGTCACCTCTGCCATTGCTGCTCTGCTTTTCGTTCCGCCCTGCCTGTTTATGTACGCGACTGCTGTTACATTGTCCAACTGGATCTGCACGGGATGATCTTGAAGAAGATGTACCGCTTGTCGGAGGCCGTTGTAAATGGCTCTCAATTCCAGCACGTTTATGTGAAGGCAGGCTTCCTGACTTGACCATTTTCCTTGGAAGCTTTCCCCCTGAGTGACAGCTCCCCAGTCTCGGAGACTTGCATCCGTGGTTACCAGGACCCAGTCCTGAATCCCGAATCTGTGTCCCTCTAGTAGGTGCGGAGTGTGTAGCCACCACAGGAGTGAAATCCGGGCTTTTGACGACAGGACTATTTTTCGGTGCATGTGAAGGTGGGATCCCGACCACTTGTTCAACAGGTCCCACTGGAAAACTCTGGCATGGAACCTGCCAAACTGTATGGCCTCGTAGGCCGCCACCATTTCCCCCAACAACCGAATGCACTGATGGTTCGACACACTGGATGATTTCAATACTTGTTTTACCATTTTCTGGATTTCCAAAGCCTTTTCCACCGGAAGAAATACTCTCTGAACTTCCGTGTCCAGAATCATCTCGAGAAAAGACAATCTTGTTGTCGGTTCCAATTGTGACTTTGGATAATTTATGATCCAACCGTGTTGTTGGAGTATCGACAGGGAGAGCATGATGTTTTGAACAACTGCTCCCTGGATCTCGCCTTTATCAGGAGATCGTCCAGATAAGGAATTATATTGACTCCTTTTTGATGAAGGAGGACCATCATCTCCGCCATCACCTTGGTGAATACCCTCGGTGCCGTGGAGAGACCGAAAGGTAACGTCTGAAACTGGTAATGGCAATTCTGAACCGCAAATCTCAGATAGGCCTGGTGAGGAGGATAAATGGGAACATGCAGATAAGCATCCTTGATGTCTACCGACACCATGTAATCCCCCTCCTCCAGACTGGAAATCACTGGCCGGAGTGATTCCATCTTGAACTTGAACCGTTTCAAGTAGAGATTCACATTTTTTAGGTCCAGGATCGGTCTGACCGAGCCGTCCGGCTTCGGAACTACAAAGAGGCTTGAATGAAACCCCTCCCCTTGTTGCGGCAAAGGCACCAGGACTATGACCTGGTCCTGACATCATTTTTGGATTGCCGCTGTTACTGCTTCTCTTTCTGGAAGAGAAGCTGGCAATGTTGATTTGAAAAATCGGCATGGGGGAACGTCTTGAAACTCCAGCTTGTATCCCTGGGATACTATTTGCAATACCCAGGGATCCAGGCCAGACAGAATCCAACCTTGGCTGAACAGTTTAAGACGTGCCCCCACCCGAGCGGCCTCCCCCAAGGGAGTTCCAGCGTCATGCTGAAGATTTGGCAGAAGTAGGGGTAGACTTCTGCTGCTGGGAACCTGGAGCCGCTGTGGGCTTCTTTCCCCTTCCTCTCCCCCTTCCTGTAAAGAAGGGGGAAACCTCTCGCTCTTTTGTATTTATTGGGCTGAAAGGACTGCATGTGTGTGTGATAGGTCTTTTTTGCCGGTGCAGGTGCAGAGGGCAAAAACGTTGACCTACCTGCGGTAGCCGCCGAGACTAACGCATCCAGACCATCGCCAAATAAGATCACTGGCGAATCCACAATGCCCGCCTAGCTGATACCGCCATGGTAGCGGCTTGTGAACTCAAGAGTCTAATATCTTTCATCGCTTCTAGCATGTAGGCAGCAGCGTCTTTGATATACCCTAACTTAAGGAGTATCTCATCTTTATCAACCGTGTCAATTTCTGATGACACGCTGTCTGACCATTTTTCAATAGCGTGACTGACCCACGCGCAGGCAATAGTGGGTCTGAGCAGTGTACGATTGGCAACATAAATGGATTTCAATGTAGTTTCCATCTTACGGTCAGCTGGCTCTTTTAGTGAAGCCGTGCCAGGTGCAGGGAGAATAACCTTCTTTGGAAACCTGGATAGTGCACTGTCTAACACAGGGGGCGATTCCCATTTTTTCCTGTCCTCTGCTGGGAAAGGGTAAGCTACCTGAATCCGCTTAGGAATATGACATTTTTTCTCAGGATTCACCCACATCCCTGCAAAGAGAGCATTTAGCTCGTGGGAAGGAGGGAACGTGACTTTGGATTTCTTTTCCTTACATAAATAAGCCTTCTCCTGAGGTACAGGCGAGGCTTCTGTAACTTCTAACACGTCCCTTATAGCCACAATCATATATTGTATATTTTTTGCCAATTTATGATCTATTTCTCTAGAGTCACTATCGTCGACACAAGAATCAGAGTCTGTGTCGGTATCAGTATTCACAAATGGTCTCTTATGTGACTCAGAGGGGCCGCCTGCAGAAGGAAAAACGGAGTCCTGAAAAATCACATCTTCCACAGATTTTCTCCAGCATTCAGTCTGAGATTCAGACTTATCTAACCTTCTGTTAATAAGATGCATACTGTCACGTATTTCTTTCACCCATGCAGGTTCTTGGTGTGCCGGTAGCGCCACCACATTATAACTCTGTGTCCCTAAAATGCCTTTCTCCGGGGAGGAACTCCCTGCCTCAGACATGCCTTACACGTGTACAGCACACACTCACAGACACACTGGGACTTATAAGGGGACAGATCCACAGCAAAATCTGTCAGAGCGACACAGTATAGGAGCAGCCAGTTCACAACCCCAGCGCCAGTATGTAATGTCTGTGAACACAGAATGCCCACAGACAACAGCGCTTTTATACAGTAATTCACACTAGTAATGCACCACAAAATGCTTTGTGCCCCCCTTATTTGCACCCTGTACCTGTTGACAGAAGTGGAAGAAAGGAACAGCGTTGTCTCTGCAGCTGAGGAGAGAGAGGAAATGGTGCTGAGTAGTGTGCTGGCTGCCTGAGGAAGAAGCTCCGCCCCCGCAAATGGCACGTTTTTCACTCAGCAAGGTCTGTTAATATTTATACTGGCGGGGGTAGGGCTGTGCTAGCAGCATCTTATGCCACCTTTGCGCCAGTTTAAGGTAATATTTTGCTGCCCAGGATGCCCCCCCCCCCCCGCGCCCTGCACCCTGCAGTGCTCTGTGTGTGTGGGCAGCAATGGCGCTCTACGCTCCCGCCAGCTGCGCCGTACCTCAGCCGTCACTTTAGTTGCTAGAATACCTATCTTCCCATACTCACCTGTCTTCAGACTTCTGGCTCTGTGAGGGGGGTGACGGCGTGCTGTGGGAGTGAGCATCTAGGCACAGCTAGCGTTCAGTTACCTTCAGGAACTAATGGTGTCCTGTCAGCCAGAAGCAGAGCCATGAAACTCTTCAGGAAGTTGGTTCCTACTTCTGCCCCCTCAGTCCCATGAAGCAGGGAGACTGTTGTCAGCAGTTCTCCTTGAAAATAAAAAACCTAACATAAGTCTTTTTCAGAGAAACTCAGTAGAGCTCCTCAGAGTGCATCCAGTCTCCTGGGCACATTTCTAAAACTGAAGTCTGGAGGAGGGGCATAGAGGGAGAAGCCAGTTCACACCCATTGAAAAGTCTTAAGAGTGCCCATGGCTCCTGCGGAACCGTCTATACCCCATGGTTAATAAGTGGACCCCAGTATCCTCTAGGACGTATGAGAAAATAAGCGAAAAAATGGTGGTGAAGAGAGAACAGCACTGAGGACATGGGTTCGATTCCCACCATGGCCCTAACTGTGTGGAGTTTGTATATTCTCCCCGTGGGTTTCCTCTGGGTACTCCGGTTTCCTCCCACAATCCAAAAATATACTGATGGGTTAATTGGCTTCTGACAAAATTAACCCTAGTATGAATGTGTGTGCGTATAAATATGCTAGGGAATATAGAGTGTAAGCTCCACTTGGGCAGGGACTGATGTGAATGGCCAAATAATACTCTCTGTAAAGTGCTGCGAAAAATGTGTGCGCTATATAAATAACTGGTAGTGATAATTATAATAATAACAGCCCTACACAGCTGTGCTGCGATCAGCTCACTCCCCCAATCAGGCCTAGACGGGGGGACCTCTGCCCATCATACACACGAGTTATACAAACTTCCTTCCCAGTTTCCTCCCATTCCAACCACACTAGCAATAGGTTTCTATGGGGCTGCTGTATTGTGAGATTTACAAAGCTCTGGAATGTGCATCATTAGCCATTGTGGCTTATGGGCTACATACTGTACAGCAGATTTTTCCAGGAGAGGGATCCTCCGGACCAACCCCCAGGTAATAGCCAATCACAGGTGCATGGAATGATGACACCGCATGCACTGTAGGCCGTCTGAGGTCTCGCAGTTCAAAGTAAAGTGACTGCTGATGCCATAAGTTTACTTGACTCATAACAGATACTGGCCCAAATGTATTAAGCTTTAGCAAGAGATAAAGTGGAGACGGATAAAAAGAGATAAAGTACCAGCCAATCAGCTCCTAACTGCCATGTCACAGGCTGTTTGAAAAATGACAGTTATGAGCTGATTGGCTGGTACTTTATCTTTCTTTATCCGTCTCCACTTTGCCTCTTGCTAAAGCTTAATACATTTGGGCCTCTGACTCTTATCGGAGTGGGCACAGCTATAGTGGGTGTAAGGGGTGTCACTGCTATGGGTACCAGTGGCTTGGTGCGGCCCAGACACAGGTCATATATATCATATAGTTGTCTACTAAGTTCCCACAATTGCCTGCTAAACAATAGGGTCTGACCCATTGCCAGGCCTCAGTAGGGTGGCGTTACATTTTTAGTGAATGATGTGCATAGCGGATGTTATAATAGTAAGAGCGGCCTGTAAGGTGCAGAAACTGAACTGGGCCCTGTAATGTGGTATAAAATGAACTGGTGGGCACTCTAATGTTACATAATATGAACAGGGGGCACTGTAATGTGGCACAGTAATGTGGGACAACGGACGAACTCGGACTTTTTTTAAAGGGGCAATCATTTACAAGCCTAAACCATGCCTTGTAAATGATTGCCCCTTTAAAAAAACGTCAGAGATCGTCTGTCATCCCGCAGGGCCGCCGAACACGGTCTTCATTACATCCCACCCTGTATCTTAACTAACAATAACGGATGATTGCTCAGTTACATGTATACTTTGGGAACAATGTAAATTTCTTGTTTGATTACACCATCAATATAGGTCATTTCATTGCTCCTCTTTGCAAATGGAGAAATAGGATCTCAGAATTGATCTGAGAAGCCCACAAGCCGAGCGCACATTAATCTAGTGTGATATACATCTTACACAATGGCTGCTGCAGTTATTACATGTCTTACACAATGGCTGCTGCAGTTATTATTACATGTCTTACACAACGGCTGCTGCAGTCATTACACGTCTTACACAATGGCTGATGCAGTTATTACACGTCTTACACAATGGCTGATGCAGTTATTACACGTCTTACACAATGGCTGCTGCAGTTATTACATGTCTTACACAATGGCTGCCGCAGTTATTATTACACATCTTACACAATGGCTGCTGCAGTTATTACATGTCTTACACAATGGCTGCCGCAGTTATTACACATCTTACACAATGGCTGCTGCAGTTATTACATGTCTTACACAATTGCTGCTGCAGTTATATTACACGTCTTACACAATGGCTGCTGCAGTTATTACATGTCTTACACAATGGCTGCTGCAGTTATTACACATCTTACACAATGGCTGCTGCAGTTATTACATGTCTTACACTATGGCTGCTGCAGTTATTATTACACATCTTACACAGTGGCTGCTACAGTTATTACGCCTCTTACACAATGGCTGCTGCAGTTATTATTACATGTCTTACACAATGGATGCTGCAGTTATTATTACACCTCTTACACAATGGCTGCTGCAGTTATTACACGTCTTACATAGTGGCTGCAGATAGTACATGTCGACTCTTACACAATGGCTGCTGCAGTTATTACACGTCTTACACAATGGCTGCTGCAGTTATTACACGTCTTTCACAATGGTTGCTGCAGTTATTACACGTCTTACACAGTGGATGCAGATAATACATGTCTTACACAATGGCTGCTGCAGTTATTACATGTCTCACACAGTGGATGCAGATAATACATGTCTTACACAACGGCTGCTGCAGTTATTACATGTCTCACACAGTGGATACAGATAATACATGTCTTACACAACGGCTGCTGCAGTTATTACACATCTTACACAGCGGCTGCAGTTATTACATGTCTCACACAGTGGATGCAGATAATACATGTCTTACACAATGGCTGCTGCAGTTATTACACGTCTTACACAGTGGATGCAGATAATACATGTCTTACACAATGGCTGCTGCAGTTATTACATGTCACACAGTGGATGCAGATAATACATGTCTTACACAACGGCTGCTGCAGTTATTACACATTTTACACAGCGGCTGCAGTTATTACATGTCTTACACAGCGGCTGCAGATAGTACATGTCTTACACAATGGCTGCTGCAGTTATTACACATTTTACACAGCGGCTGCAGTTATTACATGTCTTACACAGTGGATGCAGATAATACATGTCTTACACAATGGCTGCTGCAGTTATTATTACATGTCTCACACAGTGGATGCAGATAATACATGTCTTACACAATGGCTGCTGCAGTTATTACATGTCTTACACAGCGGCTGCAGTTATTACATGTCTCACACAGTGGATGCAGATAGTACATGTCTTACACAGCGGCTGCAGTTATTACACGTCTCACACAGTGGATGCAGATAATACATGTCTTACACAACGGCTGCTGCAGTTATTACATGTCTCACACAGTGGATGCAGATAATACATGTCTTACACAACGGCTGCTGCAGTTATTACACGTCTTACACAATGGCTGCAGATAATACATGTCTTACACAACGGCTGCTGCAGTTATTACATGTCTCACACAGCGGCTGCAGATAATACATGTCTTACACAACGGCTGCTGCAGTTATTACATGTCTCACACAATGGATGCAGATAATACATGTCTTACACAACGGCTGCTGCAGTTATTACACATCTTACACAGCGGCTGCAGTTATTACATGTCTCACACAGTGGATGCAGATAATACATGTCTTACACAATGGCTGCTGCAGTTATTACATGTCACACAGTGGATGCAGATAATACATGTCTTACACAACGGCTGCTGCAGTTATTACACATCTTACACAGCGGCTGCAGTTATTACGTGTGTTACACAGTTTGCCTCTTCTTTCAGCATGAAACAACAGATAAAAACCTGGCACCAGATGGAAAATACGTTCCCCGTATTATGTTTGTCGGTAAGCAGAATACATTATATACAGAACTGAGATAATAGAAAGTTTCTGCATCATCTATATGACATACAGTATATGCCCCCTTATGCCTGTACTGTAATGCAAGAAAAATAATGGCACTTTATGTCTTCTGCACAGATCCGTCCCTTACAGTGAGAGCTGACATCACAGGACGTTACTCAAATCGTCTTTATACTTATGAACCACAAGACTTACCAATTTGTAAGTAATGCTAGTATCTTTAGCAACTCCGCCCTTAGGTTGTGTTCACTTGAAATGATCTAGGTGGTGATTTTCCACTTTTAATCCCCCACCCTGTAACAATGCCGACCTTTCCCGGGGCTTACCCTTATGCAGCAGTGGAGTCTATACAGGGTGCATTGATAATGATATCCTTTAGACCAGTGGTTCAAAAACTCGGTCACCAGGACACTACACAGTTCACGTTTTCCAGATCACCTGGCAGGTGCACTGTGTATCACCAACTGTCATATTTTAAAAATCCACAGGTGACCAGGAAAACATGAACTGTGTGGGTACTGAGGTCCAGGTATAAGAACCTGTGGTTTAGACTAATGTGTTGTTTGGGGTTGCACTGGAGCCAGGGGTCTGCAGAGGTGGTGTCCTGGGCAAAGAGTGGGTGCTAGGGGCACAAGATGAAGAATGCGTGTCTGTAGTGATTTGTGTAGAAGCCATATTGTTTTGTCAAATGACAAATAAAACCTAACAAGATACACCTGCTGGGCTGACATTCAAAGCATGCAAAAACAATGCAAACCAAATAAATGCATTCACTTTACATTACTCCACAACAACTGAAGAGATAATAGGAATCAATAAAAGCTAAAATCAGGAATGTAGTTATGTATATAGGCTGCACAGCAAGACCACTAAACATATGAACAACATATAATACAAAGCGACACAAAACCTAGCGGGTAATTCAGATCTGATTGCTGCTGTGCGTTTTCACACAGCGGGCGATCAGATCCGAACTGCGCATACGTATGCACCGCAATGCGCCGATGCGTCGGACGGCTACAATGGGCTTCACCGATCAGCGCCGGGATGGTGCGAAGGATCTATTCGCACGGGCGTTCGCAGGGTGACTGACAGGAAGATGCCGTCTGTGGGTGGCAACTGACCGTTTTCAGGTAATGTCTGGAAAAATCGCAGGCGGGCTCAGCGTTTCAAGGAGGGTGTCTGACGTCAGCTCCGGCCCCGATCAGCAGGATTCAATCGCACTGGATATGTAGGTCCTGGGCTGCGCAGAGCCTGCACAAACTCATTTTGTACAGCTCTGCTACATATGCGATCGCACACTTGCACAGCAAAAATACCCTCCCCCTGTAGGCAGCGTCTATCTGATCGCAGGGCAGCAAAAAACGCAGCCCAGCGATCAGGTCTGAATTAGGCCCCTAGTCAAATACTTCAAAATAGCACTCATCCGCAAAAACAACTCAATGCAACATCATAGGACTTGCTATGCTAGTGACCCCTAAATCATATTTGCCCACTCTCCTGAAGTTGCGGGAGACTCCTGATATTTCAGGTAGTCCCCCGCACTCCCAGAAGAGCAGGCAGATCTCCTTCATCCCACCCACATCCTAGTGATAGCGTAGTTTTAATTTTAGCCCCTCCTATTCCCCCCGAGACCCACAGAAGTGGGGGCGGGGCTTGGAGGGGCACCACGCAGCATGGTGAAGTGAAGGGCGCATCCTTAGGTCGCTCCTGATGTCCAGCTTCCTGCTCCCAGCCTCCTATTCTGTGACATCATGAGATCAGGTATGCTTCCCTTTTCAATCTTCTTCATATTTCCTTACTAGGGGCCCGATTCAGACAGATCGCTGCTGTGCGTTTTTGCACTGCGGGCGATTATCGATAGACTGCACATGCGCGTCGCCAAACAATAACAGGCATCGCCGAACAGCGACAAGCTGATTGACAGGAAGAGGCGGTTTGTGTGTGGTAACTGACCATTTTCTGGGAGTGTCCGGGAAAATGTAGGCGTTCCCAAGCGTTTTCAGGAAGGGTGTGTGACGTCAGCTCCGGCCCACGATCAGCCTGTTCTCATCGCACTGTAAGAGTAAGTCCTGGGCTGCGCACACACTGCACACAGTGGAAAAATCATTAGATGGTGAGTGAGGTGCGAACAGATTTGCAGCTGGCCGCTGACTGAGGGACATTTTCGCACGGCGTACACATGCGATCACACACTTGCACGGGCAAATTTACACTCCCCTTGGGCGGTGGCTATCTGATTGCAGGACAGCAAAATTAACAGTCCAGTGATCAGGTCTGAATTAGGCCCTATAACCAGTGCAGTGTCACTAATTACACCCCTTTTACCACCCACTTTCTCCTTGAACCTAAATAATTTTCCAAAATAATTTAATGTAAACTATGTATCACCTGACACAGACCAATGATGCACAAAAGTGACTGGAAAACCGGCAGAGCCACACAGATGAAATGAAACTATACCTCCACAACATATAACAACTGCTGGAACACACAATAGGAAAGCCAGCAAAGTCACTACTTTTAAACTAGCCAATAAAATAGTAGTATTTTATAACCAAATCATCCATTGGTAATAAATATTGAAAGTTTATGCACTGCAATTTCTACTTAAAGGAAGAAAACTCTGCAGAAACCACATACCAACGGGGAAACGCGTTACCATATACCGATGGTGAAACGCGTTACCACATACCGATGGTGAAATGCGTTAAGTACAACTTCCCCACATCCTCACATACCCCCTAACACTTAATTCCTCAACTTCACAATAAAAATGGCGACACCTTAGGGTATGAAAGGTTTCCATAAAACACTCAATCGCTATAAAAATAATTATTACTTACTAGGTGAGAGAAGAATGTTTTTTATAGTATGTAGTCATAGCACATTATACTACGGCTAAGCTGATTTGGCGTGTTTGCATGTTCTCCCGGTGTTTTTGCGTGAGCTTTCTCCAGGTACTCCACTTTCCTCCCAAACTGTAAAAACATTCAGTTGGTTAATTGACTTTAGGCAAAAAGGACTCATAGGGGGGAGATTCAATAATTTATTTGGGGCGCTCTAAATAATGTGCACACAACAGAGCTATTCAATTGTTGCTCTGATCGGGTGCAACTACCACAGTTATCCATTACCTATTGCTCTTGTCGTGCCCAATAGCACTAAGTTTAGCCGCGTAAAGAGGCTAAACCCGTCTAAATTTCTCTAACGTCCTAGTGGATGCTGGGGACTCCGTAAGGACCATGGGGAATAGCGGGCTCCGCAGGAGACTGGGCACTCTAAAGAAAGATTTAGTACTATCTGGTGTGCACTGGCTCCTCCCTCTATGCCCCTCCTCCAGACCTCAGTTAGAATCTGTGCCCGGCCAGAGCTGGGTGCTCCTAGTGGGCTCTCCTGAGCTTGCTAGAAAAGAAAGTATTTTGTCAGGTTTTTTATTTTCAGAGAGCTTCTGCTGGCAAAAGACTCTCTGCTACGAGGGACTGAGGGGAGAGAAGCAAACCTACTCACAGTAGCTAGGTAGCGCTTCTTAGGGTACTGGACACCATTAGCTCCAGAGGGATCGAACACAGGTACCTAACCTTGATCGTCCGTTCCCGGAGCCGCGCCGCCGTCCCCCTCGCAGAGCCAGAAGAACAGAAGCAGCAGAAGCATGAAGACATCGAAATCGGCGGCTGAAGACTCCTGTCTTCACTTAAGGTAGCGCACAGCACTGCAGCTGTGCGCCATTGCTCCCACAGCACACCGCACACTCCGGTCACTGTAGGGTGCAGGGCACAGGGGGGGGCGCCCTGGGCAGCAATTAATTACCTTTTAGGCAAAAATAGACATAAATACAATCTGGGACTGTATATATGCCCGAGCCCCCGCCATATTTTACACATTAAAGCGGGACAGAAGCCCGCCGCTGAGGGGGCGGGGCCTTCTTCCTCAGCACACCAGCGCCATTTTCTCTTCACAGCTCCGCTGGAAGGACGCTCCCCAGGCTCTCCCCTGCAGTATACAGGTGCAATAGAGGGTAAAAAGAGAGGGGGGGCACATAAATTTAGGCGCAGAAATATATTTAACAGCAGCTACGGGGTAAACACTAAGGTACAGTGTAATCCCTGGGTTATATAGCGCTAGGGTGTGTGCTGGCATACTCTCTCTCTGTCTCCCCAAAAGCCTTGGCGGGGTCCTGTCCTCAGTCAGAGCATTCCCTGTGTGTGTGCTGTGTGTCGGTACGCCTGTGTCGACATGTTTGATGAGGAAGGATACGTGGAGGCAGAACAAGTGCAGCTGAGTGTGGTGTCGCCGCCGACACCTGATTGGATGGATATGTGGAAGGTGTTAAATGATAATGTAAACTCCTTGCATAACAAATTGGATAAAACTGTAACCTTGGGACAGTCAGGGTCTCAACCCTTGCCTGATCCTACAGCGCAGAGGCCGTCAGGGTCTCAAAAGCGCACACTATCACAGATAGTTGATACAGATGTCGACACGGAATCGGACTCCAGTGTCGATGACGATGAGGCAAAGTTGCAGCCTAAAATGACTAAAGCCATCCGCTACATGATTGTAGCAATGAAGGATGTATTACACATTTCTGAGGAAAATCCTGTCCCTGACAAGAGGATTTATATGTATGGGGAGAAAAAGCATGAAGTGACTTTTCCCCCTTCACATGAATGAAATTAATTATGTGAAAAAGCGTGGGATTCCCCTGACAGGAAGGTGATAATTTCCAAGAGATTACTTATGGCGTATCCTTTCCCGCCAACGGACAGGTTACGCTGGGAATCCTCCCCTAGGGTAGACAAGGCGTTGACACGCTTGTCTAAGAAGGTGGCCCTGCCGTCTCAGGATACGGCCGCCCTAAAGGATCCTGCAGATGGAAAGCAGGAAGCTATCCTGAAGTCTGTTTATACACATTCTGGCACACTGCTGAGGCCAGCAATTGCTTCGGCCTGGATGTGTAGTGCGGTGGCTGCATGGACGGATACTCTGTATGAGGAGATAGATACAGGGACACTGTTCTACTGACCCTGGCACATATCAAGGACGCGGTCCTATATATTCGGGATGCCCAGAGGGACATTTGCCTGCTGGGCTCTAGAGTAAACGCAATGTCCATTTCTGCCAGAAGGGTCTTATGGACTCGGCAATGGACAGGGGATACCGACTCTAAAAAACACATGGAGGTTTTACCTTATAAGGAATTGTTTGGGGACGGTCTCTCGGACCTAGTTTCCACAGCTACGGCTGGGAAGTCAAATTTCTTGCCTTATGTCCCTCCACAGCCTAAGAAAGCACCGTATTACCAAATGCAGTCCTTTCGTTCTCAGAAGAGCAAGAAGGTCAGAGGTGCGTCCTTTCTTGCCAGAGGCAGGGGTAGAGGAAAAAAGCTGCACCATACAGCTAGTTCCCATGAACAAAAGTCTTCCCCGGCTTCCACTAAATCCACCGCATGACGCTGGGGCTCCACAGGCTCCACAGGCGGAGCCAGGAGCCGTGGGGGCGCGTCTCCGACATTTCAGCCACCAGTGGGTTCGCTCACAGGTGGATCCTTGGGCTATACAAGTTGTGTCTCAGGGATACAAGCTGGAATTCGAGGTGACGCACCCTCACCGTTACCTAAAATCTGCAAACTTTTTCTCCAGCAGGTGGTGGTAGAGGTTCCCCCCCTTCAACGGGGAAGGGGCTACTATTCCACTATGTTTGTGGTACCGAAACCGGACGGTTCGGTCAGACCCATTTTAAATTTAAAATCCCTGAACATTTATCTGAAGAAATTCAAGTTCAAAATGGAATCGCTCAGAGCGGTCATTGCAAGCCTGGAAGAGGGGGATTTTATGGTGTCTCTGGACATCAAGGATGCTTACTTGCATGTCCCCATTTATCTGCCTCATCAGGAGTACCTCAGGTTTGTGGTACGGGACTGTCATTACCAATTCCAGACGTTGCCGTTTGGCCTGTCCACGGCACCGAGAGTTTTTACCAAGGTGATGGCGGAAATGATGGTGCTCCTTCGGAAGCAAGGGGTTACAATTATCCCATACTTGGACGATCTCCTCATAAAGGCGAGGTCCAGGGAGCAGTTGCTGATCAGCGTAGCACGCTCTCAGGAAGTGTTGCGTCAGCACGGCTGGATTCTGAACATTCCAAAGTCGCAGCTGATTCCTGCGACGCGTCTGCCCTTCCTGGGCATGATTCTGGACACAGACCAGAAGAAGGTGTTTCTCCCGGAGGAGAAGGCTCAGGAGCTCGTGACTCTGGTCAGAGACCTCCTAAAGCCAAAACAGGTGTCGGTGCATCACTGCACACGAGTCCTGGGAAAGATGGTGGCGTCATACGAAGCCATTCCCTTCGGCAGGTTCCATGCGAGGATCTTTCAGTGGGATCTGCTGGACAAGTGGTCCGGATCGCATCTTCAGATGCATCGGATGATCACCCTGTCCCCCAGGGCCAGGGTGTCTCTTCTGTGGTGGCTACAAGGTGCTCACCTCCTCGAGGGCCGCAGATTCGGCATACAGGACTGGGTCCTGGTGACCACGGATGCAAGCCTCCGAGGGTGGGGGGCAGTCACTCAAGGAAGAAACTTCCAAGGGCTGTGGTCAAGTCAGGAGACTTGTCTGCACATAAATATCCTGGAGCTACGGGCCATATACAACGCCCTGAGTCAAGCGGAGCCTCTGCTTCGAGACCAACCAGTGCTGATTCAGTCAGACAACATCGCTGCAGTCGCTCATGTAAAACGCCAGGGCGGCACAAGAAGCAGGGTGGCAATGGCGGAAGCCACCAGGATTCTTCGTTGGGCGGAGAATCACGTGCAAGCACTGTCAGCAGTGTTCATTCCGGGAGTGGACAACTGGGAAGCAGACTTCCTCAGCAGACACGACCTCCACCCGGGAGAGTGGGGACTTCATCAAGAAGTCTTCACGCAGATTGTAAATCGATGGGAACTGCCACAGGTGGACATGATGGCGTCCCACCTCAACAAAAAATTAAAGATGTATTGCGCCAGGTCAAGGGACCCTCAGGCGATAGCTGTGGACGCACTGGTGACACCGTGGGTATTCCAGTCGGTCTATGTGTTTCCTCCTCTTCCTCTCATATCGAGGGTACTGAGAATCGTAAGAAAAAGAGGAGTGAGAACAATACTCATTGTTCCGGATTGGCCAAGAAGGACTTGGTACCCGGAACTGCAAGAAATGCTCACAGAGGACCCATGGCCTCTGCCTCTCAGATAGGACCTGTTGCAACAGGGGCCCTGTCTGTTCCAAGACTTACCGCGGCTGCGTTTGACGGCATGGCGGTTGAACGCCGGATCCTAGCAGAAAAGGGCATTCCGGACGCAGTTATTCCTACGTTGATAAAGGCTAGGAAGGACGTGACAGCAAAACATTATCACCGTATATGGCGAAAATATGTTGCTTGGTGTGAGGCCAGGAAGGCCCCTACAGAGGAATTCCAGCTGAGTCGACTCCTGCACTTCCTACAGTCAGGTGTGACTATGGGCCTAAAATTAGGGTCCATAAAGGTCCAGATTTCGGCCTTATCCATTTTCTTTCAAAAAGAACTGGTTTCACTGCCTGAGGTTCAGACGTTTGTTAAGGGAGTGCTGCATATTCAGCCTCCTTTTGTGCCACCAGTGGCACCTTGGGATCTTAACGTGGTCTTGGCTTTCCTGAAATCCCACTGGTTTGAGCCACTTAAGACAGTGGAGCTAAAGTATCTCACGTGGAAAGTGGTCATGCTGTTGGCCCTAGCCTCAGCTAGGCGTGTGTCAGAATTGGGGGCTTTGTCATGTAAAAGCCCCTATCTGGTTTTCCATATGGATAGGGCAGAATTGCGAACTCGTCTGCAGTTTCTGCCAAAGGTGGTGTCATCTTTTCATTTGAACCAACCCATTGTGGTGCCTGCGGCTACTCGTGACTTGGAGGATTCCAAGTTGCTTGATGTAGTCAGGGCTTTGAAGATCTATGTTGCCAGGATGGCTGGAGTCAGGAAAACTGACTCGCTGTTTATCCTGTATGCATCCAACAAGCTGGGTGCTCCTGCTTCAAAGCAAACCATTGCTCGCTGGATCTGTAACACAATTCAGCAGGCTCATTCTGCGGCTGGATTGCCGCATCCAAAATCAGTGAAAGCCCATTCCACAAGGAAGGTGGGCTCTTCTTGGGCAGCTGCCCGAGGGGTCTCGGCATTACAGCTTTGCCGAGCTGCTACTTGGTCGGGTTCAAACACATTTGCAAAGTTCTACAAGTTTGATACCCTGGCTGAGGAGGACCTGGTGTTTGCCCATTCGGTGCTGCAGAGTCATCCGCACTCTCCCGCCCGTTTGGGAGCTTTGGTATAATCCCCATGGTCCTTACGGAGTCCCCAGCATCCACTAGGACGTTAGAGAAAATAAGAATTTACTCACCGGTAATTCTATTTCTCGTAGTCCGTAGTGGATGCTGGGAGCCCGTCCCAAGTGCGGACTTTCTGCAATACGTGTATATAGTTATTGCTTAACAAAGGGTTATGGTTATGTAGCATCGGTTGAGTGATGCTCAGTTGTGGTTCATACTGTTAACTGGGTAAGTTTATCACAAGTTGTACAGTGTGATTGGTGTGGCTGGTATGAGTCTTACCCTGGATTCCAAAATCCTTTCCTTGTAATGTCAGCTCTTCCGGGCACAGTTTCTTTAACTGAGGTCTGGAGGAGGGGCATAGAGGGAGGAGCCAGTGCACACCAGATAGTACTAAATCTTTCTTTAGAGTGCCCAGTCTCCTGCGGAGCCCGCTATTCCCCATGGTCCTCACGGAGTCCCCAGCATCCACTACGGACTACGAGAAATAGAATTACCGGTGAGTAAATTCTTATTTTTGGGCGTGTTGCCCATGCAGCAATTTGACCGCCCAATAGATGAACCTTTAGCTGTTTTCTGTTTGCCGCCTCTGTTTGGGCGCCCGATCGGAGCAACAATTGCATAGCTCCATCTTGCGCACATTACTTAAGGGCCCCATACACTGGGATGATCTTACACGATTTCATACAATTCCGATATATCCGTCTGATTTATTGTATGAAATTATGTACAATCGTATTTGTTTTAGAACGTATCCAATCTGATGCGCTGCCCCGTGGCGGTCGGACAGGATCCCCTAGGTCGTTGGTGCTGCACTAATGATATATCGGAATTGGATGGAATCGGATGAAAAAAGTGTGTTTTTCGTGCATGTGATATATCACATGCGATGTATCACAGGGAAGTGTGACTGGCATTCTCAGGACACTTCCAGCCCCAGTAGACCTCTATCCAGCCCATCAGATATATCTCATGGTACAGTTGTATGCCGTACGATATATTGCATGCGATGTATAGCGGCTTCATCAATCGTACCAAATCGTATGGAATCACTCCCAGGAAGGTCCCAGGGGGAGTTTAAGGGAAATTACATCCGACTTCAGCCTCAGACATATCGTTGTAGTATATGGGGCCCTTTAGAGTGCCCCAAAAAACAACTGGATCTCCCCGATAGATTTTGTGCGTGTCCATGCAGCATGGATTTTAGAATGTAAGCTCCTCTGGGGAAAGGAATTATTGTGAATGATGACATTTTATCTGCACTACGCTGCCTAAAATATTATATATATAGACTTGCAAGATAGACTGGCACTCACCACTCCCAGCGTTGATTCTCAAGGGAGCCCTCTGCAGATGTAAAGATAGGAAAAAAATCAGCTGCACTCTAATTCTTTCAGAATAAGAATAATATAATATATATAAGCAATAATAATAATAAAAAATATTTTTGTTATGCAGTGATAGAAAACATGAAGAAAGCGTTGCGTCTTCTTCAAACAGAGCTCTGACCGTCTATCTGGACTGCAGCAATAACGGGACCTGAAGACTGAAATCATCACCGGCCATTTTTTACTCTTTTTTACATTACTTTTCACTTCAGTCCTTACAAAATGAATATCCAACATATAGCTAATTACCAGTGGCTTTGTGGCTCTTGTCCCAGAAGTCCCTGCATTGGTGCCGCCGCTCCTTCCAAAGTGTGTGCTAATAAAAGTGATAAAAAACTGAACAATTCAATGTTTTATAGTAATCTATGAGAATATAACAATCTTCTAGAAAATTAACAAATGTTGTTGTGTGCATTTCTTCTCTGTGTTTAGTGCTTAATTATATACTCTCTTGTACACTATATTTATTATTATCACCATGACAAGTCTAGAAGCAGTATAAAAATAGTGATATATTGCGTATATAAGTGACCCACGCAAGTATCCTCATAAGTGTTCACCCAACCATTGACCGAAAAACACTGAACAATGGAAAGTCTGAGGAATGTTATGTAGGTTCTCTATATTTAAGGGGCCTATTTATCACCATCCGCTTCATCAGATGCGGATGACAGGTGATAATTGAGTATATCGCAGGGATGTATCAATTATCGCATGCAGGGACAGAGCTTGCAGGCAAGCTCTGTCCCTGCGATGCCTCTCCGCAGCATTTATTTTTTAAATACCCTGATGTCCTGCTGCGCATGCGCCGCCGTCCGTTGCTACTGCCGCAGCGGGGTTCCCCCCCTCCGTCGCTACTACCACCGCGCCGCAGAAGAGTTCCCCCCCCCAGGTTTATACTTACCAGTCCCAGGAGTTGGTGTCCGCTGCTTCCAGGAGGCTGCCGGGCGCCGGGTCCTTCTTCTGTGCTGTGACCCCCGAAGCTGTAAAGTGAGCTGCTGCTTTGCAGCGTCACTTTACTGCACCGGGGGTCACAGCACAGCACAGGGAGTACCTGGCGCCAGCACAGGAGCACTGATCACCCGCTCCTAGGACTGGTAAGTATGATTTATTTATTTTTTAACATTTTTTACACACAGTGCTGATCACTGGAGCCCGGTCCACGCTCAGCTTTCTCTGCCTGGGGCAGACCCTAGGGTTACTCAGAAGTTCGGTGTTTGACCGATGTGCATCCGATGGTTGCATCTTTGTGCCTCCAGTGGGCACATCAATACAAATCTTGGCAGCTACGACATTTGCAAATTTTTGCACAAGCGCTGAGTACAAATTCGCAGCTGCTATGGCATTTGCCTACATCTCTGAATTAGGCCCTCTGTTGCCCCATGTTGTCTGAACATTGGGGCTCATTAAGATGTGGTTGGAGGTGCTATCACTTCCTTGGAAGCAGCAGTGTTAGTGCTGTACGGTGATGCAGCAGGAGGCGTCTATTACAAGCAGACGCCTCCTGCTGCAGTAGTGATCTGAGCTATGCCCTATGGTGCAGCGTCGGAACACTCACTCACCACTGGGCAGCCTGCAGCACCCATGGGGACGCGCAAGCCGCCCGTCGCAGAGGCCAGGAAAAAATATATACGCCCAACCACAGAGATCCCTGGCCTCTTCCCTCCACCTAAATGGCAGCGACCTGCCTTCATTTGGAGAAATGGAGGCGGTGGCTGCCCCCTCCCTGATCCCATACAGCATCAGACCACCAATCACTGACAGTCTGATGCCGGGTTGCTTGCGACGTCACAGGAGCTGTTCGGGTACACGCAGAATGCGTCCTGCACATGTGCAAAGTATTGATACTCTGTACTGTACGATGCACAGTGCACCTCCTACCACGTCTGAATAACCCCCATTATCTTCTGGCTACCATTGGAATATCATCCTGCACATGCCCTGGTGCGGTAATATCAGTCTCCTACTTCTCTTTGATAAAATGCTACTACTTTGGATGTTAGTCTTGGGTACAAACAAGTACTGTTGAGGACATATAACTATAGGTAAATGCCCCGTCAAAACAGGTTCCAATGACTTATCAAGTGTGAGTAGTTTTGTGTCAGCTGGGACTTTTTAAAGCTCTAATATGAAATACAGAAATGGGCGCTGCCATGGGGTAATAATAGTCACCTTATGCTGACACACAGAGGAAAGCAGCACCATCTAAGCTGTACTATGTGCATCTGTTAGCACTGTCCAAAGCCACAGTGGCATGTTACATATTAGAGGAGAGCGCGTTAAAACTCACGCCAAGCCCCACCCACAACACGTTTCGTCATCAGCACTTTATCAGGGTGGAGCGTTTAAATGAATTTTACATATAACACTGTTTAGGGATGTGTGGGGCTGTATCTTAAGGTACATAACGAGTATTATGGTAAGAACTTACCCTTATTAAAACTTTCTGCGAGGTACACTGGGCTCCACAGGTCTGGACAATGGGGTGTAGAATAGGATCTTGATCCGAGGCACCAACAAGCTCAAAGCTTTGACTGTTCCCAGAATGCACAGCGCCGCCTCCTATATCACCCCGCCTCCCAGCACAGGAGCTCAGTTTAGTTAACCAGCCCAATGCAGTAGCAGGAAAAGAGACGACAACGGTTAGTAGCCACATACACCACACTCTCACGACAAGAGAAGTGTCAGCAGCTAATGCCATATCAACCCAAAGAAGCTAAGTGCGTCAGGGTGGGAGCCTTGTGGAGCCCAGTGTACCTCGCAGAAAGAGTTTTAACAAGGGTAAGTTCTTACCATAAAACTCGTTTTCTGCTCCGGGATACACTGGGCTCCACAAGTCTGGACAATGGGGATGTCCTAAAGCAGTTCCTTATGGGAGGGGACGCACTGTAGCGGGCACAAGAACCCGGCGTCCAAAGGAAGCATCCTGGGAAGCGGCAGTATCGAAGGCATAGAACCTTATGAACGTGTTCCCGGAGGACCACGTAGCCTACTTGCACAATTGATCAAGGGTCGCACCACGTTGGGCCGCCCAAGAAGGTCCAACAGACCGAGTAGAATGGGCCGTAATATGAACAGGAGCTGACAGACCAGCCTTCACATAAGCATGCGCAATCACCATTCTAATCCACCTGGCCAGGGTCTGCTTGTGAGCAGGCCAGCCACGTTTGTGAAATCCAAACAAAACAAAGAGAGAATCAGACTTTCGAATAGAAGCAGTTCTCTTCACATAGATACGGAGAGCCCGTACCACATCCAAAGGCCGCTCTTTGGGAGACAAATGAGGAGAGACAAAAGCTGGAACCACAATCTCCTGATTAAGGTGGAACGAAGAAACCACCTTAGGTAATTATCTGGGACGAGTCCTAAGAACCGCCCGGTCACGGTGAAAAATCAGATATGGGGAACTACTAGACAAGGCACCCAAATCCGACACTCTTCTAGCAGAGGCAATAGCCAGCAAGAACACCACCTTAAGGGAAAGCCACTTAAGGTCAGCTGAACCAAGAGGTTCAAATGGAGGCTCCTGCAACGCCTCCAAAACCACCGACAAGTCCCAAGGAGCCACAGGCGGGACATAGGGAGGTTGGATACGCAACACACCCTGAGTGAAAGTATGAGCATCAGGTAAAGTCGCAATTTTTCTCTGAAACCACACCGACAAGGCAGAAATATGAACCTTGAGGGAGGCCAGACGCAGGCCTAAATCTAGGCCCTGCTGTAGAAAAGCCAAAAGTTTGGCTGTACTAAACTTGGAAGCGTCATAATGGTTAGATGCGCACCAAACAAAGTAGGAATGCCAGACCGCCCACAACATAGTTTTAATGACCTCTTCAGAAAAACCCTTTGCTGTTAAGACGGAAGCTTCAAGAGCCACGCCGTCAAAGACAGCCGGGCTAGGTCCTGGTAGACACAGGGGCCCTGAACGAGGAGGTCTGGGCGTTGTGGAAGTAGAAGTGGACGCTCTGACGATAGGCCTTGCAGGTCGGAGAACCAGTGCCGTCTGGGCCACGCCGGAGCTATGAGAAGCAGATTTCCATTTTCTTGCTTGAACTTCCGAATTACCCTGGGCAGGAGTGACACCGGAGGGAACACGTATGGCAGCCGAAACCTCCACGGCACTGCCAGTGCATCCACGAATGCTGCTTGAGGATCCCTTGTCCTTGCACCGAAGACCGGAACCTTGTGATTGTGTCGAGACGCCATCAGATCCACATCTGGAAGACCCCACCTTTCCACGAGAAGTTGAAACACTTCTGGATGGAGGCCCCACTCGCCGGCATGCACGTCCTGACGACTGAGATAGTCCACTTCCCAGTTCAGGACTCCCGGAATGAATATTGCCGATATTGCCGGTAGATGGTGTTCTGCCCAACGTAGAATCCGTGAGGCTTCCTTCATTGCCAAACGGCTTTGAGTGCCGCCTTGGTGATTTATGTAAGCCACTGTGGTGGCGTTGCCCGACTATACTTGAACAGGACGGTTCTGAATCAAATGCTGGGCTAGGTTCAACGCATTGAAGACCGCCCGCAATTCCAGAATGTTGATCGAGAGGAGAGATTCCTCCTTGGTCCACCGACCCTGCAAGGAGTGCTGCTACAGCACCGCACCCCAACCTCTTAGACTGGCACCTGTCATCAACAGGACCCAGTTGGATATCCAGAAGGGACGGCCTCTGCACAATTGTCGGTCCTGGAGCCACCAGAGCAGCGACAGACGGACCTCCAGAGTCAAAGAGATCATTTGAGACCTGATCCGGTGAGGCAGGCCGTCCCACTTGGCTAGAATCAGCTTCTGGAGGGGGCGAGAATTTAATTGAGCATACTCCACCATGTCGAATGCTGATACCATGAGGCCCAGCATCTGCATTGCCGAATGTATCGACACTTGCGGACGAAAAAGGAAGCAACGAATCCTGTCCTGAAGTTCCAGGACTTTCTCCTGAGACAAGAACAACCTCTGGTTGTGAGTGTCCAACAGCGCTCCCAGATGCACCATGCTCTGAGCAGGGACCAGGGAGGATTTCTTCCAGTTGATGAGCCACCCGTGGGCTTGTAGAAACCGGACCAACATATCCAGATGACGCAGGAGAAGATCTGGGGAATTTTCCAGGATTAACAAGTCGTCCAGATACGGCAGTATCCTGACCCCTTGACGGCGGAGTACCACCGTCATCACCGCCATAACTTTGGTGAAGACTCGCGGAGCCGTTGTTAAACCAAAAGGTAACGCCCGAAACTGGTAATGGAGGTTGCCAATAGCGAACCTCAGGTATTGTTGATGTGACACTGCTATAGGAATATGCAGGTAAGCATCCTGTATGTCCAGGGAGACCATGTAGTCCCCAGGTTCCAAGGCCAGAACTATAGAGCGAAGGGTTTCCATACGGAACTTGGAAACCTTCACAAACTTGTTCAGTGCCTTGAGGTTGAGAATGGGCTGGGAGGACCCATTCGGTTTCGGGACTAGAAACAGCGGAGAATAGTACCCCCGGCCCCTCTGAGCAAGAGGCACCTGTACTACGACTCCTGTATCCAGGAGGGTCTGTACCACAGAGTGTAGATTTTTTGCCTTTGTCTGGTCCAAAGGGACGTCTGTCTGGCAAAATCGGGATCGGTTTTTGAAGGCTATGGCGTAACCTCGAGTGACGACTTCCCGTACCCAGGCATCTGAAGTGGTCATCAACCATTCCTGGGTATACCCTAGATGCCGGCCCCCCACCCTGGCTTATCGGCAGGCTTATCGGTCTTGGCTGCTGGCTGACGGGCAGCCCAGGCTCTTTTGGGCTTCGGCTTACCAGGTTTGGAAGTGCGGGCCTGCTTATAGTACGCCTGACCTTTTGCTTTACCTGAAGGACGAAAGGGGCGAAAGGACGTGCCTTTGGCCTTCAACACAGAAGGAGCTGTATTAGGCAGACAGGCAGTTTTGGCAGTAGCCAAGTCAGCCACTATCTTATTTAAGTCCTCCCCAAACAGAATATCCCCCTTGAAAGGGAGTACCTCCAGGGTTTTTCTAGAGTCCAGATCCACAGACCAGGATCTCAGACACAATATCCTGCGAGCCAGGACTGACGTAGTAGAGGCCTTGGCTGCTAGGATACCGGCATCAGAAGCCGCCTCTTTAATATAGCGAGAAGCTGTGACAATATATGACAAGCATTGTCTGGCATGGTCAGAGGAGATTTCAGCTTCTAACTCCAAGGCCCATGCTTCAACAGCCTCTGCCTCCCATGTAGCTGCAATAGTGGGCCTTTGTGCAGCACCCGCGAGGGTGTAAATCGCTTTTAGACAACCCTCGACACGTTTATCCGTAGGCTCTTTTAGAGACGTGACGGTAGTGACAGGTAGAGCTGAGGAAACCACCATCCTAGCCACATGTGAGTCTACTGGAGGAGGCGTTTCCCAATTCTTTGACAGCTCTGGAGCGAGGGGATAGCGAGCCAGCATCTTCTTTTGAGGCACAAACTTCGTACCCGGGCTTTGCCAGGGTTCCTGACGTATATCCACTAGGTGGTCAGAGTGAGGTAAAACTTGTTTAATCACCTTCTGACGCTTGAACCTATCTGGTTTCTTAGGAGGAACGGATGGCTCGGGATCATCCGTAATCTGCAGAATTAACTTAATAGCCTCCAAAAGATCAGGAACATCCACATGTGAACTTCCCTCCCCATCAGCCGTATCTGAGTCAGAACCTGTGGGGTCAGTGTATGTGCTGTCTTCATCAGACGAGGTGTCAGTGACAGCAGTGGATTGTGAGGAGACGAGCGCTCGCTTAGAGGACCTCTTGGACTTAGGCGAGCGTTGGTCAGACTTTTTAGTAGTCGGGGACTGGTTCAACTTCTTTAATTGAGCAGATAAATCGTCCGCCCACGGCGGGTTAGCTGCAGGGACCACATATGGTTGTACCGGCATTGGGGGTCCCATAGGGGGTGTTAGTTTATGAACTAGCGTATGCAGAAGCGTGGAAAAAGCGGCCCACGGAGGGTCAGTATGTGCTTCCGTTGCCACAGTCCCACTGGGGGGCAAGGAGCCCCCAGAACCAGAGCCCACAGCTGCTTTATTCTCCCCATATGTGCCTGTGGCTTCAGCAACACCAGCAGTGTGTTCCGCCCCAGAACCGTTACCCTCAGAAGCAGACACGATATAACTTGCAGTATGAGGTAACACAGTACAATTATTAGCAGCACTATATCCCTAAACCCAAACCCCTGCGCAGTGTAGTCAGCACCAACAGAGATAAAGGAGAGATATTGTGACTAAATCACAGAGAAAAATACGTAATACAGTATATCTTTGTGAAAATCCTATATTAAATAACACCTGACGCACCAAGCCCCCTCAGGTTATAGAATATAGGGATAGCAAGTTGAGTGAAAGACACGAGATGGACACCACTCAGCTATCAATGCACACACAGAAAGTCACAGTTTGTACAATGCAGAGGTTATTACAGACAATAATACTGCACTGGACTAGCTTACACAGCTATATAGTTAATAGATATAACACTACACAGTAAGAAACTGGATGTATATCACAGGGTAATTGTACTATAAACCCCTGACTAAATGCACTCTTTCTTATTAACACTGACTAAAAAGGCAGGTAGAATACTTAAGTGTCATGTAAAGACACAGCGCTGACAACCAGGCGGCTTTACATAGGAGGATTTGCCAAAGCAGTCCCAGGAACAGTGAGCTGAGGAGTAATGGCACTGCAGACACTGACAGGGAGTGAGGAAAAGACAGAGATGCAGCTCCAGGGCGGGAACACTTGCTGGAAATGGCGCCCTGGGGCTGGGGGAGGGGCTTCAGGTCGAAGCCTTATCCCCCTTGCTGGCAAAACCACCGGGTACTGTGGGCGATATTAAAATCGGTTTGAAGAGAAAACCTGACCTGCGCCCATGCCCTGGTGATCTAGTGGGATCGCCTGTACTGCCACAGTGTCCACCGCCAGCGCGCTCGGCCCGCCTCCCACTGACCGCGCCGGATCACGATAAAGACCAGGTCCCGCGAACGGGACCCACTTACCACCTCCCGAAGCGCGGCCACGTGATCCTGGAGAGGCCCAGCGGTGTGTGTCTAACATGAAGAAAACCGGAGCCTCCGCTGTAGGTACCCGGCAACCAGGGCTCGGGAGTGTACAGCGCCGCTGGGGAGAGCTGGAGCTGCAGCAGTGAATGTCACAAGACATTTACCACCGCTGCTGCCCTTGAAGTCTTCACTTTTTACCTCATAAAAAGCTTTTCTCAGGGCTGCTTGGAGCAGCCCCTCTGTTAAGTGCCTGCTTACTGCAGCACCAACTGACAAACTGAGCTCCTATGCTGGGAGCAGTGATGAGCGGGTTCGGTTCCTCGGAAACCGAACCCCCCCCGAACTTCACCCATTTTACACGGGTCCGAGGCATACTCAGATTCTCCCGTATGGCTCGGTTAACCCGAGCGCGCCCGAACATCATCATCCCGCTGTCGGATTCTTGCGAGATTCGGATTCTATTTAAGGAGCCGCGCGTCGCCGCCATTTTCACTCGTGCATTGGAAATGTTAGGGAGAGGACGTGGCTGGCGTCCTCTCCGTTTGTGCTTATTGCTTAATTGTGGGGACTGGGGAGCAGCTGTATTATATAGGAGGAGTACAGTGCAGAGTTTTGCTGATCAGTGACCACCAGTTTTATACGTTCTCTGCCTTAAAAATGCTCCATATCTGTGCTCAGTGTGCTGCATATATCTGTGCTCACACTGCTTTATTGTGGGGTCTGGGGACCAGCAGTATTATATAGGAGGAGTACAGTGCAGAGTTTTGCTGATCAGTGACCACCAGTATACGTTGTCTGCCTGAAAAACGCTCCATATCTGTGCTCAGTGTGCTGCATATATCTGTGCTCACACCTGCTTTATTGCGGGTACTGGGGACCGCCAGTATATTATATAGGAGGAGTACAGTGCAGAGTTTTGCTGACCAGTGACCACCAGTATACGTTGTCTGCCTGATAAACGCTCCATATCTGTGCTCAGTGTGCTGCATATATCTGTGCTCACACTGCTTTATTGTGGGTACTGGGGACCACCAGTATATTATATAGGAGGAGTACAGTGCAGAGGTTTGCTGACCAGTGACCACCAGCATATATAGCAGTACGGTACGGAAGGCCACTGCTCTACCTACCTCTGTGTCGTCAAGTATACTATCCATCTAGATTCTATACCTGTGGTGCATTTTAGTTTTGCAGTTTGCTGACAGTGACCACCAGTATATATAGCAGTACGGTACGGAAGGCCACTGCTCTACCTACCTCTGTGTCGTCAAGTATACTATCCATCTAGATTCTATACCTGTGGTGCATTTTAGTTTTGCAGTTTGCTGACAGTGACCACCAGTATATATAGCAGTACGGTACGGAAGGCCACTGCTCTACCTACCTCTGTGTCGTCAAGTATACTATCCATCTAGATTCTATACCTGTGGTGCATTTTAGTTTTGCAGTTTGCTGACAGTGACCACCAGTATATATAGCAGTACGGTACGGAAGGCCACTGCTCTACCTACCTCTGTGTCGTCAAGTATACTATCCATCTAGATTCTATACCTGTGGTGCATTGTAGTTTTGCAGTTTGCTGACAGTGACCACCAGTATATATAGCAGTACGGTACGGAAGGCCACTGCTCTACCTACCTCTGTGTCGTCAAGTATACTATCCATCTAGATTCTATACCTGTGGTGCATTTTAGTTTTGCAGTTTGCTGACAGTGACCACCAGTATATATAGCAGTACGATATGGAAGGCCACTGCTCTACCTACCTCTGTGTCGTCAAGTATACTATCCATCTAGATTCTATACCTGTGGTGCATTTTAGTTTTGCAGTTTGCTGACAGTGACCACCAGTATATATAGCAGTACGGTACGGAAGGCCACTGCTCTACCTACCTCTGTGTCGTCAAGTATACTATCCATCTAGATTCTATACCTGTGGTGCATTTTAGTTTTGCAGTTTGCTGACAGTGACCACCAGTATATATAGCAGTACGGTACGGAAGGCCACTGCTCTACCTACCTCTGTGTCGTCAAGTATACTATCTGCACCTGTGGTGCATTTTAGTTGTGCGCAGTATATATAGTAGTAGGCCATTGCTATTGATACTGGCATATAATTCCACACATTAAAAAATGGAGAACAAAAATGTGGAGGTTAAAATAGGGAAAGATCAAGATCCACTTCCACCTCGTGCTGAAGCTGCTGCCACTAGTCATGGCCGAGACGATGAAATGCCATCAACGTCGCCTGCCAAGGCCGATGCCCAATGTCATAGTAGAGAGCATGTAAAATCCAAAAAACAAAAGTTCAGTAAAATGACCCAAAAATCAAAATTGAAAGCGTCTGATGAGAAGCGTAAACTTGCCAATATGCCATTTACGACACGGAGTGGCAAGGAACGGCTGAGGCCCTGGCCTATGTTCATGGCTAGTGGTTCAGATTCACATGAGGATGGAAGCACTCATCCTCTCGCTAGAAAAATGAAAATACTTAAGCTGGCAAAAGCACAGCAAAGAACTGTGCGTTCTTCTAAATCACAAATCCCCAAGGAGAGTCCAATTGTGTCGGTTGCGATGCCTGACCTTCCCAACACTGGACGGCAAGAGCTTGCGCCTTCCACCATTTGCACGCCCCCTGCAAGTGCTGGAAGGAGCACCCGCAGTCCAGTTCCTGATAGTCAAATTGAAGATGTCACTGTTGAAGTACACCAGGATGAGGATATGGGTGTTGCTGGCGCTGGGGAGGAAATTGACAAGGAGGATTCTGATGGTGAGGTGGTTTGTTTAAGTCAGGCACCCGGGGAGACACCTGTTGTCCGTGGGACGAATATGGCCATTGACATGCCTGGTCAAAATACAAAAAAAAATCACCTCTTCGGTATGGAATTATTTCAACACAAATGCGGACAACAGGTGTCAAGCCGTGTGTTGCCTTTGTCAAGCTGTAATAAGTAGGGGTAAGGACATTAACCACCTTGGAACATCCTCCCTTATACGTCACCTGGAGCGCATTCATCAGAAGTCAGTGACTAGTTCAAAAACTTTGGATGACAGCGGAAGCAGTCCACTGACCACTAAATCCCTTCCTCTTGTAACCAAACTCCTGCAAACCACACCACCAACTCCCTCAGTGTCAATTTCCACCTTACACAGGAAAGCCAGTAGTCCTGCAGGCCATGTCACTGGCAAGTATGACGAGTCCTCTCCTGCCTGGGATTCCTCCGATGCATCCTTGAGTGTAACGCCTACTGCTGCTGGCGCTGCTGTTGTTGCTGCTGGGAGTCGATCGTCATCCCAGAGGGGAAGTCGGAAGACCACTTGTACTACTTCCAGTAAGCAATTGACTGTCCAACAGTCCTTTGCGAGGAATATGAAATATCACAGCAGTCATCCTGCTGCAAAGCGGATAACTCAGGTCTTGTCAGCCTGGGTGGTGAGAAACGTGTGTCCGGTATCCACCGTTAATTCACAGGCAACTAGAGACTTGATTGAGGTACTGTGTCCCCGGTACCAAATACCATCTAGGTTCCATTTCTCTAGGCAGGCGATACCGAAAATGTACACAGACGTCAGAAAAAGAGTCACCAGTGTCCTAAAAAATTCAGTTGTACCCAATGTCCACTTAACCACGGACATGTGGACGAGTGGAGCAGGGCAGACTCAGGACTATATGACTGTGACAGCCCACTGGGTAGATGTATTGCCTCCCGCAGCAAGAACAGCAGCGGCGGCAGCACCAGTAGCAGCATCTCGCAAACGCCAACTCGTTCCTAGGCAGGCTACGCTTTGTATCACCGCTTTCCATAAGAGGCACACAGCTGACAACCTCTTACGGAAACTGAGGAACATCATCGCAGAATGGCTTACCCCAATTGGACTCTCCTGGGGATTTGTGACATCGGACAACGCCAGCAATATTGTGCGTGCATTACATCTGGGCAAATTCCAGCACGTCCCATGTTTTGCACATACATTGAATTTGGTGGTGCAGAATTTTTAAAAAAACGACAGGGGCGTGCAAGAGATGCTGTCGGTGGCCCGAAGAATTGCGGGCCACTTTCGGCATTCAGCCACCGCGTGCCGAAGACTGGAGCACCAGCAAACACTCCTGAACCTGCCCTACCATCATCTGAAGCAAGAGGTGGTAACGAGGTGGAATTCAACCCTCTATATGCTTCAGAGGATGGAGGAGCAGCAAAAGGCCATTCAAGCCTATACATCTGTCCACGATATAGGCAAAGGAGGGGGAATGCACCTGAATCAAGCGCAGTGGAGAATGATTTCAACGTTGTGCAAGGTTCTGCAACCCTTTGAACTTGCCACACGTGAAGTCAGTTCAGACACTGCCAGCCTGAGTCAGGTCATTCCCCTCATCAGGCTTTTGCAGAAGAAGCTGGAGACATTGAAGGAGGAGCTAAAACAGAGCGATTCCGCTAGGCATGTGGGACTTGTGGATGGAGCCCTTAATTCGCTTAACCAGGATTCACGGGTGGTCAATCTGTTGAAATCAGAGCACTACATTTTGGCCACCGTGCTCGATCCTAGATTTAAAACCTACGTTGTATCTCTCTTTCCAGCAGACACAAGTCTGCAGAGGTTCAAAGACCTGCTGGTGAGAAAATTGTCAAGTCAAGCAGGACGTGACCCGTCAACAGCTCCTCCTTCACATTCTCCCGCAACTGGGGGTGCGAGGAAAAGGCTAAGAATTCCGAGCCCACCCGCTGGTGGTGATGCAGAGCAGTCTGGAGCGAGTGCTGACATCTGGTCCGGACTGAAGGACCTGCCAACGATTACTGGCATGTCGTCTACTGTCACTGCATATGATTCTCTCACCATTGAAAGAATGGTGGAGGATTATATGAGTGACCGCATCCAAGTAGGCACGTCAGACAGTCCGTACGTATACTGGCAGGAAAAAGAGGCAATTTGGAGGCCCTTGCACAAACTGGTTTTATTCTACCTAAGTTGCCCTCCCTCCAGTGTGTACTTCGAAAGAGTGTTTAGTGCAGCCGCTCACCTTGTCAGCAATCGGCGACGTACGAGGTTACTTCCAAAAAATGTGGAGAAGATGATGTTCATCAAAATGAATTATAATCAATTACTCCGTGGAGACATTCACCAGCAGCAATTGCCTCCAGAAAGTACACAGGGATCTGAGATGGTGGATTCCAGTGGGGACGAATTAATAATCTGTGAGGAGGGGGATGTACACAGTGAAAGGGGTGAGGAATCAGAGGATGATGATGAGGTGGACATCTTGCCTCTGTAGAGCCAGTTTGTGCAAGGAGAGATTGATTGCTTCTTTTTTGGTGGGGGCCCAAACCAACCAGTCATTTCAGTCACAGTCGTGTGGCAGACCCTGTCGCTGAAATGATGGGTTAGTTAAAGTGTGCATGTCCTGTTTATACAACATAAGGGTGGGTGGGAGGGCCCAAGGACAATTCCATCTTGCACCTCTTTTTTCTTTCATTTTTCTTTGCATCATGTGCTGTTTGGGGACTATTTTTTTGAAGTGCCATCCTGCCTGACACTGCAGTGCCACTTGTGTCGCTTAGCTTAGCCATCCAGCGACCTCGGTGCAAATTTTAGGACTAAAAATAATATTGTGAGGTGTTCAGAATAGACTGAAAATGAGTGGAAATTATGGTTATTGAGGTTAATAATACTATGGGATCAAATGACCCCCAAATTCTATGATTTAAGCTGTTTTTGAGGGGTTTTTGTAAAAAAAAACCCGAATCCAAAACACACCCGAATCCGGCAAAAAATTTTCAGGGAGGTTTTGGCAAAACGCGTCCGAATCCAAAACACGGCCGCGGAACCGAATCCAACACCAAAACACAAAACCCGAAAAATTTCCGGTGCACATCTCTAGCTGGGAGGCGGGGTGATATATGAGGCGGTGCTGTGCATTCTGGGAACAGTCAAAGCTTTGAGCCTGTTGGTGCCTCGGATCAAGATCCAACTCTACACCCCATTGTCCAGACTTGTGGAGCCCAGTGTACCCCGCAGCAGAAATATGCAACATAGAGTTAGGCACTCACATACACTGGGTACAGAAGGTGCAATCTCTAAACTCCCCTGCAGGCAGAGGAGTCTGCTGAACTGAGGGGCAGCCGCCTCCCCGGACCCACTGCATGCTGCTGTTTGCTGGGCAGGGAAGAGAGGCTGCAGGCTTACAGGTAAGAAAGATGGGGCACAAACCTGGCCCCTCCAACAAGCCCATGGCCAGGTAATTAGTACCCCTCTCTCCCTTCTCTCAGCGACAGTGCAATGCACAATCTTGCTCCTAGCCTCTGGACGCACAAAACCCAGCTACTGGATTGCATAGCTAAAGATACGTGTAACTGCAAATAGAGGCGTGCTTAACTCTCATCTCCACCTTCTTACTGCCACATGTAAAAGGAAGGCTTACATCCACAAACGTGCCACGTGTAGTACTAATCCCGATGTCCCCTTCTCATTTATATCTCTCTTGCCTCACTGCAATCAGGATATTGTTGTATAGACTAATAAATTGGTCACTAAAATAAAAATTCTTATCTATCTCCTCGGGCCCGGCGGACAAAAAAAAAAATAAGTAGCTGAACTGGCGGAACAGGATCTATTCCAATATCCGTCTCCAACAGAATTGGGTGTTGGCCATTTCAGCTCTGCAGATGGCCAGTGTGAACTCTGACGAGCAACATATATTTCCCAGTATGACACAAGCAAATATTTGTACAAGAAGAGAACAAAGAAAATATCGCTCAGTTGAAAGTGTTTTGTAGATGTGAGGGTTTAGGACACCTCAGCATAGAGAAATGTTGTTTTACAATGGCATTCAGTCGGCGTCATCATTGTAGAGCCTTTAGGAACGTTATTCAGGGGTATATTTACTAATTATCCCAGATTGGTCCCAAAACTTATGTTGTGTTTTCTTGCGGCAATAAGAAATTGTGTTTCTTCGGAGCTTGGTATATTTGACAATGTAGAGAAACCTATGGGGGCTGCGGCAGATTACGGATATCTGCTGTGGTCCCCCATTCTAAAAACCTGGGGCTACTTTGGGTTGTTTTTTGTGTAAAATCTCCTTGGTAAATATGCCCCAGTAGAATTTACTGTACGTGTTTAACGTCTACCGCTATTGCCTCTTCATTGCCACAAATTCATACTCAACATACTGCACCAATTTATTGAAATTGTATTTTCATGCAAAACTAGCAGCAAAAAGAACTCTTTTGTGCAGTATGTTGAGTATGAATTGTAAATATAAATGAGTGTTAAAAATGTGGTAAATCTATAGAGATGTAAATTTGAGACGTCTTAATGTTAGTTAATATTAATCCATGGTTCTTGGCGTTACCCAAGGAGCACCCGTAGCAGATACGGTAAAAAGTGACGGGACCATTTTGTAGTTTATTAAATTCTACCCACTGGAAGTGCAATCCAAATTTTGATCCGATTGTCCGTTTGGGCGTTATCGTTCACGCAACGCAAGCCACGCATCGGTAATGATGTCATTAAGTCAACCCATTTTTCATCCCCTTAGAGGAGGTTTATTAAAATTCTAATTACGTAGAAGAATACCTATGTTAACTTTCATCTTCCTAACATAACGGGAAGTAAGAGAATTAGGGGCCTATTTATCACCATCTGCATCCAGGATGCGGATGACAGGTGCTAAAATTGCCCCAACTCGCACTGCGATAATGGACTACATCGCAGGGATGTATCAATTATCGCGTGCAGGGACAGAGCTTGCGGTCAAGCTCTGTCCCTGTGATGATACCCCGCAGCATCATCGGGGTATTCTTCGAAAAAAAATACCCTGATGTCCTGCTGCGCATGCGCTGCGCATGCGCCGCCCCCGCCGTCATTGCCACTACCGCCGCCGCCCGGTCGACCCCCCGTAGCGACTACCCTCGCGCGCCGTGGACCCCCCCCCCCAGAAGATCAATATACTCACCAGTCCAGGGAGCCGGTTCGCGCTGTTCCTGCTGGGCTGCCCGGCGCCGGATCCTGTGCGCTGCGGTGACCCCCGGTGCTGTAAAGTACGCTGCCGCTTTGCAGCATCACTTTACTGCACTAGGGTCACTTTGCAGCACATATTCAGTCGGCACTCCATTTGTTAAGTATCAGCCAGCCTTGGTGCCCGAATCCTCAAACATATGCAAGTACAACGGAGGAATATAAGCGGCACTCACAAGGCATTAGGTATAGTGCAATAAGACACTGCCGTATTTGCAGGTCATCAACCATCAACGTTTCGGAGCGTCCACTCCTTTTTCAAGACACACCAGGATAGCAGTAACATATATATATATATATATATATATATATATATCTCACATATTAATATAATTGTAGTAACTCTGGGCCTAATTCAGAAAGTTACGTAAATTGGATATTTATGTAAATCTCTGATATGTTCAGGTTTGTGCATGTGCAGATCAGGGGATGCAATGTCACTTGCAGTGGCCCAAACTCAGCAGCTTGATTGACATCCTGCTAGCGTTTGGGGACGGCAGCGGGGTGGTGACGGGAAGCATCCCATTTACACACGCGACGTACTATTACAACGACAGATGTAGTTTCACACAGGGTCTAGCGAAGCTTTTCAGTCGCACTGGTTGCCGCAGAGTGATTGACAGGAAGAGGGTGTTTCTGGGTGTAAACTGATCGTTTTCAGGGAGTGTTCGAAAAAAACGCAGGCATGCCAGGAAAAACGCAAGCGTGGCTGGGCAAACGCAGGGCGTGTTTGTGACGTCAAAACAGGAACTGAACAGTCTGAAGTCATCGCAAGCGCTGAGTAGGTCTGGAGCTACTCAAAAACTGCACAAAAAAATGTTGCCGCCGCTCTGCGATCCATTCGTTCACACTTCTGCTAAGCTAAAATACACTCCCAGCGGTAGGCGGCATAGCGTTTGCACGGCTGCTAAAAACTGCTAGCGAGCGAACAACTCGGAATGACCACCAAAGTCACATTGGAAGCAAAATTACCGTCCACATCTGACTCAGCCCCTCTGACTCAAATGACCATAGTTACACTCAGCCAGTGTTTAGAGTTACATGTTTACCCCTGGGGACTCCCTCAGTGGGTATGAGAAAAGGTTACATGTTACAACTGGGGTATTCAGTTATAGTATTGGCGAGCTGCAGTCTGTTTGGCAGTAGCCTGCAACAGTCGTGTTAATCTCTGGGGAAAGATGTCTGACTTCAGCCAAGGTACACTATCAGTATCTAATGCAAATACACTTTTGGGCTGTACGCTGTGATACATAGATGGATTTTAACACAAAAAGTCAACAAGTGGCTGCGATACCTATCACTGAATAGCTTGAGAACGGTCTGCAGAAGGTTGTACCTAAAATGTATGGGAAATCCTGGCCAGCACTTGTCCCTTTTCCAAAATAAGTTTCCAAATCTGCAATGTGCGCACAGCGTCTTTCCAAGCCGCATACTTCTCATGTCAGCTACAGTCAGTGGCAAGTAACGCACAACTCCGCCCATTGAAGGGTTCTTGGTTTTTTTAAGCCCTGTCTCTACCATTCCAGTTGCTTTGCAGGGTCCCAAATTTCCAGATACACCCCTGCTTGGTACATTGTCTATGTGATGACTCACGATCAGGGGTGTACCTGGTCAGACTACAGCAATCTTTATTATTTACCCCTGACAAAGAAAAAATAGTATTTACCGATTATTAGCTGATTAAGAATATCCTGATATCTGATATTATTTTTGTATTATTATTATTATTATTATACTATTATGATCAACGTAGTCTATGATCAATATAAACTTTATTCAGGCTGTAGTCTCTATTAATGGGGGTCATTCTGAGTTGTTCGCTCGCTGCCGATTTTCGCAGTGCAGCGATTAAGTAAAAAAACTTCAAAAATGCGCATGCGCTAAGTACTTTCACACAAAACTTTGTAGATTTACACAAGCTCGAGCAACGTTTTTTCATCACTCGAGTGATCGTAGTGTGATTGACAGGAAGTTTCTGGGCGGAAACTGGCCGTTTTCAGGGAGTGTGCTAAAAAACGCAGGCGTGCCAGGTAAAAACGCAGGAGTGGCTGGAGAAACGGGGGAGTGGCTGGCCGAACGCAGGGCGTGTTTGTGACGTCAAACCAGGAACTAAACGGACGGAGGTGATCGCAATCTAGGAGTAGGTCTGGAGCTACTCAGAAACTGCAGGGAATTATTTAGTAGCAGTTCTGCTAATCTTTTGTTCGCTATTCTGCTAAGCTAAGATACACTCCCAGAGGGCGGCGGCCTAGCGTGTGCAATGCTGCTAAAAGCAGCTAGCGAGCGAACAACTCGGAAAGAGGGCCAATAAGGCCAATTTTTTTAATTGCAGCTAATCGCAGCAAAAAAAAAAACCAAATCAGCTGTCACCGCAATTTACCAGGCAGATGAATGAGACTCGACTTCTCCACCGATACTGACCCGAGTGGTAAGGGTTAGTTGACCACTCCACCAGATCAGTCTAAGGGAATAAGTGTACTTGTGACCTGACCAGGCAGGGGTTACCTTTCCTGCAGATTTGGTGGCCAAGTGTTCCAGTCTTCAGTTTACACCTGGGGCAGTTTCAGGTATGTGTCTACTGTTGCACCCCACCCCAGAGAATGATGAATATAAATGTATGGACTGTATACTACTTTCCTCTACAAGGTGTATTTAGAAAACATTTAGATGCAGGATAGGGGTTATATATATGGTTTCAGTTATTTAGGATCTGGACTTTTCCCAGGGATCTTTGCTGTATGGGTTTACAGGAGTTGCATACTAAGCACTTGCGCACTCATGATGGTGACAAGTAGCAAGCACTGCGTATGAATAGGGATGGACAGGCCTAATAGCAAAACCTCACCTCCCACAACACCATTATCTATTGACAGCACCACCATCTCCTCTAGCCCTCAAGTGTACTGTCTTGGAGTTATCCTTGACTCCTCCCTCTCCTTCAAACCACACATTCAGCACCTCTCACAAACCTGCCCTTTCCATCTCAAAAACATTTCCAGGATTAGACCTTTTCTCACCATGGATGCTAGTAAAACCTTCATCCACTCACTGGTCATCTCCAGATTGGACTACTGTAATCTCCTCCAATCTGGCCTCCCTGACTACAGCCTCTCTCCACTCCAATCTTTCCTCCATGCTGCTACCTGACTCATCTTCCTCTCCAAACATACTATGTCTACCTCCCCGCACCTACAAGCCCTTCACTGGCTCCCCTTCCACATCAGAACCCAATTCAACCTTTACACACTTACCTACAAAGCCCTCACCCATTCCACTTTCATTTACAAATCTGACCTTATCTCCCTTTACACTCCCACCCGCCCTCTTCTCTCCACATATGTATGCAGTCTCTCCTGCCAACCTATCACTTCCCCCCATTCCTGCCTCCAAGATTTTGCACCTGCTGCTCCCGATCTCTGGAAATATCTCCCTCTCCTTATCAGACTCTCCACCTCTCTACAAAACTTCAAATGGGCTCAAGACCTACTTCTTCACCAAACCCAGCCATCTCTCATCCTAACCCTCTGTTCCACACTCACAGCCTACTCCATCTGTGTTACACAGTCTGTCTGCCCCTTTCCATTAGAATGTAAGCCATCACGAATAGAGGCCTCTCCCCTCATGTGCTCTTCCTTACTTACTTAGACTATCATCTACTCCATACTCTCTACAACGGCACCTAACCATGGTCTCCAATATCTGCTGCAATCACTCCATTCCTGCCTGAAGCCACAACTCTCATAGGTTTCTATGGTGTATGCAATGCTGTCAGGTTTACCAACTTCCAGAATGCAAAGCATTCCTTAGATTAGCACCTGCAGCTACTGTCATCTGAAGATGGTGGTAGCCCATTGTAGCCTATGGGATACATATTGCATAGTTAGCCATGCGAGGATTCCCCTGGAACCCTTCTGGCAATGGCCTTCACGCATTGGTGGTCTGCAGGACCTCGCATGTGCAGGAGCCCTGACAACATTCAGAGCACATTTCAGGGACTGGCTCCTTTCAGGGCCCCTGTTCCTGCCGGTGCTCAATGATACGTCCCATTGTAAGAATCACATAATGCAATACGATTCTTGGTGCTAATATCACGCCCAGATCACATGGCATAGGCAATTCTTGATAAATAAAATGGGGCCCCTAAGAGAGGGAGAGTTGCTCCCTCTGGACGTAATAATGGTCAGCCAGAATTCGGAGCATGGCCCTCATTCCGAGTTGATCGCTCGCAAGGCGAATTTAGCAGAGTTGCTCACGCTAAGCCTACGCCTACTGGGAGTGTATCTTAGCTTCTTAAAATTGTGACCGATGTATTCGCAATATTGCGATTACAAACTACTTAGCAGTTCCAGAGTAGCTTCAGACTTACTCGGCATCTGCGTTCAGTTCAGTGCTTGTCGTTCCTGGTTTGACGTCATAAACACACCCAGCGTTCGCCCAGACACTCCCCCGTTTCTCCGGCCACTCCTGCGTTTTTTCCGGAAACTGTAGCGTTTTTATCCACACGCCCCGAAAACGCCGTGTTTCCGCCCAGTAACACCCATTTCCTGTCAATCACACTACGTTCGCCAGAGCGAAGAAAAAGCCGTGAGTAAAAATACTATCTTCATTGTAAAATTACTTGGCGCAGTCGCAGTGCGAATATTGCGCATGCGTACTAAGCGGAATTTCACTGCGATGCGAAGAAAATTACCGAGCGAACGACTCGGAATGAGGGCCCATGTTCTCCACTTTGTGTGTACAGAAAAAAACTGTGTCTATTTCACCGTATGCAGAGTTTTATACGTCTGGTGATGCCCCTGCCCGCTATCCTTATGCTTTGTTTGTTACAGTGCCCATCAGTTATACTTGTTACAGAAGATGCCCCTGGAAACGGGATCAGTACTAAATGCCGCCGGCCGGAATCCCGGCGGTCGAAATACCGACGCCGGAATCCCGACCACACAATCCCGACAGGGGTGGCGAGCGGAACGCAGCGAAACAGGCATTTTTATGGCTGCAGTTCCGACAATACACCCTCACTGAACTTTATCTATGTGAGATAGCCCTTTACAGCCCAGTTATGCCCTTGCATCCATAAGTGGAGATGCGCTAGAATGGTATGTCACCACATCCCCCTACCCACCTGGAAGAACTTCTTTATGGCTCTGATCACACTACCTGCGACAGCTCATAATAGGCCCTTCTGGAAATTCAGCTCCAGGCCCATGTGGACCTTAATCTGGCACTGGCTAGAGATGCGTTCAACTCTGCATCTCTTGTACGCTTGGTTCACGCCCCTTATTCCATTGCTGTGCACAGGTAGAAAAGCCAGGGCCACTTGCATGCATTTGCCCCCCAGCCGAAAAGTTGCCAGCCAGCCACTGAAAGCAACTCTGTGAGACAGCAATTCTAACCACTGTGTTACCTTGCTACACCTGGAATGGAAAATACAGCATGCACCTATGCGAGATTGCCATTCAGCAGATTCACCATCAGTTGTGTGTGCTGCAATATAACGGGTGTGCAATGCTTCTTTAGGGGGTACACACGGAAAGATCCGTGTTTAAAATCTAAGCAATCTGACTATATTGCTTAGATTTTAAGCACGGATCTGCCGTGTGTATGCCCCCCAGCGATAGCGATGCGCGGCCCCGCGCATCGCTATCGCCGGTGCTAGATTGAGCCTGCATGCAGGCTCAATCTAGCGGGTTGCTCACTTCACCGCTCTGTGAAGTGAGCGGCCCGTCCGTCCGTCCGTCCCCTCGCTCAGCACATCGCGCTGTGCTGAGTGGGGGGAGAGATGTGTGCTGAGTGGTCTGTGTTAAAGGTCTGTGAGCGACGTCGTCTAATGTTTCCCCTCCCGGGCCGGCCGGTCGGCGGCCGACTGTACACACTGAGCGATATGACCGCTCATATCACTCAGTGACGTCACGTCTTCGACAGTCCAGATCCTGCATGCATGCACTGACGACAGCGACGATCGTTGCCGACCCGCGGGGCCGTGCATCGGTCGTCGCTGGCGGCATACACACTTGCCGATAATATGAGCGACGTCGCTCAGGAAGGGGGAAAATGAGCGACGTCGCTCATTTTATCGGCAAGTGTGTATGGGCCTTTAAGATCGCTCGGCACACATCTCTCCCGTCAGTACCCCCCTTAAGTCCACAACCAGTAAATGTGAAAAGACAAACAAATGGTGTTACAGTCTCTGTGCACTTTCCCACTAATTGGTCACTTAGTATTTGTTTGGAATAGGATATTTCTGTGTACATTGTTACTGTGAGCAGAAAACAGCATCCCGGATGTCATGCAGCCCAGGATCTCTCTCAGCCAGGTCATACTTAGAGAACCGGCTGGCTGGAAGAGAGAGACATCTACTGATGACTCAGCACTAGCAGTCCGAGATTCTACTAAGGATGACGAGTCTCAATTATCTGCGTTCTACAGTCCGGAATATGTAGCTGGCACTATGACAAGTCCTCATTTACATCAAATCTATTGTTTCTGTAAACTATTACGGATACAGAGATTAAGCAGGGCTGCAGCTACCACTAGGCGAACACAGGCGGTTCACTAAGGCACCAGTGATTAAGGGTGTCTATAACCAGAGATGTGGCGCAGAGCATGCATTGGTGTCTACCCACCATCCCTATACTAAATTTCACCAAAGGCGGGGTGGACGCACTACTTACTGCTCACATGCCCCTTTGAAAGTTATGGGCTGGATTCATTCCTCTGCAAAGTGTTCATTCCTCTGCAAAGTGTATATCTGGATTCATTCCTCTGCAAAGTGAATCTGGATTCATTCCTCTGCAAAGTGTATATCTGGATTCATTCCTCTGCAAAGTGAATCTGGATTCATTCCTCTGCAAAGTGAATTTGGATTCATTCCTCTGCAAAGTGAATCTGGATTCATTCCTCTGCAAAGTGAATTTGGATTCATTCCTCTGCAAAGTGTACCTGGATTAATTGCTCTGCAAAGTGTATCTGGATTCATTCCTCTGCAAAGTGAATCTGGATTCATTCCTCTGCAAAGTGTATCTGGATTCATTCCTCTGCAAAGTGAATCTGGATTCATTCCTCTGCAAAGTGAATCTGGATTCATTCCTCTGCAAAGTGAATCTGGATTCAATCCTCTGCAAAGTGTACCTGGATTCATTGCTCTGCAAAGTGTATCTGGATTCATTCCTCTGCAAAGTGTACCTGGATTCATTGCTCTGCAAAGTGTATCTGGATTCATTCCTCTGCAAAGTGAAATCTGGATTCATTCCTCTGCAAAGTGAAATCTGGATTCATTCCTCTGCAAAGTGAATCTGGATTCATTCCTCTGCAAAGTGAAATCTGGATTCAATCCTCTGCAAAGTGTACCTGGATTCATTGCTCTGCAAAGTGTATCTGGATTCATTCCTCTGCAAAGTGAAATCTGGATTCATTCCTCTGCAAAGTGAAATCTGGATTCATTCCTCTGCAAAGTGAATCTGGATTCATTCCTCTGCAAAGTGAAATCTGGATTCATTCCTCTGCAAAGTGAAATCTGGATTCATTCCTCTGCAAAGTGAAATCTGGATTCATTCCTCTGCAAAGTGTACCTGGATTCATTGCTCTGCAAAGTGTATCTGGATTCATTCCTCTGCAAAGTGAATCTGGATTCATTCCTCTGCAAAGTGTATCTGGATTCATTCCTCTGCAAAGTGAAATCTGGATTCATTCCTCTGCAAAGTGAAATCTGGATTCATTCCTCTGCAAAGTGAATCTGGATTCATTCCTCTGCAAACTGTATTTAAAAAAACAACAATGAAATGCAGGATAGGGACCATATAGGGTGTATGAAGTGGTGTAACTGTTTCTGTGTCAGTTATTTAGGATCTGGCCTAAATTATACGACACTTTACAATGAAACAGGTTGCACTGTTATACCCCTTATAGACCAAATTAAGCGGGTCACACCCCTGAGCCTGACACGGGAGCTTCCGAGGCGTGACCCGCCTCAGGCACCTTCATAGCCGCACTTTCCAATATGGCATATTGATGGGTTGGTGACGTCAGCAGTGACGCGGCGGGGGCGGCACTTGGAGATCACATGACCGCCAAGTGCCGCTGTACATACACTGTGAACGATGCGACCTGGCTCCCGTTTACACAGCACAGCTTGCCGGGTTGAACCCGTGTTCAACCATGCAAGCTACCGAGTTGGAATACCGGGTCACTCAACTCGGATTATTCCAACTCGGCCCTTTTACACCAAACAGCAACACGGGTTAAGCATGATCATGTGCAATAATCCGTGTTCAAAGCTGGTGGTGTATCCAGTTTTACCCCCTGTAGTGTATCCAGTTATACCCCCTGTAGCAGGGGCGGATCCAGAAGAAAATGATAGGGGGGGCACCATGGAAGGGGCAAGTACATTTGCGTGCGGTGGCGCTTCTTTTACAATGCCCACAGTTGTAGCGCTCATTATGCAATGTCCACTGTACTGGTAGCGCCCCTTATATAGACCCCATAGTAGTGGTGCCCCTTTTGCAATGCCCGTATTGCCCCCAGTAGTAATGTTGTCTGTAGTAATGCCCCCAGTCATTATGCCCCCAGTGGTAATTCCCCTGCAGTTATGACCCCAGTAGTTTACCCCCCCCCCCTTTAGTTTAGCCTCCCAGTGGTAATGCCCCCAGTAGTTTAGCCACCAGTAGTAATGCCCCCCTGTAGTTTGCCCCCATTGTAGTTTAGCCCCTGTAGTTATGCCCCCTTGTAGCTTAGCCTTCAGTAGTAATGCCCCCAGTAGTTTGGCCCCTGTAGTTATCCCCCAGTAGTTTGGCCCCTGTAGTTAAGCCCCCAGTAGTTTGGCCCCCCTGTAGTTTAGCCCCCAAGTAGTAATGCCCCTGTAGTTAAGCCGCCAGTAGTTATGCCCCTGTAGTTAAGCCGCCAGTAGTAATGCCCCTGTAGTTACGCCGCCAGTAGTTAGCACCTTTGTAGTTGGCCCCCAGTAATAGTCCCCCAGTAGTTTGCCCCCAGTAGATGCCACCCAGTAATAATGTCCCCCAGCAGTTTGCCCCAGTAGATGCTCCCCAGTAATAATGTCCCCCAGCAGTTTGCCCCCAGTAGATGCCCCCCAGTAATAATGTCCTCCAGTAGTTTGCCCCCAGTAGTAATGCCCCCTAGGAGTTTGCCCCCAATAGATGACCCCCCAGTAGTAATGCCCCCAGTAGATGCCCCCCAGTAATAATGCCCCCAGTAGATGGCCCACAGTAAAAATGTCCCCCAGTAGCTGCCCCCAATAGATGACCCCCCAGTAGTAATCCCCCAGTAGATGCCCCCCAGTAATAATGCCCCCAGTAGCTGCCCCCAATAGATGACCCCCCAATAATAATGCCCCCTACGAGTTTGCCCCAATAGATGACCCCCCTGTAGTAATGCCCCCAGTAGATGGCCCCCAGTAAAAATGTCCCCCAGTAGCTGCCCCCAATAGATGACCCCTCAGTAGTGATGCCCCCAGTTATAATGCCCCCAGTAGTTTGCCCCCCCCAGTAGTAATGCCCCTTGTTGATGCCCCCCCCCAGTAGTAATGTCCACCGTAGTTTGCCCCCAGTAGATGCCCCCACTGCATTAAGGAAGAAAAAAACATACTTACCGAGCCCCGTTCCCGCTTCCAGGCCGCTGCAGTCCTCCTCCTCCCTGGGCGTCCGCTCCTCAGTCAGCACTATGAGAGAGACGTCATGACTGACGTCTCTCCCATAGCGCACGGCGCACAGTGACAGCGCCGGAAGCCGGAGCTCAGTACTGAGCTCCTGCCTCCGGCTGCCGCTGTGCAGGGAGATGGGCGTCCACTGGTAACACAATCTCAGCGGGCGCCCGGCATCTCCCTGTGCGGCGCCGGGGACGGGGGACAGAAGGCCACAAATGACAAGGGGGGCACGGGCCCGAGTGCCCCCCCCCCCCCCCTGGATCCGCCACTGCCCTGTAGTGTATCCAGTTATACCCCCTGAGGCTGGTCGCTACCAGGCCTAGGATTCTGGTGATCTTATTATTGATATGCAATGTATCTAAATTACAAAAGTGTGCTTTTGCAATGTATTACATATATACTGTATATTAATTACACTATGAGATGTTTTGTGTTTTCAGTGTTGGGCTATGTTTCCAGATATGAAAGCCTGTAAGGATATGCTGACCAGCTGTGTCATCTAAGGCTCTTTTGGTGATTTCCATATATGCTCAAGTACGCTCAAAACGCATTCACGTGGCGTTATACGTATTACACTATAAGCGCCTTCCTGTCTTGTTATTTTAAATATAGTGTGGCAGTATGAAGGAAAATTACATTATTGACACGTATTCAGTGTAGAACAGGAGGGATACACACCCACAGGGAAGGAAAGTGAGGTGTGAGTACACCTACTTGTTGAAGTGTAGAGTCAGTCTGGAAGACTGCAGCCAAGACAGGCTGTGGCCTGTGTATCCTGCCCAACTGGAGTTGGGAAAGCCAGACAGAGCTCAGTATGCTAGGAAGCTACTGAGGGTCAGGAGGCTTGAGCCTGTACCTGTAAGAGACAGGGAAGGCCAACAAACTCTAGGACATGTTGCTGAGAAGAAGCCGGGCAGGAGCCTGCATTAGATGCAAGGAAGCAGGCCAAACAGTGAGCCTTGAATGTGAGCAGGCCGGATCCTGTGTTATGGCAGAAAACAGCAAGAAAGGCTGGGAAGTGAGAAGCCAGAGACCAAGCCAGGCCAGGCTAGCTACACCTGTGAGAGACAGGACTGGAAAAACGGAGAGACTTTGGGGGCATTCAATTGTTTGAAAAGTAAGTAATGTCTAATAGACGGGGAAAAAACAGACACCCAACTGACTTTTCAAACAATTGAATTCCCCCCTTTGTGTTTGCAGACTAGCTCCTTAATGATAGTATGGGTCGAAAAAGTGAGTCAGTGCCCTGAATGGGAGATGGGTGTTTGTTGCATTCTGTGCATTTTGTGTTGAATGATGTCAGCACAGCTTTACTACTTCATTTAGTCACCGGAAAAGCTGTCTTTGGATCTTGATTTAGTACTGAGACACTGCACCAATACAACCCATACTAAGCTAATTACCCCATACCACCACCTCTCTCTCTCTCTCTCTCTCTCTCTCTCTCTCTTGCTCTAGCTTTCTCTCTCTCTTTTTATATATATATATATATATATATATATATATATATATATATATATATAAAACCACAGCACTTGCCACCCCAGAAGCGGGGTGCAATGTCTGCACTCACCACTCATAGGGTGGGGTGCATGTAGCCCATGGCCATCTACTTAAATATATACAATCAGAAAATACAGCACTCACCAAAGCAAGCTCACTTATACTCACAACATCAATAAATAAATGATGGGGGTTTAGTTAGTGAATTGGCAAATGCACGGTAGCCTGCAAACCGCTCGCCAAGGTACCCCACCTTCTTCAAGCAGGTCCTACACTATCAAAGTCTTAAAAATTAAAACCTGGCAACTGTATCACACATAATATAACTGAAAATATGCCTACTTGGTTTAATGTGTACCTGCCATACACATTATAGCTTTTAAAGGTACACTAGTCACCTGACACTGGCTGATAACCTACTAAGGAACAGCTGACACAGGTTTAGGATAATTGAGTTTACATAGGGGTGCATGAAAATTGTACATATATTGTATATATATATACAGTCAGGTCCATAAATATTGGGACAGCGACACAATTCTCATATTTTGGGCTCTGTAAGCCGCCACCACCACAATGGATTTGAAATTAAACAAACAAGAGGTGCTTTAACTGCAGACTTTCCGCTTTAATTTGAGCGTATTTACATCCAAATCAGGTGAACGGCATAGGAATTACAATGTTTTCTATATGTGCCTCCCACTTTTTAAGGGACCAAAAGTAATGGGACAATCGACTCAAAAGCTATTTCATGGACAGGAGTGGGCTATACCCTCGTTATTTCATCATCAATTAAGCAGGTAAAAGGTCTGGAGTAGATTCCAGGTGTGACATTTGCATTTGGAATCTGTTGCTGTCAACTCTCAATATGAGATCCAAAGAGTTGCCACTATCAGTGAAGCAAAGCAAGCCATAATTAGGCTGAAAAATCAAAACAACCCAATAAGAGAGATAGCAAAAACATTAGGTGTGTGTGGCCAAATCAACTGTTTGGAACATTCCTAAAAAGAACGCACCGGAGAGCTCAGCAACACCAAAAGACCCGGAAGACCATGGAAAACAACTGTGGTGGATGACAGAACAATTATTTCCCTGGTGAAGAAAAACCCCTTCACAACAGTTGCCCAGATCAAGAACACTCTCCAGGAGGTAGGTGTATATGTGTCAAAGTCTACAATCAAGAGACGACTTCACAAGAGTGAATATAGAGGGTTCACCACAAGATGTAAACCATTGGTGAGCCACAAAAATAGGAAGTCCAGATTAGAGTTTTCCAAACAACATCTAAAAAAGCCTTTACAGTTATGGAACAACATGCTATGGACAGATGAGACAAAGATCAACTTGTACCAGAGTAATGGGAAGAGAAGAGTATGGAGAAGGAAAGGAACTGCTCATGATCCAAAACATACCACCTCATCAGTGAAGCATGGTAGTGGTAGTGTCATGGCGTGGGCATGTATGGCTGCCAATGGAACTGGTTCCCTTGTATTTATTGATAATGTGACTGCTGACAAAAGCAGCAGTATGAATTCTGAAGTGTTTTGGGCAATATTTGCTCATATTCAGTCAAATGCTTCAGAACTCATTGGACGGCGCTTCACAGTGTAGATGGACAATGACCCAAAGCATACTGCGAAAGCAACCAAAGAGATTTTTAAGGCAGATCAGTGGAATGTTATGCAATGGCCAAGTCAGTCACCTGACCTGAATCCGATTGAGCATGCATTTCACTTGATGAAGACAAAACTGAAGGGAAAATGCCCCAAGAACAAGCAGGAACTGAAGACATTTGCAGTAGAGGCCTGGCAGAGCATCACCAGGGATGAAACCCAGCGTCTGGTGATGTCTATGCGTTCCAGACTTCAGGCTGTAATTGACTGCAAAGGATTTGCAACAAAGTATTAAAAAAGTGAAAGTTTGATTCAGGATTGTTTAGTTTGTCCCATTACGTTTGGTCCCTTAAAAAGTGGGAGGCACATATTGAAACCGTTGTAATTCCTACACCGTTCACCTGATTTGGATGTAAATACCCTCAAATTAAAGCGGAAAGTCTGCAGTTAAAGCACATCTTGTTTGTTTCATTTAAAATCCATATTTTGGTGTATAGAGCCCAAAATATGAGAATTGTATCGATGTCCCAATATTTATGGACCTGACTATATATATATATATATATATATATATATATATATACATACACACATACATACATACATACATACATACATATACACACCAAGGTGCAGCACTCACAGCATGTGAATGATCTTTTCTGCTGCTGGTGTATGCTGTGAGTGCCACATCTGGTATATTTCTAGATTGTTCTCCACCATGAACGCACTGAGCTAAGACTGTCAGCAGTCCCAGACAGGGTGTGCTGCTGAACATGCACTGCCTGTTGGGGACTCGAGGCAGTCATGGCGATCTTGTAAATGCTGCTGTTGAGAGGAGAGGGCTATCCGCCACCGCCCAGACTGCATTTCACCCTCTGCCTCTCCTCGTCACCCTCTGACCATCACCCTCTGCCTTTCCAAGTCACCATTTGCCCATCACCACCTGCCTCTTCCCGTCACCCCCTGCCTCTCACTGTCAGCTTCTGACCATGACCCACTGCCTCTCCCCTCCACCCTCTGCCTCTGCCCATCACCCTCTGCCTCTCACTGTCACCCTCTGCCCATCACCCACTGCCTCTACCCGTCACACTCTGCCTCTCAAAGTCACTGTCTGCCTGTCACACTCTGACTTTCAATCTCCGCCTATCCCATCACCCTCCATCTGTCACCCTCTCACTGTCAATCTCTGCCTTTCCCGTCATCCTCTGTCTGTTACCCCATGCCGTGCACTGTCACCCTCTGTCTATCACCCACTGCCTCTCCCCATCACCCTCTGCTTCTCCAAGTCACTGTCTGTCCGTCACCCTCTCACCATCAATCTCTGCCTCTCCCGTCATCCTCTGTCCGTCACCCTCTCGCCAACAATCTCTGCCTTTCCCCATCACCATCTGTCCATCACCCTCTGCCTATCCCCATCAGTCTCTGCCAGCAGACGCACCCTCAGACACTGATGAGTTTGAAGGGGGCACAGATTATTATTATTATTATTATTATTATTATTATTATTATATTAAAGAGACTCAGATTACTATTTTTTTTTTTTTTATTATTATTATTAAAGGGGCACAGATTATTAGTAGATACTGGGATGCTATCTGTATTGTTGGCGGTCACATGGCGCACTACCATGTGCCATATCATGAATTCAGCATGGGGCCTAGAAGGGAGGGGGCTCAAAGAATATTTATGCACCTGGGTTCACGGCTCGCAATAGCCTCCACTGTATGTCAGGTTGGTGGGCTACCAGTCACCAGGCCATAAGACACAGGGTCACTAAGTATTTTTTCCTGTGGCATTTTCCACACTGTGACATCAGTTCATCAGTTTCTTTTATCCTTGAAGAAACCAAGAGGTCACATAAAGTCTACAATACTGGAACACTGCTTCAGATATCACAGAGTTAGTGGTACAGCGTTCAGGAAGTTTAATGTTAGCACATACAGTATGTGGATGGCTGTTTCCACTGTAATGTAGGACTGTCCAGAAGATGCCTCTGGACATCTGGTGTCCAGATTGACTGAAAGACTGAAAGTCCATAGATCTCATTTGGATGACAACGTGTTGGCACTGAAGTCCACAAAAAGACAGGGGTGTATCTACCTATTGGCCAGGATGGCACTCGCCAGGGGCACCAGGCAAGGAGGGGGCGCCGCCTGGCTGCCCCACCCACGGACAAAGGATAGAAAAGCAGTACTGTCAGACTGTACCAGGTGAGAGTCTGTTACTGCTGGAGCGGCGCTGGTGTCCGGCAGCACCGCACTTGTATTCAGACTCAAAATAAACAACAGCTCCCAGCAGCCCTTGTTGCTGGGAGCTCCCAGCAGTAAGGGCTGCTGGGAACTGTAGTTTATTGTCAGTCTGATTACAAGTGTGGTGCTGCCGGACACTAGTCTGATCACTAGTGCAGTGCGGTGCTGCCGGACACCGGAGCAGCAGCGGCAGTAACAGACTCTCACTAGGTACACAGCAATTGTTATATAGCACAGTGCTATAGGTCTATTTGTTGTTGAAGATAATAAAAAAGTGGCAGTGTTTGGGAGAAGTGACTGTAGTACCTGGAAAACTATACGATTTTCATGCATGTTAGATGTAAGTAAATAGTAAGTAAGTGAAAACTTTAACTTGTTGAGTGTAATAGAGAAAATACATATCTTACCTATTTCAAGGCCATGTTCAAGGAAATGTCTTGGAAGTGATGGCACCCTGATGTTTTTTCTAACCGGAAGCACTTCTACCATCCAAGTAATGGTGTTTGGATAATGGCTGGGTCCATTTGAGGCTCATCTCACAGCATCTCATTAGCATTTCATTCAGGATACAGTCAAGATGTGGGCGTTTGGCATCCCGGCGGTTGGAAAGCTGACGCCAGCATCCCGAAACTGCTCGGAATGCTGATGCTGGCATCCCAACATAGATAGCGATGCAGAATGCCAAAATCCGGATCGAGTTGGTGCCAAAGTCTCCCCTGGCAAGCCACGTAGAAGGGTTAGGGTTAGGCTGCAAGGGCGGGAGGGCTAGGGTTAGGCTGCAGGGAGGGAGATTAGGAAGGGTGGGTTAGGGTTAGGCACCATTGAAGTGGCTTTGGGGGAGGGGTGGGTTAAGGTCAGGCTGTGGGTAAGGTGGGTTAGAGGGGAGGGATGGTGTAACATGAATTCGAGACACTACTGTGTGGTGTGGTGTAATGTGAATGAGGGACACTACTGTGCGGCATAATTTGAATTGGAAGTACTATTGTGTTCACGCCCTTCCCCCACAAGACCATGCCCCATTTCCAATACTCACACCTTTTTCCAAATGTGTGTAGGGGGGGGGGGGGGGGGATGAAGGCGCCAGCCCCTTACTTTGCCAGGGGCGCTCGGACCCCTAGATACATCCCTGCAAAAAGACCACAAATTTTTGATACAATGTTGAAGTGACCGTACACATCTTCCAGCCCATGCAGGAATGCAAAACCAAACATGAAGAGGTGATACCAAAACAGATTAGCCTCTGGCTCACAAAGGTCTATTCATGAAGCAGTGAAAAGAGTGAAGAAGTTGTCCATGACAACCAATCAGCATTGAAGGAACATTTATAATTTGCATACTACAAAATTGTACGGAGCAGCTGATTGGTTGCCATGGGCAACTTCTCCACAGGCTCACTTCTACACTGTTTTCACTGCTTCATGAATATACCCCAAAAGCTTAAATCGCTTTTATTTAAAAGTTACATTTCATGAGGTAGATGGAAAAGAGGGTTCCCGCCCCTTGTAAATCTTTTTGCTGCTGCCAGATTTCTAAGCATTTACTGACGGCCAGCATTTTATACCAATTATTTATTTATTTATTTATTTATTACTAAGTGTATTTTAAAGTAGTGAAAGCATACGACCAATTAATGACGCTAATAGAATCACCGGGGTGGTACACGGCACTGATGGACTAATATTTACCGACTGTCAGTAATATTTACTGACAAATATTATTAAATAGGAATCTTGGAAACATCACCAGGAAGGAATATCTAATGCAAAATAAACACAACATTTCTTTAGCGCTGATCTAAGTATGAATGGGTGTACTTTGGACAAATTTATATTCAGTCAGCTGTCATTTATTAACCCCGGTCTATAGAAATTCTTCATTGCACCAGGTGGGCAGAGATTCCCTGGAACTATATTGGCAATCACAGGGTCTTCGTGTGCCCAGAATAGTATTACATTCTAATTGCAGCACCATGCACCGTACACTGTCACATCCAAAACCACCAGGATTCTGCTCCCATTGTCCCCAGCTGAGACGGGGAAGGTACGTACAGTAGGACCCAAATCCTGTTCCACAAACAAAGCCACTCCTCAGTCACCATGGTGCTTCACCCCAGGCCAACACCCAGAGCTGCTAGATTGCCGGCTAGTTTTTGAGACTTAACAAACTTGAAAGAAATAAAATAACTGTTTACATAACCTCAGTGTATTGTGGAGAATCCTAGTTTCTGGCAGGCAATTAGAGTGGAACTAAACCCAGACAAAAATTTGACGTCATAGAATTATATTACATTTTCTTGGTCGCCAGGAGTGCTTACTTCTCTTATCATTAAAGTATTCAGAAGTTGCATGCTGCGTGCTGCCATATTTATTCTAGAAGGCAGTACAGGCAATTTTTCTCTAGATGTTCACTTGATAATTCCCATAACCTAAATAACACTTGGAGATGGGGAATGTAATAGGGTGTAAGAATCAGAAAGTGAGAGATTTTGGAAGAGTTCTGTTTTTTTTAAAGTGGTAATCATTTACATGGGAAAGTCAGTCTGATTTTGCCATGTATACGATTGCCACTTTAAAAAACAAAACAAAACAGGAGAACTCTCACGTTCTTACATTACAGGAGAACTCTCACTTTCTTACATTACAGGAGAACTTTCACTTTCTTACATTAGCGGAATAGGGGGTCATTCAGATCTGATCGCTGCTAGCGGGCGATCAGGAACTAGCTGCGCAAGCGTATGCACCACAATGCGCCCGCACGTTGGACAGCAACAAAGGGCATTGTTGACAGTGACAGGATGGTGCGAAAAATCCGGTCGCACGGGCATTCGCAAGGTGATTGACATGAGGAGGCCGTTTGTGGGTGGTAACTGACCGTTTACTGGGAGTGTTCGGGAAAGCGCAGGCGCGCCCAAGCGTTTTCAAGGAGGGTGTGTGACGTCAGATCTGGCCCGATCACCCTGATCTGATCGCACTATAGGAGTAAGTGCTGGGCTGCGCAGAGGCTGCACAAAGTGGATATTAGCAGCTCGGCGTACACATAGGATTGCACACTTGCACGGCAAATTTATACCCCCCCTGGAGGCGGCAACTATCTGAACGCAGGACAGCAAAATTCGCGGCCCAGCTATCAGATCTGAATGACCCCCTAATGCAGCCAAATAGGATGCAGGAGTAGTAGCAGTGACGATTATCTGTGAACCAGTAAATTTACAAGGCAGGAGATAAGTCAGGTAGGATAATGGGCATATTCTACTAAACGTTAGTTACTAGTGGAGCTAGCCTTTAATATCGTCCATATCACTGATGAAGAGACTTTCCCAAACAACTATGTCAAAGACATATGTGGAGCAACTTGTACACAGTAATGTTGCTTTTATAAAGGCTGCCTACAATATGTATTAATTTATTGATTCAAGTTAGTGACTTGTCTTTATACTATAGTAGTGTTTCTTACAGCTTTTATTACTTGCTTGCAAACTTTAAAAAATAAAAAGCCCAGAGTAGAGAAATATTTCCAATATCGTGGAATTCACTGTTTTCTCACTATATATAGTGACCAAAGCACGGGTGCTGCTAATTAGTCCAGTGATCCTAAATATTTCTCAATGTAATTTGACCAAGCTGCAGCTCTGAAGCGTGTTTGTGGATCACACTTAGGGGCGGATTGGGATGGATAAGCAGACCGGGAAATTTATGGAAGCAGCCCTAAAGGGGGTGCGGTCTGATGAGGGGGTGGGGTCTGTTGAGGGGGACAGGATCCCTCCTTATAGGGCCTGATTGTACGCAATTGCGGCCTTCCTTGCGTCTTTTACTGCAGTTGTGTCTGAGACCAGGGGCAGATTGGGAATTAAAAGTGGGCCTGTAAAATTTTGTAGAAGTGGCCCGTCATGGGCAGCATAAGAGGTGTAACATACCGTGTAGTCATGGCAGCATCACCGGATGGCAGTGTTGCTGTACTGCAGAGATGGAATAACAGTATGAATGGGGACAATGCAGTGTACTGAGTGCAGTGTCCTGCCTGTCATGTGAGGGGTGGACAGTGGTGCAAGTGGGCGGGTACGGGTGGGTACGGCGTACCCGTAAGAATTTAGCCGTGGGTACGCCGTACCCACACCGACGGGCCGCCGCTCCTCGCACCGCCGCTGATGTGAGGGAAGGAGAGCGCAGCCTGTGCCTCTCCTTCCCCTCAGTCTCCGGCGGGTGTCATAGTTTAATTCAGCGCCGATCCGTTAGCCAATCAGAGCTCGCGGATCGGCGCTGAATTAAACTGTGAGACACCCGCCGGAGACTGAGGGGAAGGAGAGGCACAGGCTGCGCTCTCCTTCCCTCACACAGGACGGCAGCGGCCAGCGGCAACGGTGAGCGGGGGAAGGGGGGAGGCATGTTATACCTGGCACTGGGGGATATCTGGCACTGGGGGGGGGGGGCATTTCTATCTGGCACTGGGGGATATCTGGCACTGGGGGGGCATTTCTATCTGGCACTGGGGGATATCTGGCACTGGGGGGCATATATACCTGGCACTGGGGGATATCTGGCACTGGGGGGCATATATACCTGGCACTGGGGGATATCTGGCACAGGGGGGCATGTATACCTGGCACTGGGGGATATCTGGCACAGGGGGGCATGTATACCTGGCACTGGGGGATATCTGGCACAGGGGGGCATGTATACCTGGCACTGGGGGATATCTGGCACTGGGTGCATATCTGGCACTGTAGGGGCATTTCTGTATCTGGCACGGGGGGCAATGTATATCTGACACAGTGGGGGCATTTGTGTATCTGGCACTGTGGGGCAATGTATATCTGGCACTGTGGGGCAACGTGTATCTGACACTGCGAGGCAATGTATATCTGGCACTCTGGGGGCATTTCTGTATCTGGCACTGTGGGGCAATGTGTATCTGGCACTGTTAGTCAATGTGTATCTGGCACTGTGGGGCAATGTATATCTGGCACTGTGGGGTTATGTGTATCTGCCCCTCCCCCATATGTGTATCACGCCCCCATTTTCATTGGCCACGCCCCATGTGGCATTTGGCCACACCCATTTTTTTGCGCGCGCGCCTTCGACGCGCGCACACAGTACCCGTAAGACATTTTTTCTACTTGCACCACTGGGGGTGGAGCCACATGACAACACACAAAACAGGCCCCATAGACACGCCGGCCTACCAGGAATCTTCCTGGTGAGCCCTGTGGCCAATCTGCCCCTGCACTACAATTGATATCCGGGTGAACCCAATTAAGAGAAACACCCGTTATCTGCACAAAATATTAAAATGGAGCTGCGCTAATATGGATGAACCGTATTGCTGAAATAATAAAAGTATTCTAATTTGTGATATATAAATATATACACTTTCTTTTTCTAATAAAACATATACTAACTGTTATAAACATATAAAGAAGTGCACACCTGGGTCAGCATAGCTCAGAATGGAAAAAGTCCTCCAATGAATCCGTTTAGAAAAGATGCATAAGAGTACACGCACTTTTTCCTCTCCCCACTTTCAGGAAAGGGGTAAGTGATAAGTGACTTTAAAATCACGTTATTACAGTTGTGTATATAATCTCTTTAAAGCATGTGGAAATCTACCACTTCCAAAATGGTTACCAAGAGCTGCTTCAAGCCTCCCACCCCCTCTTCTTTATATATTGTAGCGAGTAATTAGTTGCAGCTACCATCGGCTCCGTTACCTCCCGCAATGGACACAAAGGGGTTAATACACATTGCACTTTTTGCAGAATTTATAGTGTATAAGTAGAGCTGGGACACAGACAGTATCAATGCATTCCGCGGTCAGGAAATAAACAAAGTGTTATTAATAATAAAAAGAAAAATAATAATAATGCGGAACAAAAATGAACAAGGGAATTCCATGAAGAATACTTAAGGCCCAATTCTGCTGGTGAAACGCGTGACATTTCCCAACGTAATGCATGCTGAGTTTAATATTTCAATGAACAGTTTGGGAAAACCTTTAACGTCTCAATTTATTACTACTCTGAGCCGTAAATCAGTAGTATTTTAGAAGAACATGATAAAAGTGTAAGTGAATGAAGGGGATGTCCTAAATTGGACATAGCATAATTTACGGCCAGACCCCGATCTACAAATTGATTATTCCAGTAACCCCAATTGTACATACAGAAAATCCCTGCACATAAGTTGACTTCAGTGTCTTTGGTCAAGGTCTGGGCAGGTATTTATAATGACAAAATAAATACATAATTAATATGACAAATTTGTTTTTAAACCATTTAACGAACCAGGATTATTGTCTACAGGCTAATTTATTAAGTGTTATTATGTGAACACATATTTAATATTTGTCTCTGCGGCTGCCAAACTCTCTGGAACAGTGTAACCATTGTAACCGCAGTACGAGAGGACAGTCATGTTTCCTCTTGTTACTCTCTGCTGTCACCTCAGTAAACAAGAGTTTTGGCATGAACAGGGAACAGTCCTCCAGTGTTTGAATTACCTTCACGTGGAGTATCGGAATGTACAGAGAATTATGTTGTTATTAATCTTTATTAATATTTTACTTTGAACAACCCTATCTATAGATATGTCCATCTTCATCGCACCCGTGACTATTCCCTGGTGCAGCTGGTTTACCGCGATTAGAGTGCCCATGTTCAGGCACATACAAATAGTCGCAACCTGTGATCCATAGGAAATGCATTGTGCGATCGCGGGTGCGATTATTCGCACCTGGGCGTGTGTAGTCCCCACTATGCGTGTGCATGTGCGAACACATCACGCCAACGATGAGAGGGACTCATCTGTATGTCAAATGATTTATAAAGAATGAGAGAGATAGGGTGTCGGGGACGGAAAGAGAGAGAGTATCAGGGAGAGAGAGAGGGAGACAGTGTCAGAGAGAGGGAGAGAGAGAGACAGTGTCAGAGAGAGAGAGTGTGTCAGGGAGAGAGAGAGATAGTATTAAGGAGGGAGAGAGAAAGAGAGAGGGAGACAATGTCAGGTAGAGAGGGAGAGAGACAGTGTCAGGGAGCGAGAGGCAATGTCAGAGAGAGAGAGAGAGAGAGGAACAGTATCAGGGAGAGTGAGAAGGAGAGACAGTGTCAGAGAGAGAGAGACAGTGTCAGGGAGGCAGGGAGAGAGAGCGGGAGATAGATAGGGGAGACAGTATCAGAGAGAAAGGGAGAGACAGTGTCAGAGAGAGAGAGAGAGAGAGAGAGAGTGAGAGTGTGTGTGTGTGTGTGTGTGTGTGTGTGTGTGTGTGTGTGTGTGTGTGTGTGTGTGTTAGAGAGAAGAGTGTCAGAGAGAGAAAGAGGGGTACAGTATCAGGGAGAGAGAGACAACGTCAGAGAGAGAGAGTGAGAATATGCCAGGGAGAGAGGGGGGTAAGAACAAGAAGAGAGATAGAGGGAGGGGGAATGAGCAGGAGATACATTACCTGTCCTGATGAAAGCAGAGGTCTCTGATGGGGGTGGGCATTTCACAGAATTAGGCCCGCCCCTAAATGACCCACAAATTGTGGCACTGGGAACGTGGAGCCGGCCAGGTAGGGCCCCCGCAACCGCCTCTACATCCTCTGCGTGGCTGACGCCTGCGGGGGGAGGGTGATGCTGTTGGCGGTGGTGTGAAGGGGGATTGGCGGGCCTTGGAGGCAGCCCATGACTGGGTCTAGGGGGAGCAGCGGGTTCTGGTAGCAGCTCGGGCCCCATAGTAGCTGCACCCCCTGCACCCATGGTAGTTACGCCACTGGCTCTGTTGTAGTTCAACAGGAAGGAAAATATAAGTTGGTCTGGCGCTAGATCAGCAAATTTCTTCTATTACTATTGATAAAGAACTATATTTTGAATAGTGTAAAATAGATGAAAGGCATGTTTAATTAAACTGGGAGAGGTGGACTTCCAATTTAAACCCTAGTCTATCCAGGCATGGCCAGTCTATCCAGTCTAGTATCCAGGCATGGCCAGTCTATCCAGTCTAGTATCCAGGCATGGGCAGTCTATCCAGGAAGACAGAGAAAAGGAGGGGAAGAATAGGACGATTTCAGCAGAAAACCCACTTGCTGAGAATATAGCCTGTAAACGATTTGCAGACTGTTGTGCTGTTGTTTTGTGTTTTGTTGCAGTGTGTATTATTGTCAGTTTATTATGCACCTTAAGAGTCAGTCAGCATTTCTATATACAGTATCAACAATCCACCAGATTAGCATTACTACAGCTCTTCATGCCATAAGTGTTCTGTCCAGAGTCACTAATCACTATCTCAAGAACACACCCTAACCCAGAGTTTCTCAAACGCCGTTCTCAAGGCACCCCAACGGTACAGGTTTTATATATAGCCGTGGCTCAGCACAGATGGTTAAATCAAATTGACAGAGGTGCTAATTAAGGGGCTTGTTCAGTATGGATCGCATTAGTGATCCTCAACGCAGTTTCCCAATAATCAGGTCATGAGATCGCATTGCAGTAATGAGAATGCCTCTGCCTGATTGATAGGCAGAAGCGTTCGGGGTAAGGGAGGGGGGCGGTGTTGCCCCCGTTTTCCCGGAGTGGTGAGGCCAAGGACTGTGTTGCAAGAATTGAGATTTGACAGAGTTTGAGAACCTAATCTGCAACTATTGGCTCTTCGGGATACGGTCGTTAGGTCGACACAGCTTAGGTCGACAGTCATTAGGTCAACCACTGAAGGTCAACATGAATTAGGTCAACATGGTCAATAGGTCTACATGGTCATTAGGTCGACATGAGTTTAAAAAATATATAATAATTTTTTGGATTTTTTCATACTTAACGATCCACATGGACTACGATTGGAATGGTAACCTGTGCCGAGCCAAGCGAGGGGACACGGTGCACTAATTGGGGTTCCCCGTCACTTTACGAAGCAAACAACGCAAAAAAAAGTATAAAAAAATAGATGTTGACCTTTTGACCTGTCGACCTAGTACACGTCGACCTAATGACCATGTTGACCTATTGTCCCAGTCGACCTAATGCATGTCGACCTTCCATGGTCGACCTAATGACTGCTGACCTAAGTTGTGTCTACCCAACGACTCTTCATAACAGCTAATTATCTCATTATCTCTGTGTTATAGGATTGCCCTGTGTATCAAACATTTGCCATAGAGGTCTTTAGGGAAACAATTTACAAAAAAAAAAAAAAAAGCTAGAAGAAATCAGCAATCTGTTATACCTGAAGGCACAGCCCAGAGTGGGTGATGGTGAGAAACACATATAACGTGTTACTATCCATCATCTAACAACGCCCACTCTGATTCTGTTCCAGGACATGGCTGGATGATTTTATTGTATATTATATCCAAGCATTTTCACATCTTAGCTGTTAAAGTCCATGTACATAATGGGGCTTATCCAATTAAGGGGGCTATTCAATTACCCACGAAAAATGTTTCAGACGTAAAAATGGGCATTATCAAGCAATTCAATTCAATTGTAGCCCGCTTTTTTTGTGCGAAAAATCACCCATTTCTGGGAGAATATACATAGGATCATCCAGGATAAGTTCCGTCAGCAATCGCGAAAAAAGGGGCATTATACTGTACGTGAAAAAAAATCCACGATACTGCCAACTGTTGGGGCTAATTGGATAGTCCCCTCTGGATCAATTAACCGTAGTAAATTACCGTGGCTAACTGAATAACTTCCTATGTGCTGTAGATTTGTTTTTCCCCACGGCACACAAAATGTGTGGGTTTAGCATTCAGTTAGATGCAAGAATTTTAGCAGCCGTAATTACTATAGATGTTAACACAGTGTTTTTCTCACAGCTTCAGAATAGGCAAGTTTAGAAAAAAACATTATTTTAAGGTAAAAGTGTCAGGACTTGGGGGGTCATTCCGAGTTGATCGCTCGCTGCCGATTTTACCAGCGCAGCGATCAGGTGAAAAAACGGCATTTCTGCGCATGCGTATGCTCAGTAAATCGCACACGCGACGTACGGGTACAAAGCTCTTTGCGGTTGTGCTAAGGTTCTAGCGAAGTTTTCCTTCGCACTGATGGCCGCAAGAAGATTGACAGAAAGGGGGCATTTCTGGGTGTCAACTGACCGTTTTCAGGGAGTGTTTGCAAAAACGCAGGCGTGTCTTAAAAAACGCAGACGTGGCTGGGCGTTCGCTGGGCGGGTGTATGACGTCAAATCCGGACACGTATAGGCTGAAGTGATCGCAAGCGCTGAGTAGGTTAAGAGCTACTCTGAAACTGCACAAACTGTTTTTGCAGAGCTCGGCTGCACAAGCGTTCGCACTGCTAAGCTAAAATACACTCCCCAGTGGGCGGCGGCATAGCGTTTGCATGGCTGCTAAAACTAGCTAGCGAGCGATCAACTCGGAATGACCCCCTTGGTTCAGAGCCCCTGGGCCACCCCACTCACCTTTCCCCTCTAATGACTATTTAGGCAATTTGCTCAATTGGGTCAATAATTACATATAAATATTGGGGTAAAATTCAGAATAATGGGTTAGAAGATGTGGGATGTTATATGGATGGGGCAGGTGGGATTTACATGTGGGGGGTTTTTTTACTTTTTTTTTTTTAAAGAGACCTCAAATTACTTAAAAATTAACTTTTTCATTTTTTTATACACCCCAAATTTAAGTATTTATTTAAATTAAAAAAAATAAGCTTTTTAGAGGGTTTTTTTTAACTTTAAACTAAAATCCATATTAAACTTTTTTAAAGATCAAAATATCTTTATTTGGGCTAGTAATTAACATCTATATACAGTATATACCCAATGATTTTTTAATTTTTAAAAGAATTCCTACGGGTTTTTGCCAAAAAAATCATCCCCCCCCTGTATATGCCCCACAGTGGCCTGCAAAAGTGTTCAACCCCATAAAAAGTCAACCAATTTGTGCTATTACAAATTACACTTACAGTATACAGATTGTTCCAGTCCATTATTTTTACCGGGTTTGTGCACTGTCTGGGAGTGATTTTTCCAGGTTGTTCAGTTTGTGGACTGCAATATTAAAAGAGTCCCATTTGAAAATTTGGTGAACAGTTACCTCTTCAGTGTTCAACCACACCAGTGTTACTTTGCTCTTCTGCTTGGGATAATTGTCCTGCTGAAAGGTGAACTTGCTAGCAAGCATTGTTTTTCTTTTTTTTTTTAGCAGACTGAAGTGGGTTATCTTGCACTATGGGTGTCAGTTCTCCTGCAAGTTCTCCAGCGTCGCTCTCAAGGTTCTAGGCTTGCTCCAGAGATCCGTTTACTTGTGTCCTGCTGTACCTGCCTTTCCTGGTTACTTACCTGCCGCCAGAGACTTCCACTATCTCCATCTCAGTGTGTTACCAGTCTGCGGTGCTCAGTCCAGGATTCCCCGCACAGGCTCCGGATATCCTCAGCTACCCAAGCACTCCAGAGTTCACCATCTCCGATATACTTACCTTTTCATGTCACCATCGGACTCACCATCAATGGTTAAACACTTCAGAATAATCCGGTAATACGCATCCCTGTATACCCGAGTGTCTCACAGCCTTGTCGAAGTCGAAAATATTACAGCCACACACATCACGTACAAACACCACACAGATGGCCTCCGTGCGGGTGCATGTTCTGCCATGCGTGCGCATGCTCGCAAGGTGCGTATAATCGCTCACGCGGTCCTGCGTATTAGCGCGTGGTATGAGTAAATACGGTAGCATATGCATTCGCATGGAAAAGCCACAAAGACATATCTGATATTTAATCCACATAGTGCACAATTTACACATAGCCCACATGCACCACATCAGCGAATTACACTTGCTTAAAAGGTATAACAACAGAGGGATTCAACTTTACAGGATATGAGGGGACAGAATTAGGTTAGGAGGTGGTGTCTGGTATCCAGCTATACAGTATTTTAAGAGCAATATTCCGGTAGCAGTTGGCAGATGATAGCACGTTCCTGCGCATAGATATGCGCAGGTGTACCATATTAATATTACACTGTATTTACTGTACTCTTTTTTTTTTTTTTTTTAAATAACGTTTTATTGGTTATATAAGCATATAAACAGATAGATACATCGTTGTAACAATAGAAGGCATATAAGGAACTAGTGAGAAATAATAATCAGGATGGAGGGGCACACAATAGACATATCAATAAGTAGTTGTGACGCTTGCCTCCAAGTAGCCAAATTACCTAGTTGCTACAACTATTCTTTAAAGTTAGTAGAAGGGGTGAAAGAGACAAAGAGCATGAAGAGGGAGAGGGGGGGGGGGAGGGAGGAAGAGAGAAAAAGAGAAAAAGGGTCGGCCAGTCCGAGCCACCTATAGAAGCCAAATTCAGGTGTAAATAAGGTCTGGTTGATGTCTCAAATATTCAGAGTCAAACATATAGAATGAAACACTAAGTATTAGCTGTTAAATGGTTGTCAATGGTGGTTCAGCGTTAAAATGCAAGGTCCATGGTGTCCATGTCTCAATAAAGGAGGTAGGGGAGTCTCGGAGAGAAGCCGTGATTCGCTCTAACTTATATGTGTACCAAATTGCGTTAATAGTAGCGGCCATGGTGGGAGGGGCCACAGATTTCCAATTAGATGCTATTAGGCATTTGGCTGTGTTCAGAATGTGTTTAATTAGGGCTCGTTGGTGGTGCGAGGTGTCAGGGACGGGGCGGGAGAGCAATGAGTAAAAGGGTGAGTCCGGCATGGTTAAGTGCATAACTTCTAAAACCAATTTATGAATTTGTCCCCAATACTGGCTAATTTTTGAACAAGACCACCAAACATGCAACAGGGTCCCCCTGCAACCACACAATCTCCAGCACTCGTCCGAGCACATTGGATAAATAGAATGCAATCTAGTCGGGACCAGATACCAGCGATAATACAATTTATAGTATTTACTGTACTCTTGATATTCGTCGGGAACCCAGTGGAGACCATCTGCAAGTACACCTGGACCAGGCATCGCCCACCTATTCAAACCAACCTATGACCCCTTCTGTACTGTAAATGACCAGCCCCTGACCTATAGGTGAAGAGATTACAGTTTCTATTGTTTCATGATTTGGACTAATGTATAAAAAGCCAAGCTGCCTGGCCGGTTACTCTCATTCTCTGAAGGTCATCTATCCAGATTGACTGAGGAACGGATTCGGACAAGTCACGCTGGCGAACAAACGTATGTATCCATTGATTGTAGCCTCTTCTCTTATGTGATTGTATTATTGTTGTAACCCCCTTTTGAGTAAATATTTGTTGGTGGGTTGGATCCCAACATTTTAAATACAATTGGTGTCGTGTTCCTTTTCTGCTAAAGGTTTAAAGTGTATTTCAACCACACGTGTTGCTGCATTGTGCTCACCGCGTGTCGGCGTGTGTATGCAAAGTGTGTACTTATTATGCCCGTTCTGCGTGAGTACGCAAAGTGCGTACACAGTACGGGCTTGTGTACGCAAAGTGTGTAAACAGTACAGAGGTTAAGGATTATATTCAGCGGCCGCAGCGGCTCAAATTTTATTGTAATAAGGTATTGCTTTTTCGTCCTGTAAGTTAATCAGCTCTAACAGCCTCCACAGAGGAACCTAAGCAGAGTGCCGCGACCTGCCCGTCAGGCGCAGTGAAGACCATATCCCCTGGCGGGGGTCACTGGCGAAAACCCCTGGTGAGCTAGACTCCGCGCCTCTGCTTCAGGTCTCTCCAATTCTCTGTGCTCACTGTGTAACCTTCTAGATTGCTCCAGCATATGACTTGTCCATATCTCAAGCCACCTAACTTCTGCCTCCCTGCGCCTTCCACTGGCTCACCCAGGTCGTTACCGGGAACACAATCAGACCAGCCCGTGACAGATTGTTCAAGGCCGATGGACTCGGCACATGACCACAGTGTGGGCCCAGTGGCTCTTCAGGAAGTTTTTTCACGAATAGAGACACAGGAAGCCACACAGCAGCAAGTCACTACCTACCTACAGGAAGTGTCCACTCGCTTGGATGCCCTCCAGCAGTCACTCAGGTCACCTGCCCCTGTTGTGTCCACTCCACCAGCTGCTCATTCTTCTGTGTTTGTCTCTCGCTTACAGCTTCCTGCTCCTAATAAATATGAGTGCAACCCCAAGCTCTGCAGAGGAATTCTCAATCAATGTGACTTCCAATTTGAACTACAACCACAGAATTTCCCTTCTTCTAGGACCAAGATAGCTTACATTGTCTCCCTGCTAACTGGTTCAGCTTTAAGTTGGGTATCACCGCTGTGGGAAAGGTCTGACCCTTTACTCACTGATTACGTCAAATTTGTTTCCACATTCAGACGCATATTCGACGAGCCAGGTTATGTGGCGTCCGCCTCTACAGAGATACTCCATATTAAACAAGGCTCCCGTCCCATGGGACAATTTGTAGTCCAATTCCAGACCTTGGCTTCCGAATTAAAGTGGAACAATGAAGCACTAACTGCTGCTTTCTGGTTAGGAGTTTCAGAGTGCATTAAGGACAAGTTGGCTACCCGTGATCTTCCAGTTCAGTTAGAAGATTTAATCTCCCTGTGTGTTAAGATAGACCTACGTCTCAGAGAGAGAGGTCTAGAGCGGCAGGAAAAAGTTTTCTCCAGAGTTTCTTCCCCGCCTCTGCATCGTCCAGTGTCCGGTAGCACAGAAGAACCTAAGCAAACAGGTAGATCTAGGCTCTCCCAGGAAGAACGATCCAGGAGGCAAAAATAAAAATTGTGTTTGTATTGTGCCACTTCCGGTCACTTTATTGGGTTCTGTCCTGAGCGTCCGAGGGAACACCAACCCCTAACCTGCAATGGGGGAGTCAGGTTAGGCCATTTAATAAAGTCTCCTCCTTCTCCTGACTTAGTACTTCCGTGAGGGCGATGAATGGAAAACAGCTTTTAACACCAGAGATGGGCATTACGGGTACCTTGTAATGCCCTTCGGATTAAGTAATGCCCCTGCAGTTTTCCAACAGTTTGTGAATGATATATTCAGAGATGTATTATACAAGTTCCTCGTAGTATATCTTGACGACATCCTGATATTTTCCCAAGATCTCCAAACCCATGCAATCAGGTGAAAGAAGTCCTGTCCCGTTTATGCACAAATAAATTGTACGGTAAACTCTCTAAGTGTACCTTTGAAGTACCCTCTATACCTTTCTTGGGGTACATTATCTCCGGGTCAAAATTACAGATGGACCCCGAAAAACTTGAGGCCATCAATGGTTGGTCCCAACCAACTACGCTAAAGGCTGTCCAGCGCTTCATTGGCTTTGCCAATTACTATATAAAATTTATCAGGGGATTCTCCACGCTCATCTCTCCAATTACAGCCCTGACCAAAAAAGGAGCAAATCCCGCAGCCTGGTCCGAAGAAGCCTTGTCCTCCTTCCATCTGCTAAAACAAACCTTCATCTCGGCTCCTATTCTCCAGCAACCAGACCCTGATAAGCCCTTTTCCCTTGAAGTTGATGCCTCTAATGTGGGTATTGGCGCAGTGCTATCCCAGACCATGGAAGATGGGAAGCAACATCCATGCGGTTTTTTCTCACGAAAATTCCTTCCTGCAGAGAAAAACTACTCCATTGGCGATCAAGAGTTGTCAGCGATCGAGTTGGCATTGGAAGAGTGGAGGTACTTGTTAGAGGGTGCCAAATTCACTGTAACCATTTTTACAGACCACAAGAACTTGCTCTACCTCCAAGCGGCCCAGTGCTTGAATCCTCACCAAGCCTGCTGGTCACTATTCTTCTCGCGTTTTGATTTCAAGATCTTGTATTGCCCAGGCTCTCAGAATGTAAAAGCAGATGCGTTATCACGGTCCATGGAGGAAGATGTTTAGCCTCATGACCAGCATCCCATCATCAGTCCCACTGCCTTTGCCACCACTCATGTGTCTCCTGTGCCACTTCCAGGGAAGATATATGTGTCGCCTGAACTTCGTCCAAAGTTACTATCTTGGGCTCACGCATCACCCTTTTCCAGACATCCTGGGGTTCTCAAGACACTTGAACTTGCTAGTTGCTCTTACTGGTGGCCCAAAATGAGTAAAGACATCCAAGATTTTGTGGCCTCTTGTTCCACATGTGCCCAACATAAAGTACATCGCCAAGCTCCTGCACGTGCTCTCCTCCCATTGCCCATTCCTACGCGTCCATGGACACACTTATCCATGGATTTCATCTCAGAGCTCCCGAAGTCCCAAGAGTGTAATACCATCTGGGTAGTGGTGGATCGATTCTCAAAGATGGCACACTTTATACCACTCACCGGTCTACCTTCGGCTCCCAAGCTCGCCCAAATATTCATACAGCATATTTTCAAGATTCATGGACTTCCTACAGAAATTGTCTCCGACCGCGGTGTACAATTCGTAGCCCACTTCTGGAAATCCCTTTGTTCTGCCTTACAAGTGAAGTTAAGTTTCTTCAGAGCGTACCACCCCCAGTCCAATGGGCAAACGGAGAGGGTCAACCAGGACCTTGAAGCATTCCTCAGGCTGTACATTTCCTATTCACAGGATAACTGGGTTAGTCTACTTCCTTGGGCAGAGTTTGCCCATAATTTCAGGTACCATACGGCTACGGGTTATTCACCATTCTATATTGTGTACGGTCAACATCCACGTCCACCTAACGTCGAGGTGCTACCAGCTTTAAAAATGCCAGCTGCATCTTCTACACTTAAGCACTTCTCTCTAGTTTGGAAAAATGTCCATGTCTCGCTCAAGAAAGCTTCCAAGCGATATAAAGTCTGCTGATCTCAAACGGCGAGCTGTTCCTCTGCTAAAACCTGGAGACAAAGTTTGGTTCTCCACTCAGAATCTACGTTTAAGGGTTCCTTCCATGAAGTTTGCCCCTCAATTCATAGGCCCATTCTCCGTGGAACAAATGATCAATCCTGTGGCATACAAGTTAAAACTACCAGCCTACCTGAGAATACCTAATTCTTTCCACATCTCCTTGCTGCAGCCTCTCATTCTCAACCGCTTCCAAAAATCTTCCCCTGAGTCCCCCAGAGTGTACACCCATCAAGGAGTTGAGTTCGAGGTCAATAAAATTGTGGATTCTCACCAAAGATATGGGCATATCCAGTATCTTATCGATTGGAAGGGCTATGGCCCAGAAGAGAGAAGCTGGGTTAATGCCTTTGATGTTCACGCTCCTCGTCTGATCTCAGCCTTCCACAGGGACAATCCTTCCCAGCCTCATGGTTGTTCGGTGCCCACCCTAAAAGGGGGGCTACTGTCAGGAACCACAGTTCATGCACTGCTTGCACACACCCCTTACCGGCACGCTGGTGTATTCTGTGCCGTGGATCAGCCACTGGTGCTTTCTGTGGTTACTAGCATGATTTCCACTGACTCTGGCAGAGTCACATGATGCAGAGTCACATGATCCAGGTAATTACTTCTTGGTTATGTGCATGCTGCTGCTGCTGCCAGCAGCAACCAATCAGCATCCTTCTGGGGGGATATAAGCAGGCTTCCCAGAGTCCCCATTGCCTTGAACAACTTGTCAGTTCCTCTGCAAGTTCTCCAGCGTCGCTCTCAAGGCTCCAGGCTTGCTCCAGAGATCCGTTTACCTATGTCCTGCTGTACCTGCTTTTCCTGGTTACTTACTGCCGCTAGAGACTTCCACTATCTCCATCTCAGTGTGTTACCAGTCTGCGGTGCTCAGTCCAGGATTCCCCTCACAGGCTCCGGATATCCTCAGCTACCCAAGTATTCCTGAGTTCACCATCTCCGATATACTTACCTTTTCACGTCACCATCAGACTCACTATCGATGGTTAAACACAGGGGTGTATCTTCCTATTGGCCAGGATGGCACTTGCCAGGGGCGCCGGCCAAGGGGGGTGGGGTGAGGGGAGCGGGGGGGGGGGGTGTGTGGGGGGGGGGGGGGGCGCTGCCCAGCAGTGCCAGACACGCCATGGGGTAGAGTGACACGGTAGTTCTCACTGAGTACATCCCTTAGCAGTGCTCATCCACTGCTGGACTCTCAGAAGCGTATTGCACCCTAACCAGAGGCGGAACTACCGGCAGTGCAAGCAGTGCACTGCACTGGGGCCCGCCTCTGTCCAGGGGCCCAAGCATGTAATGAGTCAAACTGACTCATTACATGCCGCTGTGCGCTGCGGGCAACCGCTGCCCGCAGCGCACAGCCACCCGGCGAGGAGAGGAGCAGCGGCACGGACGGGGAAGGAGGAGGGAGGTGGAGGAGGGAGCCGCAGCAGCGCTTTGTTACTGGTGGAGGCGCTGCTGCTGCTGCTCCTCTGCTTCCCTATAGGCTGTCTTCCGAGAACAGCCTATAGGGAAGCAGAGGAGCAGCAGCAGCAGCGCCTCCACCAGTAACAAAGCGCTGCTGCGGCTCCCTCCTCCACCTCCCTCCTCCTCATTCTCTACTGCCCGGGAATCGTCGTCTGACGCAGCTGCACCGAGGAGCCTGAGCCGGCGGAGAGGGTAAGTATAATTCTTCTTTCTTTCTTTCTTTTTCTCTTTTTCTTTCTTTATTTTTTTACTTTCTTTCTTTCTTGGGCCTGCCTGCTGCAATGTGTAAAAATGGGGGACTGCCTGCCGCTATGTATAAAAAGGGGGAATCAGCCTGCTGCAATGTGTAAAAATGGGGGACTGCCTGCCGCTATGTATAAAAAGGGGGAATCAGCCTGCCGCAATGTGTAAAAATGGGGGACTGCCTGCCGCTATGTATAAAAAGGGGGGACTGCCTGACGTAATGTGTAAAAAGGGGGAATCACCCTGCTGCTATGTGTACAAAGGGGTAATCTGGCTGCCGCAATGTGTACAAAGGGGTAATCTGGCTGCCGCAATGTGTACAAAGGGGTAATCTGCCTGCCGCTATGTGTACAAAGGGGTAATCTGCCTGCCGCAATGTGTAAAAATGGGGAATCTGCCTGCCGTAATGTGTAAAAATGGGGACGCTGTCTGCCGCTATGTGTAACAAGGGCATGCGGTCTGCCGCAATGTGTAAAAAGTGTACGCTGTCTGCCGCTATGTGTAACAAGGGCACGCGGTCTGCCGTTATGTGTAAAAAGTGTACGCTGTCTGCCGCTATGTGTAACAAGGGCACGCGGTCTGCCGTTATGTGTAAAAAGTGTACGCTGTCTGCCGCTATGTGTAACAAGGGCACGCGGTCTGCCGTTATGTGTAAAAAGGGCACGCTGTCTGCCGTTATGTGTAAAAAGTGCACGCTGTCTGCTGTAATGTGTAAAAAGAGCACGCTGTCTGCCGTAATGTGTAAAAAGAGGAATCTGTCCGCCGTAAGGTGTAAAAGGGTCTCTACCTGGTGTAGTGGTGCTACTGTGCGACGTAATTTGAATAATGGAGACTACTGTGCACCGTTTTATGAATTGGTATTATTTTGTGGCCACACCCCTTCCCCACGAAGCCACGCCACTATGTATTTTTGCGCGCGCCTACGGCGCGCACTGCCCCTGTTTTGCATGCAGGGGTGGGGCTCCGATGCTGTTTCTTGCACACAGTGCTAAAATGTCTAGTTACGGCACTGTTGCTAGGTATCCATTTCTCTGGCCCTGAGCAGGTCCCCCTCACCAGATCCTCTCCAGGGGTGAGGGGGTGGACTTGGATGGGATGTGTGTGTGTGGGGATATGTGGGGGGGGGGGGGGGCCAAAGCATTTTGTCGCACCTGGGCCCACCGCTCGCTTGTTCCGCCACTGACCCTAACACACTCTGTGACTACAGTCACAATGATGGTGAATATAGCCAGGGAGCGGGGCACTTCCAGGTATGGGGAGGGGCGAGGCACCTCCTCTTCCTCATCCACTCCCCTTCTCATTGGTCCCACGCAGTTTGTCACCAAACACCAGCCACTACAATCAGCACCAGTCAGCAGTGCAGCATTATCATACCTGTACATTTTCTGCGGTACCGTAGCTGCATTGCATGGTCTATCCTGGCAGTCTGGATCACAGCTTACAAAGAGCTCTGTATGGAGAGGTATCTAGACCAGTGACTGCCTGTCCAGCTGTGTTGAGACTACAATTCCCAGCACACCTTGTCAACTGGATTTGCTAGGACATCTAGTGCCATAACACCTAGAGAGGGGATTTTAACTGTACGTATGTGTGCATATATCCCCTCGGTGTCCCTGCCTGCACCCACCTTGTAATTCCCCCTCAGTGTCCCTGCCTGCACCATTCATGTAACTGCCCCCTCCGTATCCCTGCCCATACACTCCTGTAATTCCCTCTCAGTGTCCCTGCCCACACCCTTCCCATAATTCCCCTCAGTAACCCTGCCCGCACCCTCCCCGTAATTCCGTCAGTGTCCCTACCCGCACCCTAACCGTAATTCCCCCTCGGTGTCCCTGCCTGCACACTCCTCGTAATTCCCCCTCAGTCTCCCTGCCCACACCCTACTCGTAATTCCTCCTCAGTGTCCCTGCCTGCACCCGCCCTGTATTTCTCCCTCAGTGTTCCTGACCTCAGCCTCCCTGTGACTCCCCCCTCAGTGTCCCTGCCCGTACACTCCTGTAATTCCCTCTCAGTGTCCCTTCCCGCACCCTCCCTCTAATTGCCCCTCAGTGTCCTTGACCTCAGCCTCCCTGTAGCCCCTCCCTCTCACTTTCCCTACCCGAACCCTCCCTGTTATTCCCCCTTAGTGTCCCTGACCTCAGCCTCCCTGTGACTCCCCCCTCAGTGTCCCTGCTCACACCCTCCTGTAATTCTGTCGCGGCCGTCTTCAGCGACCCAATTTTTCACTACTAATGAATTGAATAACACACGAGGACACAGTGCATTGGATTTTTAGTTCTGAAAGGATAACTGTATTCCTGCTCTTTATTACAATACACAGGGTTGAGTGAGATTAATGTAACTGGAACAAAGAAAACTCTGAAATACCCTTAATCGGTCAATACAATTTACCCCTACACATCAATTTACAATACAACAACAGTGAAATTTTATTTAACTGCACTGCTCATCCACGTCGGTCGTTTCTGAATCGGAGAAAAGGGTTAACACCACGACAATACCTTTTCAATAGATTTCTATGTACATACCCTGTACCTCTGTTAAAACTAATACGGTATTTCTCTTACTACGACTATATAACTTTACATCCTACTGTTTTACCATTACTATTAACTTTAGTACTCAGTTTATACTGGCCATCTCGTTGGTGCACATATAGTTCTTGTTCTTTAAGCTTGTATCCTGACTGCACTTCAATTGGAAAGTTATTCTTTAACTGAGCTAATCTCCGTGGTTTCTGGGAGGGTTTCTTAGTCTAATGCTATTTATATTTGTAATCCGCAGGTACTTGTGACGTTATACTGTATCCCGACTCCTGTTGATGGACGGCATTGAGCTGCTACTAACTGGATACACCGCTAGATAACGGACTATTCTCCTTGTCTGTGGGATAGGTGAGGTAAGTCTATATCTGGCTGTACTTCCTTTCTTTCTTTTTGGCTGCACTGTCTAATATCGTACTGTTATGGTATGGCATATGCGTTGTTTCTGCCTATGAATGCAATCTGACTTTTCCTAAGCTGAGGTTATCCTCCTTTTTATAATTACTTGTTCTGTAATGGTGACAGGAGCAACTATCATCAGATTCCCCCTTTTGTAAGGCTGAGATCTATCGCTTTCTTATAGAATAGAGTTTTCCTATCTGTGCTCAGTCTGTGCTGACTCGGTGCAGTATGGGTATGAGTCTCTTGTATCACTTTATTTAGGGATACCCCTGACCTTATGTGGCCTGACCGGGGCCCCCCCCCCCACACTGTCACTCATGATTTTGGGATCCTCCTTTGTCCCACTGGATTGGTATACGAGCCGCTGCCACCTCCTTAAGGGCGGTTTCCTCCTCGCCAACTGTGGCTGTCACCGGCGGTCAGACTTCAGCGCCACCGCGACCCTGGTCTGTCCCTTCCAGCAATTAGGCGGCGATACCGGTCAGGTAGGACTATCCCAGGCAGTCACCCGACAGTACGACCGGAGCCGCTTGCCCGTCTCTGTTGCACTGCTCCGTCGCGTCACTCCGCTCTCTTCCGCTCCGTACCTCAGAACTCCTAACGGTCTGTCTCTTCTCCTTTTTATCTCCTCTGCTGGGGTTCCCGGATCTGTCCCGCCGTTTGTTGGCCGCGCGCTGTCCAGAACTCCTCCACTGTACGGGGATCCCCCTTAGTTTGGCTAAATGGAATTGTCTCAGGGCCACGAGCCAACCTCCCCTCTGTCCTATCCTCAGTCCAGTCTGTACCACCTTGCCTCCCAGGGTCCGCAATTAATATTTATTTTTCCATACGGTTGAACAGTTTATATTAGGTACCCTTCACTCCATGGGGTTGAAAACTGATAATAACATTCCTCTATATAACCTGTCAGTATATAATACAATAGGTAAAAAGCTAAACGAATGATAACAACATTCCTTTATATTTATCAGGGCATCACATACCTCCCCACTTAAATTCGTGCGTGTCCTCACGCTTAACATTTATCTATCATTACTTTTAAACTGATAATACCAACTCCATATTTTATTCTCTTAACTATAATTTAATTAATCTTCGATTAAGACTGGTAACGTAGGGGTAACTTTCCTTTCGTGCTCCGCTCCGAGCGTCTCACGGCCTCTACTTCGTTTCCTACCGGAGTAATTACACTTTCGATCGTGGGTTCCGGATCTGCCGACAAGGTAGGAAACCTTAAATTGCTCATTACTGGCCAATAAAGACTCATCATTGCATCAGGGAATGGCTCGCTACTTGAAGTTACGTCTGTAAGGGGGTTATCTATACATTCTACTTCCGGCCATTCTGGACACAGTTTCAATTGGTCACGGTGGACTAAACTTTGTTTGCTTCCATCTTCCCTTCTAATACAATATACAGCAATTTCTGAATTCGGTTTTCCAATTACTTCATAAGGAAGGGGCTCCCATTGATAGTCTAATTTACTTTGACGTTGATGGTTCCTTTTTAACACTCTACTACCAATCGGTAATGACTCTGCTTGTGCCTTTCGATTATAGCAACTTTCCTGTCTCTCTTGAGCTATTTTCCTATATTGCTCTACCAGGGTGTGAGCCTTCTTTATGCGGCGCTGATGTTCGGTTACCCAATCAGTTTCCACCATTGGTTCCGAGTCCATGTTGGTGTTTAAACTTATATCCACAGGTAATTTCCCTGGACGTCCAAAGAGTAAGTAATATGGAGTATAGCCGGTCGAACTATGACTGGTATTATTATAAATGAACATAGGCCCTCATTCCGAGTTGATCGGTCGCAAGGCGAATTTAGCAGAGTTACACACGCTAAGCCGCCGCCTACTGGGAGTGAATCTTAGCTTCTTAAAATTGCGACCGATGTATTCGCAATATTGCGATTACTAACTACTTAGCAGTTTCTGAGTAGCTCCAGACTTACTCTGCCTGTGCGATCAGTTCAGTGCTTGTCGTTCCTGGTTGACGTCACAAACACACCCTGCGTTCGCCCAGGCACTCCCACCGTTTCTCCGGCCACTCCTGCGTTTTTTCCGGAAACGGTAGCGTTTTCAGCCACACGCCCCTGAAACGCCGTGTTTCCGCCCAGTAACACCCATTTCCTGTCAATCACATTACGATCGCCGGAGCGAAGAAAAAGCCGTGAGTAAAAATACTTTCTTCATAGTAAAGTTACTTGGCGCAGTCGCAGTGCGAACTTTGCGCATGCGTACTAAGCGGATTTTCACTGCGATGCGATGAAAAAGAACGAGCGAACAACTCGGAATGAGGGCCATAAATTCCGTTAATAATAACGGCCATTCCTTGCGTTGTGGCGAAGGTAGGGTTCGCAACATCTGGATGAGTGTCTGATTGGTCCTTTCACAGAGCCCATTCCCCTGAGGATGGTATGGGGTGGTTTTAATTTTTTTACATCCGTACAGCATACATAGTTCTTGGAAAAGTTTAGATGTAAAGGCCGGTCCCTGATCGGTCAGAATTTTATCGGGAAATCCATAAGGTCTTACGAAGGCTCTCCAGAAAATCTCTGCCGTAGACTTGGCTGTAAGGTCTCTTACCGGTAAAGCCACTGCGAATTTCGTATAGTGATCCACTATCATTATAGCATATTCATATCCGAGCCTACTCTTTTCGAGTTTCACGTGATCAATGGTGACTAACTCTAGGGGTTGCTGACTAACAATCGGATGGAGTGGGGCCTTTTCAGTAGAGAGAGGTACTTTTCTGAGGCTGCATTCGTGACAATTTTTACACCAGTCCTCCACGGTTCGTCTTAATCCGGTCCAGTAGAATCTTTGTCTCAGGTTTGACTCCGTCTTTTTATGCCCGAAATGTCCGGACTGATTATGATAGGCCTCTAGCAGAATGGGAGCTTTAGTCGATGGTACTAATATCTGAATTAGGATCAAATGTGTTTTTGGGTCGATACTCTTTCGGGTTAAAACATTATGCCTGATTTCCAACCGATCTCGTTGTCTCCATAATTTCACCACTTCCTGGGAGGATGTCTGTCTTTCGGACCTGGACATTTTTTTCTTTTGTTGTATTAGCCTCTTCAATTGCCGAAAAGGTGGATACTCTTCTTGCCACCCTCGCCATTCGCTCCATTTTTCTTCGGCTACGTAATTCTCGACTTCCGTTCCCTGTTGTTTGAGTACACAATTGTGTTGTATCACTGTGGGTTGTTTTACTTGGAAGGGAGGTAGTTCGACTGCTTCTCATTGATCTCCCTCCTCCATATCTTCTACATGGTGAATTCGTGATAATGCGTCCGCATTGGCATTGTTATGTCCGGGCCGATATTGGATGGTAAACTGGTAATTGGATAGGCGAGCGTACCACCGCTGTTCTAAGGCTCCCATCTTGGCAGTAGCCAAGTGGGCCAGGGGATTGCAATCGGTATAAGCCACAAACGGCGTAGCTGCCAGGTAATCTCGAAATTTTTCTGTAATCGCCCATACCAATGCCAAGAATTCTAATTTGAATGCACTATAATTAGCATCGTTACGTTCTGTTTTTCGAAGACCTCGACTAGCATAGGCAATTACTTTCTCTTGGCCATCTTGTAATTGTGCCAGTACGGCACCCAGCCCTTGTTGACTCGCATCGGTTTGGAGGATGAAGGGTTTACTATAATCCGGATACGCTAAAATTGGTGTTTGGGTTAATATCCGTTTTAGATGTTCAAATGCCTTCTGTTGTCGATCAGTCCAGATAATGGCTAGTCGTCGACTTTGACTCCCTTGCGGTATATCGCGTAATAGCTCGTGGAGTGGAGCGGCTATTTTCGCGAAGTTTTTCACAAAACATCTATAATACCCTACGAAGCCCAGAAACCTTCTCACATCTTTGACATTTTGTGGTGATGGCCAATCTTGTACAACTCTAATTTTTTCTGGATCCGGGGCGATTCCCTCTGCACTGACTAAATGCCCCAAGTAGTGAACTTGTGGTTTTAATAAGTGACACTTAGCTGGGTTCACTTTCAGTCCATATTGGGCTAACCGCTGGAGAACTTCGTTCAGATGTTGCAAATGTTCTGGATATGACTTAGAAAATATTATTATATCATCGAGATATAGTAGTATCATGTCGAAATTTCGATGTCCCAAACAATGTTCCATCATTCTTTGGAACGTGGCGGGGGCGTTACACAGTCCAAAGGGCATTCTTTTAAACTCATGTAACCCCATAGGGGTAGTGAATGCTGTCTTTTCCTGATCTTCAGGGGCCATCATAATCTGCCAGTAGCCACTTGTTAGATCGAGGGTAGAAAAATACTTTGCCGACTTCAGGGCAGCCAGAGACTCTTCAATTCTGGGGAGTGGGTACGCATCTCGATGAGTGATCTGGTTCAATTTCCTATAATCTACACAGAATCGTAATTGTCCGTTCTTCTTTTTGACTAGTACCATTGGTGCAGCCCAGGGGCTATGGCTCTCCTGAATGACTCCGGTCGCTTTCATTTCTTCAAGCATTTTCCGTACTGGTTGGTACAGGGCTGGTGCTAACGGTCGATGTTTCTCCCTAATAGGTATCGCGGTTCCGGTTACAATGCGATGCTTCACGGTTGTTACTGTTCCGAAATCTAATGGACTTTGGCTGAATGTCCGGAAATTGTTCTTTACTACTTGTAAAGCTCCTTCTTTGTGTTCTGCCGGAGTATTTTCGTCTCCAATGTGGATTTCTCGCCACCATTCTGTTGATTTCTCCTCTTCTTCTTTGTCAACATCCTCAGTCCGAGGCGGAATTTCATTTTGAGCATATATCACATCCTGAAAGGTGATCCATGCTAAGTTAGCAATGGGTCGCTGTCGGGATAACCTCACGATATGGTTATGTGGGTTTAATATTCGTACCGGAACCCTTCCATTCTGGCTATGTACTAAACAATGCGCCACTACAATGCCATCCTCCTCATTCTTCTCACACGGCTCCACCAAAGCTTCATAACTTTTTCCTCCCGGTCCCCCGGGAGCCTTGGCCCATATGATCACTTCGGAATTGGGAAGTAACTTTATGGGCTTGCTGTCCGTAATCCTTACTTTTCCCACCAAGCCATCACAATGTACAAAGGCTCGTTGACTTTGTAACGTCCTAATAGTCTTCTGGAGTATGGATCGTCTAGTTACCGGTTTCTCCTCCAAAGCTCGCTTCAGTATCGCAATAAGTTCTTCCGGGCAGTTTTGTAAAATATTCATGCCTAGAATCATAGGAATAGCATTAAGGTCATCCGTATGCGTTATCAGACACCCTTGGCGAGGTATTTCAGTGTCTCCGATTTTTACATTAGCTTCCCAATATCCTATGCATGATATACTAGATCCATTACTGGCGATCAGTTGTAACCATGCAGGAGGGGGCATCACAATTTGTTGGTTGCCCCAATGTTGAACAAATGTTGAATGCTGAATGGTAGTTATTTGTGACCCAGTGTCAATCATAGCCATAATTTCTACTCCATTGATATTGATAGGAATATGGGGGCATTGGCCAACGTATTGGGACCACCATTCCTCAGACCTTGAGCCTAATGTGGCATCTCCCCCCGAGGCTCGGTCCCCAACCTCGGGGCACTGGAGTTTAAAGACTCCTCCCCCTGTTCGCAATTTCGTTCTATATGACCCGGCTGTTGGCATCGCCGACAAATCGGGCGGCCTTGGGAGTCGAATTGATCTGTACTCCTTCTTCCCCTGGTCGGCGGTGGGGCCCACCAATCGTTTCTTACTCTCCTACGCTCCCGCGGCCACCTACTGTCATTGGAACGGGTATTTTGTTTCCTGGCCAAGTTCTGTACTTCTTTGCACATTTCCGCCATTCCTACGGCTAGCTCCTCCATCTGACTTTTCAGAGCTCGTATTGGATCCACCGCGGGAGCTTGTAAGCTCTGACCAATGGTGTCTCCCATTCGCCTACTCCTAACTGGAGTGCTATGACCATCTTCAGTTGATATCGATCTTTCTTGATAACCGGGCATTTCCGGAAATTCAACTTCTTGACTGGATTCTTTGCCCACCACTTTAATTGCAGCCTCTTTAAAATCCAAAAACGACTGTTCTGGTTTTTGCATTCTTAGTAGTCTAAGTTGAGCTCTTACACTCTCTCTGCTAGCCCCTTCTATTAATTGGGCGACCAGAGCCTCGTCTCCATTTTCAATTTCACTTTCATCAACTGTCCGGATGGCCTTCAAGGCCTCTTGTAGACTAAGGGCATAATCCCTCAATGTTTCTCCTACCCGTTGTTTTCTCGCATAGAATTTCATCTTTAATTCCGAAATAGTTTGGAGTTCGAACGTAGTTGCTAGCCGTTGTAAGATTTGTTCTATGGTTTTTCGTTCCTCATTGGGCCACGATAGGACCTCTCGATGTGCGGACCCCTTCAGCTGTCCGATAAGGATTTCGACTTTCTGTTGATCATTTAACGGGTAAAGACGGAACATTGATTTCATCTTGTTCTTGAAATCAGTAAGGGTATTTCCTTCGGCCTGATGTCTATCCCCATGATAGGTGGGAAGCCAAGGTGCCCCAAAATAATAGGGTAAGGTGATGGGGTTTATGGTGGTCATACTAGGCGTTTCGGCAGTGGTTTTACTCTGCGCTCCGTCAGACGCTCCTGTCGACTTAGTCGGTTCTTTGGACATATTTTCTCTATGGAGTCTTCCCCGGGTTAAGTTTCAAATCCTGTTCGTGACGCCACTATTTCAATTGTCGCGGCCGTCTTCAGCGACCCAATTTTTCACTACTAATGAATTGAATAACACACGAGGACACAGTGCATTGGATTTTTAGTTCTGAAAGGATAACTGTATTCCTGCTCTTTATTACAATACACAGGGTTGAGTGAGATTAATGTAACTGGAACAAAGAAAACTCTGAAATACCCTTAATCGGTCAATACAATTTACCCCTACACATCAATTTACAATACAACAACAGTGAAATTTTATTTAACTGCACTGCTCATCCACGTCGGTCGTTTCTGAATCGGAGAAAAGGGTTAACACCACGACAATACCTTTTCAATAGATTTCTATGTACATACCCTGTACCTCTGTTAAAACTAATACGGTATTTATCTTACTACGACTATATAACTTTACATCCTACTGTTTTACCATTACTATTAACTTTAGTACTCAGTTTATACTGGCCATCTCGTTGGTGCACATATAGTTCTTGTTCTTTAAGCTTGTATCCTGACTGCACTTCAATTGGAAAGTTATTCTTTAACTGAGCTAATCTCCGTGGTTTCTGGGAGGGTTTCTTAGTCTAATGCTATTTATATTTGTAATCCGCAGGTACTTGTGACGTTATACTGTATCCCGACTCCTGTTGATGGACGGCATTGAGCTGCTACTAACTGGATACACCGCTAGATAACGGACTATTCTCCTTGTCTGTGGGATAGGTGAGGTAAGTCTATATCTGGCTGTACTTCCTTTCTTTCTTTTTGGCTGCACTGTCTAATATCGTACTGTTATGGTATGGCATATGCGTTGTTTCTGCCTATGAATGCAATCTGACTTTTCCTAAGCTGAGGTTATCCTCCTTTTTATAATTACTTGTTCTGTAATGGTGACAGGAGCAACTATCATCAGATTCCCCCTTTTGTAAGGCTGAGATCTATCGCTTTCTTATAGAATAGAGTTTTCCTATCTGTGCTCAGTCTGTGCTGACTCGGTGCAGTATGGGTATGAGTCTCTTGTATCACTTTATTTAGGGATACCCCTGACCTTATGTGGCCTGACCGGGCCCCCCCCCCCACACGGTCACTCATGATTTTGGGATCCTCCTTTGTCCCACTGGATTGGTATACGAGCCGCTGCCACCTCCTTAAGGGCGGTTTCCTCCTCGCCAACTGTGGCTGTCACCGGCGGTCAGACTTCAGCGCCACCGCGACCCTGGTCTGTCCCTTCCAGCAATTAGGCGGCGATACCGGTCAGGTAGGACTATCCCAGGCAGTCACCCGACAGTACGACCGGAGCCGCTTGCCCGTCTCTGTTGCACTGCTCCGTCGCGTCACTCCGCTCTCTTCCGCTCCGTACCTCAGAACTCCTAACGGTCTGTCTCTTCTCCTTTTTATCTCCTCTGCTGGGGTTCCCGGATCTGTCCCGCCGTTTGTTGGCCGCGCGCTGTCCAGAACTCCTCCACTGTACGGGGATCCCCCTTAGTTTGGCTAAATGGAATTGTCTCAGGGCCACGAGCCAACCTCCCCTCTGTCCTATCCTCAGTCCAGTCTGTACCACCTTGCCTCCCAGGGTCCGCAATTAATATTTATTTTTCCATACGGTTGAACAGTTTATATTAGGTACCCTTCACTCCATGGGGTTGAAAACTGATAATAACATTCCTCTATATAACCTGTCAGTATATAATACAATAGGTAAAAAGCTAAACGAATGATAACAACATTCCTTTATATTTATCAGGGCATCACATACCTCCCCACTTAAATTCGTGCGTGTCCTCACGCTTAACATTTATCTATCATTACTTTTAAACTGATAATACCAACTCCATATTTTATTCTCTTAACTATAATTTAATTAATCTTCGATTAAGACTGGTAACGTAGGGGTAACTTTCCTTTCGTGCTCCGCTCCGAGCGTCTCACGGCCTCTACTTCGTTTCCTACCGGAGTAATTACACTTTCGATCGTGGGTTCCGGATCTGCCGACAAGGTAGGAAACCTTAAATTGCTCATTACTGGCCAATAAAGACTCATCATTGCATCAGGGAATGGCTCGCTACTTGAAGTTACGTCTGTAAGGGGGTTATCTATACATTCTACTTCCGGCCATTCTGGACACAGTTTCAATTGGTCACGGTGGACTAAACTTTGTTTGCTTCCATCTTCCCTTCTAATACAATATACAGCAATTTCTGAATTCGGTTTTCCAATTACTTCATAAGGAAGGGGCTCCCATTGATAGTCTAATTTACTTTGACGTTGATGGTTCCTTTTTAACACTCTACTACCAATCGGTAATGACTCTGCTTGTGCCTTTCGATTATAGCAACTTTCCTGTCTCTCTTGAGCTATTTTCCTATATTGCTCTACCAGGGTGTGAGCCTTCTTTATGCGGCGCTGATGTTCGGTTACCCAATCAGTTTCCACCATTGGTTCCGAGTCCATGTTGGTGTTTAAACTTATATCCACAGGTAATTTCCCTGGACGTCCAAAGAGTAAGTAATATGGAGTATAGCCGGTCGAACTATGACTGGTATTATTATAAATGAACATAGGCCCTCATTCCGAGTTGATCGGTCGCAAGGCGAATTTAGCAGAGTTACACACGCTAAGCCGCCGCCTACTGGGAGTGAATCTTAGCTTCTTAAAATTGCGACCGATGTATTCGCAATATTGCGATTACTAACTACTTAGCAGTTTCTGAGTAGCTCCAGACTTACTCTGCCTGTGCGATCAGTTCAGTGCTTGTCGTTCCTGGTTGATGTCACAAACACACCCTGCGTTCGCCCAGGCACTCCCACCGTTTCTCCGGCCACTCCTGCGTTTTTTCCGGAAACGGTAGCGTTTTCAGCCACACGCCCCTGAAACGCCGTGTTTCCGCCCAGTAACACCCATTTCCTGTCAATCACATTACGATCGCCGGAGCGAAGAAAAAGCCGTGAGTAAAAATACTTTCTTCATAGTAAAGTTACTTGGCGCAGTCGCAGTGCGAACTTTGCGCATGCGTACTAAGCGGATTTTCACTGCGATGCGATGAAAAAGAACGAGCGAACAACTCGGAATGAGGGCCATAAATTCCGTTAATAATAACGGCCATTCCTTGCGTTGTGGCGAAGGTAGGGTTCGCAACATCTGGATGAGTGTCTGATTGGTCCTTTCACAGAGCCCATTCCCCTGAGGATGGTATGGGGTGGTTTTAATTTTTTTACATCCGTACAGCATACATAGTTCTTGGAAAAGTTTAGATGTAAAGGCCGGTCCCTGATCGGTCAGAATTTTATCGGGAAATCCATAAGGTCTTACGAAGGCTCTCCAGAAAATCTCTGCCGTAGACTTGGCTGTAAGGTCTCTTACCGGTAAAGCCACTGCGAATTTCGTATAGTGATCCACTATCATTATAGCATATTCATATCCGAGCCTACTCTTTTCGAGTTTCACGTGATCAATGGTGACTAACTCTAGGGGTTGCTGACTAACAATCGGATGGAGTGGGGCCTTTTCAGTAGAGAGAGGTACTTTTCTGAGGCTGCATTCGTGACAATTTTTACACCAGTCCTCCACGGTTCGTCTTAATCCGGTCCAGTAGAATCTTTGTCTCAGGTTTGACTCCGTCTTTTTATGCCCGAAATGTCCGGACTGATTATGATAGGCCTCTAGCAGAATGGGAGCTTTAGTCGATGGTACTAATATCTGAATTAGGATCAAATGTGTTTTTGGGTCGATACTCTTTCGGGTTAAAACATTATGCCTGATTTCCAACCGATCTCGTTGTCTCCATAATTTCACCACTTCCTGGGAGGATGTCTGTCTTTCGGACCTGGACATTTTTTTCTTTTGTTGTATTAGCCTCTTCAATTGCCGAAAAGGTGGATACTCTTCTTGCCACCCTCGCCATTCGCTCCATTTTTCTTCGGCTACGTAATTCTCGACTTCCGTTCCCTGTTGTTTGAGTACACAATTGTGTTGTATCACTGTGGGTTGTTTTACTTGGAAGGGAGGTAGTTCGACTGCTTCTCATTGATCTCCCTCCTCCATATCTTCTACATGGTGAATTCGTGATAATGCGTCCGCATTGGCATTGTTATGTCCGGGCCGATATTGGATGGTAAACTGGTAATTGGATAGGCGAGCGTACCACCGCTGTTCTAAGGCTCCCATCTTGGCAGTAGCCAAGTGGGCCAGGGGATTGCAATCGGTATAAGCCACAAACGGCGTAGCTGCCAGGTAATCTCGAAATTTTTCTGTAATCGCCCATACCAATGCCAAGAATTCTAATTTGAATGCACTATAATTAGCATCGTTACGTTCTGTTTTTCGAAGACCTCGACTAGCATAGGCAATTACTTTCTCTTGGCCATCTTGTAATTGTGCCAGTACGGCACCCAGCCCTTGTTGACTCGCATCGGTTTGGAGGATGAAGGGTTTACTATAATCCGGATACGCTAAAATTGGTGTTTGGGTTAATATCCGTTTTAGATGTTCAAATGCCTTCTGTTGTCGATCAGTCCAGATAATGGCTAGTCGTCGACTTTGACTCCCTTGCGGTATATCGCGTAATAGCTCGTGGAGTGGAGCGGCTATTTTCGCGAAGTTTTTCACAAAACGTCTATAATACCCTACGAAGCCCAGAAACCTTCTCACATCTTTGACATTTTGTGGTGATGGCCAATCTTGTACAACTCTAATTTTTTCTGGATCCGGGGCGATTCCCTCTGCACTGACTAAATGCCCCAAGTAGTGAACTTGTGGTTTTAATAAGTGACACTTAGCTGGGTTCACTTTCAGTCCATATTGGGCTAACCGCTGGAGAACTTCGTTCAGATGTTGCAAATGTTCTGGATATGACTTAGAAAATATTATTATATCATCGAGATATAGTAGTATCATGTCGAAATTTCGATGTCCCAAACAATGTTCCATCATTCTTTGGAACGTGGCGGGGGCGTTACACAGTCCAAAGGGCATTCTTTTAAACTCATGTAACCCCATAGGGGTAGTGAATGCTGTCTTTTCCTGATCTTCAGGGGCCATCATAATCTGCCAGTAGCCACTTGTTAGATCGAGGGTAGAAAAATACTTTGCCGACTTCAGGGCAGCCAGAGACTCTTCAATTCTGGGGAGTGGGTACGCATCTCGATGAGTGATCTGGTTCAATTTCCTATAATCTACACAGAATCGTAATTGTCCGTTCTTCTTTTTGACTAGTACCATTGGTGCAGCCCAGGGGCTATGGCTCTCCTGAATGACTCCGGTCGCTTTCATTTCTTCAAGCATTTTCCGTACTGGTTGGTACAGGGCTGGTGCTAACGGTCGATGTTTCTCCCTAATAGGTATCGCGGTTCCGGTTACAATGCGATGCTTCACGGTTGTTACTGTTCCGAAATCTAATGGACTTTGGCTGAATGTCCGGAAATTGTTCTTTACTACTTGTAAAGCTCCTTCTTTGTGTTCTGCCGGAGTATTTTCGTCTCCAATGTGGATTTCTCGCCACCATTCTGTTGATTTCTCCTCTTCTTCTTTGTCAACATCCTCAGTCCGAGGCGGAATTTCATTTTGAGCATATATCACATCCTGAAAGGTGATCCATGCTAAGTTAGCAATGGGTCGCTGTCGGGATAACCTCACGATATGGTTATGTGGGTTTAATATTCGTACCGGAACCCTTCCATTCTGGCTATGTACTAAACAATGCGCCACTACAATGCCATCCTCCTCATTCTTCTCACACGGCTCCACCAAAGCTTCATAACTTTTTCCTCCCGGTCCCCCGGGAGCCTTGGCCCATATGATCACTTCGGAATTGGGAAGTAACTTTATGGGCTTGCTGTCCGTAATCCTTACTTTTCCCACCAAGCCATCACAATGTACAAAGGCTCGTTGACTTTGTAACGTCCTAATAGTCTTCTGGAGTATGGATCGTCTAGTTACCGGTTTCTCCTCCAAAGCTCGCTTCAGTATCGCAATAAGTTCTTCCGGGCAGTTTTGTAAAATATTCATGCCTAGAATCATAGGAATAGCATTAAGGTCATCCGTATGCGTTATCAGACACCCTTGGCGAGGTATTTCAGTGTCTCCGATTTTTACATTAGCTTCCCAATATCCTATGCATGATATACTAGATCCATTACTGGCGATCAGTTGTAACCATGCAGGAGGGGGCATCACAATTTGTTGGTTGCCCCAATGTTGAACAAATGTTGAATGCTGAATGGTAGTTATTTGTGACCCAGTGTCAATCATAGCCATAATTTCTACTCCATTGATATTGATAGGAATATGGGGGCATTGGCCAACGTATTGGGACCACCATTCCTCAGACCTTGAGCCTAATGTGGCATCTCCCCCCGAGGCTCGGTCCCCAACCTCGGGGCACTGGAGTTTAAAGACTCCTCCCCCTGTTCGCAATTTCGTTCTATATGACCCGGCTGTTGGCATCGCCGACAAATCGGGCGGCCTTGGGAGTCGAATTGATCTGTACTCCTTCTTCCCCTGGTCGGCGGTGGGGCCCACCAATCGTTTCTTACTCTCCTACGCTCCCGCGGCCACCTACTGTCATTGGAACGGGTATTTTGTTTCCTGGCCAAGTTCTGTACTTCTTTGCACATTTCCGCCATTCCTACGGCTAGCTCCTCCATCTGACTTTTCAGAGCTCGTATTGGATCCACCGCGGGAGCTTGTAAGCTCTGACCAATGGTGTCTCCCATTCGCCTACTCCTAACTGGAGTGCTATGACCATCTTCAGTTGATATCGATCTTTCTTGATAACCGGGCATTTCCGGAAATTCAACTTCTTGACTGGATTCTTTGCCCACCACTTTAATTGCAGCCTCTTTAAAATCCAAAAACGACTGTTCTGGTTTTTGCATTCTTAGTAGTCTAAGTTGAGCTCTTACACTCTCTCTGCTAGCCCCTTCTATTAATTGGGCGACCAGAGCCTCGTCTCCATTTTCAATTTCACTTTCATCAACTGTCCGGATGGCCTTCAAGGCCTCTTGTAGACTAAGGGCATAATCCCTCAATGTTTCTCCTACCCGTTGTTTTCTCGCATAGAATTTCATCTTTAATTCCGAAATAGTTTGGAGTTCGAACGTAGTTGCTAGCCGTTGTAAGATTTGTTCTATGGTTTTTCGTTCCTCATTGGGCCACGATAGGACCTCTCGATGTGCGGACCCCTTCAGCTGTCCGATAAGGATTTCGACTTTCTGTTGATCATTTAACGGGTAAAGACGGAACATTGATTTCATCTTGTTCTTGAAATCAGTAAGGGTATTTCCTTCGGCCTGATGTCTATCCCCATGATAGGTGGGAAGCCAAGGTGCCCCAAAATAATAGGGTAAGGTGATGGGGTTTATGGTGGTCATACTAGGCGTTTCGGCAGTGGTTTTACTCTGCGCTCCGTCAGACGCTCCTGTCGACTTAGTCGGTTCTTTGGACATATTTTCTCTATGGAGTCTTCCCCGGGTTAAGTTTCAAATCCTGTTCGTGACGCCACTATTTCAATTGTCGCGGCCGTCTTCAGCGACCCAATTTTTCACTACTAATGAATTGAATAACACACGAGGACACAGTGCATTGGATTTTTAGTTCTGAAAGGATAACTGTATTCCTGCTCTTTATTACAATACACAGGGTTGAGTGAGATTAATGTAACTGGAACAAAGAAAACTCTGAAATACCCTTAATCGGTCAATACAATTTACCCCTACACATCAATTTACAATACAACAACAGTGAAATTTTATTTAACTGCACTGCTCATCCACGTCGGTCGTTTCTGAATCGGAGAAAAGGGTTAACACCACGACAATACCTTTTCAATAGATTTCTATGTACATACCCTGTACCTCTGTTAAAACTAATACGGTATTTCTCTTACTACGACTATATAACTTTACATCCTACTGTTTTACCATTACTATTAACTTTAGTACTCAGTTTATACTGGCCATCTCGTTGGTGCACATATAGTTCTTGTTCTTTAAGCTTGTATCCTGACTGCACTTCAATTGGAAAGTTATTCTTTAACTGAGCTAATCTCCGTGGTTTCTGGGAGGGTTTCTTAGTCTAATGCTATTTATATTTGTAATCCGCAGGTACTTGTGACGTTATACTGTATCCCGACTCCTGTTGATGGACGGCATTGAGCTGCTACTAACTGGATACACCGCTAGATAACGGACTATTCTCCTTGTCTGTGGGATAGGTGAGGTAAGTCTATATCTGGCTGTACTTCCTTTCTTTCTTTTTGGCTGCACTGTCTAATATCGTACTGTTATGGTATGGCATATGCGTTGTTTCTGCCTATGAATGCAATCTGACTTTTCCTAAGCTGAGGTTATCCTCCTTTTTATAATTGCTTGTTCTGTAATGGTGACAGGAGCAACTATCATCAGATCCCCCTTTTGTAAGGCTGAGATCTATCGCTTTCTTATAGAATAGAGTTTTCCTATCTGTGCTCAGTCTGTGCTGACTCGGTGCAGTATGGGTATGAGTCTCTTGTATCACTTTATTTAGGGATACCCCTGACCTTATGTGGCCTGACCGGGCCCCCCCCCCCCCCCACACTGTCACTCACGATTTTGGGATCCTCCTTTGTCCCACTGGATTGGTATACGAGCCGCTGCCACCTCCTTAAGGGCGGTTTCCTCCTCGCCAACTGTGGCTGTCACCGGCGGTCAGATTTCAGCGCCACCGCGACCCTGGTCTGTCCCTTCCAGCAATTAGGCGGCGATACCGGTCAGGTAGGACTATCCCAGGCAGTCACCCGACAGTACGACCGGAGCCGCTTGCCCGTCTCTGTTGCACTGCTCCGTCGCGTCACTCCGCTCTCTTCCGCTCCGTACCTCAGAACTCCTAACGGTCTGTCTCTTCTCCTTTTTATCTCCTCTGCTGGGGTTCCCGGATCTGTCCCGCCGTTTGTTGGCCGCGCGCTGTCCAGAACTCCTCCACTGTACGGGGATCCCCCTTAGTTTGGCTAAATGGAATTGTCTCAGGGCCACGAGCCAACCTCCCCTCTGTCCTATCCTCAGTCCAGTCTGTACCACCTTGCCTCCCAGGGTCCGCAATTAATATTTATTTTTCCATACGGTTGAACAGTTTATATTAGGTACCCTTCACTCCATGGGGTTGAAAACTGATAATAACATTCCTCTATATAACCTGTCAGTATATAATACAATAGGTAAAAAGCTAAACGAATGATAACAACATTCCTTTATATTTATCAGGGCATCACAATTCCACCTCAGTGTCTCTGCCCGTACCCTCCCCGTAATTCCCCCTCAGTGTCCCTGCCCGCACACTCCTGTAATTCCCCCTCAGTGTCCCTGCCCACACCCTCCTTGTAAGCACTCCATCTCATTGTCCCTACCCGCACCCTCCCTGTAATTCTCCCTCAGTGTCCCTGACCTCAGCCTATCTGTAACTGCCCCCTCTGTGTCCCTGGGTCGGTGGAGGTGGGAGTCGCCAGTTCCTTACTTTGCCAGGGGCGCTCAGACCCCTAGATACACCCCTGGTTAAACACTTCAGAATAATCCGGTAATACACATCCCTGTATACCAGAGTGTCTCACAGCCTCCACAGAGGAACCTGAGCAGAGACCGTGACCTGCCCATCAGGCGCAGCGAAGACCATATCCCCTGGCGGGGGTCACTGGCGAAAACCCCTGGCAAGTTAGACTCCGCGCCTCTGCTTCAGGTCTCACCAATTCTCTGTGCTCACTGTGTAATCTTCTAGAGTGCTCCAGCATATGACTTGTCCATATCTCAAGCCACCTAACTTCTGCCTCCCTGTGCCCTCCACTGGCACAGGTCTCCGGGGAAATGGCACGGCGGCCATTTTCCCAGAGATTTTCTTACTGCGCATGGGCAAAACATCGGGAAAATGGCCCTGCACCATTTTCCTGGTGATTTCTGCAGCACTGATGCTGCCAACGTGGGACTCCGGAGGGTAAGTATTGAAAAAATGGGTATAGGGTGTGCGGTGTGGGCCCCCCTGGACCCCGTAAGCCCATGTGCACTGCACACACTGCACCCATTATAAATACGCTACTGTAAATAGGGGGTCATTCAGAGTTGATCACTAGCTGCATTTGTTCGCAGCGATCAGGCTAAAAAACGGCAGTTCTGCGCATGCGGCGCAATGTGCATGCGCGTTGTACGGGCACAACGAACTATGCCGTTTTGCACAGGGTCTAGCGAAGCATTTCAGTCGCACTGGTGGCCGCAGAGTGATTGACATGAAGTGGGCGTTTCTGGGTGGCAACTTTTCAGGGAGTGTTTGGAAAAACGCAGGCGTGCCAGGAAAAACGCAGGCTCTGAAACTGCACAAAAAAACTTTGTAGCAGCTCTGCAATCCTTTCGTTCTGCGATCCTTTTGTTCGCACTTCTGCTAAGCTAAAATACACTCACAGTGGGCGGCGGCATAGCGTTTGCACGGCTGCTAAAAACTACTAGCGAGCAATCAACTTGGAATGACCCCCATTGTCATGGGCTGATCTGATTGTGTTCCCGGTAACAACCTGGGTGAGCCAGTGGAGGGCGCAGGAGTGTCCAGCATTTGTAGCAGAGGACGAAACGCGTTGAGTGACACAGATACTGTGGCTGGAGACTTCATACTACAGATAAGCTGTTTTAAACTTTTTATTGTACGAACAACGATATATTTGTGGACCATATTTCTTATTTAATAAATGTGTTAGAAATATTATCACACTATTGGTTGTTTTTTGTCTCTCTCTCATGTATTTGGGAACATATATGAGTGACTACCAAAAGATTCTGCGGTGACGCTGGAACTGGCATTGGGAACGTGATTTGTGAATTACGGCACGCTTGGTCTACAGGGGGTTGGAATTCCACCTTGAACGGTACACCACCCGTTTTAGGGTGTTGTGAATGGTGGAGGGTACCGAACTGTTTTATGGTAATACACTAGTAGGCGCCTATTTTCATTTGTGATTTCAGATTATTAGGCCTGTTGGAACAGCAGACCATTGGAAAAAAGGGCAGCCACCTCGAAAAAGAACAAGGAAGAGAACGGGGGAGTGTACTTAAAGATTGAGACTAATATTTATTATACATTCAGAGGGAAGGCTTCGCGCCTGTTGTCACCTTAATACTATATATATATATATATATATATATATATTATAGACACATACAGTTTCTCATTTAGCGCAACAAATTCTGTTTCGCTTTAAAAAAAAATAATGAAATTAAAAAAAAAAAAAATATATATATATATATATATATATATATACACATGTGTATATATATATATATATATATATATATATATATATATATAGTGTATCCGGAAAGTATTCACAGAGCTCCACTTTTTCCACATTTTGTTACGCTACAGCCTTATTCCAAAATAGAATAAATTCATTTTTCCCCTCAAAATTCTACACACAATACCCCATAATGACAACATGAAAAAAGTTTTTTTGAGATTTTTGCAAATTTATTAAAAATAAAAAAAACAAGAAATCACATGTACATAAGTATTCACAGCCTCTGCTCAATACTTTGTTGATGCACCTTTGGCAGCAATTACAGCCTCAAGTCTTTTTGAATATGATGCCACAAGCTTGGCACACCTGTCTGAGCAGTTTCACCCATTCCTCTTTGCAGCACCTCTCAAGCTCCATCAGGTTGGATGGGAAGCATCGGTGCACAGCCATTTTCAGATCTCTCCAGAGATGTTCAATCAGATTCAAGTCTGGGCTCTAGCTGGGCCACTCAAGGACATTCACAGAATTGTCCTGAAGCCACTCCTTTGATATCTTGGCTGTGTGCTTAGGGTTGTTGTCCTGCTGAAAGATGAACTGTCGCACCAGTCTGAGGTCAAGAGCGCTCTGGAGCAGGTCTTCATCCAGGATGTCTCTGTACATTGCTGCATTAAACTTTCCCTCTATTCTGACTAGTTTCCCAGTTTCTGCCATGGAAAAACATCCCCACAGCATGATGTTGCCACCACCATGCTTCAGTGTAGGGATAGTATTGACTTGGTGATGAGCGGTGCCTGGTTTCCTCCAAACATGACGCCTGGCATTCATGCAAAAGAGTAAAATTTTTGTCTTATCAGACCAGAGAATTTTGTTTCTCATGGTCTGAGAGTCTTTTAGGTGCATTTTGGCAAACTCCAGGCGGGCTACCATGTGCTTTTTACTAAGGAGTGGCTTCCGTCTGGCCACTCTACCATACAAACCTAATTGGTGGTTTGCTGCAGAGATGGTTGTCCTTCTGGAAGGTTCTCCTCTCTCCACAGATGAATGCTATAGCTCTGACAAGGTGACCTTCAGGTTCTTGGTCACCTTCCTGACTAGGGCCCTTCTCCCCTGATCGCTCAGTTTAGACGGCTGGCCAGCTCTAGGAAGAGTCCTGGTGGTTCCGAACTTCTTCCATTTATGGATGATGGAGGCCACTGTGCTCATTGGGACCTACAAAGCAGCAGATATTTTTCTGTACCCTTCCCCAGATTTGTGCCTTGAGACAATCCTGTCTCGGAGATCTACAGACAATTCCTTTGACTTCATGCTTGGTTTGTGCTCAGACACGCACTGTCAAGTGTGGGGCCTTATAAAGACTAGTGATGTGCACCGGACATTTTTCGGGTTTTGTGTTTTGGTTTTGGATTCGGTTCCGCGGCCGTGTTTTGGATTCGGACGCGTTTTGGCAAAACCTCCCTGAAAATTTTTTGTCGGATTCGGGTGTGTTTTGGATTCGTGTGTTTTTTTACAAAAAAAACTCAAAAACAGCTTAAATCATAGAATTTGGGGGTCATTTTGATCCCATAGTATTATTAACCTCAATAACCATAATTTACACTCATTTTCAGTCTATTCTGAACACCTCATACCTCACAATATTATTTTTAGTCCTAAAATTTGCACCGAGGGCGCTGGATGGCTAAGTTAAGCGACACAAGTGGCCGACACAAACACCTGGCCCATCTAGGAGTGGCACTGCAGTGTCAGGCAGGATGGCACTTCAAAAAAATAGTCCCCAAACAGCACATGATGCAAAGAAAAAAAGAGGCGCACTAAGGTCTCTGTGTGACTAAGCTAAGCGACACAAGTGGCCGACACAAACACCTGGCCCATCTAGGAGTGGCACTGCAGTGTCAGGCAGGATGGCACTTCAAAAAAATAGTCCCCAAACAGCACATGATGCAAAGAAAAAAAGAGGCGCACCAAGGTCGCTGTGTGACTAAGCTAAGTGACACAAGTGGCCGACACAAACACCTGGCCCATCTAGGAGTGGCACTGCAGTGTCAGGCAGGATGGCACTTCAAAAAAATAGTCCCCAAACTGCACATGATGCAAAGAAAAAAAGAGGCGCACCAAGGTCTCTGTGTGACTAAGCTAAGCGACACAAGTGGCCGACACAAACACCTGGCCCATCTAGGAGTGGCACTGCAGTGTCAGGCAGGATGGCACTTCAAAAAAATAGTCCCCAAACAGCACATGATGCAAAGAAAAAAAGAGGCGCACCAAGGTCGCGGTGTGACTAAGCTAAGTGACACAAGTGGCCGACACAAACACCTGGCCCATCTAGGAGTGGCACTGCAGTGTCAGGCAGGATGGCACTTCAAAAAAATTGTCCCCAAACAGCACATGATGCAAAGAAAAAAAGAGGCGCACCAAGGTCGCTGTGTGACTAAGCTAAGCAACACAAGTGGCCGACACAAACACCTGGCCCATCTAGGAGTGGCACTGCAGTGTCAGGCAGGATGGCACTTCAAAAAAATTGTCCCCAAACAGCACATGATGCAAAGAAAAAAAGAGGCGCACCAAGGTCGCTGTGTGACTAAGCTAAGCGACACAAGTGGCCGACACAAACACCTGGCCCATCTAGGAGTGGCACTGCAGTGTCAGGCAGGATGGCACTTCAAAAAAATTGTCCCCAAACAGCACATGATGCAAAGAAAAAAAGAGGCGCACCAAGGTCGCTGTGTGACTAAGCTAAGCGACCCAAGTGGCCGACACAAACACCTGGCCCATCTAGGAGTGGCACTGCAGTGTCAGGCAGGATGGCACTTCAAAAAAATTGTCCCCAAACAGCACATGATGCAAAGAAAAAAAGAGGCGCAGCAAGGTCGCTGTGTGACTAAGCTAAGCGACACAAGTGGCCGACACAAACACCTGGCCCATCTAGGAGTGGCACTGCAGTGTCAGGCAGGATGGCACTTCAAAAAAATTGTCCCCAAACAGCACATGATGCAAAGAAAAATGAAAGAAAAAAGAGGTGCAAGATGGAATTGTCCTTGGGCCCTCCCACCCACCCTTATGTTGTATAAACAGGACATGCACACTTTAACGAACCCATCATTTCAGCGACAGGATCTGCCACACGACTGTGACTGAAATGACTGGTTGGTTTGGGCCCCCACCAAAAAAAGAAGCAATCAATCTCTCCTTGCACAAACTGGCTCTACAGAGGATCAGATTATTAATTCGTCCCCACTGGAATCCACCATCTCAGGTCCCTGTGTACTTTCTGGAGGCAATTGCTGCTGGTGAATGTCTCCACTGAGGAATTGATTATAATTCATTTTGATGAACATCATCTTCTCCACATTTTCTGGAAGTAACCTCGTACGCCGATTGCTGACAAGGTGAGCGGCTGCACTAAACACTCTTTCGGAGTACACACTGGGGGGAGGGCAACTTAGGTAGAATAAAGCCAGTTTGTGCAAGGGCCTCCAAATTGCCTCTTTTTCCTGCCAGTATACGTACAGACTGTCTGACGTGCCTACTTGGATGTGGTCACTCATATAATCCTCCACCATTCTTTCAATGGTGAGAGAATCATATGCAGTGACAGTAGACGACATGTCAGTAATCGTTGGCAGGTCCTTCAGTCCGGACCAGATGTCAGCACTCGCTCCAGACTGCCCTGCATCACCGCCAGCGGGTGGGCTCGGAATTCTTAGCCTTTTCCTCGCACCCCCAGTTGCGGGAAAATGTGGAGGAGGAGATGTTGATGGGTCACGTTCCGCTTGACTTGACAATTTTCTCACCAGCAGGTCTTTGAACCTCTGCAGACTTGTGTCTGCCGGAAAGAGAGATACAACGTAGGTTTTAAATCTAGGATCGAGCACGGTGGCCAAAATGTAGTGCTCTGATTTCAACAGATTGACCACCCGTGAATCCTGGTTAAGCGAATTATGGGCTCCATCCACAAGTTCCACATGCCTAGCGGAATCGCTCTGTTTTAGCTCCTCCTTCAATATCTCCAGCTTCTTCTGCAAAAGCCTGATGAGGGGAATGACCTGACTCAGGCTGGCAGTGTCTGAACTGACTTCACGTGTGGCAAGTTCAAAGGGTTGCAGAACCTTGCACAACGTTGAAATCATTCTCCACTGCGCTTGAGTCAGGTGCATTCCCCCTCCTTTGCCTATATCGTGGGCAGATGTATAGGCTTGAATGGCCTTTTGCTGCTCCTCCATCCTCTGAAGCATATAGAGGGTTGAATTCCACCTCGTTACCACCTCTTGCCTCAGATGATGGCAGGGCAGGTTCAGGATTGTTTGGTGGTGCTCCAGTCTTCGGCACGCGGTGGCTGAATGCCAAAAGTGGCACGCAATTCTTTGGGCCACCGACAGCATCTCTTGCACGCCCCTGTCGTTTTTTAAATAATTCTGCACCACCAAATTCAATGTATGTGCAAAACATGGGACGTGCTGGAATTTGCCCAGATGTAATGCACGCATAATATTGGTGGTGTTGTCCGATGTCACAAATCCCCAGGAGAGTCCAATTGGGGTAAGCCATTCTGCGATGATGTTCCTCAGTTTCCGTAAGAGGTTGTCAGCTGTGTGCCTCTTCTGGAAAGCGGTGATACAAAGCGTTGCCTGCCTAGGAACGAGTTGGCGTTTGCGAGATGCTGCTACTGGTGCTGCCGCTGCTGTTCTTGCTGCAGGAGGCAATACATCTACCCAGTGGGCTATCACAGTCATATAGTCCTGAGTCTGCCCTGCTCCACTTGTCCACATGTCCGTGGTTAAGTGGACATTGGGTACAACTGCATTTTTTAGGACACTAGTGACTCTTTTTCGGACGTCTGTGTACATTTTCGGTATCGCCTGCCTAGAGAACCTAGATGGTATTTGGTACCGAGGACACAGTACCTCAATCAATTCTCTACTTGCCTCTGAATTAACGGTGGATACCGGAACCACGTTTCTCACCGCCCAGGCTGCCACGGCCTGAGTAATCCGCTTTGCAGCAGGATGACTGCTGTGATATTTCATCTTCCTCGCAAAGGACTGTTGGACAGTCAATTGCTTACTGGAAGTAGTACAAGTGGTCTTCCGACTTCCCCTCTGGGATGACGATCGACTCCCAGCAGCAACAACAGCAGCGCCAGCAGCAGTAGGCGTTACACTCAAGGATGCATCGGAGGAATCCCGGCAGGAGAGGACTCGTCAGACTTGCCAGTGACATGGCCTGCAGGACTATTGGCTTTCCTGTGTAAGGAGGAAATTGACACTGAGGGAGTTGGTGGTGTGGTTTGCAGGAGCTTGATTACAAGAGGAAGAGATTTTGTTGTCAGTGGACTCCTTCCGCTGTCACCCAAAGTTTTTGAACTTGTCACTGACTTCTGATGAATGCGGTCCAGGTGACGTATAAGGGAGGATGTTCCTAGGTGGTTAACGTCCTTACCCCTACTTATTACAGCTTGACAAAGGCAACACACGGCTTGACACCTGTTGTCCGCATTTGTGTTGAAATAATTCCACACCGAAGAGCTGATTTTTTTTGTATTTTGACCAGGCATGTCAATGGCCATATTCGTCCCACGGACAACAGGTGTCTCCCCGGGTGCCTGACTTAAACAAACCACCTCACCATCAGAATCCTCCTTTTCAATTTCCTCCCCAGCACAAGCAACACCCATATCCTCATCCTGGTGTACTTCAACAGTGACATCTTCAATTTGACTATCAGGAACTGGACTGCGGGTGCTCCTTCCAGCACTTGCAGGGGGCGTGCAAATGGTGGAAGGCGCAAGCTCTTCCCGTCCAGTGTTGGGAAGGTCAGGCATCGCAACCGACGCAATTGGACTCTCCTTGGGGATTTGTGATTTAGAAGAACGCACAGTTCTTTGCTGTGCTTTTGCCAGCGTAAGTCTTTTCATTTTTCTAGCGAGAGGATGAGTGCTTCCATCCTCATGTGAATCTGAACCACTAGCCATGAACATAGGCCAGGGCCTCAGCCGTTTCTTGCCACTCCGTGTCGTAAATGGCATATTGGCAAGTTTACGCTTCTCATCAGACGCTTTCAATTTTGATTTTTGGGTCATTTTACTGAACTTTTGTTTTTTGGATTTTACATGATCTCTACTATGACATTGGGCATCGGCCTTGGCAGACGACGTTGATGGCATTTCATTGTCTCGGCCATGACTAGTGGCAGCAGCTTCAGCACGAGGTGGAAGTGGATCTTGATCTTTCCCTATTTTAACCTCCACATTTTTGTTCTCCATTTTTTAATGTGTGGAATTATATGCCAGTATCAATAGCAATGGCCTACTACTATATATACTGCGGGGACGTGCGGTGAGCTAAATGACTCAGGAGGCACTGGCTAGCACCAGAGCCAGATTTACACGCAATATATGAGCCAAAGGGTACATCTGGGCATTATACACAGGTGCAGCATTATAAACTCCTGGAAATTTGGTGAGTTTTGATCAGAGATGTGCGGAAAAGATACACAGGTGAGGCACTGCCTCACCTGCCATAGACTTTTTACTCTAGAGTTTGGGCTATAAAAATTATTAGAATAATGCAAAGAAGATATTTCAAACAAATTATTAGTATTTTTCATATACTTTATTCAGTCAAAACTCTGGTTTAAACGTAAGTATGACAGGAAAGGCTCTGCCTCACCTGCCTCACCCCATCGCACGTCACTGTTAACTGCGCACAACTGAAATGCACCACAGGTATGGATGGATAGTATACTTGACGACACAGAGGTAGGTAGAGCAGTGGCCTACTGTACTGTACTGCTATATATTATATACTGGTGGTCAGCAAACTGTGCAAAACTGAAATGCACCCCAGGTATGGATGGATACAGGGCCGGCTCCAGGCATGTTCGACTAGAGCGGCCGCGCGGGGCGCCACTCTGCCGCGCGGGGCGCCACTCTTATAGGGCGCCGCACGCTGCGGCCGCCATATTCCTGCCTGGAGCCAGCCTTCAATCTGTGTGTGTGTCCCGGACGCTTGTGTGCAGCGCGCTGTGCGGCGCCGGCGTCTGACGTTAGACGCCGGCGCCGCAGACGGAATCGTTCATCCGTCCGCCCACCCACCCGCGCCCACAGCAGTACTCCCCCCTCCCGGCTCCCAGCACCGCAGTCCGCAGTGACATGTAAGTTAAAATCTGCACTGTGGGGGCATTATGTTTCTGGCACTGTGGGGGCATATCTGCACTGTGGGGGCATTATGTATCTGGCACTGTGGGAGCATATCTGCACTGTGGGGTCGTTTATGTATCTGGCACTGTGGGGGCATATCTGCACTGTGGGGGCATTATGTATCTGGCACTGTGGGGGCATATCTGCACTGTGGGGGCATTATGTTTCTGGCACTGTGGGGGTATATCTGCACTGTGGGGGCATTATGTTTCTGGCACTGTGGGGGCATATCTGCACTGTGGGGGCATTATGTATCTGGCACTGTGGGGGCATTATGTATCTGGCACTGTGGGAGCATATCTGCACTGTGGGGTCGTTTATGTTTCTGGCACTGTGGGGGCATATCTGCACTGTGGGGGCATTATGTATCTGGCACTGTGGGGGCATATCTGCACTGTGGGGGCATTATGTTTCTGGCACTGTGGGGGCATATCTGCACTGTGGGGGCATTATGTTTCTGGCACTGTGGGGGCATATCTGCACTGTGGGGGCATTATGTTTCTGGCACTGTGGGGGCATATCTGCACTGTGGGGGCATTATGTTTCTGGCACTGTGGGGGCATATCTGCACTGTGGGGGCATTATGTTTCTGGCACTGCAGGGGCATGTCTGCACTGTGGGGGCTTTTATGTTTTGTGGCACGGCGGGCATTTATTTATCTGGCACTGTGGGGGCATTTATGTTTTGTGGCACTGGGGGCATTTATGTATCTGGCACTTATGTATCTGGCACTGTGGGGGCACTTATGTATCTGGCATTGTGGGGGCATTTATGTATCTGGCACTGTGTGGCCATTTATGTATCTGGCACTGCTGGGGGGCATGTCACGTGTAGCTGGCACTGCTGGGGGGTATGTCACGTGTAGCTGGCACTGCTGGGGGGTATGTCACGTGTAGCTGGCACTGCTGGGGGGCATGTCACGTGTAGCTGGCACTGCTGGGGGGCATATCATGTAGTGTATCTACTAGGCGTCTGTGGCTAGGCAATGTGTCTAACGTGCGCTGCCTGGCGCAAAGTGTCTAATGTGCGCTGCCTGGCGCAAAGTGTCTAATGTGCGCTGCCTGGCGCAAAGTGTCTAATGTGCTCTGCCTGGCGCAAAGTGTCTAATGTGCTCTGCCTGGTGCAAAGTGTCTATCGTGCTCTGCCTGGCGCAAAGTGTATAGGAGGTTCTACCTGGTGCAATGTGTATTAGCTGCACTACTATGTGGTGTAATGCGAATTGCCACTATTCTGTGGTCATGCACCTTCCCCACGAAGCAACGCCCCTAAATATTTGCTGCGCGCCTTCAGCGCGCACTGTCCCTGCTTCAGCATGTGGGTGGAGGAGCACCAAGCATTACAGTATGTACATCATTTTGCCCTCCTTACTTAAAAATGTGCCCTCCTTGTGATCAGCACCCTGCCCTAAAACGTGAACACTATCATGTGTAGCTGGCACTGCTGGGGGGCCTATTGTGTGTAGCTGGCACTGTTGTGGGGCATGTCATGTGTAGCTGGCACTGCTGCGGGGCATGTCATGTGTAGCTGGCACTGCTGCGGGGCATGTCATGTGTAGCTGGCACTGCTGCGGGGCATGTCATGTGTAGCTGGCACTACACTGGAGACATTGTGTGTAAGGAACACTACTGTGGCTGTTCTGCGTAAGGCTGCTAATTGTGTGCATAGAGGGGGTGTGAAAAAATATATTTATTTATAGTTTAATTATATGAAGTTACGAGGCCACACCCACTTTCCCAGGAGGCCACGCCCACTTTCACCGAAGCGCGCGCGCATAGGGGTTGGGGGGCGCTTTTACATTTTCTCGCTCAGGGTGCTAGTAGGCCTGGAGCCGGCCCTGGATGGATAGTATACTTGACGACACAGAGGTAGGTACAGCAGTGGCCTACTGTACCGTAATGCTATATATTATATACTGGTGGTCAGCAAACTGTGCAAAACTGAAATACACCACAGGTATGGATGGATAGTATACTTGACGACACAGAGGTAGGTACAGCAGTGGCCTTCTGTACCGTACTCCTATATATTATATACTGGTGGTCAGCAAAATTATGCACTGTACTTCTACTATATACTGTCTACAATGCAGCACAGATATGGAGTGTTTTTCAGGCAGACCACGTATACTGGTGGTCACTGGTCAGCAAAACTCTGCACTGTACTCCTCCTATATAATATTATACTGGTGGTCCCCAGTCCCCACAATAAAGCAGCACACTGAGCCCAGATATGGAGTGTTTTTCAGGCAGACAACGTATACTGGTGGTCACTGTCAGCAAAACTCTGCACTGTACTCCTGCTATATAATACAGCTGCTCCCCAGTCCCCACAATTAAGCAGTGTGAGCACAGATATATGCAGCACACTGAGCACAGATAAGGAGCGTTTTTCAGGCAGAGAACGTATAAAACTGGTGGTCACTGATCAGCAAAACTCTGCACTGTACTCCTGCTATATAATACAGCTGCTCCCCAGTCCCCACAATAAAGCAGTGTGAGCACAGATATATGCAGCACACTGAGCACAGATAAGGAGCGTTTTTCAGGCAGAGAACGTATAAAACTGGTGATCACTGATCAGCAAAACTCTGCACTGTACTCCTGCTATATAATACAGCTGCTCCCCAGTCCCCACAATTAAGCAGTGTGAGCACAGATATATGCAGCACACTGAGCACAGATAAGGAGCGTTTTTCAGGCAGAGAACGTATAAAACTGGTGGTCACTGATCAGCAAAACTCTGCACTGTACTCCTGCTATATAATACAGCTGCTCCCCAGTCCCCACAATAAAGCAGTGTGAGCACAGATATATGCAGCACACTGAGCACAGATAAGGAGCGTTTTTCAGGCAGAGAACGTATAAAACTGGTGGTCACTGATCAGCAAAACTCTGCACTGTACTCCTGCTATATAATACAGCTACTCCCCAGTCCCCACAATAAAGCAGTGTGAGCACAGATATATGCAGCACACTGAGCACAGATAAGGAGCGTTTTTTTCAAGCAGAGAACGGATAAAACTGGTGGTCACTGATCAGCAAAACTCTGCACTGTACTCCTCCTATATTAATATACAGCTGCTCCCCAGTCCCCACAATTAAGATATAAGCAAGCACAAATATTTGCATGAACAATGAATAAACGGAGAGGACGTCAGCCACGTCCTCTCCCTAACATTTCCAATGCACGAGTGAAAATGGCGGCGACGCGCAGCTGCTTATATAGAATCCGAATCTCGCGAGAATCCGACAGCGGGATGATGACGTTCGGGCGCGCTCGGGTTAACCGAGCCATACGGGAGAATCCGAGTATGCCTCGGACCCGTGTAAAAAGGGTAAAGTTCGGGGGGGTTCGGTTTCCGAGGAACCGAACCCGCTCATCACTAATAAAGACAGGTGTGCGCCTTTCCAAATCATGTCCAATCAACTGAATTTACCACAGGTGTACTCCAATTAAGCTGTAGGAACATCTCAAGGATGATCAGTGGAACAGGGTGTACCTGAGCTCAATTTTGAGCTTCATGGCAAAGTCTGTGAATACTTATGTACATGTGATTTCTTGTTTTTTTTATTTTTAATAAATTTGCAAAAATCTCCAAAAAACTTTATTCACATTGTCATTATGGGGTATTGTGTGTAGAATTTGGAGGGAAAAAATTAATTGATTTCATTTTGGAATAAGGCTGTAACATAACAAAATGTGGAAAAAGTGAAGCGCTGTAAATACTTTCCGGATGCACTGTGTGTGTGTATATATATATATATATATATATATATATATATATATATATATATATATATAAAATCTGAGGGGGGCCCAGAGCTATCACTGTACGGGGCCCCAAGATTTCTGTTGCCGGCCCTGGCGAGGGGTAGCTTTACTGCTAAAGCTTGTAAAAAGTAAAAATGTTTGTGTTGCCCCTATCAACCAATCAAATTAGTTTCTCTATTGCATACTAAAAAATATTAGAATCTGGTTACTATGGGCAACACCACTATTTTCCAATTTTAGAAGATTTAGTAAATCTATCCTCAAGGCTTGATGCATCTCCCCCTATGTATAATATGATCATTTAAATTTTCTCTTCGCTCTTTTTTGTTCGAAGTGATTAAATGAACAGTATTTTTAATTTATTATTAATTAATTAATTAATTCACAACTGATTAATTCCACTGGGAAAAAAGTGGGAAGATGTGTGCAGGGCAATCTGTCCTGGATGAAACCAGAAACGCAGCAGTTGACGATATATCATTACAGTTAGTGAGACGTCTAAAGACATCACTGTAACTACTGTACTTTCACATGGTATTACAGATAATTGTGCTTAAGGCGATGCCGCCATCCAATCACACAGAGACAAATCAGCCTTCAGGCAAATCACTTTTTCCCATTTAAGCTTACCTGTACTTGGATTACTGCCAAGTCATTAAAAAACGCAGAGATGAAACCTCCCCTGGGCTGAAGAATGCAGGGAGCTACATGGAATACAACAGCCCAAAGGGAGTGTACTGGGGAGATAAGAAGATTACACGTCATACAGTTACGGTATGCACTATCCCTATTCATATGCAGATGAGGGGGCCGGACCCAGGTGTGCCCAGGTGTGCCTATGTGTATAAGAGCACAGGTAAACTGCTACAAGTTACTGGCTCAGAGCTGAAACCAATCCCTCACTGTGAAGAAGAGGTGAGTTTGCTCTGAATTATTTCATTCTTTGGGTACTTAGGATTGGGTTACCTGGAATGGAACAGGCAACAATTGAGGTAGAATAACTAACAGAATTAATTTCTCTGAGGCATTCACCAGCCCATTCCAGGGCAACGTCTTACAAAGACTGTTCTTATGTTTTCTTGGCTGTGTTCATTTTGGGTAACCATAGAGATTACTAAATTAGTGACACATCATGCGTATTCCACAGGTGCGCCTATATCTCAGGCTACAGTACCTGGCAATAAAGTTACTGCAAGACTGGAATTGTAAATATTGTAAATATATTCTCATAATCTGATTGTTTTATTATTATTATTATTATTATTTTATTTATTATTAGTATTATTATTATTATTACTGCAAAGTATTGACTGTTTCTGGGTTTGTGCATTCTGTCCAGTGTAGGGACCTTTTATGCCTGAATTATATGGTGGGGAATACTGCCTGTATATTCTCTATAGGACAGTTGTATTGTTGGAGTGCTGTTGATGTAACATACTTCTTATTAATACTGTAGAAATTCTAATAATCTGTTTCCCATAGCAATAAATTGGATATTTCCTTTGCTCAATCATGCGCAAGTTATATGAAAGTTTGGTTCCTATGGGATACAGCACATTTGGCATAAATGAAATGTACTAAGCCTTGGAGAAAAAAAAAAGTACAAGCTAATCAGTTCCTAACTGCCACGTTACAGGCTGTGCTTGAAAAATGACAGTTAGGAGCTGATGTACTGGTACTTTATCTCTCTCCACTTTATCCAAGGCTTACTACATATCTCCCTCTAAGAGAATCTTCACCTATCAATAAAAAGTGCAAGACTGTACATCTCTCTATACACCATGACGTTTGCAGGAGTTAATAAGTAAACTAGGCAAAAATGCAATTTACCTGACCAGCGTAAGCATGCGAAGATACTGTAGATCTTATCAGACCAATGCGGAAGTACAGTGTGAGGTGTTCCAGACCTCCTGTAGAGTAATGTCAGTTGTTTTTGGATGAAATATGTGTTTTGCAGCAATAATACTCCTATGTACACTCTGTCTAAGGGGTTTATTTACGAGGCGTTGGGTTGTGTTTATGCAGGAAATTTAAGAGGGCAATGACTTTGCTAGCCGTGTTTTCTAATAAAATCATTGTCCTTTTAAATTTTGGACATAAACACCATCAGAAGCACTGGGTTTTTCAGCCTGACGTTTTGTGAATAAGCCCCTGAATGTTGTTCAGCCAACACAACTGCTGGAAAGCCACAGATTTCTTGAGCCTGGCAAGGGTATATAAGAAAGTCAGGAATTATGTATTATGCCCATTATATAGGGTCAAGGGCTGTAGGCAAAACTATTGCCCGCAACATAAGCTAGTTATTAAACACTGTGGTGGAGATGTATCAGCCTTGGACAGTGATAAAGTGGAAAAGTTACTCAAAGCAAGCAATCAGCTCGTATCATTTATCTAGCACAGTCTTTGAAATGACAATTAGTAGGATTGATTGCTTTGGGTAACTTCTCCACTTTATCACTCTCTGAGGCTTGATACATATCCCCCTGTGAGTAGTATACTGGCTTGGCCAAAAATATTTCCCTGCCCCCCTCATACAGTGCTGATCGTACAATATATGTTTTTTTTCCCCCAGCACTAACCATGGAAGCTGTACTCAAGTCAGTGTTTGTTTTAATTGTGGCTGCCACACTCTCTCTGGCCAAGGATGTGAACCCTAAAATCAAAGCACCACCAGCACCCACCAAGCCCCAGACACTTTCCAGAGGTAACACGCCAACTAACAGCTTTCTTTCTCAAGTTCTCATTTCATGTTGAAAAGTGTAAAATAGTGTGTTGTAAAACAAGCTCAGCAATAATTTCTCTGTCTCCTATGAATAATATATTCTGCACTTTATTGCACGTTAATAAGCTGCACCTACGAGCATTGCGCACAATATGATTGTTTTATCATTTACTGTATGTTCTTTCAACTACAGGGTGGGGTGACAACCTTGACTGGGTTCAGACGTACGAGGAAGCTCTGTTTAAAGCCAAGTCCGGGTCAGTACAGGGGCAATCCTGGGAGATGTTTACTGTAACCAGTGCGCCATCTAGTGTATGGCGAAAAGACTGCATTGTTAAGTTTCAGTATAGAAAGTTTATTGTTACCTGCAAAAAAAAAAAAAAAAAAAACTATTACATTTACATTATATATATATATATATATATATATACATACATACACACACATATATATAGGTATATGTATATATACAGACACATACGTGTGTGTGTGTGTGTGTGTGTGTGTATGTATATATATATATATATAAAATTATTATTCAGAGCCAGGACTCAATAATAACAATAAACACTGCACCACAACAGTTAACTTGTCACCTAGTGTTTCGGCTGTTTAATCCTTCATCAGAGGTCAAAATACAGTAGAAACAAGCGTACCTTACTAATTTCTAAATGCCAACAACAAGTACTGCAAATCTTTACACAATAAATTGGTGGCATGACATATGAACACATAAATCAATTACATAGAATATACCACTGCTGGCATTTAATAATTTTATAATATCTGTAATAAAATATTAGGAGTAAAAGTTTATAATTAATATTTACAACAGATGACTGTTCATAAGTACATTTAGTTTTTCTGGTCAGATGAGTAAAGCAAAAACAATAATATTTAATTTAACAAATAATCAATTTATTTATTTATTTATTTATTTGTGTTCCCAGAAATAAACCATTGATGGTTATTAACCACAGGGAAGACTGCCCCCATTCACTAGGTAAGTAGAACCTACATCTGCTGCAGTCAATGCATGTGAAACCAGTCATAGAATACTTCCACCAATTAAATGTTACCGAATACCATTAAAATCACATTTATTTGGTTACTTTTATTATATGAAGATTTTATTTCAGATATGGTGATCTGGCATCTTTATATAGTACCTTCAACATTTGTAAAATACCCAAAATCTCATTTATGACGTAGACTGGATGCACACAGGGCAAAGCTAAACACTTTTGTGGTCCACTAGTGCACATAACTGGTCTGCTGGTCCACTAGTGCACATAACTGGTCTGCTGGTCCACTGGTGCACATAACTGGTCTGCTGGTCCACTAGTGCACATAACTGGTCTGCTGGTCCACTAGTGCACATAACTGGCCTGCTCAGTGCACTTCACTATTCACTATTTTACACTCTCATTGGCAAAATCTGGTGCACTGAGCAGGTTTGTAAATGTCATCCATTCTATTTCTCCTAAAATGTTGGTCAATATAACCTTGTGTAGTCTATGCATCAAATGAATCATAAGATAGAGGGGACATCAGGACTGCTATTATTTAAGTATTTATTACATTGGGAAAAGCCCAGAAACGCGCTTCTCCACCAGATTGCAAAATGCGTCTTGTCATAACTACAGGACGAGACGTAATCAAGCTAATATAAAACCAAAGTCCTACTGGGAACTGAAAATGTCTTTGTGGAATTTGACACAACAAAGACCACCCTAAGACACGGGGGTATAATTACTAATCAGGGGGCTTTCAAAGCCACCGACTATATGACCACTGAATTTAAAATAGTAGTAGTAATAAATGCTAAAGCAATTGCTGTTTTACATCAAAATTTTAAAGCTGCAGATTATCAGTGGCTTTGCAAGCCCGCTGTTTAGTATATACTGTGTGTGTGTGTGTGTGTGTGTGTGTGTGTGTGTGTGTGTGTGTGTGTGTGTGTGTGTGTGTGTATATATATATATATATATATATATATATATACACACACACACAAGCGAAAAAAGTGGGAGCACTCACCAGTCTTCATTAAAGCAGAGGTTTATTTATAAATTCATACCAGACAGAGTAATCGACGTTTCGGTCCTCACTTGGACCTTTGTCAGGATTCAAACGTCGATTACTCTGTCTGGTATGAATTTATAAATAAACCTCTGCTTTAATGAAGACTGGTGAGTGCTCCCACTTTTTTCGCTTGTGTATTATACTGGTGACTTTAACTAGATCTCCAGCTTTGGACGGCACCCCAGCAGAAAACTTTAAGACGTGAGTGTGGACCCAACGCTTGGTATATATATATATATATATATATATATATATATATACCCTTAGAATCATCAAGGTGACCTCTCTACCGGTTTATCCCATTTCAGTGATCTCACTCCTCACCAGAGCCGGCCTTAGGCATAGGCAAACTAGGCAAATGCCTAGGGCATTTAGTATGCTTAGGGGCACCAGCAGCTTCTGCTGATTAAAACGATATGCGGCATGCCTATATTCTGTGCGTGACTGCGGCTGTATCTGCATACGAAATGCTACACTGCAGTGTAGTCCTGGAAATCACTGTAACGTAGCATTTCATATGCAAATACAGCCGCAGTCGCACACAGAATATGGGCATGCTGCATATCATTTTAATCAGCAGGAGTTGCTTGTGCAGCCTAGCCACATAGTAATGCAAATAAGATGCATTTTCATAAACAAAAGGCGCACGATGTTAGCAGAGCTTCCAGCAGACTCATGCCAGGAATCTCCTGCAGAACTAGCGGCGGTGCTAGGGGGCACCAGCCAAAATCTTGCCTAGGGCATCATATTGGTTAGGGCCGGCTCTGGTCCTCACAATGGGCCGGACTCCGATGTGGTTGGAGAGGCTATTGCTGCTGCTTACATAGAAGCAACAGTGACAGCAGTAATATGGTAATGCAGCAGGGGGCGTCACACCTCCTGCTGCATTACTGATCCCAGCTGTGTCCTAGGACGCGGTATTGTATCATCTGCAACAATATTGTCCGGCAATCACTGACAGTCTGATGCGTAGTGCGACTGATGCCGCAGACCCGTACTGCCGTACTGCACAATACGCATCTGGCGCATGTACAAAGTACCGAACATCTGAATCAGGCCCCAAGTGATCTCATTTTATTATTGATCCACAAAATTATGGCCACCAGTGCTCCTACTCCACGCTTAGGGACGACCCAAATCCTTCCATCATCTGGTGCAAACTGCCCATCCGCCAATGCCTACTGCTACTGTACCTCGCTCCACACATCCAAGCACTTGGGTGGGAATAGGGCCGGATTAAGGTCTGTGGGGGCCCCTGGGCAACAAATTTGTGGGGCCCCCACACACTGTCCTCACAACTGTTAAAAAAAAACATTGGAGTAGGAGTACAGCATTTACCTGTCTCCTCTCCGTCCTCCTCGGCAGCAGAGCTGTTCCTTTACTGCTGCGGCCACCGAGGAGCTTCACTCAGAGCAGTGTGAAGTCTCGCGAGATAATGTCAAATCTTGCGAGACTTCACACTGCAGTGAGTGAAGCTCCTCAGTGGCCGCAGCTGTAATGGAACGGTTGCGTCTAGTCTCCCTTTGTGGAGAGGACTTTTCCCATAATCCCCTGGGTCCATGTCACAAACTATTTGGAATAGTAACCTGTGGCGAGCGAAGCGAGACACCGAGCCCGAAGCGTGGCGAGCGTCCAATGGTGCACAGAAGACAAAAAGTAACCTCAAACGGAGAAAACATTTAGGTGCTGTAAGGGCGGAAGATCTCTCCTGCCCTCTTGTGATGTCACTTCCTGGTCCTGATCACGAAGGTAACATAGACACAACCGTAATGGAATGTCTCAGCTGCCGAGGAAGATGGAGAGGAGACAGGTAAATGCTATACTCCTACTCTGATGTTTTTTTTGCAGTTGTGCGGACAGTGTGTGGGGGCCCCCGGGACGACCGCCCCTTCCGCGCCGTCGTTAATCCGGCTCTGGGTGGGAATGTAAGCTCACCTGCAAATATCGAGTTCCGGTAGGTTCCGGTATGAATGGTCGACCATGTTATGGTCGACAGTCATTAGGTCGACCACTATTTGTCGACATTGACATGGTCGACATGGACACATGGTCGACACATGAAAGGTCGACACATGAAAAGGTCGACATGAGTTTTTTAACTTTTTTTGGTGTCGTTTTTTACGTAATGTGACTGGGAACCCCAATTAGTGCACCGCGGCCGCTCGCCATGCTTCGGGCATGGTGCCTTCGCTCCGCTGCTGCTTCGCTCGGCACAGATTACCGTTCCAATCGTAGTCCACGTGGATCGTAAAGTATGGAAAAGTTCCCCAAAAGAAAAAGAAAAAAGTTAAAAAACTCATGTCGACCTTTTCATGTGTCGACCATTTTCATGTGTCGACCATGTGTCCATGTCGACCAATAGTGGTCGACCTAATGACTGTCGACCATAACATGGTCGACCATGTGAACGGATACCGAATCCACCACAGAGGAATCATCCCTACAATGTAGTGATCTCTGGAGTGTGTAAAAATGAATATGAGTCTCACATCCATTCTCCTAGCCAAGACAGTGTGCTATAGATTCTCTACAGCATGGCCCACTAGCTCTGCTGAGTTCCCAAGAGTGTCTACCTTAGCTGTAATTAGTCAGGATGTCATAGTGTACACGGTTCCTCTCTTCTTCTTAGAAGGCGCAATTGTTTCCCAGTTTGTCAGTAAATGGACTGAATATTGCTGAGCATGTTTAGAGGTGATGGGACTGTGCTGGGTAACACCTGTCTATAGCTGATAGGGAAGGCAGGCAGAGCATGCCTCCAAAAATGCAAAAATGACCTCCTTGGTGATCAGTACCCTGCACCTAGAGTGAACATTAATCCTAAAAACAACAGTTACAAACTTTAGCCACAGTGTATAATTCACCTTCTCCGTAGCTCTGATCACTAGCGCATGTCCTATATATAACTAGACACCATAGCTCTTAAATAGGGCGTAATGCATCAAGTATTGCATTTTGCATGTGATGCATCCCACTAAGTTATCGCAAGCATAACGATGTTTACTAACGCCATATGCTTGAATAAATTCTCAAAGGACAACTCTCCCGGTAACTGTTGTCTTTGGCGACTTACGGGTTTATAACTCGGGAGTTCATCTGCTCAAGTGTTATGTGACAAATGCTCTGCATGGGATGCTGGGAGGGATCCGATTGGATCCCTCTCAGGGTGAAACACAAAAAGAAGCCCAAGCTCCAGAATATATCGTATTCCGGAGCTTGGTGCAAATGAGGAATACGGCCAAATCTCCAAAAACTGCATTTTCGGGTGTGTGGCCGAAGTTTAAGTTTTGCTTCAACCTGGCCCTGGCCAGCAAATTCTAAAAATACTGGACATGCTTCCTGCAGCCAAATGTATACTAATGGAATTCCCTACAAATGCTGTATCTTGTACCAGCTTGATCCACAAACACTGTAAGACAAACCTGTGACAGTAATTGGTTAGCAGAAGTCCTAGCATTCACTAAGTTTATATATTGTATAGGAGCAAGATAATTAAACCAGCTGATCCATTTTTGCAGCCCTGAAGAAAGCATTCGCTGAGCACAAAGGAATTCAGAAATTAGCCGAACATTTTATCCTCCTCAATGTCATTGTAAGTATCGCTGTCCTCATGGGCGGTCATTACAACACCCGGTGGCCGTAACTGGGTACAGATGACCATACTTTGTGCTAGTTCTCTAGCCACTTGGTTTTATGAGTCCCACATAAGTGGTAACCCACCCCAAATTCCTTCCTACCCTTATTGGGGCACAATTTTAGGGGGGCCATTCTGTGGCTTGCAAAAAGGGTGCACAGTCTTTCACTCTCTGTAAAAACACTTGAATTATGAGTCTTTAATAAAAGCTAGGCTTAATCCTTTCGTACTAACAGAACGTTCTTTGTACAGGGATCATATTATATACACAATGGCCAACCGGCAAGCCTTCCCAGGCATGTAATACGGCACAGTCCACAGATAAGCATCAGGCTCGCTCCTGACTAAAACTAATTCAGCAGCTCTTTGTTCCACCAGGTGGACTGTGAGAACGTATAAGGGCCAGTGGTGACCATTAGACCATGACATTGTGGGGAAGAAGAGAGAAATGATGAGCTGGTTTACTTGTAATATTTAAAGAGAAGATGTCATGGACACAACCCACTTCTACAATTTCTCAAACACAAAATACATTTCTCTAAGTGTATGTGCGTGACTGCGTGTGCCAAAACAATTCTTTATAAAAGGTTCACCCTTTGTTCTTCTGTGTCGTGTTGGGAATTTCATATGGCTCTCTCTATATTAGTGACATGGTCTGAAGATGCAGAAGTAGGACAGGTTAAATTTTTTGTGTCTACAATGAAACCCTTACACCGAAGTTCACCCAAAAATACAACTGGTCAGCTTCTGTGTACTTCATTCATGTTTGGTTTTATTAAAAATCAATAAATAGCCTTACATCACACATGCATAGTGACCTTCATGGACTAGATGTTATAAACTTGTTGTCCGGGGTGCGAGCTCTTTGACAGCAAGTTAACCCCACTTTCGGTCACATTAGCATTTAATCACCCATCGTGTTTCGTCAGAACGAACTTCCTGAGGGGTGTATTTAGTTTTCTAACAATGGCTTCCAATATGTGCTCCAAACACTTGTCAGGCAACAAATGGCACGAATTCAACTTTTAGATACACTCAGTCCAGAAAGATAAAACTGTTCCCAGCACAGAGTATGTGCTCAGCTCCCTTGTCAGGCAGAGATTCACTGAGCTGACTGGTTGAATTTTTGGGTGAACTCTGGTGTGAGGGTTTCATTGTTGACACAAAAAATAAGAACCTTTGCTACTCCTCAATCTTCAAACCCTGTCACTAAAGGATATAGGGCAGGATGTACTAAAGGGAAAATGCTGGCAAAACGCCGAAAACTGCCATTGTACATGGACCCAGTGGGTAGTGGATAGACGCCTATGGGCTTCTCTCTGCAATCCCCTCTGAAAGGTATCCAATTGGATCGCTTCCAGCATCCCCAGCGCAGGAGGACTCCCAGGTCCTAAACCCGGATGTCCTTCTATCACAAAGGACATCTCTTATCAGGAGAGCTATCCTGCGAGCATTTCTGGGTACATACCAGCATTATTAATGCTGGTATGTACCCGAGAAAAGACGGGATGTAATACATAGCGGATTCAATGCTTAGTACATCCTGTCCATAGAGATATCTACATGAAATTCCCAACACAAACCGGAGAACAGGGAGTGAACCTTAATGGATTATTGAACCTCTTATAAAGAATTGTTTTGGAGCACCCTAGGACCCCCATTCTACAGAGATCTTTTTGGTCCAAACTGACAAAAGGACTGACCCCGGGAAAGCAGCCTTTATAAAAAAAAAGGACTCACACTGGACTTTATAGTATGAATTCTATCATTGGTTTAGCGCTTGGTAGGTGTTGTATATGTAATATTTCTGAATCCAGCAGCTGAACCCACCGAAGACACAGCAGCTTTGGAAAGCCCAATATGTCTAACAGTTGACGGCAACGCACTCTACTTTGTCTTTCATGTCTACTGCCTGGGAGTTATCCTCAGCTCCTTACTCACCTTCCCTCCCCATATTGAGTCTCTCTCCCATTCCTGTTGTTTCCACCTCAACAACATCTCTAGGATGTTTCACCGTGGAAGCAATCAAACCTCTCCTTCACTCCCTCATTATCTCTGGTCTCTAGTACTGTAGCCTCCTTCTCTCTGGCCTTACCAAGTCCCACATCGTCCATCTCTGATCTATCCTAGATGCCACAGCCTGCCTTATGTTCCTCTCTTGCCACTCTAAATCAGCTGACCCTCTCTGCCAATAACTACACTGGCTCCCTGTATCCTACCAAATCAAGTTCAAGCATTTCTCCCTTTACCTACAAAGCCTTCAGCCGACATTTCCAACATAATTTCTACCAACACTGGCTCCAGCTTCCTCCGCTCTGCCAGAGGCTGCTGTATCACTACCACAGCGGTTACCTCTGCATACTCCAGTCTCCAGGATTCTGTCCCCATGCTGCTCCTGACGTGTAGAACACACTCCCACATCCTATTAGTTCAGCCAGTATTCTCCAAGGCTACAAGCGTGTCCTCAAACCTCACCTCTTCATTGAAGCCTATCAGACCCATAAATCCTCTGCCTTTGCTTCCATCGCTATTGACCTCGTAGTGTTACCCTATTTGTATCTGTCCCTTCCCTTGCACGAGCAGGGTCATTGTCCTCTGTATTTTCCTTCCTAACACAGATATTTACGATTGCTTTATGTACATTGTTTAATACTGTTATATGTGGTCTCTGTTCACTGCCCTATGTATGGCGCTGCGGACCAATTGTAGCACCTTACAAGTAAAAGATAACAGAGTTTTCCTAATGGACATGTTAGTGATGACATCATACTGTAACTCACCAATTATAAGTGATGACATCAGAACTCATTATTTATACAGATTTAATGTACAGGAATGAATACACCACGTAGGCATTAAATGTATGTTCTGTAATTAACAAAAAAGACCCTGTAAGGAAATTCTTTGCTAAAATACATATATTTGTCTTTCAGTATGATCCTACAGATAAGAACTTGCTTCTTGATGGCCAATATGTTCCTAAGATTGTATTTGTGGGTGAGTTAAACATGTATTATATATACTGATATTGGGGGGAGATTATTAAACCTTGGAGAGAAATAAAATAGAGATAAAGTACCAACCAATCTGCTTCTGTCATTTTTCAAACACAGCCTGTAAAGTGACAGATGCTGATTGGTTAGTGCTTTATCGCTATCTCTCTGCAAGATTTGACACATCTCCCCCTTATTGTTACCCACTGGACATGGTATAAAACCTACAGCAACAACGTAAACAATTTTGGGTCTGAAAAATACTTCATAATAAACTTTTACTCCCAAGTATTAGTTCAGTTACGGAAGTATTTGGCCCCTGCTTTGCAGGTATTAGGGAGAAACTTTGTAAATGTGGCCACCTTTCCTCCTCTTCCTCCTCTTCCTCTTCCTCCTCCTCCTCCTCCTCCTTCTCCTTCTCCTCCTCCTCCTCCTCCTCCTCCTCCTCCTCCCCCTCCTGCAACGTCTCACACAATTTCTCTCCCAGAAAATCTACTTATTTGTCCTATTCGTCAGGGGAAAAGAGAGAGTGAACAGCAGACCTTAAAAATAAAGCAGAAACAAGTGAACAAGAAAATGTAGAGATTAATTTTTTGACCCACGTGTCCAAAGTATTTATTATTGTCTCTAAGTTATATAATAAATGATGTTATTTGTCTGTCACAGATCCATCCCTTGTGGTCAGAGCAGATATTCCCGGAAAATACTCCAACCACCGGTACACGTATGAGCCAGAAGACATTGAGCTGTGTAAGTGGATAAACGATGCAGGTGCCTGCCTGATGGAGGCGCTATTTTCCCCACTGTGTGATGCTGCAAAACCAAACTAGTAGTATTACTGGAGGAAGAGTTAACTTAATATATTCTGCTATATTTCTCATATATACTAACCAGTGTTTCAGGTATTAGGAATAGGAGAAAGAGGCAGTAACTGTTCTTATAAGAAATTAGTTCCAGGAATAGAGTTCACACGAGAACTTTAGATAGATGCTGCCTAGTAAGTAATAAGTCTAGAGTGTCAAAGTTATTTAACTGCAATACCTGCAAAGGAACCTGGTGTGTGCTGGGAAACCTCAGTCTTCCCTCAGCTTCACCACATCCCCGTCCTTTCTAATGGGCCCTACACACTCGGCGATCCGCCGCCGAGCTGCCCGACGGCAGATACGGGTGGCCCGGCGGCAGGGTGGAGGTGATGGGGGGAGTGAAGTTTCCATAGCAGTGCATGCTAATATGGACGAGATTGCCCATATTGGCCTGCATGCATAAGCGACCCGGCACCAAAGAGCGCGGGCCCGCGCATCGTTAATCATTGGTGCCTACACACGGCAAGATATGAACGAGTTCTCGTTCATTATTGAATGAGAACATTTATATCGTGCAGTGAGATCTGTGTGTAGGACCCATTAGTGATGCCTACAATCAAAATCCCGACAATCATTGACCAACGGCCAAAATCCCGACATTTAAAATACGGAAAAGGTCAAAATACAGACAACTGAAGTGTCGAGAGGTCAAAAAGTCGATATGAGTTTTTAATTGACACCGACTTGTTCATACTTTACCATCCCAGTTGACCTGGAGGGGAAATATAATAGTGGGCAGAGCGCAGCGAGCCATGCGTGGGGACGCGGTTCACTTATATGGTGTCCATGTCAACCTACAGTATGTCGTCATACACACCAAAAAACAATGAAAAACTTGTGTCGACTTTTTGACCTGTCAACATTTTAAATGTCGGTATTTTGTCCTTGTCGGTATTTTAAATGTTGGTATTTTCACCTTGTCAGTATTTTGACCTAGTCGGGATTTTGACCGTCGGTCATTTATTGTCAGAATTTTGATTGTAAGTATTTCATACTGATCCCCTTTCCAAGCCCCACACTGAGTTCTCAATATTGCACATGGAAGTGCACCACATGACCGCCAAACAATTCAGACAGCATCCCAGTGTCTAATCAGGGGAGTCACCCGGTGCTGTGGAACATCTCTTACACGTGCCGTTTAAAAGGGGTCATGACCTCACGGGAAGGGGGTGTGGCCTCATGGCACAAACCCCCATTTTCGTCACTCTGGGGGTCCTGGAGATCAGTCGGTGTGCAGTTGTAAAACCCCGCTGGTACTAGGTATGCATAACTGCAGTCACTGTGTATGGTGCATCACACTTACTCTCTTCCGTCTGGTCGTGGGTAAGGCACAGGTACCAGTGTGTCCCCTGAATAATCAGGTGTTTAATTACAGTTGCATTGTGGGAGTGGACTACAGATGCCAGTGCAGCGCAGAAAGAATTGTGAACCAGGCCATCTCATAAAACAGCATAAACAGTTTATTCAATATAAAAGCAGGGATAACTTCTGAACACTCTCCTCCAGCACAAAACATAATGGTTACATCAGACTACATCAGGACACCTCCTCCAGCACATAACTTAATTGAAGCGGCATAAATATGGTGAACAGCAGTACATACCAGGACATTCTGGGACCAGTAGTGCTACACATCACAGGTTACAGTCTCTCTCATCCATAACGAGGACTCTTGCCAATGGGGAGCTCCTAAACATGCCGTGTGGCTTCCAACAACTCACCCAGATAAGTCCTCTCCTGAGACTCACACCTAGCACACTCTTCGAGGGAACCCCTAAAGATGGGCATCACCCCCTCATTGTACTCTGGGTACTGCTGCTCTCACACTGCGGTCTTTCCCTCTGTCAGGTGCCCTGCTGTGACTGGCAGCACTCCCCACATGTTCTGTGTGGGGCTCCCACTGAGGCTGCATTCTCCTCATGTTATCCTGCAGGAATGGGCTCCATTCACAGCAACCCACAGGTGCTGCTGCTCTCTCCATATAAAGGATGCAGCTCATGGCAGCTGTTCACAAAGCTGGGGACCACGGGAACGACGCTTGTCCATCCCATGACCCCAGCAATCCCCTTGCCTCTCCTATCTTACAATCCACTCTGCTGGCTCCTACACTGTGACAGGACCAGAGTGCTGCACGTAATGCTACAGTGCAGCACCCAGCTCCTGTTGCTGAGAAGCCGGCACTTTGGTGTCACCTGGAGCGGCCTGCAAGCCTTGTAGTGACACCACTGTATTTAATAATAACCTCATAACACAGACGCCAGAATCTTGACATCCATGGGAATCCCGGCAGTCGAAATCCTGACCAGGGCCCCTAATCAACACTGGGGGGTCCACACCTCCCCCTGAGGGGAAATAAATTAGTGTGGCGAGTGAAGCTGCGCTTGCCGCCGGGATCCGCATGTTGGGATCCCATACCGATTCTCTTTGCTTGTCCTCTCGAATGGTTGGACAGTTCCCTCTGTGCTGGGTGACCACATTTCTTAAGCTTGGGCCCCAACAACTACATTCCCTGGCGGGCCCTTCATGCCCCAGTCCAACACTGGCCGACAGAATCCCCAGTAGACATTACGGCCCATACGGGTGTTGTAGCTATGAGTGGGTGCCTTGCTGTTATCACTCTAGAAACACTGGGTTCTATACGTTGCTAGGATACAATTGCTTATATACAGATTTTTAGTTTTTAATATTGTATTTTGTATATATTAATTTTTATTATTTTTTTATTTTTAAGTGTTCGAGAACATGAAGAAAGCGATGAAACTGCTGAAGACCGAGCTGTAGAAAACCTTTCTATGTGTATAGCTTTATTAAAATATTCATATTGTGGATGTGTCTGACATAAAATATTTAAGCCCTAACATACAAAATTAGTATATGAACGAAAGTTGTTGTTTTTTTGTTTGTTTTTTTAATATGTTCAGGCTACTGCCTTCGCCCTTTTCTAAAAAATAAAATCAACATGTGGTTATTTATAATCGTGTTTGTTATTATCTTCTTGCGTACATTTATGAAGCCACACAATACTGACTGCCCCTCCCACGCAGTAGAGAAGCACACGGAGGAAGGGGGCCGGGTTAAGAAGTTACTTCTAGGAGTTAATAACTAAAGGGCCCTACACACTGAGCAATTTGAGGGATTTGAACGATAAACAATATGAACAATGAACGATTTTTCTGTAACAATTTTTTGCATACACACTGAACGATTTGACATAGCAAACATCGATATATATAGTCAAAATTGGCTTGCAATGATAAACGATGATAGACCAACAATGTACGAGGAACAAGGACACGCATCGTTTACAGTCAGTGCCTCCACACTAAATTATATATTGTTTATTTTTGAACGATATTGTCCATATCGTTATTAAATATCTACTAGACTAGAGTGTAGGGACCTTAACAGTGTTAACGTAAGAATTGTAGATGTGTATTAGTAAAAGGGTCAGACTCTTAGAAACTGCTGAAGTAAATTACAACCATAGCTTTCAGGTCCTGGGCCAGTTTGCAGAACGGCTGGGAGATAGGGCCATCTTAACATATGGGCAGATGCCCAGAGCCCCACGACTTTAGAGGCTTTTGAGCAGGGACAGGAGGTATCTACCTACCCCCCCCCCCCTCCGCCCCCTCCAGGCTGGTTCCTCCGGAGTTTCTTGGAAAAAAGGTAGAGAATGCTGCGCGACTACTCTGATTGTGTATTACGCAATTGCATATAACTAAGTTTCCCAAAGTCCGCAAAAAATTTGGACTGCAATGACGGAGTTTAGGAAACCCTGGCTCCTCTATACCCAAAGACTAGGGATGCCAACTTAACCCTATAGAGAGATTTCGCAAGGGAGTGCTTTAAGTCCAATCGAGGTCATGGTGTCACGTTTAACTCCCTAGTGGTTGATATATGCAGTTACCCATAAGACTTACATTAAGTCTAAAATACTTATGTAATATAAAAGACATGGAGAACCAGTTTTAGGATTAATTTGGGCAAATTTATTTTAAAATCAATTTTCTTGCAATTTTTTGACTAATAAATTAATGTTAGTATGATGGCAGACAACAAAAAATGGATAAAATACAAGAACATACATGCAGATCATCCATTGGTGCTCAACTCGCCTGAGACTCAAGCTTGGATGGGCGGTGTTATTGCCCGGCCGGGGACACTTGGCCTATAATAAATAATGAGAGGGCACCCATCTAAAACAGCTAAACAATCAATTAAAAACTTCTGTTCTTTCCGACACAACACATATAACCTAATGGGTGCTGTCACTCAGGGACCAGCACTGATATAGAACTTAAAGCACACACCCACCCGATAAGCTGAAACGTGGCGGGTGGGTCAACATGACTCTTAAAGGGCTACTGCTCTTACAACCTCAGGGTTTAACCATACCTTCCAACACGACCCTCTCCAGGAGGGACAAAAGGCTCCGCTTCTGGACTTCTCTTAAATTTATGATTGCCAACACCTATTATGAACAGGTTAATGGATAAGAAAGGTGTTTCAGTACAGGTGACGGCAATCAGAAATTAAGAGGGAAGTCCAGGAGTAGAGCATTCTGTCCCTCCTGAAAAAGGTCATGTTGGGAGGTATGGTTTAACTTAGTTCACACATGAATATATGGGTGGTATTCATGTGACCGCCGGTCAGCTGACCGACAGTCACATGACCTCCTCCACCAGCCCGACGGGTCACTGTCCCGATGGTTGGCATGCCAACCAACAGGGACTGTGTCCACGACACCCATATAGAGTGAGAATAGAACCCGTGGTGACCGCAGGTCGCCACCGAGCCCGCAGCATGGCGAGCGCAGCGAGCCCGCAAGGGGCTTGCTGCACTCACCCCTCCCCGCCGGGATCCTGGCGTCGGTATGCTGCCGGGATCCCGGCGTCGGTAAGCTGAGCGGCGGTCAGGAGACCGCCGGTCAGCCGTACTACACCCGAATATATGCCTCACGCAAGTGAAAAGGGAAATGCTCTCTCCTGGTGACACTGGAGCTTGCGTGTGACTTTCTCGGAGCATAATCCCGCACTTGTGACACTGGTGGAACATTTCCTTAGAACCCCTTTTTCACTGAGTGTTTTCTCATCACTGTGCTGAGCCTGTTTTGCACAGGTCACATGCCAACAATAAGTGGCAGTTGGAACTGGCTGAAACAACAATCTTTATTTGCCGGGTGTCCGCATATCACTTGCGGTGTGCTCAGCTCCTTTCATGCAGTCCGGAGCTCCTACTCCACCTCCCAGACAAATTCCTGGCCAATGGCGGTGGGGTAGTCGAGCAACGGTTGGCCAATGGCAGGCATGGACTGGAGAAGTGTGAGCAGGACCGAGGAGGAGCACACAAGCGGCTTCAGCGGCACAAGAATTGGGACAGCTCTAAGAGGTTTCCTCCATATTGTCAATCTAAAATGTCTACATGCAAGTGATTAGATGGGGAAGATTATCACAATTTACTTGTGATATTTGCTACATCTCCTCCCAAATGAGGGGACACGTTTTTATTAGCTAGAAGATGGGGGTGAGAAAAGTATTAGACTCCACCCACGGTCTATGGAAAATTTTATATTTTGTGCAGTGTTGGGGGCACATGTGAACACCAGTCATTAGCTAAAGGGCCCTACACACTGGGCGATTTGAACGATAAACGATATTAACAATTAACGATATTCCAGTAACATTTTTTTTTGCATGTACACAATGATTTGTATGAATGATTTGACAATGCAAACATCGATATCGTCCAAATTGGTTTGCAATGATAAACGATGATAGACCAATGATGAACGACTGCGGGGACGAGCATAGTTTATTGTCAGTGCCTCCACGACGTTCACTTTTAAACGATATCTTTCAAATCTTTCTAAAATGTCGTCCAGTGTGTAAGTTGTCACTCCTGGAGCTACTGCACCTTCCCCATCTCTGAACTTCCTTACTATTTTGCAATGCTAGGTATCTGCTTATCACACCTGACCACAGACAATTACTTCTTTGCGGGTGCACAGTTTGAAAAGAGGGGACAACCACATCTCAAAAAAGTGTGCCCCCATTTTTCTAGTGAGAGACAATTGAATTACTGGCCATGTGCCTCTAGGTAGATACCAGATAAACATCACAGGCTAATACACAAACAAAAATAGAGTAGTCCACAAGCGCTACTAAATATGGAGTGATCCAGATGTACGATCTTCCCAAGCTTAAAACTCTAGGTTTAAGGATTCCTCAGATCATCAGGATTCCTCCTTCGTATATGGGTTCGCACCTCAAAACGGACCTCCACACCATGCGGGATGTACATCAAAAGGTTTCTTTATATCATCATTCGCCTCACTTCTTGTCATCTCAACTGGTCATCATCCTATCTCATATAGGAGACACTCACCTCCAATCAGGGCCCTATGTTCCTTGAAAGGTTTCTTTTGTTCTGCGTCACCACCAGTTGAGATGACAAGAAGTGAGGCGAATTATGATATAAAGAAACCTTTTGATGTACATCCCGCATGGTGTGGAGGTCAGTTTTGAGGTGCGAACCCATATACGAAGGAGGAATCCTGATGATCTGAGGAATCCTTAAACCTAGAGTTTTAAGCTTGGGAAGATCGTACATCTGGATCACTCCATATTTAGTAGCGCTTGTGGACTACTCTATTTTTGTTTGTGTATTTGTATGGTTATCAAGGAGTGGTGCTCTTGTGAGTTTAGTCCAGGGCTGCAACTAAGGCGCAAGTTACTCTTCTCCCCTTTTTTTGAAAAACATCACAGGCTATCCTACACACCTCCACGGAATGCAAGAAAATATTTCCAATGGCATAGCCACTGCGTTGAATTGCCCCTTTAGGTGTCAGTTGCCCGTCTCCCACCCCCTCATTACATTTGCTCCCCGCTGGTGCAGGACAAGCCCTGCTCCCTTGGGACGTCACTGTGCTTGGGCAGGATGACACCAGGGACCTACAGCTTCCTCTCTAGCTCCCCACAGGTATGGATTACAGGTGAGGACAAGGTAAGTCATTTGCTGTGGGCTGACGTCTGCACTGTGTGGGTTATTTTCAATGTCACCATTGCTGAGACCGAGCAATTATAATCACTATTTTGTGGGTGGAAACGTGCAGCATTAATAAACCCCCACATGACCATCCTATACCAATAGAGCAGAGGCAGTATGACAGCGTCTGCCACACTGAAACGCATTCCGACAGCCGGGATAGAGATTGTATCCCCTTCCTCCTCCTTGTGACTGAAAACTATGAAGTATCACTACAAGGGTGCAGTAAAATTGCCTGCATGACTAGTGTTGCATGTGAATAACTGAGCCTCAGATTATTGTTACTGGGGGGATAACCTGAACAAAGCTCTGTCCTATAGACATCTGTATTATTGCAATGTATACATATAATTGTACATATGATTTATAGAGTTACCAGGTACCTATAGTGGGAGCAGGTGAGACCATTACCTGCAGTCCACATATCACATAACCCCAGAACCTGTATAGCTTATATGGCCCTTATTAGGGTGTATCATGAGTCTTTACTTTTTTTTCTTTATATTCCATTCGAAGCAGTGTCCCACAGGGGGATGCAATCACGTTCCCGGCTATCGGGATCCCAGCGATCAGATACCGTCGCCGGAATCCCGACAGCCCATGAGATGTCGGCGCACGCAATACCGGCACAACTTCCCTATCCCTCCTCGAGTGGTGGTTCACATCACCCCCTGGAGGGGGACTGTAACCTTGTGAGATCGCCACCATGCCCAAAGCATTGTGAGCACAGTGAGCCCGCGATGGGACACGCTGCGCTCGCTGCCAGCATTCTGGCTAGTGGGTTCCCAGCGTCGGTCTCCTGACCGACTGGATCCAGACAGCCGGGATCACATACCGATTCCGATTTTGGAGGAAGAGGGGTGGGGATTCTTGACTGACACATTTACCAAAACACTGCAACTTCTACAACACACACAGTATACACATATATACATACTTGCAGCGGGTTGAGGCTGCGTGACCGGTGGTCGGGATCCCGGAGGTCAGCATACCGACACTGGGATCCCGACTGCAGAATGCCGGTGGGTTGGGGGGGGGGGTTAAAGGGGGCGGGGGGGGGGGGGGGGACGAGCTCAACAGAGCCTTGTGGGCTCAGTGGCTCACTGCGCTTGCCACAGGTTTTATTATCACTCTGTGGAAGTCGTGTTTGATCGCTCGGGATCCTGGCGTCGGCATGGTATCCGCCGAGATCCTGAGCGGCAGTCACATGACCGCATCCCCGTGCAACATTTGTAAGGTCCAACAGAATAAACCATGCCACAAACTAATAACCAAGTCTAGGACAAGACAGTGTACAGTATTCATATCGTCATGTACAAAGGTCCAGAGTATTCCGTCTCTCCTATCTGCTGTGAGAGTTATTTATAACCCTATGATAAGGGCGCTCATACTCGCTCTGACCACAGTCCTCAGATTTGCTATTATTACAGGCTAGATACTGTACTACTGTCCTATAGTATCCGGAACCTTACTGCCTTCGGTCATGGAATCACTGGCCCCCAGGGAACTTACTCTACTGATCATTAAATCGGACGCTGATTAGGAGACACTTGTATTTTGTTGCGATACACAACAGTCAATATTATGGCAATGTCATGTGTTCCAGTCACAGCACATTCACACTCATCTGTCACCAATAACACAATACACAGCATTGGTTCTTCCAGGGTTTTTATATTTATCAATCATTACTCCAGTGCAAATTGAGATCAATTCTGTATCTGAACAAAACAACCTGTATTCACAGCATTAAGACAGGACAGAAAAGCCCCAGTAATAAGTTCCAGAACTGAAATACATTGAAATAAACAAAAAAACAACATAAATCAATATTTAACCATATAAAATCTTGCCGATGACTACAGAAGGCGGCCGGAGTTAGCAGTAGTGAAGATTAACAGTAACTGTTCACTGAAGGCATTGTGCGCCCCCCCTTCTCCAAATGTCTGTGTGCATTGGGGTACTGCCCCATAGCCCTCCCTTAGGTGCCATTGACTGCCAAGGAAAAAGAACAAAGCACAGCCCACGGGGGATTGTCTGTGGGTGCAAGCCCTAAAAGTTGCTGCAGGTTTTGTTGTTACAATCCATTGAAAACAAATGAACATTAAAAAAAAAATACATATTATTCTAGTTTCCGAGTTTCGGAAAACCTACCACAGACACAGATCTGGTACCGGTGAGGACACACGCTTCCAAAGTAGCAGTATTTGTTTTCAAGTATTATTTTTCTCTACAGATTTTTTTTAAACTCAGGGTATAAAGTATATAAACATGAATGTTGACCCTATACTGCGAGCCCGGTAATAGCAATTTGGTTGGGTGGACATGTAGTCCTGTTGGAAAGTGTCTGTGTTAAGCAAAATAACTTTTGCTCCCCTCGCTGTGCCCTCAACGGGCTGGTCCACCCTAAGACACAGGGGCTAATGATTATTGAGGGAAAAAAAAAAAAGAAGGTCAGGGTTTGCAAAAGTGGGTGGTCCTAGGTTTATAGTAGGTGTGGCTATGGGCTGCTGGAACGGCCCAATATGTGTTGCCACCGCCTAAATAATTCCAGTCTCATGGGAGGAAAGGATTAACAATAGCACCCCTATTCAATTTTAAAAAGTTGGCTGCAGATGTTGAGGATCTATGCGACGTGATTTGTTTAATGAGTGTTGTGCAAAGTGCCACAACGTTCACAGGATTAGCTGTTCCCATATCTGCAGTATCACACCACCATGTGCAGGAGCAGTGGTCCCAGTCACTGTAATACACAGCGCATGTGGATCGCATTCTTTTGTTAATTTATGCACGATGCGTCCGTAAAATGAAATGTAATGAAACCGTAAGGGAGTACCATGGAACCGGTTCCTGCCGCTGAAGTCACGAACACCAGTAGTCCCAGCAGAAGTCTCTGATCATATAATCTTCAGGCAGTAATACAGCGCAGTGTGATAGAGGGAGCTCCATTTGAGTAAACAAAAGGTATGAAAAGAAAAAAGAAAAAAAAAAAAAAAAGATAGAAAAAGGAGGAGTGATAGAACCGGAATGCCAAGTGCACTCCGTGTTTCTGCAACAACCCAAACGACAGTATAAAGCAAACATCAGTCGCTGAGCAAATACTGGACTTGACGTCGAGCAAAAATGTTCATTAAATAAGCCTTACAGTGATACATTATGAAATAAGAATATACCAATGAACGAAATGTATAACAGTCGCTAGATTCATAAACAGCAGCTGTTGAACATTTATACACCCACCCACCCTTAGTGCCACTTACCGGCCAATTCAGTCAGCTGGACATTGGGACTCACCCCAAGACCTACAGGACTATCAGGAGCATATAAACCATATGATACTTAGGGGACATCTAAAATCTATGGACGTATAATACGTGATTTGGTGTCCTATTTAGCCACATTTTAGTAGTCATTTGGTTACAGAGGCTTAATTGGATTTTCATTATTATTTTACTTTACTTATTACATTGTTACGCTCTAGTCCACACTTTCAACTTGAATAGTGGTGCTTCCTTATGTCCCTTTTAAGAGAGAAAGAGAAAAAAAAGTCTTATTAGTTGAAGTTGTGTTCTTCAAACAAATCAACCACAGCAATCAGGACAGCCGCAGAGGGGTCAGTAGGTCAACGAAGAGATAACAGTCTCAGAAAATGGTTTTCTATCAAAGAAACGCACTTGGGTTGGCCCGCGGGTCCTTCTGGTTTCTGTATCTGTAAGTCAACCAGACGCCAAGTATCTGGGGGACAGAAGAATGAAGAAATAATAAAAAAAAAGTATGATACACATATACATAATTATGTTTAATCAAAACAGTAGCAATGTTGCTAAATCATACACGTTTTCCCCAATAAAAGCAACACCTGAGATGAGGCAAATCTGGATTTATTTTGAATATAACGCATAAAATTTGCAGGATGTATATCTATAGGTGAACAAAATAGGGCTCATCATTACAGAAATGAAACCTCTTCCTACTGCAGAGGTTCTCCAATGTGGTTCTCAAGGCACCCCAACAGTCCAGGTTTTAAGTTTATCAATGCTTGGCCACAGGTGACTTAATTAGCACCTCAGACAATTTTATTTAACCGTATGTGCTGAGCCATGGTTATACCTAAAACCTGGACCGTTGGGGTGCCTTGAGGACTGCGTTTGAGAACCTCTGTCCTATTACATTGGGTCACTAAAGTTTATAAATGTAGTACACAGTAGCTGCCACAAGGTGGCGCAATAGTAGTGAAAATGTATGAATGTATAGATAGATAGACAGACAACACATTATAGATACAGCGATATAGATATACTTTTCCAATCTTTAGCTAATACAAACATTTGGAAAACATCTGCACAACAGGGAATACTATAGCTGTTGCATGAAATTTTACGGGTGCGGGATGCATGACCGGCGGTCAGGAGGCCGGCAGTCAGCATTCCGACGCCGGGGTTCCAGCAGCGAAATCCCAGCAGGGGGGAGGGACAGAGTGCAGCAAACCCCTTGCGTGCTCGGTGCCGACTTGCGGTCGCCTCAGGTTCTATTCCCACTCTATGGGGGAGATTCAAATGTTTGAAAAGTCAGTTGGGAGTCTGTTTTTTCCTATCTAATAGACAGGAAAAAACAGACACCCAACCGACATTTCAAACATTTGAATCTCCCCCTATGGGTGTCCTGGACACCCACGAGTGGGAAAAGTCCCTGTTGGTTGGCATGTCGATCGTCGGGATTGTGAGGGAGAGGGATGTAGGGGGAGGTTATGTGACTGTGGGTCTCCTGACCACCGGTCACACGACTACATCCCATATTTTACACGTTGTTGTACAGAAATCAGAGGGGCTTATTACTTGCTACTACCAAATTAAAGGTGAGCAGGGGCTACCCAACAAAACAAAGATGTGGCGAGATATCGGTTAACAGAGCTTGCAATCTAAAGCCGTGCGCAGCTCAAGTTCAGAACATGAGACCCCCTGGGCTTGCATAACTAAACTACCTCAGAACACTATCCACGTGGACGTCTATTGGGAATAATAACCTGTGGCGGACAGGGCAAAGTGAGCAACCGCGCCCGAAGCATGTCCGGGTGAAGCGAGCCCACAAGGGTACACGGTTTAATGTTCTGAACAAGTTTAAGTAAGTTCTGGAGCAGTTTAGTTATGCTAATCCGGGGGAGGGGGTCCCATGTTCTGAACTGGAACCGCCGTGCGCTTCCCCACATTGACTCACCTCAGTGAAACTGAAGAAGAATCCAATTCCGCCCACTACCTTCAGCACCTCCTCTGCATGGTCCTCTATGATGGATCCACACGTCTTACAAGGAGTAGGAGACCCATAACAAACCTGCAAGAAAAAAAAAGGTTTCATAAAACACTGTTAGTTTGTGGCTTTCACAAGGTACTTTGAGAGTCATGAGAGGATCCTGTTCTACTCATAGGTTAGTAAAGGCCTCTTTTGAGTTCATTACACTGGACCAAGCGCCCTGTGAATTTACTTTTTCCCTCGGCCGTGTGTAAGCTTAGTAGTCGAGAGTCATGGAAGAATAATACTGTAGCTGCGGAGAGCAGTAGAACATTGGAAGTGCAAGATCCAGGTTACCTCTGACGTCACAACCACCTGAACTGTGACGGCAGAGCCAGGGGCAGGGTCGGCGGCCTAGCAGTCTTACTATCCATGTGGACATGCGACACGCCCAGAAAGACGGATGTTCTGGGTGAAGGTTGTGACTTGTGGTGTGATGATGGAAAGTCCGCACATGGCATCAGCAAAAACACACAGTGGGGGTAATGTAATCGGGTGTGAGAATCATGATGTGAGAGATTTTGTAAGAGTTCTCCTGGTTTTGTTTTTAAAGTGGCAATCATTTACATGGGAAAACCAGGTTGATTTTTCCATATAAAATGATTGCCACTTTAAAAACAAAACCAGGAGAACTCTTACAAAATCACTCACATCATGATTCTCACACCCGATTACATTCCCCCCTAGTATTTTTATGTGGCAACAACTGAATACCGCACAATCACATTGATTTACAAATAGACTTTCTACAATAAATAGGCTACTGTAAAATCTTCTCACTATTTCCTATACCTATTTAATAATCCTGAACTCCTAGCTATAAGGGAAACATTAATGCAATGTGGCACATAACAGAAATTATATATTTATTTATTTATTGGCATCAGAATGCAGACAGTCACTCAGCTCTGTGCTTCTCAAGATGGCTCCTCTAACATCCAGGCAGTGCTCTGCGCATCAACCACCTACGTACAAACTTCTTTATAACAGAAACTATGTATTTATTGTCATCAGCCTGCAGACAGTCACTCAGCTCTGTGCTTCTGAGGATGGCTCCTATAGCATCCAGGCAGTGCTCTGCGCACCAACCACCTACGTACAAACTTCTTTCCCGCAGTCTCTCTATCTAACATGGCAGTTTCGGGTCTGCTGTGAGATATCAGTAAATAGCAGCCAGCTGTCTCTCAGCACCTCAGCAGATCTCCCACTGACAAGAAGGCCACAGCAGTTTGGGCTCACATTACAGACTTGCCACACCGTTCCCTGCAACTCCAATCCTCATCAATGTACCTCAGGAGGGGGTCACATATCAGCTGGCAGGTGCTGCGCAACTTTACTGCATCAGACACTGTCCTGCTCTGTCCACAAGTTAGGCCGATCCTTCTTCACAGCATCCTGGCTGCCATGGCAACCTCTGCCTCCCCTTGCCCCAAGGGATTGTGGGACTTGAACCCATCACAGTTATAGTTCCTCTGCAGCTGTGGCTCATAGGCTGTTGAGGGCACAGCTCAGTGATACCTTATGATATTGTGGTATCACAGACATCTATAGGGAACAGTAACCTGTGGCGAGAGAAGCCAGCGTAGAGCCGTCCTGATAGACCACAAGGGTACAACTTGAGTCGACCTGCTCCTCCATCTGCAGTTGTGGGTCACATGGTTGTGATGTCAGAGGTCCTTCAGATCACTTTACTATAGCCACAACCTTAGAACATTCCCGCCTATCTCCTCCTCTTTGCGCCTGACAGCGTGTGCACACCTGCCGCCTAAATTCCTTGTTGAAGATGGCAGCTGATAAACAGAAGCGTCATGACGGGAGGTTAAAGATCGGACACTACATCCTGGGTGACACGCTCGGGGAGGGACTCTTCGGCAAAGTAAAGATTGGTGAACACGAACTAACCGGGGACAAGGTCGCTGTGAAGATAGTGAACAAAAAGAAGATTAGAGGCCTTGATGCGGGGGGAAATATTCGGAGAGAAATTCAAAACCTGAAACTCTTCAACCACCCTCATATAACCAAGTTGTACGAGGTAATAAGTACCCCAACGGATATCTTCATGGTAATGGAGCATGTCTCTGGTGGGGAGCTCTTTGATTACATACGTACTAATAAAAAGTTAGATGAAAAGGAATCCCGGCGCTTATTCCAGCAAATCCTTTCTGGAGTGGACTATTGCCACAGGCATATGGTGGTGCACAGAGACTTGAAACTAGAAAACGTTCTTCTTGATGCGCATGTGAATGTGAAGATCGCAGATTTCGGCCTATCAAACATGATGTCTGACGGAAAGTTTTTAAGTACAAGGTGTGGGTCTCTCCACTATGCTGCACCTGAAATAATATCAGGACGGCTCTACGCTGGCCCAGAAGTGGACATCTGGAGCAGCGGTGTGATCCTCTTCATATTACTGTGTGGGTTTCTTCCATTTGACGATGCCGATGAGGCAACCATGTACAAGAAGATCTGTGATGGCACTTTCGACACACCTCAGTATTTGAACCCCTCCGTCATCAGCCTTCTCAAGCACATGCTGCTCGTAGACCCCACAAAGAGGGCAACAATCAAAGATATTCAAGAACATGAGTGGTTTAAACAGGATCTCCCAAAGTACCTTTTTCCGGAAGACCCAACGTACAGTTTAAACATGATCGATGATGAAGCCTTAAAGGAAGTGTGTGATAAGTATGAGAGCACGGAGGAGGAGGTGCTGAGCTGCCTGTACAGTCGCAGTCTCCAGGACCCATTAGCAGTTGCTTACCATCTGATCATAGACAACAGACGAATAATGAACAAAGCTAAAAAAAATTATCTGGCGGATTCTTTTGTTGACGAACCACATACACCCCGCCCACATCCAGAAAGGGTGTCATTCATGGTAGCAGACTCCCCACGGCAGAGACACACCCTTGACGAGCTAAACCCACAAAAACCCAAGTACCAAGCTGGAGTGAGACGAGACACATGGCAGCTAGGAATTCAGAGTCACAGCCAACCATACGACATCATGGCAGAGGTCTGTCGATCAATGAAACCGTTGGACTACGAGTGGAAGATGGTGAATCCATACAACCTACGTGTCAGGAGAAAAAACCCAGTGACCAGTATGTACACTAAAATGAGCCTACAGCTGTACCAAATGGAAAGTGGAAGATACCTGCTCGACTTTCGCAATATAACCGATAAAGTTACTGAAACAGAGTATGAAAATGACACCCCCAGATGCGACTCTGACACCGAAGCCCAGACAAAGTCATCTGATGGTTCTGCCCCATCATCGCTGGCCTCATCTGCAGACTCCTCCAGCAGTGACTTGGCCCCTCAACCAGGAAGCCATACTATACAGTTCTTAGAAATGTGTGCCGATTTAATAAAGATCCTTCAAATGGAAGATAAAATGCAGTGATTTAAGGCTCAACTTCATCAGCTTTTATAGCCCATGTGTGAAATTATTCCGAGTATCACCTGGGTTGGTAATGAGTTCACATGCTGCAGTCACGTGAAGATTTATTAAGCCTACACAATGCCGCCTACACAATGCCGCCTCCTCTGGGCACATCTAAAGTAGTTTCAGAAAGAACGGATATTGTGTTTGGAGGATTTCTGTTCATGGATTACATGGAAAAGTTAAAGCTCATTCTCGATCCAAGGAAAGTCTAATGCAAAACTTTTTCTTCTTCTTTTTGTATTTGCTTTCTATTCTGTATTCTATAATCTCTTATCCTAGGGTTAGAAACACTGGAGTGGGGCAGATGTAGTAACCTGGAGAAGGCATAAGGATGTGGTAAATCGGTGATAAGAGCAAGGTGATAAACGCACCAGCCAATCAGCTCCAATATGCAAATTGACAGTTAGAAGCCGACTGGATGGTGCGTTTATCACCTTGCACTTATCACTGGTTTATCACTTCCTTGGGTGTGGTATGTTAGGTAGATTAGACTTAGGTCGACAGTGTCTAGGTCAACCACTACTGATCGACAGTAAGTAGGGCGACATTGTTTCTAGGTCGACATGACAAAAGATCGACATGAGTTTTTCACTTTTTTTTTCTCTCTTCATTTTTTGAACTTTTTCATACTTTACGATCCACGTGGACAACAATTGGGATTAGTAACCTGTGCCGAGTGCAGCGGTAGCGAAGCGAGGCACCTTGCCGGAAGCATGGCGAGTGAACACTGTGCACTAATTGGGGATCCCGGTCACTGTACGGAGAAAACAACACCTAAAAAAGTAAACAAAAAACTCATGTCGACCTAGAGTCCCTGTCGACCTAGAAACCATGTCGACCTACTTACATTCGACCAAGAATGGTCGACCTAGATACGGTCGACCTAAGTCTAATCTACCTAACATACCACACCCAAGGAAGTGATAAACCAGTGATAAGTGCAAGGTGATAACGCACCAGCCAGTCAGCTCTTGTCAATTTGCATATTGGAGCTGATTGGCTGGTACGTTTATCATCTTGCACTTATCACTGGTTTATCCCTATTGGTCTATAGTAAGTAGGTCAACATGGTTTCTTGGTCGACAGGGACTCTAGGTTGACATGAGAAAAGGTCGACATGAGTTTTTTTAGTTTTTTTGGTGTCGTTTTCTCCGTACAGTGACCGGGAACCCCAATTAGTGCGCCGTATCCCCTCGCATGTCGAGCGCTTCGGGCAAGGGGCCTCGCTCCGCTCGGCACAGTTTACCGTTCCCAATTGTAGTCCACGTGGATCGTAAAGTATGAAAAAGTAAAAAAATAATAATAAAATAAGTGAAAAGCTCATGTCGACCTTTTGTCATGTCGGCCTAGAGTTCTGTCGACCTACTTACTGTCGACCAATAGTGGTCGACCTAAAGACCGGATCCCGACTTCCTTGTGCCTTCTCCAGGTTAATACATTTCAAGAAGTGTTTGCAGCTATTGTGGCTGGCAATGTAACATCATGTGACAGGCTCTTGATGCAAAGCACTGACAGTTCCAGTATATTACAGACACCTACGTGTAATGCCACAGAACCCAGCATTTCATACACCTTATACACATTTCATACACCGTATACACATTTTATACACGTTTACAATAAAGTAAGGAGGACCTTGCGGCCGCAGGTGAGAGCTCAGAGTTACACGTGGCCCTAAGGCCATCTCTTACTACCACTCCAGCAGCCCATTAAAGCACTGGAACATTGACATATATTTCCATGTTCATTTTATGAGTAATAGGTTTGATTGGTTACATGATTTTTGGGGAGGAGTTTGGGGGGGGGGTTTCTTTATAAGGTAACGCCTTTCTTTGTTCAACCTGTTTGCGTCCTAAAGATTTTCCTCCTTAGTTTGCTTTATGTTATGTTACGTTTAGTAGTTCTATAAGGATTGTTGGGTGCGCCCTCAAATAAGGGTCAATTTACTAAGCCTTGGAGAGAGATAAATTGGAGAGAGATAAATTAACAGCCAATCAGCTCCTAATTGTCATTTTTCAAACACAGCCTGTAAAATGGCAGTTTGGAGCGGATTGGCTGGTGCTTTCGCTCTCTCTCTAAGGCTTAGTAAATAGACTCCTTAGTTTGGTGATGTTGACAGCTCTGGATGGGAACGGTGACCATGTCCAACCGTAAAGGTGCACTGCGAGAGGTTTCTAAGGGAGGGTGTTTCACCTAAGAATGTTGGGTGATTGGGTGTTTGTATTTAGTGCAGTTTCTCACAGGTTGCCCCCATAACCCTCTCATCCCGCCCCCGAATTTTTTTGTGATTTTATTCTGTTAAAATAAATTTGGCTTTATTTTCACTGCCAATATGGAGTCTTGCTCTTTATTTAAGTAGTTTACATGTTTAAAGTTAAGTGGTTATAACTTAAAGTTAAGGAAGGCAAGAGGTTTTGAGTACCGGATTCACACTCAAAACTTATGCCATTAGGGCGTTTCTGAATGGTTATGATTTACACTTTTTTTGCACAGTTAACTGTAAACTAGTATAAAAAAAAAAAACACGCTGTTCAATGAGTGACTCATTTCTCTGTGGGGGAGATTTATCAAATCTTGGAGAGAGAAAGTGAGAAAGTACAAACCAATCAGCTCCTGTCATTTTTCAAACACAGGAGATTATTCGGGTTTGTTAGCAAACAAAAAAAAGTTAGTAATTGGGCAAAACCATGTTGCACTGCAGGTGGGGCAGATGTAACATATGCAGAGAGATTTAGATTTGGGTGGGTTATATGGTTTCACTTTCTGTGCATGGTAAATACTGGCTGCTTAAATTCTACACTGCAATTGAGATTTCAATTTGAACACACCCCACCCAAATCTAAATCTCTCTGCACATGTTACATATGGCCCACCTGCAGTGTAACATGGTTTTACCCAATTGCTAACAAACCCGAATAAGGCCCGCAGTCTGTAACACGATAAAAGGTGATTGGTTAGTAATTTCTCTCTCTCTAAACTGATAAATATTCCCCACTTGGTGGAGGTTTGTTACAGTGCCGTCTCTAGCGGCGGGCGATCCGTGCTACCGCACGGGGCGCCCGCCGTGGAACTTCTGCTGCTCTGTTTCCCCCTCCTCCCGAGTACCCAGCTCAGGGGGCGGAGTTTCGCGGAATGACGCGGTTGCGTCATACCGCGAAACTCCGCCCCCCGAGCTGGGTACTCGGGAAGAGAGAGGAGGGTGAACCAAGCTACAGGAAGGGCCGGCGCGACGAGGGAGAGGCGGGCCGGCGCGACGAGGGAGAGGCGGGCCGAAGAGCGGGAAGAATCTCTTCAAACGTAAGTCTCTCTCTCTCTATCCCCACCCCCTCCTCTGCCACCTGCCGTAATGTGTAAAATGGGGATACTTACCTGCCGTATTGTGTAAAACGGCGACTCTTGCCTGCCGTATTGTGTAAAATGGGGACTCTTGCCTGCCGTAATGTGTAAAATGGGGATTTAATGTATAAAGGGCATTGCAGTTTATGGCATATTTTTTTCCTGTGGTCGCCGTGATCTGTCAGCACAAGGTCAAAAACTGGGGTGTAAGGTAGTCTTTCCAGACGAGGTCACGCCCATTTTAACGAGACCACGCCCACTTTGAGGCACACCCCCCCTTGCCGGGGGCGTGGGGACGCATTTTTAAATCTCGCAGTGGGAGCCATATTGGCTAGAAACAGCCCTGGTCTGTTACACCGGCCCACATGTCACACTTATTTCTTTAGCTTGTAATATAAATGCCAACAGCCCTGAATCCAGTGAGGACATCCACATTTCACCCCCCTGAGCAGTTATTTCATATCTTCACCTCGGGAGCAGAATAAGACAGATGATCCAGTTATGGGAGAGTTTAGTCTTAACACAGTGAAAGGGAGAGAGGCATTCAGCACTCAAACACTTCCATGTTTTTGCTCTTAATCACAGGAGAGCCAAGTGTGACTATTATGGGGGAATTCAATTGGGCGTGAGGTTTAGCTAAGTAAAAATCCTCGCTGACCTTGCCCCAGTTTTGTATTACCGTGAGTATGCCCCGCTCCTGATACCCACAGTATCTAATTTAAATAAAAAGGGAGGAAACCAGAGTACCTGGAGGAAATCCACACAAGCACAGGGAGAACATACAAACCACACACAGGGCTGTGTTGAGAATCAAATCTATGACTTCAGTGCTGTGAGGCAGTAACGCTAACCATCAGAGCCGTAACTAGACTTTTTGGTGCTCTGAGCCAGAAAGAGAATTGGTTCCTCCCGCCTCCATTTTTCCAATTAGGACATAAGGTGCATGCCTCATGGGGAAGAGGCATAACAAAATTGGTCCCAGAGAAAACCCATGCTATGGTGCCCCTTACTACATTTTGCTTATAAATAAATTATAATAATATATATATATATATATATATATATATATATATATATATATAGTTATTTTTTTATTATTATTGCAAACACATTTATAGCACTCTGCAATAGCATGGATTTGGACACAAATACTCTTTATTATCACATTCATGCACTTAACTTGAGAACTTGGTGTTATTCAGTTACTATTCACTTTATTAAATAACACATTTCAATATATACTGCCATACCCAGGATCCAAACCTATAACCTGTTTCATCCCCATCAAACACCCATTTTTCATAACGTAAAAGGTAAGCTTCAAATACTTAGAATTCTCTAGCTTTCTAAGCAAGGGCAGACCGCTCAATGAAGAGAGTGTCTGACTGCAATGCAACAGGCTATGGGTTTGAATCCCGGGTATATCAGCATCTTGAAATGTAATAAAGGACAGTGTGGCTGAATAACAAAGAACTTTCAAGTTAAGTTCATGAGTGTTGTATAGGTATTAGCAACAGAAGAGGTGGGGGTTGGAGACAGTGGCAATCAGGAGATGCTGGCCTTCAAAAAGCCAGGAAGCTGCAAGTGAAAGTAATTAAAACAGATCATTGACAACTGCCGTCAACAGCCCCCCCCTGTCCTGAAACGCTATGTGTGGTGGTACACTCCGTACACACACCTAGTTAAGGCCCTGCTAACAATTACACCATCCGTACTGCCCGTCACTAACTCTCCCTCTGTGCATGAATCCACCAATCCACATAGTGCTGATCAACTGAATTGCACTATCTGCAGTGTTAAAGAACTCCCTCCTAGCATGGTAACCTGTCACAGTGAGCATTGTGTATTTATGTAATTAAGTATAAACACTCCAGTTTTTACATGTACATTATTCAGCTCAGGGGCGTTTTATGAAGAAGGGGGGGGGGCGTGGGCCCGCTCCTCTCCACGGCACTGTAGGCTCCGGCACTGTGCAGGTCTCCAGAAACATGGCGCCCCATGCTCCGGAAACTAATTACCTACTGAGAATGCATGGCGGGCATTTTGTCAGTGATTTTTGCTGCAGCTACTGCGGCTGCAGCGCCTGTTGCGGGACTCAGATAAGTATTAAAACATGGGTAAAGTGTGTGCAGTGTGGGCCCCCCTAGACCCAGGGGCCCTTGTGCCCATCACACATTGCACCCATGATAGAAACGCCAACGATTCAGCCTCATAATAAAACACCCTTCGATATGTACTGTATTAATAGTGGTTTTAGGTTCTATACAAATTATTGTGCTGTGATTTTACAGACTGTATATACTCACCGCATCACATGGTTCATTCTTATCAAAGACCAGGAACCCGCAGCAGTTGAAGTTTTTCTCAATGTCCGACCTTGCGGTTGCCGTGTGGTTCCACCCAACTTCCAGGAGCTCATTCTAGAAGAGATTTTTAAAATGGAAAAAAATTAAAATAAACTCCCTTCCACAATGAAGAATACATTGCTAAGGGTGGCTGAATGTAATACAATAAATAACTATTGTTACGGTACACCTGCAACCTTACACATAGTGTAGGCATCCATTTTGTGTAGAGATGCTGGAAAATTCCTAACCACTTCAAAGTTTATTCAAATTTCACTGGCTCGATGGCCACGAACGTATTCACTGTACAATCTCCATGCACCCATTATAGCTATGTCCATAATCATCAATATTTAGAGGCTCAGAACCGGCTTGCAAATGGCTGCCTCCATTACCTGTAGGTAAATTTAATTTTCTGACTTGGACCTTGATTCATAAAGAAAGCAATGATCACACAATGGAATATGAGGTAATTTAGTCTACACTAGTCATATATGATTCTACAGTCCTAAAATTTAACAAAGATTGACGAAATACAAACCATATTACAAACTGAATATTCCACCCCTTATAATGCTTATAAAAAGGCCAGGACTAAGCGTGCATACATTAAAATTGACATAATTTGCTGGATGTGAGGCCTTGATGCATGTTATGCAGCCACACCACTTGAATTTGCGATTTGCGGGTCTATTCATGTAGCAGTGAAAAGTGTGGAGAAGTGAGCCAGTGGAAAAGTTACTCATGGCAAGTAACATTTATAATTGGCAGACTATACAATTGTATGGAGCAGCTGACTGGTTGCCATTGGCAATTACTCTACAGGTTCACTTCTCCACTCTTTTCACTGCTTCATGAATAGACCCCTTGGACCTCTCCTTCGGAATCTCCCACAGGGGACGCCCAAATGTCCACAAGTAAGCTCCACAGACACATCTGTAAGTAAGATCTGCACAGATGGTGCACTGGGACATCAGACCGCACCGACTGTTCACTAAAGATGCGACAAATGTCTTTTGGCAATGAGTAGGGTTTGTTATAGTCCTTTTCCCCGAGCTACAGCTATAGTGGCAGCAGCTTCCGAATCCAAGGATGCAACCTGCAGTTACTAACAGAAGTGACATCACTGCAACTTCCTGTAGGTCGCATTCTCCATTGTTGTGGCAGCCAGGAGCGCAACTTAGTGACTGCATTGGTGTGTCCAATGCAGTCACATGTTCAAATGGAATATGGGGTGAATTACTTTTTTTTTTTTTTTTTTTACAGACAGATTTATCAACACCACCATTTAACATGTTATAAAAACATAAAAACACCTACCTGCTGCTCTTTGTTCAATGCCAGGGAGGCGCAGGACACAGAGAACTGGACAACAAACACCATAAACAGGATTATCATATACTAAAAATAATAGGTTAAGGATCTTTCATGACAAAAAAAATAGATTTTAAAAATATATGCAGTTGTCATATTATGTACAAAAATAAACTCACTTACCGGCACAAAATCACATTAAAAAAAACCCCTAACATTTTATGAGAAATGAATACGTCGTCAATTAACATACTGGGACATTAACCATATGCTAAGCGTGTGTTGTAAAGGGCCTGCAAAATACAATACGTTGGTTACTCCGTTCAACATATGAGGCGCAGGCTGAACGAACACCAACAGACTATAAGGGGTAAATTTACTAAGGTGGGAGTATTTTGTAGAACTGGTGATGTTGCTCATAGCAGCCAATCAGATTCAACATTTATCTAGCTGCTTTTTGGCAGGTACAGTACCTTGTTTTATGGTCTGTACCGATTTTTGGCTCTCCAAACTTCCATTAAAAGTATAAGAAAAGGCCCTTTACCTGTGACCACGCCCCCTTTTCTAATTTGTACCGATTTTTGTGTGTAAAATGTTGGAAGGTATGTGATTGGTTGCTATGGGCAACATCACCAGTTCTAAAAAAAAACTCCCACCTTAGTAAATGTACCCCTAAGGTAACTCTTAGGGGTAACTCTTCCCACTCTTTAGAGCAGGCCTGGCCTACCGGTGGCTCTCCAACTGTTGATAAACTACACATCCCACTGGAATTTTGTGGCAATCCAACTGTTGTTAAACTGCAAGTTCCAGCATGACCGGACACAGTTTTGCTATTAATGAATACTAAAACTGTGGCAAGGCATGCTGGGATGTGTAGTTTCTCAACAGCTAGAGAGCCACAGGTTGGCCAGGCCTACTTTAGAGGGTTTGATACATGTGGAGAAGTTGCCCATGGCAACCAATCAGGAACCACCTTTCATTTTACAGAATGTACTTGATAAATACTAGCTTAGGGGGGGGTTGGCTGTTATGGGCAACTTCTACGCTTGTACACACTTTAGTGGGTTTAATACATTTCCCTAGAGCCTATTACAGTGTTATGCAGGGGGGTTGGTGATATCATCCATGTCAACATTCATCATAATTACATGGCCGATATGTCGACATGATGAACTGTTGACAAACTGTCCCTGGTAGTCTTGGGGTGTCTTCCCTTCTATCGGCAGTGGCTTTTTCCGGGTCTCTGTTGTCACCTGAGGATGAGTTCCGGCAACAATTACTCCACAGCGGCATCAGTCTGGCGACTAGTAATCCCTTTATTCCTAATTCATATCCTTTCTCCTAGTTCCTAACCCCAACCCACCACCCAAACCCCACGGCATCCTAACGCTAACCCCCCTTGGCAGCCTATTCTTAACCTCCTCCGCCACCCGCAGCATGTCAGCATCCTCAGCGTGTTGACATTTCAGATGTCGACATTGTGTCAACCTCCTGACCAGATAGCATGCACAACAGTACTTCAAGCAAAACAAACAATTTTCTTCACTACAATGGGCTCTATCACCCGAATTATCATAGTATTAGAAAACAATGCAAAAGAAGCTTATTGGAGAGAATATATATATATATATATATATATATATATATATATATATATATATATATATATATATACCCCCATACAATAGGCACGGCACTCCAGGGACTCGTTCCAATAAGGCTTTTTAAAGCCTTATTGGAACGAGTCCCTGGAGTGCCGTGCCTATTGTATGGCTATGTTATGGAATGCTGCACAGGACACCGGGACCAGTAGTTCAGAAGCAAGGAGTGCCGGCTGAATTGTATTGGTGTATATATGTATATATATATATATATATATATATATATACACACACACACACCCATGGATCCGGCTCTCCTGTAATTTAATTACTGCACCGGGTGCCTCCGTAATAGATGACCTATCCAAACAGCAGACGCGGCACTCCAGGTGACTTGCAGGAATAACAACTCTTAGGTCAGGCAGGTATATGAAATACGACGTTTCAATGCCGCTTTATTAGGGCATTTTCCTCAGTAGGAGGAAAATGCCCTAATAAAGCGGCATTGAAACGTCGTATTTCATATACCTGCCTGACCTAAGAGTTGTTACTCCTGCAAGTCACCTGGAGTGCCGCGTCTGCTGTTTGGAGATAAATAAATATATATATATAAATAAATATATATATATATATATATATATATATATATATATATTTTCCTCTGGCTGGGTCCACAGGATTATCCACAGGATAATATTGGGATATGGTTGAGCGACAGCGGAAATGGCACCAACACGGTCACGAGCTTTCTGGCCTCACCATATAGTCCCGCCCACCGACTCATTCAAATCAGTTTTTTGCTTGGTGCGGCAGGAAGCCGCATGGTCACAGGGCTGCTGTGAATAAAGCAGCCTGAAGCTTTTATTATGTTATTTTTATAGACTTACTATATTTTTTTGAGCGACTTTTCTTAACAGCGTCTTAAACGCATACTGGAAAGAGTCGCTCCAACAACTCCCCACCGGGTCGCAACAACGCTTACCTTCGCGGTACAGTGCTGTCTCAACGGGTGTCTGTGTCGGATGTTCTAGCAGGTCCAGCAGACGTAACCAGGCTGTGGCCGGAGCATGGGGAGAAGGTGAGTCTATGGATTTCCTCTTACTAGGGGGGTCCGGACACAGCTACACTGTATTGGTGGAGACTACAAACAGTGTGTTGATGCGCCAAACATCTCAAGTGCGACAGCGCTACGCTCCAGGGATCATAGGCGCCAGGACTAGGTAGAGTCCGCGATCCTTAGAGTTTAAGTCAACAGGGGGATTCAGACGCTCTCCTGGCCGCCCCTCCTCCGAGTTCATGACCAGTTTCCGCGCGTCTTCCGTCCATGAACTGAATGACCTCACTTCCGTCTCAGACGCTACCACGAGGGTACTCGGTCGCAGCTTAGACGCTGCGGTTGTGTACACTAGAGATCCCGCCTAAACCGAGTCGCAGGCCTTAGCATCTGCATACACGTGGAAGTCGCTGAGCGTCCGTGTCCGTCAGTGAGCGACTGTGTCCGTTATCAGGAGCGGTAGTGTACATCACTAGCGTCTGAATCCACTCAGCGTCTTACGAGCGCATTTGCTTGGATATGGAAGTGTGGCGAGTCTCCCTGTATCCCGCTCTACAGAGGAAGGGTATACAGTACTAAAAATTCTCTCTACTTGTTAGTATGAATTGTTAATTTTTAGTACATATTACATATGAGATCTGTATATTACTGTGTTTTCTGCATGTTATGTTGAAAAAGAACCAGATGAAACAGAAGTACAATTTCCCTGCTTATTTATAAGTTGTTATGGGGGTTGTATTCTCATATGACAATGTCTAATGCTTTAACATGCGACTGACTGCTAGTATGTGTGCTGACTTTTCTGTGTAATGTCAGTCCTGTTCTGACCCTCAATTCAGGTGCACTGTGGTCAGATTGATCTCACTTCTATATACTCGTATATAGGTGATTTTCAGTCACAAATTGTGTAGTCATTAACAGATTATTACCATGTCTGTGAGCGGCAAAAGTGACGAGGAGAATTTATCAAGCACTCCTACATCCCTAACATGCTTATCCTGTAAGACAGGGATAATTGGTATGGACCAATTGGTCACATATGAGGGCTTGTGTGCGAACTGTTTTGCTTTTCAGCAAAGTAAAAAACAGGAGTTGGTTCAGCCACCAACAGAGCCACCATGGAATATGTTCGCAAAGACTCTATCCTCAATAGCGGATAGGTTAACTCTGGTAGCACCACCTCAAGGGTTAGGTTACACTATTAACCCATACATGCAGCTCCCTTCCTACGGCTTGGTTCCAGTAGCCTCTACAAGCAACCAAGGGACAGGTAAGACTAAGGCAGATACATCTATGTGGCAGACTACACAAGATGATACAACAGATGATGATACAGTATATTCAAATACTCCGTATGATGATCAGCCGCTGAGTTTTAGTTCAGAAGATGTAGCTGAACTTATTAAATGCTGTAAAGGCTGTTCTTTCCTTGGAAGATCCAGCCAAGACAGTGTTAAAATCTAAAGCACCTGTGTTTAAACGAACAAAATCAGTTAAAACTGAATTCCCAGCGTCAGATGAGCTGACGGAAATGATGGATGAGTCTTGGGCAATGCCCAGTAAAAAGTATAAGATTCCAAAAAGATGGGATTCTTATTATCCATTTCTAGCTGTGGATTGTTCGAAAAGAGAAGTTCCTCCAAAAGAAGATGCACATGTACTGCGACTTGTGCATAAATCTGCTTTACCACTGTAATCTACCTCACTAAATGATGTCACAGACAGAAGGGTAGATAGCTTCTTGAAAAATTTATTTTCTCTAGTAGGAGCAGTGGTTAGACCTGCTATGGCTTCGGCCTGGGTAGCAAAGGCAATGGGCGAATGGATAGAGGAAGTAGAGAATGACATCTCTTCTCCTAATAGGGAGCAAGAGGATCTTTTTAGCCGTTTAAGACAATCTGCCCAATATTTGGAAGAAGCAGCAATTGATAGGGGTACAGTTGCTTCTAAAGCTTCAGCCTTGACAGTAGCCGCTCGCAGAGCAGTTTGGCTACGTACCTGGAAAGCAGATGCGGAATCCAAGAAAGAATTGGAAGCATTGCCTTTCATTGGTAATATATTGTTTGGGAAACCATTATCTGACATCCTAGAATCAGAGGCCGAGTCAAAGAAGGTCAGATTTCCAGCTACTTATAAGACCCTAAGTCCAAGGGTTCAAAGTTTCGCTCATTTCGTTGGCAAAACAAAGCGAAAGCTAAAGAGGAGTTTAAGCAACCCCAGTTCAAAACCAGGGGTAGGAAGCAGTGGGCTAGCAAAAAGCCAGCTTCCAAGCCTGAACAGAAACCATCAGCCTGAAGAGACGGGCCTCCGCAACAGATGCTTGGGTGCAGAAGGTGGTATCTCAGGGGTATGGGTTCCCATTCAGGAGGCAGCCTCCTCAAAGAATTTTTTGCACCAGCCCGTCTCGTATAGAGTCGAAGGCCAATGCCCTGCAAGATGCAGTCCAAAAATTACTGCAGTCAGGTGTGATTGTCCCAGTACCGCCATCACAGAGGGGACATGGGTTTTACTCCAATCTATTTCTGATCCAGAAGCCAAATGGGTCATTTCGACCAATTCTCAATCTCAAAATGTTGAACAAATACATTTGGATCCCAAGGTTCCACATGAAGACGTTACGCTCCATAATGTTGGCTATGGAACTGGGAGATTACATGGTATCTCTGGATGTACGGGATGCTTACCTACATGTGCCTATAGCACTGTCTCATTAGTGTTACCTCAGGTTTGCCATCCTCCAGGAACATTTTCAGTTCCAAGCTTTGCCCTTCGGGCTAGCAACAGCACCCAGGGTGTTTACCAAAATTATGGTGGTTATGGCAGCTTGTCTGCGCAAACAGGGGATAAGAATATTCCCATACCTCGACGACCTGTTAATCCTAGCACATTCACAGGATTTACTTTTGAGCCATCTTCAACAGACAATAGTTTGTTTACAGAGACGCGGGTGGCTCATAAATTGGGAAAAGTCGTCTCTGAATCCATCACAGCGGATGGTTCATTTGGGGGCCATATTGGATTCAGACCTACAGAAAGTTCTCTTACCAGAGAAAAAGATAGTCAAGGTGCAGGTCATGGCTCAGGAAGTGTTGCAAGCCCAGACAATGTCAGTCCATGCAGCAATGCGACTGTTGGGCCTGATGGTATCAACCTTCGACATGGTGGAATATGCGCCATTCCACTCCAGACCATTGCAGCACCTTATTCTGACCAAATGGAACGGAGATCATCAGACAATAAAAAAGCAGATGATAAAGTTTCCAGTAAACGTAAAAAGGTCTCTAGCGTGGTGGCTACAGACAGACCATTTAAACAAGGGGAGACTCTTTTGGATAAAAGAATGGCAAGTCCTGACAACAGATGCCAGCCTGCAAGGCTGGGGTGCGGTACTCGGAAGCCTTTGGTTCCAGGGAATATGGACCGCAAGGGAAAGTCGCCTGCCAATAAATCTGTTGGAAGTAAGGGCCATTTACATGGCTTTAGTTCAGGCAAAGGACAGTCTGCAAGGAAGACCGGTCCAGATTCGCTCAGACAATGCGACAGCAGTAGCGTACCTCAATCATCAAGGAGGAACTCACAGCAAGAGACTGATGGAGGAAGTAACTCCCATTCTAAGATGGGCAGAACTCCATCTTCCAGCATTGTCAGCAGTATTTGTCCCAGGTGTACTGAACTGGGAAGCGGATTTTCTCAGTCGACACACCATTCAGGAAACCGAATGGGCATTACACCCAGAAGTGTTTCAGGCAATAGTGAACAGATGGGGTCTACCAGAGATAGACTTCATGGCGTCTTGTCTAAACAACAAAGTTCCGAGGTACGGATCGAGAACAAAGGATCCCGGAACGGTCCTTGTAGACGCACGGTCAGTAGAATGGAAATTTCGTCTGGCATATCTGTTCCCTCCAATATCTCTGTTACCCAGAGTAGTGAGAAAAATAAAGCAAGCAAAAGGAGCAATAATTCTAGTAGCGCCAGCTTGGCCAAGAAGGCATTGGTAAACAGATCTTCTGAGGATGTCCGTGGAAGCACCAATACTGCTCCCTCAACGTCCAGATCTGCTAATGCAGGGTCCTTGTTGCCACAATCATCTGGATCGTCTGTCTTTGACGGCGTGGCTATTGAAATCTCTATCTTAGAAGCTAGAGGATTTTCAAAACAAGTAATCCAAACTATGCTTAGAGCAAGAAAGCCTTCTTCAGCTCGTGTGTATCATAGAATATGGCAAGCCTATATTTATTGGTGTACTGGAAAAAATTGAATCCAAGATCTTTTAAAGTATCCAGGATTTTGGATTTCCTTCAAGCAGGATTGGATAAGGGTTTGAAAGTTGCTTCCTTGAGAGTTCAAGTATCAGCATTGACTGTATGGTTTCAGCGAAAGATTGCTGATTTACAGGATGTACGTACTTTCTTTCAGGGAGTTGTACATATTCAACCTCCATTTGTTCCTCCTGCAGCTCCCTGGCATTTGAATTTAGTTCTTAAATTCCTCCAGGGTCCTCTGTTTGAACCACTTAAGAGAGCAGATCTTAAATGGTTAACGGCTAAAGTACTTTTTCTACTGGCAATGGCGTCAGCCAGAAGAGTGTCAGATTTAGGAGCGTTATCGTGTAAGTCTCCTTTCCTAAGTTTTTTTCCAGACAGAGCAGTTCTCAGAACGAGATCTGGTTATCTTCCAAAGGTGGTTTCAAAGTTTCACCTGAATGAAGAGATTGTAGTCCCAGCTTTTCAGGTATCGGGACTGTCTGCGGGAGAAGCGTCGCTGGACGTAGTCCGAGCTTTAAGAATCTACATAGATCGTACTAGTGCCATCAGGAAAACAGATTCTCTCTTCATCCTCTACGGATTTCATAAAAGAGGATGGCCTGCTAGTAAACAGACGCTGGCGAGATGGCTCCTAATGGTAATATCAGAAGCTTATTCTCATGCAGATCTCCCTACTCCGGCTAATGTCTTTGCTCACTCTACACGTAAGGTAGGTCCTTCTTGGGCAGCACAACAGGGTGCTTCAGCAGAACAGATTTGTAAGGCACCCACATGGTCTTCCATAAACACATTCATTAGACATTATGCCTTGGATACTTTTGCCTCTCATGATGCAGACTTCGGGCGAAAGGTCCTCCTGTGTAATCAGGAGTGTCCCCACCACTAAAATTGGCTTTGGGAATCCCAATGTTATCCTGTTGATAATCCTGTGGACCCAGCCAGAGAAATAGACGTTATGGTAAGAACTTACCGTTGATAAAGTGATTTCTCTTATGTCCACAGGTATCCACAGGGATCTCACCCTGACGCACCTGATTTGAGGATCTTGACAATCACTAAACCTCTTCCTTTTTGTATGGAAGGATGTGCATGTGTGTTCTTATCGCCTAAACAGGTCTCTACCTGATGCTCCTGCCTAAATCGCTGTGGAAAGAACTGATTTGAGTCGGTGGGCAGGACTATATGGTGAGGTCCCAATGCATCCTGGGAGGCCAGAAAGCTCGTGACCGTGTTGGTGCCATTTCCGCTGTCGCTCAACCATATCCTGTGGACATAAGAGAAATCACGTTATCAACGGTAAGTTCTTACCATAACACGTGTGTGTGTGTGTGTGTGTGTGTGTGTGTGTGTGTGTGTGTGTGTGTGTGTGTGTGTGTGTGTGTGTGTGTGTGTGTATATATATATAACGGTAAATGAGGTATTAAAAGCGACCACTGGTGCTAGATGATTAAAATAAGGCCAGATACTTATAAGTATAAAAAATAGGTACATAAATTTATTAGATAGCACTAAAACAAAACGGAGTAAAAGATTCTAAGCAAAAAACAAGGGGGTAACATGTAGTCAGCAGGGTAAAACATGTACACAACAAGTTATTTTGCATAAAAAAAGACATGGGATATATACTATAAAAAAGAGAGGGGGGGAATTCTACACATAAAATAACTTTCTTAGTGTATAAAAAACCTTCCCTTAAAAAGTTAAAAAACATACAGAGTAGGAGTAAAAAATATCTTAACAGATATTACAGTCCTGTATAGCCCAGTATATATATAGGATCTGTCTCTAGCATTAGATCACCCCTTGATGAAGTCCAGACAGGACGAAACACGTTGGGTGCTGCCTTGATCATACCTCACTTACCAAAAGTTAAGATATTTTTTACTCCTACTCTGCAAGGCTCTGCACCACTTCTGTTAAGGCCTCTCTATCCTGACGCTGTTGTCTGTTGGCCTCCTGCTGTAGTCTCCAATTTTCCTCCATTGCCACCTGCTGCTGTCTGTTGGCCTCCTGCTGAGCCGCTGTAGCTTGCAGCAAGGCTTTGAGCAGTTCCTCCATGTCGACAGACTTTTCAGGCGGCTTTGTAGCTGCTTTCACCTAGGACATATATCAAATCCTCAGGGCGAGTCTCAGTAACTTCACACTGGGCTGTATCTGCATAAACCACCGTTTTCTGCAGGCCTCACAAAGCTGCTGCTTTCACTTATGCGCAGAACGGCATGCTCGCATTCTCCACCAAGTTGTAACACTGTAAGGGTACAAGGTGCCTTTTCCTGGGGTAAAATGTCAGCACGCAGCAGCTGAGGAACCACACAAGTCCAGTTTCTGGTACAACTGGCCCCAGCCAGTTTTATTATACAGAAAATAAAACAAACACCAAAAGAAAATACCTTGCCTGTCCGGCACTAACTAAACACAAGATGTTCCTAACTATCACTAAACAAAAACACAGAGTTCTCCAGTATACACTGTATAGCTCACTTGTATAAGGAAGCGTGTTTCTCTCACAGAGATCCTGCAGTCTTCCCAGGCAGTCTGCACACATTAATCAGGCTAGAAGCCCTATAAGACTCTTGCACAGCTGAAAGCCCTGATTAGCCCTCTGTGAGGCCAAAGATCCGAACTGGGCCCAATGTCTGGAACTCGCCCTATCTCTCTCTCAGGGCCCTTATCCAGCTTTTTTCAGCAAACTGAAAAGGTTCTAACAAAACAAAAGCATTTTCCTAGAAGTTTTCATTTTCTAAAACATGTAAGAAAAGAACCTGGGACAAACATACCTGCCCTCAAACACTATCCCAGTGTTCTTGTCACTATATATATATATATATATATATATATATATATATATATATACACATACATACACACACACACATATATATATATATATATATATATATATATATATATATATAAAATACACACACACACATATATATATACACTAGATGATTCATCGCTCCCTACAGGCGCTCTTCACACAGTCGTAATGGGCTACGCCACCTTAACCCTTGCACACCCTTTATTATATGGAGTATTACCTCCAATCATAATTGTGTGAGTGGTTAAATATTGCACGGACAAAGGGCGTGCAATGGTTAAGGGGTCGAAGCCCCTTGCAACGGCGTGAACAGCGCACGCAGGGCTTGATAAATCACCTAGTAGGTGCTTTGGTTGGGGGAGTGGCGGGTGTGGGGAAGATGCGGATGGGATCCAGGAGTGCCGCGGGAGGGGGAGGGGCGGTTGCGGTAATGCCGCAGGAGGGGGAGGGCCTGGCGCGGTGGTGCAGCAGGTGGGGGAGGGTGCGTGGGTGCCACGGTTGGGGGTCCGGAGCCACAGCGGGTAGGGGAGGAGCAGTTGCGGGGGTGCCCTGGGTGGGGGAGGGGCGGATGCGGTGATGCGGCGGGTGCAGGGTTGCTGCGAGTGGGGGAGGGGGTCCAGAGCTACCGCGGGTGCTGGAGGGGTTGTGTGTGGGGGTGTCGGGATGGGGCCCGGAGGTACTGTGAGTGGGGGAGGGGCGGGTAATGCTTATCCTGCTTTTCCTCCTGTCAGCAGCTAAGCTGCTGTCCTACCTTTAACAGTGGCTCTCCCGGAGACTCGCACAGCAGCCAATCACTATTGTTAGCGCCAATGTCCCAACGCGCCGCATTACAGGGAAGAAGATGGACTCAACTACAGCTCCAAGCAACCCTAAGGGCCAGGGGGCGTCGCGTGTGCAAGCCGCACTGCTACAGGGGGCGTCGCGTGTGCAAGCCGCACTGCTACAGGGGGCGTCGCGTGTGCAAGCCGCACTGCTACAGGGGGCGTCGCGTGTGCAAGCCGCACTGCTACAGGGGGCGTCGCGTGTGCAAGCCGCACTGCTACAGGGGGCGTCGCGTGTGCAAGCCGCACTGCTACAGGGGGCGTCGCGTGTGCAAGCCGCACTGCCCGTTCACCAGACCCGAATCCAATTGAGCACATCTGGGACATCATGCCTCGCATGTCTCGCTCCATCCACCAACGCTACGTTGCACCACAGACTGTCCAGGAGTTGGCGGATGCTTTAGTCCAGGTCTGGGAGGAGATCCCTCAGGAGACTATCCGCCATCTCATCAGGAGCATGCCCAGGCGTTGTAGGGAGGTCATACAGGCACGTGGAGGCCACACACACTACTGAGCCCCATTTTGACTTGTTTTAAAGGACATTACATCAAAGTTGGATCAGCCTGTAGTGTGTTTTTCCACTTTAATTTTGAGGGTGTCTCCAAATCCAGACCTCCATGGGTTAATAAATTTGATTTCCATTGATAATGTGTGTGTGATTTTGCTGTCAGCACATTCAACTATGTAAAGAACAAAGTATTTAATAAGAATATTACATTCATTCAGAACTAGGATGTGTTATTTTAGTGTTCCCTTTATTTTTTTGAGCAAAAGATAGAGGTCCTATACCAGAGAGGGGTGATTCCTAATGTCCATTAGTTATGACCTCACTTCCTGTACTCATCAACGTTTCGGTGTAGACCACCGTCATCAGGATAGATACACAGCAACACAATCGAATGGTGAACATGAATCACCCCTCTCTGGTATAAATAGGACCTCCAGACTCACTGTTGTTATCCCCATGATGAAGTCCAACTATTGACGGACGAAACGCGTCGGGACGCTTTGCAGATATCCAATTTATGGACAGATAAGCTTTATATGTTTTTATTTCTTGTACGTGTGTCATTCAGCCATTCTTATATTATTGTATTAAATTTATGTTTTTACATTTTACACTGATGTGGCTAAGAAATATTTACTAATGGGAATTTGCTAAATCCCTAATGATGCCGCTCTGATCCAGACAGTGTATATGCGATATGTTTTATGAATAGTACACACTATGTTTTGCTTTGTTTTTATTTCCATGTACTGAATTCAAATGAAGGATGACAGATCATTGCATATCTAAATCAGATAAGTGATCAAGTCAAACCTACCACCTCACCTATCCGTGTTCACCTTTTATAGATTTTAAAAAACACATTTTGGCGCTTGTGTTCTCCTCTTCTTATATTCACCTTTATGTGTCTAACAAACACAAATTTCTGTTTCATAAGCTGCCACTCAAAGAAATATTGAGACGTGTTATATGCTAGAATTAGGTGTTTCTATGTAATTTTCTCCACTTCTCTACATATCTATATATCTATATATCTATATCTATATATATCTCTATATATATATATCTCTCTATATATATATCTCTATATATATATATATATATATCTCTCTCTCTCTCTCTATATATATATATATATATATATATATCTCTATATATATATATATATATATATCTCTATATATATATCTCTATATATATAAATCTCTATATATCTCTCTCTCTATATATATATATATATATATATATATATATATATATATATATAGAGATATATAGAGATATATATATATATAGAGGTCCTCTGATGAAGTCCTGGTGACGAAACCGGTAGGGGCGTGGCTTATGGATGGACGCTGAACAAGGCAACAAGCAGTGGTGAATCCATCTTGTATCTTTGATTTTCAAACGAATGTATCAGCGGTGATTATACCGCCATCTTTGGTACGCTTACATTTTTAGACCTGTGTTTTATGATGTGTCAATAAATTGTCATCTTGCAATGCACTATTGGCGCCCCCCATTATTCTATCTTCGATAGATAGATAGATAGATAGATAGATAGATAGATAGATAGATAGATAGATATTATTATTTTTTTCTTTATTTTCTTCCTATATTATGTGTGTATTTTATTTATTTGTGTGTTGTTTTTTCTCCTTGGAGGCTTTGTTAGTTATCCAACACATACATGTTTGCTCGCTGTGTGTTGTGTGTGTCACATTCTGAGAGCACACCAAACATACAGCGGTGCACAGAACTCCCATGCATACTATACTCTCTACAAGAATCACACTGTGACCTGCATGGAGCTACGGCCACTTGTGGACAGTGCGGCACGCCATAGTAATGGCTTACAGAAGGAAGTCTCTTTCTTGAAGAGGACTAGGTGTTATCATGACTATGTACGTATTGTAATTTCTCTAACGTCCTAGTGGATGCTGGGGACTCCGTAAGGACCATGGGGAATAGACGGGATCCGCAGGAGACTGGGCACTCTAAAGAAAGATTTAGTACTACCTGGTGTGCACTGGCTCCTCCCTCCATGCCCCTCCTCCAGACCTCAGTTAGAATCTGTGCCCGGCCAGAGCTGGGTGCACTTTAGTGAGCTCTCCTGAGCTTGCTAATAAGAAAGTATTTTAGTTAGGTTTTTTATTTTCAGAGAGATCTGCTGGCAACAGACTCTCTGCTACGTGGGACAGGGGAGAGAAGCAAACCTACTAACTGCGGCTAGGTTGCGCTTCTTAGGCTACTGGACACCATTAGCTCCAGAGGGATCGAACACAGGACCTGACCTTGTCGTCCGTTCCCGGAGCCGCGCTGCCGTCCCCCTCGCAAAGCCAGAAGTCAGAAGCCGGCAGAAGCAAGAAGACATCGAAATCGGCGGCAGAAGACTCCTGTCTTCACATGAGGTAGCGCACAGCACTGCAGCTGTGCGCCATTGCGCCCACACTACCCACACACTCCGGTCACTGTAGGGTGCAGGGCGCAGGGGGGGGCGCCCTGGGCAGCAATTAGGATACCTCTTGGCAAAATGACACATATATACAGCTGGGCACTGTATATATGTACGAGCCCCCGCCATTTTATTACACAGACCCGGGACAGAAGCCCGCCGCTGAGGGGGCGGGGCCTTCTTCCTCAGCACTAACCAGCGCCATTTTCTCTTCACAGCTCCGCTGAGAGGAAGCTCCCCAGGCTCTCCCCTGCAGTATCAAGGTAGAAAAAGGGTAAAAAGAGAGGGGGGGCACATAAATTTAGGCGCAAAATTATTATAAACAGCAGCTACTGGGAAAACACTAAAGTTACTGTGTAATTCCTGGGTTAATAGCGCTGGGGTGTGTGCTGGCATACTCTCTCTCTGTCTCCCCAAAAGGCCTTGTGGGGTCCTGTCCTCAATTAGAGCATTCCCTGTGTGTGTACTGTGTGTCGGTACGTGTGTGTCGACATGTTTGACGAGGACGGTTACGTGGAGGCAGAACAAGTGCAAGTGACTGTGGTGTCGCCGCCGACGGCGCCGACACCTGATTGGATGGATCTGTGGAAGGTGTTAAATGATAATGTAAGCTCCTTGCATAAAAGGTTGGATAATCAGTCAGGGTCTCAACCCGTGTCTGATTCTGCAGCTCGGAGGCCGTCAGGGTCTCAAAAGCGCCCACTATCCCAGTTGGTTGACACAGATGTCGACATGGATTCTGACTCCAGTGTCGATGACGATGAGGCAAAGTTGCAGCCTAAAATGACTAAAGCCATCCGATACATGATTATGGCTATGAAGGATGTATTGCACATACCGGAAGAAAACCCTGTCCCTGACAAAAGGGAGAGAGAATTGACAGCATAGGAAAGGAATGAGTTAAACATCTTGTGAGGGGTGGACCTAGATGGAAGGAAAGTACAGCCCTTGGGAAAAAGGGGAGGGTTAGTATATATAGGGAAGGATAGGCCATTTTGTTTCTCTCTTGTTGGTGAAATTGCCTTTGAGTGGGTGAGTGCTGCATAGCAGGCTTCCCAACTGTTATTGTGCTTTCCCCTGGGGCCTCATTGAATTTTTCTAGAAGCTCTCCCCTGCATTCCTCCTCTGCCCTGCACCATGACTGCCCGCCCTCACCGTTCCGCCGGGGTCCCAGCTCGATACCGCACATCTGGCGGTGGGGCTGGACCCGGGGAAGGGGTGGATGGCCTGGGGGACGGGGCCCCGCGCCCGGGGCCCCAACAGGCTCGGGCAGGGCCGCGGCGGTCCGGGTCAGCCTTGTCGCTGGGGACCAGGCCGGCTTTGACGGAAGGGCACGAGCGGCGTTCGCGCACATGCGCGCGCAGCACGTCTCTCTGTCTCCCCAACTCGCTCCCCTGGAGCCGGAATCCAACGGCTTGCGGGGGAGGAGGGGGGACAGGGAAGGGGTTAGTGGCCGCAGGGCTGCTGCGGGCGCTAACCGGCCTCGCCGCAGCTCCCTCCCAGTGGGCGGAGGTGGCTCCGGTCTGCAGGGGGAGGGGGCGGGTGTTGGCTCGGAGAGCGAGGGCAGCGCTGGCACCGACGGCCAGTCCCTCGGTAGAGGCGGAGTTTGGTGGGGGACCGGTTCGCAGTGGGTCAGGGGCGTCCCCTTTTCCCCACCAGGGCGGACGGGTCGGCAGACGTCGGGGTCCCGGATGACGCATGTCGGGGGTCATCCGGGTAGGCGCGCGCGGGCCCCGGCTGGGGGTACCGAGAGATCCGGCGCCGCGTTTTGGGGCGGTCAGGGCCCCTCCGGAACGCTGGCGTCGGCTCTGGCCACGGTGGTGGCGGCGTTAGGGCCGCTGGCTGCGGCTGCATCACCGGGGGTAGCGGCAAGCTCCGACGCGCCCGCGATGGAAGGCGGGTCCGGAGTGCGGTCAGCTTCAGCGGCGCAGCGGATCGCCCGCACCTGCAGGGAGCTGGGGGCGGCCGCCGCGGACCTGGATCATTGTCTGGGACAGGACGGGCAGGGACGCGCGGCGGAGACAACCCCCTCACGAGTTGCTCGGCATGCGCCGCGGTTGCTTCCTGGGTCTTTCGCCCCTTTCTCTCCTGCAGGGGATCGCGGCGAAGTGGAGATGGTGGAGTCCGAGGAAGAAGACGTCGGTTTTGCCACGCCGGAGGATTCCGTGTCGGTGCAGTCGACGGGGTCAGGTGTTACAGTCGCTAGCGGGCTCCTCCACGAGCTCCAGTTCTCGCAGCTTTTCCTCTTCCTCCTCTCCCTCTTCTCTGTCGTCACAGGCGTCCAAAGTCAGTAGTACGACTAGGGCGAAGAAGCGGGCGACTAAATTCGCCAAGAGGGCAGCAGAAGAGGCGCAAGCGGCTTAGCGAGGAAGCTCGCAGGGCCAAGAAACGCCGCGATTTGCCCGGGGTTGTTCGCTGCGACTACACTGCAGTAATGCGGGGGCTGCGGGATAGCTGCCGTAGGAAGATTCGCAGGGGGGACTTCGTTGATGTGTTTGTCTTGACGAAGGAAGCGAAGAAGGAGTATAAGTCGGCGGCAGCAAAGAAGGGCATCGGGGCCGAGGCCTTCCGTACCTTCGATAACTGGCTGGCCGGTTTTTGGGTCTTCGCGGCGTGTTACCTGGAGGACAGGCCGGACGAGCACATGAACATCATTCGGTACCTGCATCTCATACACGACATGCAGCGCACATCTTCGGGCTCGGAGTGGCCTAGGTATGACCAGGAATTCAGGGAGAAGCAGGACGGTTTGCTGGTCATGGACTTTGGGTTCAAAGACGTCGAGGTCTGGCTCAAAGTCACTCGGGCTTCGCAGCAGGCGGAGGAGCCCCGGAAACCGGGGGCGGACGGGCACCGCGCAGGGTCGTCCGCCCAAGGGACCGCCGCGGACGGCGGATCGGCCAAACCGGGTAGGTCGGCCGTCCGTGCAGGGGGGCGGGCCGCCACAAAAGGAAAATGTTTCGCGTTTAACAACGCGGCCTGTTCCTTCGGCAAGCAGTGTCGTTTTCGACACTCGTGCTTGCACTGCGGCGGATCCCATCCAGCCTCCTCCTGCTTCAAAGGCAGTCGTCAAGGTGCCCGTGGGTAAGCAAACTTATCCCAGGCAGGCCGCGGGCGGGAGCGCTCCGCAGAGCTCCAACGCCAATTAATTTAGAGACGATGGGCAAGTGGTTAGATTGGTATCCAAATAGGGCGGATGCGAAATTTCTGTTTTCCGGTTTTAGTTTTGGTTTTCGCTTGCCTGTTGCGAGCGAGGTGTCGGTTCGGGCCCAGCGGAACCTCCAGTCTGCCCGAGCCTTGCCGTTGGTGCTGAGGGAGAAAGTGGATAAGGTGGTCAGGTTGGGCAGGATGGAGGGACCGTTCATCTCACCCCCGGTGGAAGGTTTGGTCATCTCTCAAGTGGGGGTGGTTCCCAAGAAGACTCCAGGCGCTTTCCGGCTCATTCAGCATCTTTCTTACCCGTCGGGGGCGTCGGTCAATGACGCAATACCGCCGGCTCATTGCTCGGTGGTGTATCAGTCGTTTGACGAGGCGTTGGAGATGGTCCGCAGTTACGGGACTGGGGCCCTCATGGCTAAGATTGATGTTGAATCCGCTTTTCGGTTGCTGCCGTTACATCCGGACTCATTCCGTTTTATGGGTTTCCGGATTGGAGCGGAGTATTTCATCGACAAATGTTTGCCGATGGGATGTTCCGTTTCATGCTCGTTTTTCGAGCGGTTTAGCACGTTTCTACATTGGTGCGTGGAGTCTTCGTCAGGGGGTCACGGGGTCGCCCATTACCTCGATGACTTCCTGTGTGCGGGTCCGGCATATTCTGCACGGTGCGGCGACTTGCTTTTCAGCATCCGAGCGCTGTTTTTCCACTTCGGCGTTCCCATGGCCGAGGAGAAAACAAAGGGCCCGGCCTCCTGTTTGTCCTTTTTGGGGATTGAGATTGACACAGTGGCAGGATCGTGTCGGCTGCCTCGGGACAAGGTGGTGAAGCTCCGCGACGCTATTTGCCGGTTCGAGGGGTCGCGTAAGGTCACACTGCGGCAGGCGCAGTCCTTGCTGGGCATGTTGAACTTTGCTTGTCGGGTAATCCCGATGGGCAGGGTTTTCTGCCGGAAGCTAGAAAGGGCGACTGCGGGGTGTGCCAGACCACACCATTTTGTGCGATTGTCCTCAGAGATTAAGAGGGATTTGGCGGTATGGGCCTCGTTCCTGGAGGACTTCAACGGGGTGTGTATATGGCAGGCTCCAATGGTGGACAGCGCTAGGTTGCAGCTGTTCACCGACGCAGCGGGTGCCTCTGGATTCGGTTGCTATCTGGAGGGATCTTGGTGCGCGGCCTCGTGGCCGGCGGAATGGCATCGCGAAGGTTTAAGTAAGGACCTTTTGCTTCTGGAGCTTTTCCCCATTATGGTGGCGCTGGAGGTCTGGGGCGATCGGCTGGCTCATCGCAGCATCTTGTTTAGATGTGACAATCTGGGCGTGGTGCATGCGATAAATAACCAGAGGGCGAAGTCGCTGGTCGTCCTGCGGGTGCTGGGGCGGTTGCTGTTGACATGCCTGCGTCGGAAGGTGTGGTTCCGCGCGCAGCATGTACCTGGGCTGGAGAACGGGATTGCCGATGCTTTGTCACAAGGGCAGTGGGAAAGGTTTTGTTTGTTGGCACCCGAGGCCGAAGAGCATGTGTCAGATTACGTTTGGTCTGTGTCCCCGGAGGGGGCGCTAGTGGGTCAGTGGAGGTGGAAGGAAGGAAACGAGGAGGTTGAATAACGTTCCTGCGCATGAGCGCAATGGTATTTTTATTAGGCAGATGTTATAACAGTTATTGCAGCAGAAATAATAATAACAGGTGGAAAAAGTCAATCACTCAGTAATGAATCTGAAAGTCTATGGCAAAGGAATGATAAATGAATTTGAGAAATAATATCCGGAATATAAATCAGAAGAACAAATGTCTTATGGGAATGGTTCTGGCTTGGAAACCAGTGCAGGGTTAAAAACGGAAACTAAGGCAGTAGATGAAATGGCAAACCTGAGCATAAGCAGGAGACCAACTCACAGTGCAGGTGATGAGGCACTGGCAGCAGCAAGCTGTGTCACAGGTGGAGGAATGAACGCACCTGGAGTTTAGTCTTCAACTGCAGGCTGAAGCACACAAGGTGGTGATGAGTGTGAGGCCTTATGCAGGTTGCAGGTGTTGCTGAGCCTTGAAGTTCCACGGGAAGAATGCAGAGTAACCAGGAGTATAATGTTCTTAGCAGAGAACCAGGAACCGATCCTTTCATGTAGGTCGCAGATAGACACAAAGTCCAGGATGCCTGTGAACTGAACCGGTAGCCTCCTATATACCCCATGGTGTGCAGGGATTGGATGAGTGCAGGAAAGGTGGGTGCGGCCACGCACCGGATTGGCCGCAGCATACTGACCATTGCAGACTGTCATGGCGGCGCCCACGCCGCGGCCCAGCGGGGACGCGGCGCACTACACGCCCGCTGTCTCAGCAGTGCCCACAGGATCCTGACGATGCCCCATGGCAGGGGCACAGGCGACAGGTGACCGCAGGGAGCCAGGACGGAGTCCGCAGCGGCGGACGGATGTCAGCCTGGTAAGTCGATTCCTGACAGTACCCCCTCCTTTAGGGGTGGACACCGAACACCCACGTGGCTTGGAGGGATGAGTGCTGTGGAAAACACGGACCAACCTAGGAGCATGGACATCAGATGAATTCACCCAGCTCCTCTCCTCTGGGCCATAACCGCACCAATCGACCAGGTACTGGAGACGTCCATACCGGCAACGGGAGTCCAGAATCTTGTTGATCTCAAATTCCACGCCCCGCTGAGTTCGGATCTTGGGACCTGCTGGAAGAGTATTCTGAAAGCGGTTTAGGACTAAAGGTCTGAGGAGAGAAATGTGAAAGGCATTAGGTATACGAAGTGAAGATGGTAATTTCAACTTGTAAGCCACTGGGTTGATGACACTCTCAATAGGGTAAGGACCAATGAAGCGTGGTGCAAACTTCATGGATGGGACCCTGAGACGAAGGTTGCGGGTTGACAACCAAACCTTGTCCCCAGGTTTCAAATGGGGAACTGCACGTCTCTTGCGGTCGGCAAAGACCTTGTATCGACTGGAGGCTTTTTTGAGGGAAACATGAATTCTTTTCCAAATGGAAGAAAACTGGGTCAGAGCAGTAGTGGCAGCAGGAACATCCATATGAGGGAGTTCTTGAAATTCAGGTACACGGGGATGTTGCCCATATACTGCGAAGAATGGTGTCGTCTCAGAAGCAGTATGATATCGAAAGTTATGGGCAAACTCGGCCCATGGTAGCAGATTGAACCAATCATCCTGGGAAGATGACACATATAACCTTAAAAAAGTCTCAAGTTCTTGATTGACTCTCTCTGTCTGCCCATTCGTCTGAGGATGGTATGATGACGAGAATTTTAATTTAACCTGCATGGCAGAACAGAGGGCTCTCCAAAACCTCGCTACAAACTGTACCCCCCGATCAGATATTATTTCAGAGGGTAAACCATGTAAGCGGAAGATCTCTTGTAGGAAGATCTGTGCAAGTTTCGGGGCAGAAGGGAGACCCTGGAGAGGAACGAAATGAGCCATTTTGGTGAATCTGTCTACTACAACCCAAATGGTATTATGTCCCTGAGACGGAGGAAGGTCAGTGATAAAATCCATGGATAAATGAGACCAAGGACGACTAGGGACAGACAAGGGTTGTAACTGACCTGCTGGAGATTGACGAGGAGTCTTGTGCTGCACACATTTAGGACAGGATGCCACGAAATCCTGGATGTCCTCTTTCATCTTTGGCCACCAATAAGACGCAGAAAGGAACTTGAACGTCTTCAGGACACCAGGATGACCAATGAACTTAGATTGATGGGCCCAAGATAGTAACTTGGGACGGAGCTCTGGGGAAACAAAAGTCTTACCAGGAGGAGGAGCTGGGGAGACTTGAGAGGCAGCGAAAACCACGGGACTCAGGATGGAATGTGGCACAGAGTCAGATGTTCCTTCTTCAGATTCCATGGATCGGGATAATGCATCGGCTTTCACATTCTGTGAACCTGGGCGGAAATGAAGCTTAAAATTAAAACGTGAGAAAAACATAGCCCACCTGGACTGGCGAGGGTTAAGGCACTGGGCTGCTTTTAGATAAAGCAAGTTCTTATGATCCGTGAAGATGTTAAACGGATGTTTGGCCCCTTCTAGGAGATATCTCCATTCCTCGAGAGCCAGCTTGATTGCCAGTAACTCTTGATCTCCCACGGAGTAGTTAGCTTCTGCAGGAAGAAACTTGCGAGAATAGAATCCACACGGGTGGACTTTCCCATCAGATCCCTTCTGGGAGAGAACAGCACCTACCCCAACTGTAGAGGCGTCTACCTCCAACTCGAATGGTCTGTCAACATCTGGCTGTGACAGCACTGGAGCAGACATAAAGGCTAGCTTGATTTTCCGGAAAGCTGCCAAGGCTTCTTCTGACCAGTTGGAATGATCTGCCCCTTTCCGAGTCAGGTTGGTAATAGGAGCGATGAGAGTGGAGAATCCTCGAATAAATTTTCTATAATAGTTGGCGAAACCCAGGAACCGTTGGATAGATTTGAGGGAATTTGGAATGGACCAGTTGGCAATGGCTTCCAATTTTGTTGGGTCCATCTGAAGATCCGATCCGGAAATTATATAACCCAGGAAGGGTATAGAGGGAACTTCAAAGGTGCATTTAGATAGTTTCCCGTAGAGACGGTTCTCACGAAGACGTCGGAGAACTTCACAGACTTGTAGGCGATGAGATGGAAGGTCTTGAGAAAAAATAAGAATATCATCCAAGTAGACAACGAGGTACTTATACAGAACATCTCGAAAAATCTCATTCACAAAGTGTTGGAATACCGCTGGAGCATTACTCAACCCAAATGGCATTACCAGGTATTCATAATGGCCATCTCGAGTGTTGAAAGCTGTTTTCCACTCGTCACCACTCCGGATTCTGATGAGATTATAGGCACCGCGGAGATCTAACTTGGTGAAGATGCGGGCCCCCTTAACTCTATCAAAAAGTTCGGTAATGAGTGGTAAAGGATAACTATTCTTGATGGTAATGTCATTGAGACCCCGATAGTCAATGCATGGACGCAGTCCTCCATCCTTCTTTTTGACAAAGAAGAAACCTGCACCAGCGGGTGATGATGACGGACGGATGAATCCTTTCTGAAGATTTTCTCTGATGTAATTACTCATCGCCTCTGTCTCAGGAACAGATAAAGGGTAGGTGCGCCCTCTAGGTGGCTTCTTGCCAGGGAGGAGATCGATGGGACAATCCCATTCCCTATGGGGCGGCAGGATATCAGCAGCCTTTTCACAGAAGACGTCTGCGAAGTCTTGATAAGCTGCTGGAAGACTTAACTGTGGCTTTACTTCGGTAGACTTAATAGGACACACTTGGGCTAAGCAGGATTGATGACAGTGTGAACCCCATGAGGTAAGCTGCAACGTTGTCCAGTCGAACTGTGGGTTATGTAGCTGGAGCCAAGGCATACCCAAGACAATCTCCTGGGTGGCTTGAGGGATGACCAGGAACTTGATCAGTTCCGAATGGAGAAATCCAACTCCCAGAACCACTGGGGTAGTTTGATGTGAAATGTTCCCCTTAGAGATTCTACTACCATCCACAGCAGTAATGTATACAGGACAAGAAAGTTCACAGGTAGACAGACGAAACTTATCTACCGCAGCTTGGGTGATAAAATTTCCTGCAGCACCGCAGTCCACTAATGCTGACGCAGACTGGAGCCCAACGGAAGTTTCTAGCGTCACTGGAAGAATGAGGTCTTGTTGAGAAGGAGCTTGACTGAGAGATCCTAACTTGACTCCTCCCTTACAAGTCAGGATCTGGCGTTTCCCGAACGCATCGTGCAGGAGTTAATTTGATGGCCCGCAGCAGCACAGTATAGGCAGAGCCTCTCCCGTATTCTTCTTGCCCGCTCTTCAGGAGATAGGCGGGACCTATTAATCTGCATAGGCTCGTCAGAAGAGGGAGACTGGAACTGTACAGGAGGTATGAACCTCGGTCTGCGAGACTCACTCCGAGCGCGTTCATTATTGCGTTCGCGGATGCGAGAGTCCAGCTTAATACATAGGGAGATCAAATCAGGCAGTTGAACAGGTATGTCACGAGTTGTCAGTTCGTCCTTGATCCGATCCGAGAGTCCGTGCCAGAAGGCTGCTACCAGAGCTTGGTTGTTCCACTGGATCTCTGCAGCCAACGTCTGGAACTGGATGACATATTGTCCCATGCTTCGGTTACCTTGACGTAGTTGGATCAGGTCTGCTGAAGCTGATGTAGCACGACCAGGTTCGTCAAAGATTCGTCTAAAGGTTGACACGAAGTCTGAGTAGTTGTTGATCAGAGGGTCGGCACGTTCCCACAGAGGAGACACCCAACTCAGAGCGGAACCAGAGAGCAAGGAAATAATGTAGGCAACCTTGGACCTTGGTGTAGGAAAGTTATGTGGCAATAACTCAAATTGTATTTCACACTGATTGAGAAAGCCACGGCATAGTTTAGGACTGCCATCATATTTGCTCGGCACGGGCAGGTGCAGACGTGACACTGGAGCTGAAGCAGCCGACGTAGAAGAATTTATAGCACTGGCAGGTGCTGGAGTAACTGGAGCAGGAGGTGAGAGTACACTCGGCAGGGATTGCTGCAGTGTATCCAATCGGGAGGACATCCCTTGCAGGAAGTGAAGCATCTGCTGCTGCGCAACCTCTTGACCATCCAGACGGGAGACCAGATCTTGCAAGGCCTCTGACCCCACACTCCGTCCACCATCCGAGTCCATCGATCCTGGACTTACTGTCAGATTACGTTTGGTCTGTGTCCCCGGAGGGGGCGCTAGTGGGTCAGTGGAGGTGGAAGGAAGGAAACGAGGAGGTTGAATAACGTTCCTGCGCATGAGCGCAATGGTATTTTTATTAGGCAGATGTTATAACAGTTATTGCAGCAGAAATAATAATAACAGGTGGAAAAAGTCAATCACTCAGTAATGAATCTGAAAGTCTATGGCAAAGGAATGATAAATGAATTTGAGAAATAATATCCGGAATATAAATCAGAAGAACAAATGTCTTATGGGAATGGTTCTGGCTTGGAAACCAGTGCAGGGTTAAAAACGGAAACTAAGGCAGTAGATGAAATGGCAAACCTGAGCATAAGCAGGAGACCAACTCACAGTGCAGGTGATGAGGCACTGGCAGCAGCAAGCTGTGTCACAGGTGGAGGAATGAACGCACCTGGAGTTTAGTCTTCAACTGCAGGCTGAAGCACACAAGGTGGTGATGAGTGTGAGGCCTTATGCAGGTTGCAGGTGTTGCTGAGCCTTGAAGTTCCACGGGAAGAATGCAGAGTAACCAGGAGTATAATGTTCTTAGCAGAGAACCAGGAACTCAGGAGAGACAGGAACCGATCCTTTCATGTAGGTCGCAGATAGACACAAAGTCCAGGATGCCTGTGAACTGAACCGGTAGCCTCCTATATACCCCATGGTGTGCAGGGATTGGATGAGTGCAGGAAAGGTGGGTGCGGCCACGCACCGGATTGGCCGCAGCATACTGACCATTGCAGACTGTCATGGCGGCGCCCACGCCGCGGCCCAGCGGGGACGCGGCGCACTACACGCCCGCTGTCTCAGCAGTGCCCACAGGATCCTGACGATGCCCCATGGCAGGGGCACAGGCGACAGGTGACCGCAGGGAGCCAGGACGGAGTCCGCAGCGGCGGACGGATGTCAGCCTGGTAAGTCGATTCCTGACAGCATGGTTTTCATTGTCCCGGTTATGTTTGGCAGGTGATCGGGCCGGACTGGAGGGTCTAGCGTTGCGGTCCGTCGCGCCAACCACGCTTAAGGCTCACAGACAAGCTTGGAGCGAGTGGGAGGAGTTTGTTCGAGGACGAAATCAACAAGGTAAGAGCGGGCATCGGATGATGCTTTCTTTTATTTGGCAGCTGTATGTTTCGGGTAGGTCCAGAGCGGTGGTATCCCGGTACTTGGCTGGTATTTCGTTTTTCAGCAAAATAAAGGGCGTCCCCGACATGACGAAAAGTGGGATTCTGCTGAAAACGATGAAAGGATGGGCGCGAGTCGCGCCGACGCCGCCTGACAGGAGGCGGCCCATTGATGCTGCCTTGCTGCCGGCTGTCATCAGGGCGGTTGGAGGTGTCGCGTCGTCCATGTTTGAGTCGCTGTTGTTCAGTTTGGCGTTCTCAATGGCTTACCACGGGGCCTTTAGGGTTTCGGAATTGGTAGCGCCTTCTAAGCAAGCAGATTCGCGCATGCTTGTCGGGGACGTGGTGGTGGGTGACAGGTCCTTGCTTTGCAGATTGCGTCGCTCTAAGACGGACCAAGTGGGGAGAGGTCGATGGGTCACCCTGGTTCCGGCACTTGAAGAGAGCATTTGCCCAGTAAGGTTGGCAGTGCAGTATGAGGCAGTACGGCCCGACGGTCGGGGGTCATGGCTGCTGCATTATGACGGGCTGCCGATGACGAAGTATCAATTTCGTTGGATGCTGGGTCGCTGTCTTGCGAGCTTGGGCCTTCCACCCGCTGCGTTCGGGACGCATTCCTTCCGCATAGGGGCTGCGACGTCGGCGGGATTTTCCATGGCTGAGATCCAGGCAGTGGGGCGATGGAAGTCGTCAAGTTACAGACGGTATATTCGCCCCGTTGCATGAGATGTCGGCTCGTGCGTGCTTTTGTTCAATTACAGTTGTTTAATCATGTTGTTACAGTTCAGTACGTTATGGTGTTGTGCGTTTGTTTGTCTTCCCGTTTTTATCCTACTCAGGGATTAGCTACTCGCCGTTGCTGGCATGAGCCGGCAGCGGGGGTCTGGAGTTATTTTGCGATTTTTTGCCTGACTTGACGGACTGAATTCTAATCCACAATTCGGCTAATCTGTTCTAATCAGAGTCCCTCAGCAGGTCTTTACGCTTTCACCTCCAGCTGAGTTTCTTACATGCTTTACCCCTTTTTTTACCCCCCCCGTTTATTTTCTTAATTTTGTTTTAATCTTTCCCATTTGTGTGTTCATGTTCTGCTTCAAATTGGCTGGAAGCTCGTGCAGATCGGCTAGGCCGTGACTTCTGCAATATACGGAACAAAATTTTTCTTTTTGGTAGATCCTTCAGGTTAGCGCACTTACTAAACTATGGTATAGATTTAGTAACCAATTTTACCCCTTTCCTCCTCTTCAGGTTGGTTTGCTGATGAATTGACCGTTTGGGTGGTGGGCCACTCGTATGTTTTTTGGGCCGCAAAGTTTTTAGCCTCGGCGGGGGCTCAGCGGTTTCCTAGGGCTCAGGGAGTTAGATGGCTTGGTTGGCGAGGAATGCTGTGGAAAGATCTGAGGAATAGACTAGTCAGGCCAGCAAGCATGGAGTTCCTAGAGTACTGGTTGTCCATCTAGGTGGCAACGATCTAGGGAAGACGACATCTTTGGAGCTGCAGTGTGCCATGATACAGGATCTGGCAAGTGTGGCCGCAGCATGGACCAATTGTGCATTGGTTTTCTCCCTGATAGTGCCAAGGTTGAGTTGGCGAGGGGTAGCGGATGGTCGCCTGATGGATGAGGCCAGAAAGAAGGTGAATGGGGCGGTGGCGAAGTGGGTGCTGTCCCACGGAGGCAAGGTAGTTCGCCACCCTAGGATTCGGTTCCGAGACAGTCACCTTCTTCGGCCTGATGGTGTGCATCTATCCAATGAGGGGATGATGTTTTTCCTGGAGGATCTGTTCCTAGTGTTGCAGGAGTTAGGGTGAGGTTATGGTGGCGGTGCGAAGACTCTGGGGAGGAGTCTTTCGCTGTTGGCGGAAAAGAACGGCAGTTTGTAGTTGTATGGTAAGCTGTAGTGATTTACAGTTTGATGTGGTTTAGGTGCACTCACCTCCATCGACTTATTGGCCGCTCGACCACCCGACTGGGAGGCAGCGGTATGGGCACCCATCAGGGTGGGTAGTCACTGTGGGGGTTGAGCTAGCACCTATTACCGTTTTGATAGTTTGTAGTTAAATTAAGATGGTTTTGATTTTAGCATTTTAAGGTTAGCATCAGTTTAATAGAGCCGTTCTTTTTTCTGCCACCATATGCCGGATGAATCGGCATTTTAACAAAGTTTTCATTTACAGGTTTGCTAGGGTTAGGGTCAAATAAATAGCTAGCAATTTTTCTGCCAAATTCAAGTCTCCGTGTCTTTATTTCTTGGTATTAGAGGTAACGAATGCTTTACTTAGAAGGAAGGGGTCCACCAAATGTCACTAGGATGTTTAGGTATATATGTATGGGGAGAAAAAGCAAGAGGTGACTTTTCCCCCTTCACATGAGTTAAATGAATTACGTGAAAAAGCATGGGATTCCCCCGATAAGAAAGTGCTGATTTCCAAAAGGTTACTTATGGCGTACCCTTTCCCGCCAACGGACAGGATGCCCTGGGAATCCTCCCCTATGGTAGATAAACCTCTGTCTGTCTGTCTTTGCCCAGTTTTGTTCTATAATTGTTGTTCTAATTGTAAAGCGCAACGGAATATGCTGCGCTATATAAGAAACTGCTAATAAATAAATAAATAAATAAATAAATAAAAAGGTGGCCCTGCCGTCACAGGAGACGGCCGCCCTAAAGGATCCTGCAGATAGGAAGCAAGAAAGTATCCTGAAGTCTGTTTATGCACACTCAGGTACTATACTGAGGCCGGCTATTGCGTCGGCCTGGATGTGTAGTGCTGTAGCAGCATGGACAGATAATCTGTCTGAGGAAATGGATACCTTAGACAAGGATACCATTTTACGGACCCTGGGGCATATAAAAGACGCTGTCCTATATATGAGGGATGCCCAGAGAGACATTTGCCTATTGGGCTCTAGAATAAATGCAATGTCAATTTCTGCCAGAAGGGTCCTGTGGACTCGGCAATGGACAGGTGATGCAGACTCCAAAAGGCACATGGAGGTGTTACCTTACAAGGGTGAGGAATTGTTTGGGGACGGTCTCTCGGACCTAGTTTCCACAGCTACGGCTGGGAAGTCAAACTTTTTCCATATATTCCCTCACAGCCTAAGAAAGCACTGTATTACCAAATGCAGTCCTTTCGATCACAGAGAAGCAAGAAGGTCAGAGGTGCGTCCTTTCTTGCCAGAGGCAGGGGTAGAGGAAAGAAGCTGCACAATACAGCTAGTTCCCAGGAACAGAAGTCCTCCCCGGCTTCCACTAAATCCACCGCATGACGCTGGGGCTCCACAGGAGCCAGGAGCGGTGGGGGCGCGTCTCCGAAATTTCAGCCACCAGTGGGTTCGCTCACAGGTGGATCCCTGGGCTATACAGATTGTGTCTCAGGGATACAAGCTGGAATTCGAAGTGATGCCCCCTCACAGTTTCCTCAAATCGGCTCTGCCAGCTTCCCCCATAGAGAGGGAAGTAGTGTTAGCGGCAATTCACAAGTTATATCTCCAGCAGGTGGTGGTAAAGGTTCCCCTCCTTCAACAAGGAAGAGGATACTATTCCACAATGTTTGTGGTACCGAAACCAGACGGTTCGGTCAGACCCATATTGAATTTAAAATCCCTGAACATTTATCTGAAAAGATTCAAGTTCAAAATGGAATCGCTCAGAGCGGTCATTGCAAGCCTGGAAGAGGGGGATTTTATGGTGTCTCTGGGCATCAAGGATGTGTACTTGCATGTCCCCATTTATCCACCTCATCAGGAGTACCTCAAGTTTGTGGTACAGGACTGTCATTACCAATTCCAGACGTTGCCGTTTGGCCTGTCCACGGCACCGAGAATATTTACCAAGGTGATGGCGGAAATGATGGTGCTCCTTCGGAAGCAAGGGGTTACGATTATCCCATACTTGGACGATCTCCTCATAAAGGCGAGGTCCAGGGAGCGGTTGCTGATCAGTGTAGCACTCACTCGGGAAGTGTTGCAACAGCACGGCTGGATTCTGAATATTCCAAAGTCGCAGCTGATTCCTACGACGCGTCTGCCCTTCCTGGGCATGATTCTGGACACAAACCAGAAAAGGGTGTTTCTCCCGGAGGAGAAGGCTCAGGAGCTCGTGACGCTGGTCAGAGGCCTCCTAAAACCAAAACAGGTATCGGTGCATCACTGCACGCGTGTCCTGGGAAAGATGGTGGCGTCATACGAAGCCATTCCCTTCGGCAGGTTCCATGCGAGGATTTTTCAGTGGGATCTGTTGGACAAGTGGTCCGGATCGCATCTTCAGATGCATCGGCTGATCACCCGGTCCCCCAGGGCCAGGGTGTCTCTTCTGTGGTGGCTGCAAAGTGCTCACCTCCTCGAGGGCCGCAGGTTCGGCATACAGGACTAGGTCCTGGTGACCACGGATGCAAGCCTCCGAGGATGGGGGGCAGTCACTCAAGCCAGAAACTTTCAGGGGCTGTGGTCAAGTCAGGAGACTTGTCTGCACATCAACATCCTGGAACTAAGGGCCGTATACAACGCCCTGAGTCAAGCGGAGCCTCTGCTTCAAAACCAACCAGTGCTGATTCAGTCAGACAACATCACGGCAGTGGCCCATGTAAACCGCCAGGGCGGCACAAGAAGCAGGGTGGCAATGGCAGAAGCCACCAGGATTCTTCGTTGGGCGGAGAATCACGTACTAGCACTGTCAGCAGTGTTCATTCCGGGAGTGGACAACTGGGAAGCAGACTTCCTCAGCAGGCACGACCTCCACCCGGGAGAGTGGGGACTTCATCAAGAAGTCTTCACGCAGATTGCAAATCGATGGGAACTGCCACAGGTGGACATGATGGCGTCCCGCCTCAACAAAAAGCTAAAAAGATATTGCGCCAGGTCAAGGGACCCTCGGGCGATAGCTGTGGACGCACTAGTAACACCGTGGGTGTTCCGGTCGGTCTATGTGTTTCCTCCTCTTCCTCTCATACCAAAGGTGCTGAGAATTGTAAGAAAAAAAAAGGAGTGAGAACAATACTCATTGTTCCGGATTGGCCAAGAAGGACTTGGTACCCGGAATTGCAAGAAATGCTCACAGAGGACCCGTGGCCTCTGCCTCTCAGACAGGATCTGTTACAACAAGGGCCCTGTCTGTTCCAAGACTTACCGTGGCTGCGTTTGACGGCATGGCGGTTGAACGCCGGATCCTAGCGGAAAAAGGCATTCCGGATGAAGTTATTCCTACGCTGATAAAGGCTAGGAAGGATGTGACAGCAAACCATTATCACCATATATAGCGAAAATATGTTGCTTGGTGTGAGGCCAGGAAGGCCCCTACAGAGGAATTCCAGCTGGGTCGATTCCTGCACTTCCTACAGTCAGGAGTGACTATGGGCCTGAAATTAGGGTCCATAAAGGTCCAGATTTTGGCCCTATCCATTTTCTTCCAAAAAGAACTGGCTTCACTGCCTGAGGTTCAGACGTTTGTCAAGGGAGTGCTGCATATTCAGCCCCCTTTTGTGCCACCAGTGGCGCCTTGGGATCTTAACGTGGTGTTGAGTTTCCTGAAATCCCACTGGTGTGAGCCACTTAAGACCGTGGAGCTCAAGTATCTCACGTGGAAAGTAGTCATGCTGTTGGCCTTAGCTTCGGCTAGGCGTGTGTCAGAGTTGGCGGCTTTGTCATGTAAAAGCCCCTATCTGGTTTTCCATATGGATAGGGCAGAATTGCGGTCTCGTCCGCAATTTCTGCCAAAGGTGGTGTCATCCTTTCACTTGAACCAACCTATTGTGGTGCCTGCGGCTACTCGTGACTTGGAGGATTCCAGGTTACTAGATGTAGTCAGGGCTTTGAAGATTTATGTGACCAGAACGGCTGGAGTCAGGAAGACTGACTCGCTGTTTGTCCTGTATGCATCCAACAAGCTGGGTGCTCCTGCTTCAAAGCAAACTATTGCTCGCTGGATCTGTGGCGCGATTCAGCAGGCTCATTCTGCGGCTGGGTTGCCGCATCCAAAATCAGTGAAAGCCCATTCCACGAGAAAGGTGGGCTCTTCTTGGGCGGCTGCCCGAGGGGTCTCGGCATTACAGCTTTGCTGAGCTGCTACTTGGTCGGTTTCAAACACATTTGCAAGGTTCTACAAGTTTGATACCCTGGCTGAGGAGGACCTTGAGTTTGCCCACTCGGTGCTGCAGAGTCATCCGCACTCTCCCGCACGTTTGGGAGCTTTGGTATAATCCCCATGGTCCTTACGGAGTCCCCAGCATCCACTAGGACGTTAGAGAAAATAAGATTTTACTCACCGGTAAATCTATTTCTCGTAGTCCGTAGTGGATGCTGGGCGCCCATCCCAAGTGCGGACTTTCTGCAATACGTGTATATAGTTATTGCTTACTAAAGGGTTATGTTATATGTGGCATCAGTTGAGTGATGCTTGTTTGTTGTTCATACTGTTAACTGGGTAAGTTTATCACGAGTTATACGGTGTGATTGGTGTGGCTGGTATGAGTCTTACCCTGGATTCCAAAATCCTTTCCTTGTAATGTCAGCTCTTCCGGGCACAGTTTCTCTAACTGAGGTCTGGAGGAGGGGCATAGAGGGAGGAGCCAGTGCACACCAGATAGTACTGAATCTTTCTTTAGAGTGCCCAGTCTCCTGCGGAGCCCGTCTATTCCCCATGGTCCTTACGGAGTCCCCAGCATCCATTACGGACTACGAGAAATAGATTTACCGGTGAGTAAAATCTTATTATTCCCTGGAAACTACAGCTGCTCCCACTAACCAAACACTGCGCTACATTACAGGCTGTCACTGAGACACTCCCCATAGTCAAACACCCTGAGGCCGTTCATAATACTACATTATCCACGCTGTGTAATTGTAACTAGTCACTTTAGTGATTGCACAGTGCACCGGAGGGACCTGTCCGCCTGCAATATGCTCATTGCTTTGTTATACGCAATACTACAGCTTCATGTCTCAGCCTGTAACAATGTGCACATGGATTATATGGAATATTAATACGCCACATGCTGCTCACTTTATATTACTTTCCAATATAGGTGGCTATAAGCAACAGATGGGGAGATGCCCAGCACTCTTTATGCTGCAGGATACATGGGAAGAAATTGTGTGTATTGCACAAGTCTGGTCTATCTGACCAATCGGATGTCAATGTATGTATCCAATTACAGTACTGGTCTGTAATCTATTCTGTACAGTTAATGAATAGAAGCGGCACTAAGTACTTCTGTTATAATATATACTCCAACAAGCTATTATAAAAGGAGGGATATCACGTGAAACTGTAACTGAATTACATATTAAAATATCACGTTTAGGGGGACATGTACTAAGCAGCGATAAAAGTGGATTAGTGAGCCAGTGGAGAAGTTGTCCATGGCAACCAATCAGCACTGACGTAACATTTATAATTGGCATACTAAAAAAAATATACAGAGCAGCTGATTGGTTGCCATAGGCAACTTCTCCACTTTTATCACTTCTTAGTACATGCCCCCCTTATTCACAAAATCGGTTTTTAATATAAAGAATCTCCAAGTTTATAAATTCTTTCTGGGTTAGCATGAATGCACGAATACAGTATCCCGTTATCCATGATGAAGACCACGTAGAAGAGGCGGGATATTTACAGCACCCAGTTAAAGGAGTGTTCCAGCATTAACCGCACTTGCTTCACCGTTTCTAATACAGGGGTCTATGTAGTAAGCCTTGAAAAGAGATCATGTGGACGGAGATTAAGTACCAGCCAATCAGCTCCTAACAGCCATGTTACAGGCTGTGTTTGAAAAATGACAGTTAGGAACTGGTTGGTAGATACTTTATCTCTCGCCAAGGCTTAGTACATAGACCCCCACAGTTACAGTTGCATGTGATATCCTACTTTTATAATAATTGATTCTCACAAAGGTAATTAGCGCTAGTCATTAGTACATGTTTAGGAGTCTGACCGAGCGCCAGAACAGTACACCAGTTTTCAGCTTCAACGATCTAACTGGGTTTAGTATGAGATATATATATATATATATATATATAGATATAGATATAGATATAGATATATATATATATATATATATATATATATATATATATATATATATATATATACATACACACACACACAATCAAAATCCTGACAACAATTGACCGATGGTCAAAATCCCGACAATGTGAAACTACGGACATTTAAAATGTCGACCGGTCAAAAAGTCGACATGATTTTTTTCATTGATTGTAGGTAAATGGACCGCAGCCCACCTAACTATATAAAATGGAGCATCTTGCGCCAAACGGGTCTTCTATTACTAGTGCAACCTACTCCATGGTCTTTAAAGAATATTAATACAAGTGCAAATACCATAGGAGAGACAGGAACATTAAAGGTAATAACATTCTTACAGACAGATGTACTAAGCCTTGAAAAATGATAAATTGGTTGGTACTTTATCACTGTGCAATCAGCTCCTAACTGTCATTTTTCAAACCCAGACTCTAACATGACAGTCAGGAGCTGATTGCCTGGTACTTGATCACCGTGGAGTTCATCACTCTCCAAGGCTTTATTACATCACCCCTTAGAATTAGAATATATTTCATGAGGTTTAACATTACTGTTGTTACTGTAGGTTTTAAACAGCCAATGAAAGGATACAAAGAACAGCAACACCTGATGGTGCCTAATTGCT